>NW_022681453.1:56660755-57260755 GCF_009764315.1 Trachypithecus francoisi
CCTGAGTGGCTTGGACGACAAGGCTCACCACCAGCCCAGCTAATTTTTGTATTTTTAGTAGGGACGCGGTTTCACCAGTTGGCCAGGTGGTCTTTAAACTCTGACCTCAAGTGGTCCGCCCGCCTGGCCTCTCAACATGATGCGTTACCGGTGTGAGCCACCGGCCCAACTACTTATTGTCTAATTATTCTCACCTGGATGAGTTGGCTTACACCTGTAAGCCCAGCAGGAGAGGCTGAGGAGGGGGATCACTTGAGCCCAGGAGTTCAAAACAGCCTGGGCCAACGAGCAAGATCCTGTCTTTAAAAAAAAAAAAAAAAAAAAAAAACGGCCGGCGCGGTGGCTCAAGCCTGTAATCCCAGCACTTGGGAGGCCGAGACGGGTGGATCACGAGGTCAGGAGATCGAGACCATCCTGGCTAACATGGTGAAACCCCGTCTTACTAAAAAATACAAAAAACTAGCGGGCGAGGTGGTGGGCGCCTGTAGTCCCAGCTATCGGGAGGCTGAGGCAGGAGAATGGCGTGAACCTGGGAGGTGGAGCTTGCAGTGAGCTGAATCCAGCCACTGCACTCCAGCTGGGCGACAGAGCAAGACTCCCTCTCAAAAAAAAAAAAAAAAAACAATTATTATTCTCTCAATTGTCTATATGTCTTACGGGCTTTTCTACATTAATATATCCCACCGAAATATTTTAAAGATATATACAGGGGAAAAAAAACACCTATTCAGTCACTGTCAACATTATGAAGATATGCTATAGTCAACATTTGCTTACTGATTTAGCAAATTTTTATGGGACAGAGAAGCATTTTAAGAAGTTACTTATCAGCAAGGACATGATAGGAAACCCCTGAGCGGTAAGGCCAGGGTCTCCCCCGAACTTTCCAGTAACCTGCTGCCAAACTCACGCCACGGACGCCCCGTGTCTCCCCCTGGCCTGGGCCGGCAGCGCTGAACTGTTACATTAAATACGGGCTCGTGGATTACCATGAACACTAAACCGCTTCGTCTTTTCCCCATAAATTGAGTCATTAAAAAACCAAAACAGTTAAATTCCGGGAGGCTTCAGGGCTTTTAAGGACTCGGCCTCCAACAGCAATGAACTAGGAGCAAAGCCATCGGCGAGAACCACAACTGCCGGCCCCATTTACTACCCCCATTAAAGCCCACACCAATGGAGGGCCCCGCCCCCCAGCCCAGGGAGGCGCAGGAGCTCCGGGGTCCTCCGGCCTCAGAGCCTCGGATGCGGGAGCCCAAGGAAGGCCCTGGCAGGGGCTCGGGGTGCGGAGCGCCCACAGTGCGGGGAGCTGCCAGGCCTGGGCGCAGGGACGCGAACCCCTACGTCTCCGGCCCACCCTGGACCTTCCTCTCCCGGGTGCCAGCACACAGAGCACTTCTAGCCGCCGACTGCAGCGTCTCACCCGCCACTCAGCAGCCTCAGCGCACACAGCCCCCGCCGCGCGCCACAGTGCCACATGGCGTATGATCAGCGGGGGGCTGGCGAGGGACCCCCCCCCACACACTTAACCCGACGTAGGGCGCGGGGCGGGGCTTGCCGTGACGGCCACCACTCCTATTGGTCAGCGCGAACAGCAACGTCCTCTGCGATAGGCTGTAGATGAAAAGGGCGGGCCTCCACTGCTCTGGGACGGGCGGGAGGGCGGTGCAGAGTGAGATGGGCGGGAGGGGTGGGGCCGACATGCCGAAGGAGGCGGGCAAGGTGAGGGGTACTCATGGGTAAAAGGGGCGCGGCCGGCTTGCCGAAAGGGGCGGGGTGCGGCCACCAGCAGGATGTGGACAGTTGATAGGAGGGGGAAGTGGGCAGGGGAGAAGTGGGGCGTGGCGAGAGGCGTGTCTATGCAGATGGCGTGGGGCCTGGTGAAGGGCGGGGCTGCGCAGGTGAAAAGAGGGGCTCCTGGAAGGGCGTGCTGTGTTGCGCTGGGCTGTGCAAGTGATGGGAGGAGCTTAGTGAGGGGTGGCTCTTTGCAGGTGAGGAGTGTAGCCTAGTAGGCGGGGATGCAGGTGAGCTGGGCCTTGGGGATGGGGCTTGCAGGCGATGGGGTGGAGCCAGTGGGGCGGGGCTGCAGGCAAGCTGCTCCTTGGCGGCGGGACTTGAATGCGACAGGCGGAGCCTTGTGGGGGCAGGGCTGGCAAAAGAGGGTGGGGCTTGGTGATGGACCGGGCTGTTCCAGTGAGGGTAGTGGCCTTGTCTGGGGCTGCCGGAAGCTGGGCCAGGTGTACCTTGGTAATCCTCTCTGGCCTTGGTCATGTGGCTCAGGCTGTGCCCAGCAGGGAGGCCGGCCCGATCGAGCTGCGGTCTCTACCCGGAGAGCTAGGGCTCCTTTCCCCAGCGCGGGTTAAAGCACCGTGTGTCCACCTGTGCAGTGGCTGGTCCCAGTGTGCCCTGGAGGGCAGAAACCCTGGGTCCTGCCGCTGGTCCGGGGCGTCTGCTTCCCCTTTCTGCAGTTCCTGGAAGGGTCTGTGTGTCCAGGGCTCTCTGATCCCTGCCTCAGGACCACAGGTGAGGGGTCAAGATCGCCCGCTTTGGAGCTGGCCCGGATCTTGGTTCTGTGGATCCTTGCTGTGTGGCTCTGGAGCAGTTCTGTCCTCAGGAGAGGGAATCCTCACAGCCGCCTTTTGGGGCCCTGAGGAGAGTTAATAGGACGACCCCCGGGTAGCTGCTCGTGGCCCTGTGCGGAACCAGTCCTGTGTCTCCATCAGTTCCTTCCCTCTGTGCTCCCCCACACTGTCATATCGCCAGCCTTTATTTCCTTTTGCTTGGACCCAGGCAGCGAATGCCCCGCTGGCCTTGGCAGCCCCTTCTCTAATCTGTCCTCAAATCACTTCCTGACGGACAGCCCTGACCAGCCATTGGCGTGACCAAAACCCCACAAAATAGAACCCAACTTTCCTATTAAGCTGTGCAGAGCTGTCCCAGCCCCACTTCCCACAGGCTGTCCTCATTCGCCATGGGATCCGTGGTTCTCACCTGGGGCTGGGGGTGCCCCTGGCATCCGGTGGGGAGTGTCAGGGATGTCCCTCCAGGCCCAGTACAGTCCCCCAGCCGGTGGCCAGCAGACAGCAGCACCCAGCCTGATGTCCCTGTGGCTTCCGGTTCCCCGAGGCCAGCTGTGCTTTGCTGCCTCTTCATCCTCTCAGATGGGTGCCCTCTCTCCACCTTCGCTGGTTAGCAGTGTTCCATCCATTAGAGCTCAAAGCACTGCCTCCCGGCAGCGCAGCCCCTTCTCCTGGCCCGCCGTCTGCCTGTGCCCCGCCGTCTGCGCCATGTCTTCGCCGGCCCATCAGAGCGAGGCTCCCAGGGACGGAGTGGTTCCTGTTTATGTCTCTGTCCCACCTTCTCTGGATCTGGCACTGTGCCCTTTGTCGACAGAGGTCTTGGGTTGATTGTCAACAAAGCAGACAATCTATATGGCTCTCAAATGGCTGTGAACATGCTTGATTGGGTTATTTTAAAAATAATTGGATATGTAAACATTTGAGTGTGACACAGGTGGATTTTTGGGCAAAATGGTCTTGTTCTTCAGGGAATAACCACAGGCCCATCCACAAGGACCATTTCTGGGTGATTTATGGAACGCTGTTCTACTGGTAATTTTGAACGTTATCTCAGCCTGAGAGGTAGCTCAGCATGTGACAAAGATCACTGGTTTGAATCCTAATCTGCTCCTAAAGCTGCACCTTCCATGCCTCATTTCTTCCTTGGGTTTAGGTAGGAAAGGTATGAGCTACCTCAGAGTTGTGAGTGAGGCCTCCATTGAGTGACCACATTAAAGTGCCAAGAACTGCACCCGGAGGGTTGATATTTAAAGACCTTTAAACATTCCAATGCTGCATTTTAGTACCCGGGTAAAACAGCAAAGTTATTACAGATGCAGATGCAGAGACCTCGGTGAGGTGGGGGGGCTGATGGCAGGAGGTGGATCACCGACCCTGTAACAAGGCGTGGTCTGTTCGAGGCTGACGAAGAGTGTGTACGTCATTGCGTGTACCACGGAGGTCCCTCTCGTGAAGTCCTGGAAGGGTCCATGTGGCTGAGCCGTGCGGTCTGTCCGTGACGTCCGGCAGGAGCAGAGCTTTCGGGTGCAGCCTTGCTCTTGTGTGCACGGCCTCAATGGTCTCAAAAGTCTGAGGCTTAAAGCAGGCTTGGGGTTTCCTTACATCTCCTGGACATCTAATTGCCTGGCAAACATGTTTTCTTGGGTGTAAAGGTGAAGGAGTGGGGACTGTGGTGAAAGTGTACTAATTACTGCACTTCTGGGTCAGTGGTGCTTGGTTGAAGACACTGTCTGCCCTGGGTGGACATCTCTGGGGTGGTGAGAACCAGTGGCTGGATGTCATGGGGTTGCCAAGAAGATGCCAGCTTTTTCCTTTTTCCTCAGTAACAACACCCTACTTTGGCCTCCTCTGGTCAGGGGCCGCGCCCTTGAGCTGGGCAGCTCTGGGTCCTCGCACTCAGGGGCTCAGGGCGGGTGCTGGGTGCAGAGAGAAGGAGAAGGGCGGCGGTTTGAGCCCAACTGCGTTGGCTTCATCTTCTGCCTCTTGTCCCTAAATACATTTGCAAAGTTTTCCCGATGAAAACTCAGAAGGGAATTTTAATGACTGGAATCTGTGAATTCCATGGAAGCCAAGTCTGTCCACCTGTTTCACCCACCTCACTTCTCCCCATTGGGGCGGATTTTGGCAGCGTCATAGGGCAGGGACGCAAGGGGGTGGTGGCAACCCTCAGCCCTGCGTCCCTCCCCTCCTCCCCTGAGCGCCAGAGCATTTCGGTGTCATCCCCTTCCCTGCAGGCGTCCTCATGAAAACCAAGTGCGGCTGGAGGGAGACGCCTGCGCCCACTCCTGTGACCTTCCCGGCCAGCCCGGCTGCAGCGGCCCCTTGGCAGGCATCTGTCTGGTGCTGCCTCCGTGCCCCTCCTGTCACCTGACGCTCCTGCTCCTGAATCTTCACGCGTGTGCTCTGTGCAGCCACCTCACGGGCTCCCTGGGAACGGAGACAGTGTCTCACGCCGGTCAGAATGCTCTTCTCTGTCCACTGAATAGTCCAACACGGAATCATTCCTCTGTGATTACTGATGCTTTGTTATGTAGAAATGGAATGAAGAGAAAAAGTGAATTTAGACATTACAGCCATCAGGTTGAAGCTAGGTAATTGCATTAGGGAATTAAATGAGAGCATTTGAGCTTGTCAAGTTCTAATTCCACATCTTCGTATCCCCATCACCCCATAGCTACTGTCTAACACAGCTCTTGGTCTAGGAATTTCTTGATAAATGCTTATTGAATTGAACTGGACTGAGCTTAACATTCCCACCCAGAGTCAGAAGCCAGTCCCTGAGCAAATTGCATTGAGAACGTGAGTTTGACGTTACTGTGGTAAGGGGTATCCTACACGTCATAATTCCTAGTCAATATCGGGTATTTAGTCAAATAGACTCAAGTATAGCGAGGCATTGGCCCATCTGGTGAAAGGGCAAGGCATGGTGCTTTAGGTCCAGGTCCCCAATATCAACTATGAAAATAAAATGTTGTCAACTCCGATTACAGCCCTGTCCTCAACTGGTCACTGTTTACACTAACAATTATTAACAGCTTGAACTTGCTGTCCTGAGAGGCAAACACCCTCCATTCTCTCTGCAGTGCAGCTGCCTTGGTGGATGGAACATGCCCTCCTCCCTCCCTCACCCTCTCTCTCTCTCCCTCCCTCACCCCTCCTCTCCCTCCTCCCCCTCCTTCTCCCTCCCTCTCCCCTCCCTCTCCCTCCTCTCCCTCCTCTCTCCCTCCCTCCCCCTCCTCTTCTGTCTTCTCTCACCTTTCTCTCCCTACCTTCTCTCCTGGGTGAGGCGCAGAAGAGAAGAGACCTCAGGAATCTTCTGCTTCATCCAAGCAGCTTGGGGGCAGCATCAACAACTGCAATTTGGCTGCCCCAGCAGGTGCCTCAGGGCAGCCTTTCTAATGGGAATCCTGGAATCATGTCTTTCCTTAATGTGTCCTAAAGGCTGGAGGACAGGAAGTGAAACAATGCTCCATGCTCAGTCCTGTGATTTTGTGTATTTATTGGACTTACTTTGAAATTAAACTAAATGATACCCAAGGTAGAGCATTAAAAAAAGAAAAAACAGGCTACAGTGTTTGAAAAACAAACAAAACCATTTGGTTTGTTGGTTTGTTCTTAGACCTTCACAGGCTCCTAGGTCACATGTTTCAGTTTCTCAGCGAGTGACATTCTCTCCGGAAGCCGTGTCAGCCTCTTGTTTGACGATGTCAGCCACACAGAAAGAAGCACTCCGTAGGCCCCGTTCTCAGCACCTGGGCGTGAGCTCCTGCCGTCTTCTGTTCATGCTCATCACAGCTCTGTGCAGTGGGCGTCCTCCTGATCCATGTGGGAGGATGGAGGATGGAGGCAGAAGGGTGAGTGACAGCAGGACCACATGAGGGGTCTCTCCGGAGGTAGGGAGGGGAGCCGGCCCAGGACCTCAGTGCCCATCGCGTCCTTCCTCCTCCTCCTCTGCCTCTCTGTGACTGTTTGACGCAGGCTGCAGGATAGACATGAGTGTGTGCAGAGCGTGTGTGCACCCCTGGGGGTGTGTGCTTATTGGCAGGGAGGGGTGTGAGCGTTACACAGCGTTGTGCACACCTCGGGTATGTGCTGGCATAGGGGATGTACGAGGTGTGCACGGGGATGGCATTGGCAGGGACAGATGTGTACAGAGTATGTGTGCACACCTCGGGGGGTGTGTGCTGTTGTCATGGACAGACGTGAGCGTGTACAGAGCGTGTGTGCACACCTGGGGGTGTGTGCTTCTGTTGTTTTGTAAGTGGCAAATATGTGGCCCATTGCGTCAGGCGGCGATGCACCCATGCTGAGTCCGTCAGTGGCCCTCGGTTTGGGGTCTCCATCTCCCCAGATAGCACTCGAGTGTCTTGAGGTTTCAGATTCTTCCTCTCCGGGTACTTGGGTCTCCTCAGGACCAAACATCAGAACCAGCCAACTGCAAACTACAAGAACGTTCAAATGCATCTTCAGTAGGAAAAACAAAAGCAACTGGAATAATTTTCCAACATGACCCTGTGGTTAAGCCATTAGATACTCCAGCCAACAGACTGAATCACTTTAAAATTCACACCATTTAAAATGGTTGTGAGAGTTGCAAAGCTTTACCGCTAAACTTTGAAGTCATTAAAGCATTCTGCTCCATTTGCTTACAAACTAGGGTTGGGGATAACTTTCAGTCCAAAGTAGCAACCTTCTAAATCCAGCTTAGATGCGAGGCTCCCACTGACACAGGGAGAGACAGTGGCCCTTGTTTATTCTCCTGTGTTCAGATACCTTGTCATTTCTTTTGTATCCTGATCATCACTTCTGCTTTTCCAATTCAAACTAAAGGGAGTTTAGTTCTGTTTTGGAGAAGCTGTAGTTAGTGGTTTCTTTTCATGGTTTGCTTAATCTCCTAAGTCTGGTGCTTGCATTTACCCAAATGGACTTTTCTTTAGTACGACAGTGCCGTAGCTCAGGGCTTCTCCCTCCATGTCTGCTCCCCAGGAGGCCCCCTAGAAATGGGTGCTGGAGATCCAGCCCCTCTCCGTGTGCCGTTTTCTTTGAGTCCAATGTAGGTTTGGCTCAGAGAAGAAAACGAGCCTCCGGGTTAGGTGCCTCTGATTGCTTGCTTGTGAAATGTTTAATGATAAGGCGCCTTCCAAACTAATTTTACACATTGAGAGTTGTAGCTTGAAGTATCACTGCAGTCATAAGAACAAGAAACACTCTCATAAAGTAGATAGGCAGAAAAAGCCATACAAGTTTAATAAAGTGCAAATACAATGGTGGTGTAAGAATGTACAGTGGGAAATGCTCTCAGTCCAGACAGATCAGCTGTGGCGTCCTCCTGTAAATACATTCAGCCACGTGTGGCCCTGATCGCAATCACTACTGTGAATTGTGATCCAGAATGTTCTTGGGGTCCGATGCCTGGACTGTGCCAGCAGCTGACTCTGATTGGGCGTCACGGCGGTGATGTGCTTAGTGTGGCCAGCTGGGCTGAGGGGTGGACACCCGTGCACTCGCCACATGCAGGTGTTATTCTGGTGATGGAGTTGCACGCGGTGCAGCTTGTCCACCTGGGCTACTTAAAGTACCGGGAACCCAACCGCGGGCGGGCGCCTCCCGACATGGGAGCTGTCTTTTTTATCCAGGGCCCTCTGCAGACCCTAGCCTCCGGTCCTCTGAGCCCATGGGGAGGCACCGGAGGGCTCTGCTGGGCCATGGAGGTCCCCGAGCAGGTGGTCGCTCATTGCTTGTGCAGTGGTCCATGGCCTGTGAGTTTATTCCCGGGGTCTGTGTGGGCGAGGTTAACCAGTTCACAGCTGGGCACTTACCCCTTACACAGATGACACTAGTTAAAGTGGAATCTATATTAGCTCTCACGGGAGTGCGTAAGGAGCTGGGAGGTTGGGGAGGCTTGGCCGTAGCACTAGAGCCCGGGTTCCTGACGTTCTGCGTCTTTCTGTTGGGCGTCAGGGCTGCTGTGGGTTCTGAAGACTAGTGGGTGTTATATGGATCAGGGGATGCGGAAGCCTCTAGAGGCTTCGGGAGGCAGGGAGATGATTGCCTCCCCAGAGCCAGCCCTGCCGACACCTCGACGTTAGCTGGTGGGACCTGTTTTGGACTCCAGCTTCCAGAAACGTGAGAAAATAAGTCAGTGTTTAGGGCGCTAAATTTGGGGTGATTTAGTAGAGAAATAGAAAACTAGCCCATGAAGGTGCACGCATTGAAATGTGCTCTGTCCAGGTGTTCACAGTGGCGTGAGGGGTATGGCATTAGGGTTCTGGGAACCGTGCAGTTTTACTGAAGGAAGGGGGCTCGCCACACCTTTCCTCATGTAACTGAAGGTATGTATGCCTGCCACACCGCCCAGGAGACAGGGACTTAGAATTCTGACTTTTTCTTATGGGAACCAAGCCACAGAACGCGGTGAGGGCTGAAACGAGCTTCCTACAGCCTGAACTGGGAAGAGGAATCGCAAGTAGTTTTTTTTCTATACAGACCTGTCCTTTCAGGTTTTAAGTTCTGGAAAAAGGGAGAAGCTAGGCACACCTTGGTGGGGGACAGTGTTTCTGGAGGTGGTGCGGCTTCAGCCTGAACGTGGCTGTGTGGCTGGGAGGCTCAGAAACTGCCCTCCAAGGGCACTCATCTGTTCCTTATTGCACTAATACCTCGTTTACAGAAATCAACAGAAATGACAGAGCAGTGCGGGAGGCCTCTGGTCTGGATGGGTTTGTGTGGGCCAAGGTCACGGGGGTTGTCCCAAGTGCTTATCCTGATCTGGCGAGGGCTCTGTTCCAAATAATTATCCACAGTTTCAGAGCCTATATATGAGGGATAATCTTTTAACTTTGTTGCATAAAAGCAAACAAAGTATGTCTTGAGGGTCGAAAAATCCATTTAGTAGTCATGGCTGTAAACTCAAATATGGGGCTTTGGGATGGAGTGAAAGCCACTATCACCTGGTGTGGACGCTGCATGGTATTTTTAGCGTGGTGGCCTGCTCGTGCCTTGAGCTCCATCTGCAGTGTGAGCAACAGCTGTGGAGTTGAGAAATGTGGGCAGGTCAGCTTGCTCCTCCAGGGGCCTGTGGGCATCCGGGTGAGGGGCCTGGATGAGGCACGTCAGTGGGAAGAGCTTGGTTGTGTCAGCCGATGTCTGCCTCTACAGGCCCACAAGCCAGCCAGAACCCAGTTTTCCTTTGGTCATCTAATGCCAGAAAAAAACCTGTTAGAGATTCTCATAATTTATATTAATGAATCATTTGACCATGCATAAAATGTTATAAATGCATGAGGCTTTACAACTTGGCAGATGTGTAACTCACATGTTATGATTGAATCAAACTGTTGAAGATATTTGTTTCACTTGAAGGTGTTTAGCATTTTATGCACAAACCAAATGCCACTAGCATTTTGAAAGTATTTTGGAATTTTAAAGTGGGACAGTGCTGGGTCTCTGGGATGCTAGTGAGGTGGACGTGACCTCAAGCTCTTGGAGCTTGCAAGCAAGCAGGATTCTTAAATTGTCACACCTGCAGTGCTGGAAGTCAAAGTGGATTTCTGTAAACGAGGTATTAGTGCAATAAGGAACAGATGGGTGCCCTTGGAGGGCAGTTTCTGAGCCTCCCAGACACCCAGGAGGAAGCAGGGGGTGGGGAGAGGAGTTACCCACCAGAACCTGGATGGCGGAGCCGGGTTTGCTGGTCGCCCTGCGTGGCAGATCATTATATGCAATAAAGAACAGGTGAGCACCCTTGAGGGCAGTTTCTCGGCCCCCCTTCAGAACCGCAAGTGGAAGACGCCCCAAGGTGGAGGTTCGGTTATCCACAGGAGCCTGGATGGTGGAGCCGGGTTTCCTGGTGGCCCTGTGTGGCAGTTCATTACGTGCAATAAGGAACAGGTGAGTGCCCTTGGGTGGTTTCTCGGCCCCCTTTGGAACCTCAAATGGAAGACGTCCCAAGGTGAGGGTTCGGTTATCCACAGGAGCCTGGATGGTGGGGCTGGGTTTGCTGGTGGCCGCTGCGTGGCAGGTCACTGCATGGAGCGATGGGAGGTGAGTAGAGTGGGAATAGAGGATGCACCCTCCAGTTACTGCTAGGAGTTGGCTCTGGTAGCAGGGGGCATAGAGGGATTCCCATCAGGGGCAACACGGCTGGGTTCCACGTGTGCTGGATGGCCGAGGTTGTGGCTATATGTGATCTCAGTCTCCACAGCAGCCCTGGGAAGTGGGTTCAGTTACCTTCCCATCTCACATTTGAGAAATTCGGGGCTCACATCACAGCTGGGTGGGGTGGAACTAATGCCTCAGGCAGGACGTTGGCCCCGAGCCAGCTCTTACCCCTCCTGCTGTTTTCAGTCCACCAAGCTTGTAGAGAGGTGTGTGCGGTGGTGGGGGGCAGCTGAGAAACCAACACAGTGGGGGGGGGGGCAGGAAATAAACCAGGCAGGAGACAGGCAGTGCTTGGGAGGTCTGCGCAGGATCTGGGTGTGGGGGGCACCTCTGGGCCTGTGAACCCCGTTCTGTGCTCCCGGCTTGCCCAACTTTGACCCTCAGCCACATGCTGCGCGCTTTAGGTGAAATCTCAGTCCCTCGCATGGTGCGGGCATCTTTTCTCCCTGGCTTTGCCTCTCCTTAAATCAGAGTCTTGGTGGAGATGGCGGGGGGTGGTTGGGTGGTCTATGGAATTTGCCCTCACCTCCCCATCTTGTCCTGTCCTATCTGGCCTGTTACCTGGATGTGTGTCTTCAGAGCCTGCAAATCAGTGGAGGCCATGGCAGCCTCTCGCTGACCGGCCTCTCAAACTTTTTTATTCATCAGAATCGTATTAAATGCTGATTCCTAGGCACCCATTAGACTTCTACCTGCCTGGCGTGGGTACTTGAAGAAGGGCAGAGGGTTGCTGGGCTGTTTCAGGAGGGAATTTGCAGTGTAGAATATCCACTGTGGTCCTTCCAGCACTCTACTTTCCACACACATGTGGCATAAAACTGGAAGTCCTCTGGGTGTGTGCTGGTGAGGAAGCATCGGAGGACGAGGGGCTGCTGGGGCTCGGACTTGATTCCTGGGCTGGGGGCTGTGGGCTTTTCTTCAGTGGGCCTGCTGATGGGATGCCTGGGAAGTCTTACTGTGCACTCGGGGGAAGGTGCAGAGACAGGCTCAGGAAATACCATGGATTTAAAAATTCCTATGGAAAATCTTTTATGAGCAAAATTTGCCTCTGACTGAAGACAATCATTGCTTGAATAATTGGTTTGTTACAAAATTGTCCTATGAACAAACAGATTAAAGTTTTCATTCATGCTTTGTCTATAACGTAAATAGGAGCTATTACCGTAACTTAAGTTAGTTTTAAATTTTGTATTAGATTGCAGTCCAGATTACAAACGGCTGCTTGATAATCTAATTGATAAAACGGAGGAATTTAGTACTTGGAACCCAGAGTGAAGAGAACAGAATGGCTTTGATTTCTCAAAAGAGTGTGACTGAGGGGTGACCTGGGGTGAAGAGAAGGGGCTGGAGTCATTACACTCAATGAGGTGATATGCCCAGCCTTTCTCCATTGTCTTCTGGATTTAAACAAAAGGGCGATAAATGTGTAAAAATTCAGCACTGAGTTGGTCTCTGCCCTGAGCTTCTAACGGTCATTAATGTGACCGGGCTGTTCTGTGAAGCCTTCATACAGGCACAAGGAATTTGGCTAGAGTACGGTGACCGGCGACCTCTGGCTCTGGGCCGCGTGTCATTTCCTAAAGCCCTTTGGGTGAAATGACAGTCGCAATGTCTGTTGTTCGGAGAAGTGTAATCTCATGCATGAGATGCAGGTTTTAAACATCAAAACCAGGAAGATTGGTGGGAGTGGCTGTCTTCCAAGTGGTTTTCTGTGCTGCCATGGACGAGGTGTGGATGTGTCATCCGTTGGTGAGATCCACTAGTGGAGGGGCTACGCAAACCCGGGTGTGTGTGTGAAGCTACATCTCTTCTGGCATCCCAAGTAAATAGACATTTTGTAAAACTTGTGAATTTGACCCTAACCCTGAGTGTTGAAGTCTGCTGCAGTGTCTTGAGCTCTCTTCTGCATTGAGGGTGAGTGACTGCAAATGACCGATTCCTCAGAGGTGAAAGTTCAAATTTAGCTTCCCTGAGGAAACCAGACCTCAGTCACCCGTGTCTCCATTGTAAACACTGCGGCCCCTACGCGGGTGGCTGCAAGTGTCCAGGCCCTCCTTGGAGAAGCAGCTGTGTGGTGCTTGGTGGTTTGATAACATCAGCCACCTTCTGTCTTCTGTCTAATCACAGTACAAATGATTCTCCTACAAGGAAACGGATCTGGTTTCTTCCCCGATCGCTGGAAGAAGCAGCCCGCCTAGGGACTGCACTGTCCCCTGCACTTTCACAGCGAAGCCTGTGTCTGTCTCCGAGGCGTGTCATGTGTGTCGTGGGAATCACGGGAATTGCCTCCTTAATTCTTCCTGCTTTTGAGGGCTCGGGCAGCTCTGCCTGTTTCACCCGGACGAGCAGCGGGTGGTCTCCGGCTGCTGTGGGACCAGGGCTTGTGTTTCACCCGGACGAGCAGCGGGTGGTCGCTGGCTGCTGTGGGACCAGGGCTTGTGTTTCACCCGGACGAGCAGCGGGTGGTCGCTGGCTGCTGTGGGACCAGGGCTTGGGGTGCATCATCACATCCGGTGGCCTGTCCAGGTGGGCATTATTGTCTTGCCTGTTGGCTGAGGCAGCTGTGATGCCGGGGGGGTCATGTTTGTGTCAGGGCCAAGCTAGTTCTTCCCGTGCACACCTCTTGCTGGAGTGCCTTTCCTTATGATGACGTGTGACTTAGCGTGGAGAATGCAGAGAGGGTCTGGGCCTCTCTTTTCCCATTCTTACTCCATGGATCTGTGATGCCGACAAGGGAGCCATAGCTAGAGGTCTTTAAAATTAGAATAAAGATTTGATTACATAGCTAAACATTTGAAAATAACTTCACAGATTAAATTCCAGATTCAGCCCTTCAGGCCCAGTGGCCACGTTTCGGGGCTCAGCAGCTGTAGGTGGCTGTGTCTTTCGGTGTTGGCTGAGCAGATTGGGACGTTTCCAGTTCAGCAGGCAGTTGTCTTGCATGGTTCCGCCTGTGGTGAGGGCACCTTGGCTGGAGAGCCTCGTGGGGATCCCTTAGGCCTCTGGCTGCAGCCAGGCTGCACGGTTCTGCCCCGAGTCCTCTGCAGGTTCAGGTGGATCCCACCACTGAGCCAGCACTGCTAGACTTGTGGTACTGTGTGCAGACAGCAGAGGGGACATCCAGGCCTTGCAGGGGGCTGGGGTGACGGGTCTCCTTGGCCAGGCTCCCATCTCCAAGTCTTCAGGGGAATGCATCACCATCCACACGTGCACCGGAGGAAAACTGCAGGCTTTCGGTGGATGGTGAAGTGAGATCATGCAGAGTGACTAGGCTTGGGCTCTGACCAGCGTGGAACCTGATGATACCTTTAGGTAGAACCTGACATGCCTCGTGTGTACACAGCAAAGAGAATGCAGCGTTTGAGGTGGAAGGTTCTGGGAGTATGGCCGTTGGTGATTGTCCTGCCGTGGAGGACTTTGAATGCAGGCACTGGTTTAGGATAATCCTGGTTTCCTGTCATGTATGTGGGCATTCTGAATATCCCAGGCTGGAGGAAGCAGGGCAGATGGGAGGGGGACAAGAAGGTCAGGTGTTTCCAGCTGTGGAGAGATGCCATCAGATGGCCAAGATCAGGAAGGTGGTGGCCGGAGGACCAAAGCAGGAGTGCGGGAAATGCCATGTTTCCCGGGCATGGGGAGGACCTGTTGAACTCTATTCTGGGCAACAGTTCTCCATTCTCAGGAATCTGTGCCATGTAATTGACTAGCAAATTCTGTAATTGCTCTAATACTGTTAAGTCCCATCCCAATTACCATGAATAGCAATAGTGATAACAGTTTCCCTGGCAAGCCTTGCCAAGAAAAAACAGTGGAACTAGTTTTAGTTGCCTTGAGTTTCCTCCAAATCGGATTCCTTAGCGGATTGTGTCCCCACAGCTGCTGCAGTTCCTCCTGGGCCTGTCAGGCACATTCTAGACATTCGCATCTCTCCTCAGATGCAGGCGTGCACATTATTTATAGAAAATTGCACTGCGCTGTGATCAACTTTGAGCTGACATTTTCTAGGTGGGAGACAGAGGCCAAGGACCTGTGAGGGACTGTCCGAGTGTCCTCATTGACTTGGAGCAGGTGCACATCTGTTTAAAAGTTCTAATGGGATGAAATTAGAAATATGAATTTTTAACATTCACGTGTTATGAACTCTGTTCAATGATTTCCTCTGAAATGAGAGATTATTCGTGGATGAGGCAGTCAGCCTGCAGCTCTCCTTAGAACTGTCCTAGACCTTGATGCCGTCCTGTGGCCTCTTCCTGGGTGTGGGGTGCTCTGCTTGAAGCCAAACCAAAGGAAAGAACGTGGTCAGTGTGCATCACTATGGCAGCCAGCTCAACGCGCACACCCACTGGGAGGGGAACCGGATCACTTAGCATTTTAAATGCATTTAACATTAAATCAGCAAGTCAGCCAGTGCTTTCTGTAACCAAGCTGCCTGGCTGATGGAAGCCTGACACCTGACTTTGCGGAAGAGAATACTTCTGTGGAGTGTCAATATTTGTCTCATTTCTTGAGACTTTGTTCAAAGTGATGAACGTGTCTAAATTAGGACCTTTTTGTGTAAATTGGGCCACAGCTCTCTAGACACAGGGGAGTAAATGGCTGTGAAAGATGCCGCCTGATGTGAGCCATGGCCAGGCACTTTGGAACCTAGGATCCCATCTCCAGCCTTTCAAAGGATATAGAGGAATACAAAATGCAGGTGGGAGAGTTCATATTTTTGGCATCTCTGTTCTTTTTGAAATCAAAGTGCAAAGAAAAAGTTTTGCCTTGAGGTCTTACCCCCATACTTGTTTTTCTCCTGAGGTTTTAAAATTTTCTTAACTGCTTTTATCTCCCCCGATCCTTGGGGAACTTCTATCTCCATATCTTAAAAGAAATGGTTAAATTCAACACTGAAATTTAAAAACATGCTTCATATTTTTCTTTTAACTGATGTATCTGACTTTGGTGAAGAACTAAGTGGGCGTATTCGTTTATTTTTAATTTTTTTGAGACAGTCTTACTCTGTTGCCCAGGCTGGAATGCAGTGGCATGATCTTGGCTCACTGCAGCCTCACCTCCTGGTTCACGCCATTCTCCTGCCTCAGCCTCCTGAGTAGCTGGGATTATAAGTTCCTGCCACCATGGCTGGTTCATTTTTGTATTAGTAGAGACGGGGTTTCAACATGTCCAGGCTGGTCTTGAACTCCTGACCTCAGGTGATTCGCTCACCTTGGCCTCCCAAAGTGCTGGGAATACAGGCATGAGCCACCACACTCGGCCTGGGATATTCTTGATTGTAATTGTAATAGATCCCTTTAACAAAAACAAAACAGAATGACCAAAAAAAAGCTGTCTGAAAAGTCCCAAAATTAAAGAGCTCACTTGGACAGGGAGTTGGACACCAGTTGAGTGGTCCTGCACAAACCATAGTTACATGGGCCACTAGGCCTGTTTAGATCCTTAGGGTATTTGAAGTCATGAGGATATTTGCATTTCTGCCTCTGGATATCGTGTTAGTACGAATTCAGCTAGTGTTTGAGGGCCAGGCTCAGATCGGGGGAAACAAGAGCCCCTGCCCTCACGGCACTTCTCGTGTGTGTGTGTGTGTGTGTGTGTGTGTGTGTGTGTGTGTGTGTGTGTGTTAGGAAAATAGAAAGCATAAGATTTTTTTTTCAATGAGCTGGGAAGATGGAAAAACAAGCTTAAGATGTTTACTTCAGAAGAAGGGAAGTGCAAGGAATACTTAGCTTTGCTGCTGCTGAAGGAGGCCCCTGGCAGAGGCCGTTTCAGAGGTGGGGTCTCTCTGAGAAAGGTGGTAAGAGGGAAATAGGATGCCCCATCTGGTTTGCCAGAGATGGGGAAAGTTAGTATCCCCAAAACAGCCTCAGCATTCTGGCAAAGGCTTCAGAAAACCATCTAGGGTGTGGGACCTTGTTGGCCACTGGGTAGAAGGAAAACATTGCTGGTCCTGAGGACTGTACTGTTCTTCCACTGCTATAAAGAACTACCTGAGGCTGGGTAATAAGGAAAAAAAGGTTTAGTCGGCATACAGTTCTGTGGGCTGTACAGGCTTCTACATCTGGGGAAACTTACAATCAGGGTGGAAGGTGAAGGGGAGGCAGGCATGCCTTCACATGGCTGGAAGGGGAAGGTGCCATGCACCTCCAAACAACCAGATCTCAGGAGAACTGTCACGAGGACAGCACTTGGGGGGTCGTGCTAAACCATTAGAAACCACCGCCATGAGTCAATCGCCTCCCACCAGGGCCCACCTCCAACACAGGGTTACAGTTCAGCATGAGATTTGGTTGGGGACACAGTCACACCATGTCAGGCTTCCCATTCGTTTCCTGCACGTGCTTCGCAAATGGTTCTGTCATTAGTTTTTGTTTTTGTTGATACATAATATGTACATATTTTCAGAATGCATGTGATATCTTGATTCATCCCTATATTGATGAAATCTGGGTACCTGGGATGTTTTTCACTTGAAACATTTTCCTTGTGCTGGTTATGTTCAAATTACTCTATCCTAGCTGTTTTGAAATACACAGTAGATGACCCACTGCCATCCCCCTGCTGATTTGTCAATAGTAGGTCTTGTGCTCCCATTAGGCTGTGTGTTTGTGCCCGTTACCAGCCTCTGCCCATCCTGCTTATGAGTGGGCTCTGCTGGGCCCTGTTGACCACCTACTCTTGGCCTCCATGAGATCTGCTCTCAGCTCCTGCTTATGAGTGAGAACATGCGCTGTTTCTTTGCTTGGCTCGTTTGCTTAACGTAATGTCCTCCAGCTCCATCCATGCTGCCGCAGATGACAGGGCTCTCCACTGTGTGGTGTATTGTTCCTGTGTATGTTTGGGCCATGTTCCCTTCATCCCCTGTTGATGGGCACTCAGGTGATTCCAGACCTTGGCTGCTGTGGATGGTGCTGCGTTGAAGCTGGAAGCAGTCACTGGCTTTATACTCGGGGGATGTGAGCCATTTCGTTGTTCTCAAGCAGCCTATCCCCAAAGCCCTCCGTGGAATGCCACATTCCTTTGTGCCCATGGCTTCCACTAGGATGAACCACTGGGAAGGGGCTTTGAGTGAACGCTTGGGTTTCTGTCTTTAATTGGCACCCGGCTGCACTGACCAAGCGGGGGTCCCAGTGACCCTGGACACTGCCTCACCTAAGGTCTAAAGATGCAGTTAGGTTCTTTTTTTGACTTTAGAAAAAAAAATGGTATAGCTTAACCAGGTCAAAAGCGTTATCAGTTTGTGTTTTTCATATTGGAAAGGTGTATATTTTATTTTCTAAGAAGGAAAAAAATCCTGTTAAATACTCTAACCACAGATGAAATCATGTCAAGGAAAGAGGTACTATTTTGGGGGAAAATTACCCCTTCATGTCAAAGATCAAGGAGATGACTTACATTGTTTAATTGAGCTAATTATGAAATCTTAAGTGGTTTTGAAAAGACAAACTGTGGATGCTGCAAGACAGACTGATGTTCATTTAACGTTAGTCAGCCCTGACAGAATGTGGCTGTTTAAAGCTTCCTCCAGTATTGCTTAATAGATTTAAGTTAATGTAAAGATCTGTTTGATGCTTTTATTTTACAAAATATTATTGAGAAAAAGTTTGACAGCCAAGGAACAGCCTTCAACCAATTTCTTCCTAATTTCTATCACCAGAAAACATTTGTCCTGTTAATTCCAGAATTTACTTTTGGAAAATTCCTGTAAGGAGAGCAGAGGTATTGGTGGTTGAATGGTGACTTGAATTTAGGTGAAGATTGTTAAATATTTCATAGTCATGTTTGTCTTGGTGGTTTCAGCAATTTTATATTAAATTTAGAACTGCAAGTCAAACCAAATGTTCTTTTGCTTTTGTGATACTCCTTTGTTTGTATGACTATACTGGTAAAGAATGATAAAATGTGTATAGAGTATTTTTTCTCTGTAGATACTAGGATTTTTAGGGGAACAAATTAATCATTCTTCTAATAGACATTGTGCTGTATGTTGGGTCCTTTGAATATTGAATCACTATAATGAGGACCACTTGAAAGTATGTTTCTAGACAAGATCTTTTATATGCTGACTTGTGTTATGCAAAATCCTTCATCCTCTAAGAAGACTAAGCAATGTGTTGGAGGAGAGGTTTAATCCCCCATTAGGTCTATTCCAAATGCCCAGAATTGAATGCAAGTGTGAATTATGCTTTTGAAGTGGAGTGTGTGTTGTGTGTGTGTGTGTGTGGTGGACTCCTTTTTAGGTCATGGGAGGGAGGTAAAGCAAAGATCAGATTTGCTGATGAATATTTGCATATTTTAGCGGAAAAGTCATATGACTTGACTGCACCTGTGTACTCTGATTTTGGTCTCATTAGTGTCCGTAGCCACAAGCCTCAGCCGCCTCTGGGACCCACCCTGAGGGGCTGTGGTGAGGGTTATTAGAGTCGTGTCTTAGTGAATGGCACAAACGGCATTGTGGGCCTACTTTGGCTTTGTTTGAACCTGTAGATTGTTAAACTAATTTTAGTTTAACATTTTGAGGATTATAAATTGTGATTCTTGTCTAAGAGGTTTCTGTTGTCTCTGAAGACAGGAGCCACAATACAGATGGTCCCTGGCTCACAATGGTTACATTTTTGATTGTTTTTCAACCTTGTGATGGTGTGAACTAGTCACACTGAGTGCATTGTTCGGCCCGAGATGGGCTGCCTCTGGATGAACCCGTTGTAAGTTGAAACTATTATGTCAAATGCACTTTCTATTTAGGATATTTTCAGCTTACGCTGCGTTTATTGGAACAGTTTCATCCCATGGTAAGTCAGGGAGCATATGTGCTCATAAAAGTAGAGATGATCTCATAGATACCATGAGACATAATGTCTCTGATGTTATAGAGATACGATGAAAACAATCAAGTGGGACTTGGAAGCCTTGGAGGGACTCACATGGGTGGCTCCTGGAATGCAAACGTGAGCGCCACTGGCTTCCGGATGTGACATCTGTGCCTTCTGCTTAGCCCAGTGTGTTATCGGCTGCTCTCGAGGGCAGAGAGGTCCAGCGTTCCTGTGTTTAGGTGTTTGAGCTGCCTTAAGAGGCTAGGTCAGTTCTCACTGGTGTCTTCAGGGCTTTAGGCCTTCTGAACAAGCAGGAGGAAGGACGACTTTGTACAGCTTTGGAAATCTCAATGGACTTCAGGGCCATCCCCCTTGGTAGGAGAGAGCCCCACTGGAGGCGAGCAGGGTGCCGTGCGGGCCTGTGCTGGGCCCAGGTGTGTACGGACGTTGTGAGGGCCACAGGACACAGATCGGTCTTGGTTCACAACTGGTGTCGATGGCCACGCAGCATTTCTGCCAGGTACATGAGTGCGGGGACTTGGGTTTTGGGGTGTGCGTCTTGGTTGCCTAGTTGCTTGGAAGACCCCTATTCAGACCGCAGCCTGAGTCACCGTGACAGGCCTCCTGCTTCACACGCCACACGGAAGCTGTGGCGTCGGTCACTGATGTCCACCAGGTGTCAGATGTGTGTGTGTATCTTCCTTGGTCTCGGGATGGGTCTTGTTTTGAGGTTATAGTAAATGTTCTTTAAGAGGGGTTTTGGATTTTTTATGTTGTTTGCAAGGAGGCAGCAAGGAGTGCTTGAGCAGTGAGATCCCCTTTCCAACCAATGCAATTTCAGATCCCAGCAGGTAATTAAGGCAGCGGAGCTGTGGGATCACCTTTCCAACCAATGAGAATTCAGATCACAGCAGGTAATTACAGCAGCGGGGCGGGTGGCAGAACCCTGAACTGTGGCTGTTTCTGGTGTCTTGCCCCGCGGACAGAGCGTGCTGGGGCCTCCGTGGTCCTCTGTGGGGTGAGTGGAGCACATGAGCTGGGTGCTGCTGGGCCCTGGCTGGCTCCCCAGCCTGGGGTTTATGCAGGACTCGTTATTAAGACAACTTGGAACCCAGAAAGCAGCATGAGGAGAACGGGATTGTGCCTTTCTGGATCGTTGGTGCTTCCCAGTCTCAGACCCTGAGCAGACTCTGAGGGGTCGCTCCAGGAAGACTTGTACAGTTGGCCCCTGGGGTGGAGTGGGGCTGCAGCAGGTCTTGCAGGAGCTGGAAGTGGGGATGAGTTTCTCGCAAGCGGGACCTTTCAAATGGGCCCAGCAGGATGCATCCGTGGAAATGGTGCCACCTAACGCAGGGCTGCGGCCAGCAGGACCTGAAGGCTACAGCGGGCTCTGTTTCTGCTCTCTCTTGAGAGTCTCTGCACGGTTTTCCTTGGTTTTTGTCTGTTTGGAGGAAGCTTCCCCCTTTCTTGCGCTTACCTAGCCTTCTGAGCTTCCTTGTTGAGTATGACAAAGCCCTGAGAAGGCATTTTTATCACATAATTGTGTTATCCTGGTGGCTGGATAAATGACCTGCAAATGTGGGTGACTCAGTAGCTCTGAGGGTGTTCAATATCCAAGACAGAGGTGGGAAGGAAATGTTCAGGCAGGCGTCAGAGGATCTGTTCTCTGCTTTACACTGGGGCCCTGGTTTGCTGACAGTCTTCACACCCGATCCAAAATGGGGATAATGAAGTCTCATGGATTCAGCTTCAGCTGAGAGCTGCCTCCAGCACAGTCTTGTGTGAGTAACAGTTTCTATGTTTGGCGCGAAGGGCGGGCGTCAGTTGATCTTATTTGTGGTGGTGCTTATGGTGGCTTTTCTGTAAGGAATGTAGACTTTATTAGCTTTGACAAGGGAATCCTGAGTGATAAATTGGAAGAATGTTTCAGGAAATTCTGGAACCTGCAGTGAATCTGGAATCTGTATGAAATTGAGATTTGGATTCTCACGATTTCCTAATGCTACCCTGAAACCCAGTAGTTGAGACAATCGTAGAGCTTCAGTTGTGCTGCCCCGGTTCCCCATTTTAAAAGGAGCACGTTGCTTTCATCTAGAATGTTCTGAGTGCTGCCAGCAGAGTGACCAGCTCTCTGCATCAGAGGGGAAGCCAGGGCTGCACTCACGGCGTCGCGGCAGCTGGAGCTGACCCTGGACCTCAGGCACGTGTGATGCTGACCATTTTCTGTAAACTCCAAGGGTGTAGTGGTCTCCTTGGCCCTTTACAGTCTTCTGAAACTTTTGATGTGTCTGCACTTTATAGATTTTTCAGAAGTAGACAGCCTTTTCCCACACCCTTGGGCTGAGTTTCGTCAGAGGCTGGTGTGTGGGAAGCACCACACCCACATTCTGACAGGGAAGACTCTGGTGCCCAACTGAGGTCAGAGTGGAAATTTGTTCTTCCTTCCCTCCAGTCTGGTCCAGCTGCTCCCTGCTTGGCCAGAAGAAAATCATGCTTATCCAAGTCGTAGGCAAACCCCCGTAGTCAAACATTTATCTTTTTTCTTTGATATGCCCATTCCCAGGAGGAACTTAAGGGCTTTGAGAACTGACACCTTAGGACTGTAGTTTTCTTCAGACTGTAAAAACCTTGGTGTGTGACAATACTGAACATTGCCTGATCCCTGTGATCCTGTAAAACAGTGATGGTTAAGACATTCCCCCTCCCCACAACTGCACCCCGACTTTTACTGCAAGAAGCCCCTTCCCATGTGGCTTAGCCTGACTAGGCCTGTGTAGGTGGGTTGGACAGCACTGGGCCTAGCCAGGGAGCCAGGGACTGGTGTGGCCAAAGTGGGTAGTAATATGTTGCCAGAACAAAACGACAGTGCAACCAGCCCAGCTGGGTAGGGAGAAGGAGGCCTGCCTAGCAGGACCATCCACCCCTGTCCTGGCCCCAAGCCCAGACTGCCTGCCTGTACTGGACATTGCCTGGTCCAGGAGGTCTGGGCATGTGGGTCAGGTGGTGT
This sequence comes from Trachypithecus francoisi, assembly GCF_009764315.1. NCBI lineage: Eukaryota > Metazoa > Chordata > Mammalia > Primates > Cercopithecidae > Trachypithecus > Trachypithecus francoisi. The sequence continues at coordinate 56,683,309 of NW_022681453.1, forward strand.
GTCCCTGGGTTCCAGACTTTAGTGGTCCCTTGGGAACTGAGCACCCTCTGGGCAGGAGGAGGGCCCGCGGTCCACTGTTTGCATGTGCCCCTGGGGGTATGCCCCCACCCCAGCTTCTCAGCCCACACGGGGACGTGGCCAGGGCTCCTCACCTGTTCTGTGGCTCCAGCTCTGAACAGCTCACTGGTGACTCTGACAGCTTCCTCCCCAAAACATGGGTCCTTGTCTGTGGGAATGGGGTGTCCCAGGCCCCCTGCAGGCAGGAACCCAGCCCCAGCTCCTCTGGTGGGCTCTCCTGGGCTATCTTACCTACTGGCTTGTGAGAGCCGGTTGGCCAAACTTGGTGTCCTGTTTTTATCTTGGGCTCTTTCTTAGTGTGTGTGTTCTGTAACTACTGCTGTGTAGATCTTCTATTTGAGTTTTAGGTAGAGAATCTTGCCCAGCCAGAGGTCCCCCACCCCAGAGAGCCTCCACTTTGGCACCCCCGGGCTGGTCCTGCCTGTGCTCCACTTGGTGTGAGTGTTGAGTGCGATGGATCCACGTGGCTACTTGACCCTGCATCTCCTTCCTCCTTATTGCTGAGGCCAGTTCTGTTCTCTTTCTCCACCTGAACTGCATCTGAAGCCAAGAATGATGAGAAGTGGCTGCTAAGAAGGACCCTCCTGCAGCGAATCTGCTGTGAGGAGGCTGCGCTGGCCTAGCCTGTCATTTCCTTCTCTAAGCTCATTCCAGAGGTCGGCCAGGGGCAGCCTGTCCCTGCCTGCTCTTGTGGCCCGTGAATCAAGAATGGATTTTATATTTCCAAATGGTTGAACAAATAAAAAACTAACACTTCATGACACTGAGAAGTTTCCATGTCCATAAGTAAAGGTTGGTGGGGGTGCAGTCATGCCCATCTCTTCACAGACCACCTGCAGAAGGCTGCTGTGGTGCAGCCATGGCAGAGTTGCATCCTTGAGGCAAAGATCAGTTGGCAAAGCTGAAAATACTGACTCCTGGCTCTTTAGGGAAACAGTTTCCAGTCCCTGGTTTAAAGGTTGTGTGGCAGGACCCCAGGATCTTGGTCAGCTTGTTCCTCACTCAGGGCCTGCTGTGGCCTTCGCTAGTATGTCTGCAAAGTCTGCATGCTATGGTGCCTCTCATGGGGGCGTTGAGCTCTGTCGTGCTAGATTTCAGGGTGTCTGCCTCATGGTCACCCGTCTCACCAACAGAGACCCTGTGGCCAGATTCAAACTAGCAAGAACAGTTGGTCTTTAGCAGCAGGGATAACTTCGAGCTGAGCTGCCACCCACCCTGAGGTGGTCCCATGATACCCACTGTCTGGGTCAAGGTTGGGGCAGGGCTGGTGTCCTGAACTGCCCTGTGATGTGGATCGTAATAGCCTGGGGGGAGAGGGGGTTACTATTACTCCCCATATCATGGGGAGTGCCTCACCCCCTGCAATGTGGATCGTAATAGCCAATTACTGCCCCCTGCAATGTGTGTCCATTATTAGCAGTCTGTTTTGTTCAGGATATTAGGAGCAATTTCACAGGTTGCATGTACACAGCCTGCGACAGAACGAACACCATCCTCTGAACTTCCGGATATTAGGAACCATATCACACAGTAGGTGTATACCTTTTGGGAGATTGGGGGTAATGTCGTCCTGTGTTTCCCTGAATATTCGGAGAAATATCACAGGGCGGCTGTGCACCCACTACTCTCTCGGCAGGAACATCATACTTTACCTACTGGAAATTAGAAGCAATATCACAGACTGGGTGTCAAGCCACTGTCATATTGGAAGTAATAGCATGCTCTCCCCCACAAGTTATGAGGAACAATATCACAGGGGGGTGTGTAGCTTCTCTGGTAGTGGGAGCAGTATCATCTCTTCCTTTAGATGACAGGAACAATATCACAGGGTGGGTGTACACCCTGTGTGTTTTTGGAAGCAATGTCATTTTCTCTTCTAGGTTTTAAGATTCATATCACAGGAGGGGTGTACACCCCTTGTTATATTGGATGGAATCTCATCCTCTTTTAACTTGTATCTTTAGAACAATATCCCATGGGGGCTGTCCATCCCTTCAATATTGGTACTAAGACCATCTTCTCCTTTCCTGGATATAAAAAACTATCACAGGAGGGGTGTACACCCCTTGCAATATTGGTAGTAATATCTCTCCCCTGTGGTTATTAAGGACAAAATCCCAGGGTGGCTGTATGGTTCCTACTTTATTGGGAGTAATATCATCCATTCACCCACTGGCTAAGAGGAACCATATCACTGAAGAGGTGTCCACCTCCTTCGATATTGTCAGCCATGTCATCTTCCCGCCTGGATATTAGGAACGATACCCCAGGGTTGGGGGCGGTGTACACCCACTGTGATCTCGAAAGTAAAATCAGCCTCTTTCCCGCTGGATATTAGGAACTATGTCACAGGTGTGCGTGCACCTTCTGGGATATTGGGAGTACTATCAGCCTCCACCCTGCTGCATATTAGGAACAATATAAAGGGGGCAGGGTGGTTACAACCCCTGCGATATTGAAAGCAATATTCTTCTTTCCCCTGTACATTAGGAACTATATGACGGGGTCTGTACACCTTCAGCGATATTGGGATTGATGTTATCCTCTCCCCCACTGAATGTCAAAAACAATATCACAGAAGGGTATACACCCCCTGCAATATGGCCAGTAATATCGTCTCTACCTTTGGATACAAGGAACAACATCACAGAGGGTGTGAACACTGCCCTGCAATATTGGGCATAATGTTATCCTTTCTTCCCCTGGATATTAGGAGCGATATCCCTAGTGGTGGGAAGTGGAGTACATTAAGAACAATATCACTGGGTGGGTGTACACCCCCTGCGATATTGGGTGTAGTATCACCCTCTCTAGGATATTAAGAACACAGGAGGGGTGTACAGCCACAGTCCCTGCGTTATTGGGAGCAATAGCATCTTCTCCCCCTCTCAATATAAGGAACAATATCACAGTGTGTCTGTACATCCCCCGTGATATTGGGCGTAATATCGTCTCTCAACGTGGATATTGGGCATAGAGTCACAGAGGGGTGTACGCCTTCTTTGATATTGGGAGCAATATCATCCTCTCCCCTCTGGATTGTAGGCAAAATATCGAAGGGGTTTTACAACTCGTGCAATATGGGCAGTAATATCATCCTCTCCCCACCTAGATGTTAGGAACTATATCACAGGTGGCTGTACACTTCTTGTGATATTGGGAGTCATATCGTCTCCCATCGTGGATATTAAGAACAATATTACAAAGTAGGGGTACACCCCCTACGATATTGAGAGAAATATTATGCTCTCTCCTTCGGGATCTCAGGAACAATATCGCAGGAGGTGTGTACAACCCCTGTGATATTGGGAGTCATATCATCCTCTCCCCCTGAATATAAGAAACAATATCACAGGAGGATGTACACCCCCTGTGATATTGGGAGTCATATCATTTTCTCTCCCTTTGGATATTCAGAACAATATCACAGTGGGGGTGTACACCCCCTGCGATATTGCCACTGGTATCATCGTCTCCCTCCCAGGACATAGGGAACAATATCACAAGGGGGTATATACCCCCTGCAATATTGGGAGTAATATCTTCCTCTCCCCCTCTGGCTATTAGGAACAATGTCACAGAAGGGGTGTACACCCCCTGCTCTATTGGGGGCGATATCCTCTCCGTTCCTGGATATTAGGAACAACATCACTAGGGAGTATACACCTCCTGCAATATTGGGACTGATATCATCCTCTCGCCCCCTGGATAGTAGCAATCATATCACAGAGGGGATGTACACCCACTGCGAAATCGGAAGAAATATCATCCGCTCCACCGTTGGATGTTAGGGACAGTATCACGGGGGAGGTCTACACCCCCTGCGACATTGGGAGTCATATCATCCTCTCCCACCCAGGATATAAGAAACAAGACGACTGAGGGGATGTACACCCACTGCGACAGGTTCAATAATGTTATCCTCTACCCCCTGGCTATTAGGAATAACATCATAGAGGGGTGTACACTTTCTTCGATGTTGGGAGTAATATCAATCCTCTCCCTGCTGGATATCAGGAACAAATCTATTAATATTAATAAATATAAAAATTAATCATTGATATTAATCACAATAAAGATAGTAAAAATACTGGTTAAAAATGTTAACCAATAGTATTAATAATAGTAATATCACTATTAATATCAGCAATTAATGTTGCTTAAATCAAAACTAAGAGATGTTGGTAATAAAATGATTAATATTAAGAACTGATAAATGACAATATTAATAATTTAAGTGTGCATAATCATATATGTAAAATAGTTATCCATAATTAATGGTATCCTATTGTGTCATTGATAATTATTAAAATCGATCATTGATTAATAATCATATTACTGCTAATACCGCAGAGGGTGTATACCTACCTGTGATGTCGTTCCTAATATCCAGGGACAGAGAGCATGGTATTAGGTTTTTTTTTTTTTTTTTTTTTTGAGACGGAGTCTCGCTCTGCCGCCCAGGCTGGAGTGCAGTGGCCGGATCTCAGCTCACTGCAAGCCCCGCCTCCTGGGTTACGCCATTCTCCTGCCTCAGCCTCCCAAGTAGCTGGGACTACAGGAGCCTGCCACGTCGCCCGGCTAGTTTTTTGTATTTTTTAGTAGAGACGGGGTTTCACCATGTTAGCCAGGATGGTCTCGATCTCCTGACCTCGTGATCCACCCGTCTCGGCCTCCCAAAGTGCTGGGATTACAGGCTTGAGCCACCGCGCCCGGCCGGTATTAGTTTTAATATCGTGGTAGGTGTACAATCACGCTGTGACACTGATCCTAATATCTAGTGGTATGGAGTATGACATGACTCCCAACATAGCAACGAATGGTCAGCCACCTGGTGATATTGATCCTAATATTCACGGAAGAAGCGTATGATATTGCTCCCAATATCGCAGGGAGGGTACAGATCTTCTGTGATATTGTTCTTAGTATCTGGAGAGGGAGAGGATGATAATTCCAGTATAGCAGGCTGTGTTCACCTGCCCTGTGATATTGTTATTAATATCCTGGAAGGGAGAGGATGATATGACTCCCCCATAGAGCAGGAGGTGTACACCCAGTCTGGGATATTGTTCCTAATATCCATGGAGGGGAGAGGCTGATATTACCCCCAATATGGCAGGGGGTGAACTTCCACCCTGTGATATTCTTCTTAATATCTCAAGGCCGAGAGGTTCATATTACTCCCAGTATCGCAGACACTGTACAACCCCGTGTGATACTCTTCCTGATATCCGGAAGAGGAGAAGATGAATTAATCCCCATATCGCAGGAGGTGAGCAATCACTCTGTGATATCTTTCCTAATATGCAACGGAAAAGAGGATAATATTATTCCCAATATTGCAGAAGATGTACATGTCCCCCCGTGATATTGTCCTTAATATTCCAAGGCACAGAAGATGTTACTCCCAATATTGCAGAAAGTGTACAACCCCCAGCGATGTTGTTTCCATGATCCAGGAGGGAAGAGGATGATACTACTTTCAATATCGCAGGGGGTGTAGACGCTGTTCCTAATTTCCACCTGGGAGAGGATGATATTACTCAGAATATCAAAGGGGTTATAAATACTCCTTTGATATTCTTCCTAATATCCAGGTGGGGAGAGGATGATATTCAGCCCTATGTTGCAGAGGGTGTACACTCGTCTTTGATACTGTTCGTAATGTCTAGAGGGGGAGATACTACTCACAAAATCGTAAACACGCTGTGTGTCCATCGTGGTCCTAATACCCAGGCAGAGATATTACTCCTAAAGTCGCAGGGGGTGTCTACCCCGATTGTCACATTGTTTCTTATACCCAGGAGAGGATGATTTCGCAACCAATATCGAGGAAGTCAGCACGCCCCCTCTGATATGGTTACTAATATTCACGTTGGGAGAGGATGATACTACTTTCAATATTAAAGGGGTTGTCCAAATCGCCTGAGATGTTTTTCCTATTATTCAGAAGAAGAGAGAATGATCATACTTCCAACAGTGCTGGGGTGTCCTCTGCCATGTGATATTGTTGTCAAGACCTAAAGGCAGAGAAGGTAATATTATTCATTGTACTGCACGTGGAGTACACCCAACAGTGATACTGTCGGGGGTGAGGCACCCCCTGCGAGGTGGGGACCAATAGCCACCCCCTCTCCCCACTTTGGCTATTGGGATCCACCTCGCGGGAGGTGAGGCACCCCCCGCGAGGTGGGGACCAGTAGCCACCCCCTCTCCCCCCCTTGGCTATTGGGAGTCTTGGTGGACTCACAGCCTGTTTAGGATATTGTGGGTATTATCATCTCACCCTCTGGAAATAATGACCTCTTTCACAGAGGGGTGTACACCTTCAGTGTATTGCTCAGGGAACAATGATATAATTATTAAACATGAAGAATCGATTTTAATAATTATCAATAATACTATCAATTAAATTTTACCATTAATTATGAATAATTATTTTATATAGATGATGGATGCCAAAAATTAATTTTTAATATTAATGTCATTTATCAATATTAATTCTTAATATTATTTTATTGCCAGAGTCACTCAGTATTGATGTAACAATTGTTGATATCATTATTTTATTATTAATAGTATTAATTAATACAAATCATTATCATTTTAACCAGTGTGTGTATTTAGTATCTTGATTGTCATTAATATCGGTGATTACTATTAATTTTTATTATACTTATTAATATTAATAATAATATACTTGTTCCTGATATCCAGCGGGGAGAAGATGATATTACTCCCAATGTCGCAGAAAGTGTACACTCCTCTGTGATGTTATTCCTAATAGCCAGGGTTAGAGGATGACATTATTGAAACTACGGCAGTGTGTGTACATCCCTTCCGATCATCTTGTTCCTTCTATCCAGGGTGTGAGTGGATATTACTCTCAGTATCGCAAGGGGTGTGGACCTCCACTGTGATATTTTCCCTAACATCCAGCCAGGGAGAGGAAGATATTACTAATAGCCAGCCGGGGAGAGGAAGATATTACCCCCAATATCACAGGGGTGTACACCCCCTTGTGATATTGTTCCTTATATCCTGGGAGGGAGACGATGATACTAGTGGCAATATGGCAGGGGTTTTATACGCCCACTGTGCTATTGTTCCGAATAACATGATATGACTCCCAATATCACGGGGGGGGGCACATCCTTCTGTGATAATGTTTCTTATATTCAGGGGGAGAGGATGATATGACTCCCAATATCGCAGGGGTTGTACACACCTCCTGCGATATTGTTCCTAATGTCCTGAAAGGGAGAGGATAATATTTCTCTCAGTATCTCAGCCGGTGTACACCTCCTTTGTAATATTGTTCTTAATATCCACGATGGGAGAGGATGATAAGACTCCCAATATGGCAAGAAGTGTACAGCCACCCGTGATGTAGTTCCTAACATCCAGGTGGGGAGAGGATGATATTACTGCCCATATCGCACAAGTTGTAAAACCCCTTCAATATTTTGCCTGCAATCCTGAGGGGAAAGGATGATATTACTCCCAGTATCAAAGAAGGTATACACCCCTCTGGGACACTACGCCCAATATCCACGTTGGGAGACGATGACTATATGCCCAATATCACAAGGGATGTACACAAACCCTGGGATATTGTTCTTTATATCGAGAGTGGGAGAACACGCTATTACTCCCAATAACGCAGGGACTGTGGCTGTACATCCCTCCTGTGATATTGTTCTTAATATGCTAGGGAAGAGAGGATGATACTATTCCCAATATCGGAGGGGGAGTACACCCACCCAGTCATGTTGTTCTTAATGTACTCCACCTCCCTTCACCAGGGATATCGTTTCTAATATCCAGGGGAAGAGAGGATAACATTACGCCGAATATTGCAGGGGAGTGTAAACACACCCTCTGTGATGTTGTTCCTCGTATCCAAAGGTAGAGACGATGATATTACTGGCCATATCGCAGGGGGTGTACACCCTTCTGTGATATTGGTTGTGACATTCTGTGGGGGAGAAGACAACATTAATCCCAATATCGCAGAAGGTGTACAGCCCAGACCTCTGTGATGTAGTTCCTACTGTATAGGGGAAAGAGAAGAATATTGCTCTCCATATCGCAGGAGTGTAACTACCCTGCCCCCTGTATATTGTTCCTAATATGCAGCAGGGTGGAGGCTGATAGTACTCCCAATATCCCAGAAGGTGCACGCACACCTGTGACATAGTTCCTAATATCCAGCGGGAAAGAGGCTGATTTTATTTTCGAGATCGCAGTGGGTGTACACCGCCCCCAACCCTGGGGTATCGTTCCTAATATCCAGGCGGGAAGAAGATGACATGGCTGACAATATCGAAGGAGGTGGACACCTCTTCAGTGATATGGTTCCTCTTAGCCAGTGGGTGAATGGATGATATTACTCCCAATAAAGTAGGAACCGTACAGCCACCCTGGGATTTTGTCCTTAATAAACACAGGGGAGTGGTGATATTACTACCAACATTGCAAGGGGTGTACACCCCTCCTGTGATATTGTTTCTTATATCCAGGAAAGGAGAAGCTGGTATTACTACCAATATTGAAGAGATATACAACCCCCATGAGATATCGTTCTAAAGATACAAGTTGAAAGAGGATGAGACTCCATCCAATATAACAAGGGGTGTACACCCCTCCTGTGATATGAATCGTAAAACCTAGAAGAGAGAATGGCATTGCTTCCAAAAACACACGGGGTGTACACCCACACTGTGATACTGTTCCTGTCATCTAAAGGAAGAGATGATGATATTACTCCCAGTACCGGAGAAGGTACATACCCCCCTGTGATATTGTTCCTCATAACTTGTGGGGGAGAGCATGCTATTACTTCCAACATGACAGTGGCTTGACACCCAGTATGTGATATTGGTTCTGCACACCAACTTTGTGCCCCTCGTTTCCCATGCGTTCTCTCCACAGTTTTGGAACCTTGGGGGAGGCTTTGTCTTTGGTTACAGATGAAGAGAGGAAGGGTCTGAGAGGTTAAGCAAGTTTGTTACTGGAAAGGGGTTCCGATCCAGACCCTAAGAGAGGTTTCTTGGATCTCACAGAAGAAAGAATTTGGGGCGAGTCCATAAAGTGAAAGCAAGTTTATTAGGAAAGAAAAGGAATAAAGGAATGGCTACTCTGGCCAGGCACAGTGGCTCAGTCCTGTAATCCTATAACTTTGGGATGCTGAGGCAGGTGGATCACCTGAGGTGAGAAGTTCGAGACCAGCCTGGTCTAACATGACAAAACCGTCTCCACTAAAATACAAAAAATTAACTTGGCGTGGTGGCAGGTGCCTGTAATCCCAGCTACTAGGAAGGCTGAGGCAGGAGAATCGCTTGAACCCAGGAGATGGAGGTTGTAGTGAGCCAAGATCACACCACTGCATTCCAGTTCGGCCAACAGAGCGAGACTCCATCTCAAAAAAAAAAAAAAAAAAAAAAAAAAAAAAAAGAATGGCTGCTCCATAGGCAGAGTGGCCCCAAAGGCTGCTGGTTGCCCATTTTCATGGTTATTTCTTGATCATACGCTAAACAAGGGTTGGACTATTCATGAGTGTTCCAGGAAAGGGGTGGGCAGTTCCCAGAACTGAGAGTTTCTGCCCTCCCTTCTGAGACCATGTAGGGAACCTCCAGATGTTGCCATGGCATCTGTAAACTGTCTTGGCGCTGGTGGGAGTGTCTTGTAGCAGCTAATGCATTATAATTAGCACATAATGAGCCGTGAGGACAATCACAGGTCACTCTCGTGAGCCATCTTGGGTTTGGTGGGCTTTGTCTGGCTTCTTTACTGCAACCTGCTTTATCAGCAAGGTCTTTATGAGCTGTATCTTGTGCCGACCTCCTATCTCATCCTGTGACTAAGATTGCCTAGCCTCCTGGGAATGCGGCCCAGCAGGTCTCAGCCTCCCTTTACCCAGCCCCCATTCAAGATGGAGTCGCTCTGGCTCACGTGCCTCTGACAAGTTGGCCTGGGTTGAGTGTTCCCTAGTGTGTGGTTGTTGGAGCTGTTCCTAGGAGTAAGAGGTATTGTTAGTAGGAAACAGGCCTCTGTTAGCCCTGGGGCTGGCACTCTGCCCCAGTATGTCGGCCTCATTTTAGTGGTGACAAAACTGGGGCTCAGAGACGTCAACTCCCTCACCCCGAACACCTAGACTGTGCGTGGTGGGCTGGGGTTTGAATGTGGGGATTGAAGACCCATCATCTCCTCTGGTCCCCCAGTCTCTGCTGCCCAAGAGGAACAGGATCCCAGGATCCAGTCCCCTCATGGCACCAGCCATGGGTGGAGATGGGGAGGCACAGTTCCAAAGCCCCCCGGACTCTGAGGCAGGTCGGGGGCCGAGAGCAACCCGGACCTGCGGACCCCACCCCGAGAAGAGTGGCTGCATGCCCGGCCCAGCGGGCAGGAGATCTGTGTCCTCAGTAAACGTGACGGCGCTTGCCGCTCCTCCAGCCAGGCCGTGCTGGCTTCACGTTTCCAATCATGCGGCCTCCTCTCCAATTCCCAAACCCAACCCACAGAGACAGCGATCTGGGGTCCAGGTGAGGTTTGTCAGCAGCTCTGACCCGCTGCTTCCCGCCAGCCCCGCGGCCGGTTCTGGAAAGCTCTCTGCTGCCCCCTGGTGGGGAAGCTCGGGGCAGGGCTCTGGCTGCAAGCCTGGGGTCCCAGAACCTCCTGGCTCTGTCACCTCTGCTGGGTGGAAAACCAACCCAGGACTGAAGCAGCAGATGGGTGCCTGATTCCTTATTATCAGAGCTCCACCCACTGGCAAGTCTCTCTGGGCCTCAGTTTCCCCTTCCATTAAACGAGGGGCTTGAGGGATACCAAGGAGGGGTAACAGCTTAGTGAGGATGGCAGGTTTCTTCCGGGGAGATGAACACGTTTTGAAACTACATGGCGTGAGTGGTTGTACAGGACTGTGAATGCACAAATGCCACCACATTATTCGCGTTGAAACAGTTAATTGCATGCGATGTGAATGTCACCTCATTTAAAGTGTTTAAAAGAGGGGCCTGGGAGAGTGCAGTGTATGTGAGAATCACGTGGGACACCCAGTCTCTGAACCTCGGTTTCCTTGCCGTAAACTGGCAAAGAGACCGTGTGAGCTGTGTTCCCTGGGGCCAAGAGATTCCAAGAAGGAAAACCTGGGATTCCAGGGACTGGGATGAGGGCTGGGGGCCGGAAGGGGAGGGGGCCTGTGGGGACGGCATAGGGGGCAGCCCAGATAAGGCTTTCAATACTGGGTAGCAGCGTCTACAGAGGCGGAGATCCCTGCATCTCACTTCCCGGCAGCGTCTACAGAGGCGGAGATCCCTGCATCTCACTTCCCGCAGGGCTTACCGGTGGCCGGAGGTGGGACTGGCCAGGCTTGGCCCAGCCAAGTCTGGGAGCAGAGGACACTGAGTGAGGGATCCCCGGGGCCACCATCACTGGCCTGTGGCTCTCCTGACACCACAAGAGAGGTCCAGGAGCTGACCTTGGGTCCTAATGGGGGACACCTTCCTGGCAGCAAGCTGGCAGGGTGGTGTGGTGGTCAGTGTACTGGGCTCTGTGTCTCCGCCCCTACCTGCTGTGTGATGGTGGGTGAGACACCTAACCTCTCTGTGCCTCTGTTTCTTCAATGGCGAACAGGGGCACTAGCAGCCCCCACATGTGGGCACAGTGGCCTGAAGGATAAAGGCAAGGGTGGCACGAGACCTAGCAAAAGCTCTGAGCAGGGAGAGCAGGGAGCTGCCCAGGAAGTTCTACCCCCATCCCCCCTCTGGCCGCCAAGGAAACCGAGGCTCATGGTGACCTGGCCCAGGTCTGTTGGACTCAGGGTCCTTCTCATCCCCAAGATCAGAGGGCTGCCACCAGGGAAGGAGCTGGCCCCTAGACACAGCCCAGGAAGCACACAGGGAAGGATGCCCTGGGGAATTCAGTATGTTATTGCAAAAAAAAATTTTTATTGCTATTTGAACCCTGCTTTCATGCCTCCATTTCCCAGAAAATGAGCCACGGGAGACACCAGGAGAGGCAGGAGACCATCCTCCTTGCACAAAACCCACTCCCTCGGATGCTGTCCTCAGCGAGGGTGGCTGGGGCCAACCAGGGGGCCCACCCGCAGAGTGGCAGAGGAGGCAGGTTGACCCTGCAGATATTGAGCTCTGTGGTGAAGGTCCTGGCCTTCTAGTAGAAGAAGAGTGACTTCTCGTGGTCCAGGAGGAAGTTGTGGGAGATGGTGGTCGGCCGGGTGTAGGTCTTCAGCTGTGCGTGTAGGTCTTCAGCTGTGCCCTTCTTGTTGCCCAAGTCCACGGCGGCTGCCAGTGCCAGCTGGTAGTACCCGGCTGCATCAAATCGCTCCTGAAGGGGACAGGCCATGCTCAGCAAAAGGGGGACTCGGAGCCTGTCTTCCCAGAGGCTGTTCCTGTCTCCAGGTCATTCCACATGTCCAGCCAATGCTGGCTCATCCCATGAGCCACGAAGCCTGTGACACTGCTGTGGTCTCAGCTGTAGGAGTTGGGGACAACCCTGAAACCCCTGGAAGCCTTCCTGACTATCCCTATGCTCCACTCACCCCAAGCCTCTTGCCCCAGTCCCACCCTCTCTGCAGGCAGTGGCTGCTTTCCCCATGGGCTGAGGTCAGGGCAGATCCTGCCTGCTCTGAGAGTTCCATGCAGGACCCGTGGCTCCAAGCCACAGCAGGGGCACAGCGTTGAGTGACCCAGGCTCCCCTCTGGCCCCTGTCCATGCTCACAATTTCCAGGCCCTCCACGGGCCAGGCCAGGTACAAAACCATCTCACAGGTGTCCTCCCTGGCAACGTTCCCTGAAATATTGACGGAGTGTGACTCCCCAGACATCCACTCCCATTTTCAATGCATCTTTGGCTCAAACTCACCATCCCTGGGTTGGGATGCTGCCTCCCAGACCTCCACCTTGACCCTCCCATCTACCCCCCGGCTTCTCCCCAGGCGCCTCCTCCACATGGGGGACACCCAAGGGACCTCTCTAAGACCCAGGCCTGGCCTGTCCCTCTTTACCATCTCAAGATGGCTCCCAGGGCCAAGGACAAAGTCCAAGATGCAGCAGTCCATTCCCTCACTGCCCCGCCCCACACATGGAGCAGGGGCGTGAGAAGACCCTGAGTCACCTCCGCTGCTCATCCAATGCCCCCTGGCCCAGTGAAACACTGGACTCTGTGCTGGGTGCATGGCTGAGCCTAACATCCTTGCTCCCAGTCTGAGGGACCTGGGACTGAACACTGACCACAAAGGTGGCCCGGGCTGTGGCAGAGGGAAGCCCAGGAGCCTGTAGGGGCGGGGGCCAGGAGGCCCCTGACTCAGCCGGGGGTGGGAGTCAAGGGCTTCCTGAAGGGGTGGGGGCATCCTAACTAAACAGGAAGGAGCCAGCCAAAGCATGTCTCTGCGTGTGCCTGTGTGTACGTGTGCGCGCCTGTGTGTGTGCATGTGTCTGTGCATTTCCATGTGCCTGTAGTGTGTGCAGCAGCTAGTGAGTGGCAGGCTGAGCCAGGACACACTTAACCCACCCTATTCCAGGGCTCACTCTCACGTGGAGACTAAAGGGGACCGCATTTTAGAGGCAATTGGCAAGGATGCCCATTTACCCCTGCCTCTCTGCCAGCCTTTCAGGCCCCATCCAGCCCAGCTTTCTCTCCCACTGCTCTGGGCCCTCGGGCCAGAGCCTCCTATACAAGGAGGAGGGTGTGGCCTTGGAAAGACAGCCGCCCCTGGGGAATTCCGAGGGGGCCTCCCTGTGGGAAGCTGGCCTGGGCTGACAGCATAGTCACGATGAGGCCCAGAGGGCTGTGCATGGGAAGGAGGTGAAGGCCTCTGCCCCTCGACCCCAGCCATGGACTTTGGCCTCTCAGGTACTACTTGGCCCTTTCATTCCTCTTGGGCAGGCGGAGTGGGCAGCAGGCTTGACCAAGAGAGATAAAGGCCCACTTCTGGGAGGCCCGTCCCCTGGGTCCCAGGTGAGCCCCTGAGCGGTGAGCAGCGTCCCTCTGGGCCTGACACCTGGCGCCTCCCTGTCTGGGACTTGGGAGGCCACAGGGACCCCTTCTGACCACCAGGTGTCGCCAGCACTGGGCGGGGGCCTCCCGGGCAGCCCCAGGCCTGTGGTGAGGGATACGGGGCGGGGTCATAGGGCTGCCCCAGCTCCTCATGTTGTTCTAAGGCCAAGATCTCAGTCTCTGGACTGGAGTGCCCTGGCCCCTCAGCCCATAAGGAGTACTGATGTGGTGCCAGTGCGATGCTGAGGAGGGGCAAGTGCCTGCTGGGCAGAGGGAGACACCCCAGGTCTGAGTCTGCCAGTCCCAGCTCTCCACCCCTGCAGGGCTGGGGGCAGAGAGAGCACAGCACCTCCCCTCGAGACAGACCCGACCCAGCAAGGTCTCAGCCTGGCTGGCTGGGGCCCCGCCCCCCTGCACCTGCCGTGAGCTGGGGTTCCCCTGTCTGTGAAGCAGATGGTAAGACACGGGTCCCACCCCACCCTTCCTGGGTGATGTGAAGATTCAAGGTGTCTCGGGACTCCAGGAAGGAGTTGCTCAGTGCAGGCTGGCACCCTGGGCAGGCTTCCTAGAGGAGGCACTGGGATGTGGGTTGGATCTTGCAATGTGGATTCAATGTGAGGATACCATCCTCCAAAATATCCTCCTCCCGACCCTGTTTTCTTTCTTAAATGCAAGTTGACACTTGACAAGACTCAGTTTGGTGTCACCTCCTCCAGGAGGGCCCCCCTAACTACAATCCCCCTTCTTTACCCAGAGGCCACCATTGCCCGCTCATGTGTCAGCCTCCCAGGCTGAGACTGAGTTCTTGAGGGTGGGGCCTGGCCAGCTTGAGAGCCGGGTTGTATCTGCGAACCTTGCCGGTTCCTCCAGCCACGTGCAGAGCTCCAGGGAGGCCACTGGGCCATTCCTAAGGAAGGCTGGAACCCAGGCCCCTGGGGTCTGGGTGGAGATCCCACTCCAAGGGGGCTGGAAACACCCCGAGCCCTGCCCCTCCCCACCCACCCACCTTCAGGTCGTAGAAGATATCACCGAGCACCAGGTACACCTTCACGTAGTAGAGGGTCTCCTCATCAAACTCCAGCGGCGAGTTGCAGAGCTACAGGGCCTTGAGGTAGAAGTGCTCCGCCAGCTTGCCATGGCCCAGCAGGTGGTGCAGGGCGGCCAGCCAGTGGTAGGCCGCATGCTCATTCAGCCGGTCCCCTGGGGTGCAGGCCAAAGGGGCAGGTGTGAGGACGTGGCTCCCTAGGGCAGTCAGGGCACAGGCCCCTCAGGAGCAGGTATGCAGACCCCGGGCAGCACCTGGCTTGCCTCCAGGCACCTGTGGTCACCTGGGCAGCTCTGGCCAGTCCCTTCTGGGTTCCCAGACTCACTTTTCCATCTGCAAAGCAGAACTAATAAGGCTTGCCCCTGTCTACTGTGAGGCTTTGGCAAAGTCGGACTTGGATGGCCCAGCTCTGCCTACACATAGCCACCTGCCTTTGTTCACTGGTTTTAACCAGGGGAGCCCAAAACCCATGCAGTCCAGGTGCTCCTGGGAACCCCGGCTCCATGCAGCCCACAGACGTGACATCCGACTTGTCACGATCAGAGCCCCTTACCTTGGGGGAGTCACCGCATGCCTGAGCTCCAGGTTCCCCCACAGATGCACAAACCCACCTAGGCGGTCTCTGATGTCCTCCCCTTTTTGGGGCGAGTGCTGTGGAGCCTGCATTCAATGCATTCCCACACAGCTGCACACCTACTGTGTACTGGGCCCCAAGGCACAAGGCGTTGGGGCATGCGGCCCGCCCAGGGTTCCCTGTCTCTGGAGGAGAACAGACGATCCTGGCACAGCACCAGGGGATGCCTGGCCTTAAGGGGCAGGCTGCTGGAAGGGGAACTGGGATTTCATCAGCCAGAGAGCCATGTGGTTGATGAGGGTGGGAAGGGCACAAGACAAAGGGAATGTGCCACTCAGCCTGGCACACACAGGGACCGAGATGCCTGGCATGTCTGCAAGGCAGAGGGCACACTGGGTGCCCCTTGTGGTCAGCAGTGGGAAGAGACAGAGGAAGCAGAGCTCAGCACTGCGTGAGAGACCTCGGGCTGTGCCGCACGGCCGGACGGGGAAGCCAGCTGGGCAGATCTGCCTGCCTGGACAGGAGACCAGGAAAATCCAGCAGCTGTTTCAGCTCCTGCCCTACAGACCTGGAGGCTGGGCTCTGGCAAAGTGTGGATCCTGGCAGGACGGGGGCTCAGGGGACTTACCCAGAGCGATGCTGAGTGCTAGGGCCATGTGGGCAACCTCCAAACCCTCCTGGGGCTCCTCCAGCGTGGCCAGCAGTGCCACCAGCTTGTTGCACAGCTGCAGCTGCAGCTCCGCCTTGCGGTTGCCCATAGTCCCTGCCAGGGGTAGGGCCCGGTCCTACCACACAGGCAGGTGGGGTCAGGCTTCCCGCAGCACCCACCTTGCCCAGCGCTTTCCTCAGAGCTCAAACGTGCTTGGAGCATCCCACGCCCCAGTTACCCCTGCACCTCCGCAGAGCTCTGTGCTCTGGGATAACGCACGGTTCAGACACCCAAGTTGGGGGTTGAAGAGTCACCTGAGGCCCATCTAGCTACACCCGGCAGCCTTAGACCAGCCTCTCCCACCTGGGCACCGGGGGTCTGACTAGGGGGAGCCAGCACTCCTCTCTGCTCTAAAAACACATTTATCTGTGCCCAGGGCTGAGCCACACCGTGAGCTCAGAGGAAGGGAGAAGCCGTCCCCCACTTCTGGGTGCAGGCAGACTTGGGCCCTGGTCCTGGGCCTCCCACTGACATGCTGTGTGTCCTTTGACATGTCCCTGTGCTTCTCTGAGCCTCAGCTTCCTCATCTGGAAGATGGGGACAGGACTTCCCACTCATGGTTGCTTGAGATCATCAGGTGCAAGGGTAGAGCCACTGTCATGTCCAGACCCAAGTGTTTGTCCTGGGCAGGGGGTACAGTCAATATCATTCCTGGTGAGACCACTAGGCAAGGATAGGGCCATTGCCATGTCCAGGCCCCAAGTGTTTGTCCTGGGCAGGGGCACAGTCAATCATTCCCGGTGAGACCACTGGGAAACTCAGCATGTGCATGGGTGGCCTTGCCTCCAGGTGGGAGGCCTCTGCCCTGCCACACCTGTGCCTCAGCCCTCCAGGTGACCCCCTGAGGCCCACATACATCAGCCCACAGGCCAGCTCACCTGGTAGAAGGACACGGCTTTCTCCTGCTCCCAGGCCTCGTTGAAGAAGATGGCTCCAGCCCCAGGTTGGAGTCGCCTGTGTACAGGACCACATTCTGTGCCACCTGAAAGGAGCAGAAGTTCCCTCAAGACCCACACCTGGTGAGGTGGCCACACCCACCTTCACCAGCCTCCTTCCTCTCACACACTGCAGGTACACCTGAGCATTTTTCAGACCTGTGCATTAGGGCTGCCCCACCACTGGCATGATTCAGACCTGTGCATTAGGGCTGCCCCACCACTGGCATGAGGACCATGAACTGATGCACTTGAGTGTCAGGAGATGACTGAGCAGCTGCAGCCCAGGAGCCCGACACCTGTGAATCCTACCACCAGGGATAGCCCTAGCCCACCCCCCCCCCTCCGCCCCCGCCCCCGCACTCAAACAGTCTCCGTGGCCCCCAGATTGCTGGGAGCCCATCACCTGGTTCCTTTCTGCATTGCCACATCCCTGCCGCAGCTCAGGGCCGCACATCAACAGTGTGTGTGGGTGGGCCTGGTCCCCTCTTGGCCATGAGCTCTTGATCCTTCTCCTCAGCTCAAGGAGGTATACAGCAGGTGCTCAATAATGAAAGTTTCACCAGGCTCCTGGGCTTCACAATTTGTTCCAGATCACACTGTGTTTGGGAAAGCCTCTGAAAACAGCCGCTATGATAGATTCATTTTGTGAGGAGATGTGCCACGTGTCGCTTGGAGCACGTTCTTCTGTGTGTTAACTGAATGGTCACATTCTTTGAGCATGAGCTGTATGCCAGCAGGTGCTAGGCACTGTGAGGGGCCACGCCTCTGCCCTCAGGGAGAAGATGCTAGCCACTGGGGGAGGATGTGAGGGAACCAGTTGGAGGGAGGGAAAAGGCATACAACAGGTGCTCAGCAGTGGCTTAGGAATGAGTGGATGGATGGATGAATGGATGAGCAGATGTGTAGACACATGGATGGATGGGTGTGTGGATAGCTGAATGCTTGGATGGACGGGTGGGTGGGTGGTTGGTTGGAATGATGTGTGTATGTCTGTATGTATGGGTGGGTAGATTATGGATGGGTGGAGGGTAGATGATGTATGTACATATGGATGGATAGATGGTGGATAGACCAATGTATGGATAAACAAATGGACAGATAGATGAATGGAGGGATGGATTAATAGGTAGATTGGTGGATGGATGGATGATGGAAGGATGGATGGATGAATGGATGGGTGGATGGTTGATGGACGGATGGAAGGATGAACAGGAGGTGAGTGGATGGATAATGGAAAGATGGATGGATGAATGGATAAATGGATGGATGGATGAATGAATGATGGATGGAAGGAGGAACAGGTGAATGGATGGATGGATAAGTGGGTGGATGGAGAGATGGATGAATGGATGGGTGATGGGTGGAAGGATGAACAGGTGAATGGATGGATGATGGATGGGTGATGGGTGGATGGATAAATGGATGGATGATGGATGGATAGAAGGATGAACAGGTGAATGGATGGTTGGAAAGATGGATGGATGAACAGGCAAATGGATGGATAGGTGAATGGATGATAAAAGGATGGATGAATGATGGATGGATGAATGGATAGATGATGGAAGGATGGATAGATGAATGATGGATGGATGGAAGGATGAACAGGAGGTGAGTGGATGGATGATGGGAGGATGGATGGATGATATATGGATGAATGGATAAATGGATGGATGGACGGATGGAAGGATGGATGGATGGTGGCTGAATGGATGGATGATAAAAGAATGGATGATGGATGGATGAATGGAAGGATGAATAGGTGAATGGATGGATGATAAAAGGATGGATGGATGATGGATGGATGGAAGGATGAGGAGGCGAGTGGATGAATGATGGAAGGATGGATGCATGGGAGAATGAACAGGTGAATGGATGGATGATGAAAGGATGGATGGATGGGTGAATGGATGATAAAAGGATGGATGATGAATGAATGGATGGATGGACGGATGGAAGGATGGATGGATGGTGGCTGAATGGATGGATGATGAAGGATGGATGCATGGGAGAATGAACAGGTGAATGGATGGATGATGAAAGGATGGATGGATGGGTGAATGGATGATAAAAGGATGGATGATGAATGAATGGATGGATGGATGGACAGGTGAATGGATGGTTAGAAGGATGAACAGCTGAATGGCTGGATAATGGAAAGAGATGGAAGGATGGATGGACAAACTGGTGGATGGATGAAGAGGTGACCAGATGAAGGATGGATGGATGGATGGATAGAAGGATGAACAGTTGGATGGATGATGGAAAGCTAGATGGAAGGATGGATGGATGGACGAAAAGGTGAATGGATGGACGGACAGGTGAATGGATGGATGGATGGAAGGACCCACAGGTGTATGGGAAGATGATGGAAGAATGGATGGATGGATGGAAGGACGGATGGATGATGGATAGATGGATGGAAGGATGAACAGGTAAATAGATGATGGAAGGATGAATGGATGGATGGATGGACAGAGTGAACAGCACAGGGGCCCTCCTGCATCCCTTGCCACTCACCTGGATGTACAGGTCCACCAGCTCGCTCTGCCGCAGGATGTAGTAGATCTTCCCTGCTTGCAGCCAGGCATGTGCCTCCTCTTTCTTCTGGAGGTCAATGAAAATCCCCAGACTTCGTTTGGTGTAGTCCAGAGTGGATCTGTAGGCCCTGGAATCAGACACAGGTGTCAGAACAAGGGCTCTCATCCTCCTGGAACCAGTCTGCCTCCTCCCGTGGGTCTGGTGACAGATGAATCTGGCACGTGGGGACTGCGAACGGCCCTCTTGTGTGTGCAGTGTTCTGCCCTTCCCAGGCTGCTGGGAGGGCCAGGGTGAACACACACGGCATGGAAAAGATGAAGGACATCCTTCTGAGGGAATCGAGCATCACGCTGCCCTGTGGCAGGAGGGTGCTAGTCCATCTCCCCTGCCTCCCAGACATGGCCTGTGTCTTCTCCAGACGCACCAGGAGCTGTTAGTGTTCAGAGGCTATCTAGGCTGATGGTTCTCAAAGTGTGCAGGCATCACAGTCACTCGGAGGCCTGTCTGTATAGCTTGCTGGCCCTGCCCCCAGAGCTTCCGGCTCCACAGCCCTGGGGCAGGCCCCAGAACTCCCACTTGCCACAAGCTCCTAGGTGATATAGATGCTGCTCTGCTGGTCCAGGGACTACACTTTGAGAAGCATGGCTCTAGCACACTGGCCCATTTTCCTTCTGTGAACCTGAGGCCAAGACTGGAGCCAGTCTCCCGGGTCCCCATGGAATCTGGCTCCTTCCCTGCTCTCTCAGTAAGTCCGACACTTGAGGGGCTGTGACTGCAGCAATGTCACCAGGCCCTGTGGGTGGGGTGGCCAGGGCCATGGTTACCCCACCAGGTCAGGATGCTCGGGGGAAGCTGAGTGGGCCACATATGGGACGTGAGACCTTGAAACCCTGCCCCAGGGAAGCAGGTGACACAACTGGCTCTGTCTTCTGTGGGAGAGAAGCCACAGGTGGCTGCTGTGGTCACATTTAAGGGGACAGATGAAAGCCAGGAGTGAAGACTCGGGGCAGGCAGAGGTCAGATGACAAAAGCCACCATAGTAGGAAGAACAGCCCAGCACGTACTGCCTCTGCTGGGGTTGAGATGACCTTTGACCCAACAAGGGAGGCTCAAGCTGGGACTCACGAGCCAGCAGCAGCCCTGGGACGACCCCAGACCCACCAGCTGAAAGCATCTGATGCCAAGGAATCAAATGATCCAAAGGAAAGGGGTTGATGGGACCCTGGGCCAGCTTCCCTGTGCCCCCCTCCCTGCCTTGCCCCCCTCCACACCCCCACCACTGCAAAGCCAGCCCTCACCGCTCGGTGCCCAGGGACAGGTAGAGCTGACTGATGGTCTCCAGGAGCTGCCCCCTCCAGCACCTTGTCGGTCACCTTGTGGGCCAGAGAGAGCTGGAACTCGTGGTAGATGACACACTAGGCCTCGCTGGGCATGACGACGCTGTAGAAGTAGCACAGCCACTGGACGGCCCACAGCTGGCCTGGGCAGAAGACAAAATGGAAGACGTCAGCCTCCCAGCATCGAAGAGAGGCTGGCTGGGCTCGGAGGCCCCTGCGCTGTGCTTGTCTCTTTCACACCTCTGTGAACCTGGGCCCCATAGACGGGGAGCCTGAGCTCAGACAGGCCATGTACCTGTACAAGGGCAGACACCGAGCACACCGTGACATGGGCACAGCTTGGTGCAGATGCTCGTGGTAGAGGCCAGCCTTCTTTTTTTTTTGAGACGGAGTCTTGCTCTGTCACCCAGGCTGGAGTGCAGTGGCCGGATCTCAGCTCACTGCAAGCTCCGCCTCCCGGGTTTACGACATTCTTCTGCCTCAGCCTCCCAAGTAGCTGGGACTACAGGCGCCCGCCTCGTCGCCCGGCTAGTTTTTTGTATTTTTAAGTAGAGACAGGGTTTCACCGTATTAGCCAGGATGGTCTCGATCTCCTGACCTCGTGATCCGCCCATCTCGGCCTCCCAAAGTGCTGGGATTACAGGCTTGAGCCACCGCGCCCGGCCCCCGAGGCCGGCCTTCTTTACAACTCCCAGGGCCGAGGTCCTGGCCAGGCTCGGCCCCTGCACCAGGCCATCTATTTCTGCTTCACAAAGTCCCTCTGGCGAGGACCAGGGCCGCCTTCAGCCTGAGCTGATGAGGCCAGGGGCACAAGTAGCCCCTGTCGCAGATGGAACCCTGAGAGAGCAAAGCCAAGCGTCATGTCTGCCACACATGGCATCATGTTGGGGGAATGGGGTTCAAAGCCAGCCCCTGGTGTTCCCACACATGCTTCTCTCATGCAACCAGGCTCCAAAACCATAGGTTCACTGGCCTCTCCCAAAGCCACGCTGCTGGGAACAGTGGAAAGCTTCTGATTTTCTGATAATCGTCAGAAACATTCCGAAGATTAACACCGGAAACCAGGTATGCTGAATGGACATCTGTCACACACGCCCCCCAACAACAGCTGAATACACAGTCCTCTCGAGCGCCCATGGGACATTCCCAATGACAGACCATGTGCCAGGCCACAAAACGAGCCTCAGTGAATGGAGAAGGACTGAGACCAAAGCAGAGGTGTTCAGCTGTACTGGCACGAAACTGGAAATCAAGAGTGAAGGAAAGTGGGAAATTCAAAAATATGTGGAAATTACACACTCCTAAACAACCAGTGAGTCAAAGAAGAGACCATCAGGGAAACTGAAAACTAATTTGAGAAGAATGCAAACAAATGCACAGCCCGGGCCAGCACGGTGGCTCACGCCTGTCATCCCAGCACTGTGGGAGGCCAAGGCGGGAGGATCGCTTGAGTCCTTACTCAGGAAGCTGAGGCATGAGAATGGCTTGAACCTGGGTAGAAGTTGCAGTGAGCCAAGATTGCACCACTGCACCCCAGCCTGGGCAATGGAGCAAAACCTAAAAAAATAAAAAATAAAAAAAATAGCACAGCGTATCAAAAACTCCAAGATGCAGCTAAGGCAGTGCTGAAAGGGAAATTTATAACTGTAAATGTCTACATTCAAAGAAATAAGAAAAATCTCAAATCAAAAACCTAACCTTCCACCTTGAGAAACTAGAAAATGAACTAAACCCAAAGTGAATAAAAGGAAGAAAATAATAAACGTGAGAGTGGAAATGGGAAGTAAAAATACAGAGAATGGAAAAACAAAAGAGATAGTCAACAGAACCAAAAGTGGGTTTTTTGAAAATAATAACAAAATTGACAAGTCTTTCACCAGACTGACCAAGAAAAGAAAGATGGGACACAAATGACTAAAATCAGAGACTGAGCACCATGGCTCATGCCTGTCATCCCAGTGCTTTGTGAGGCCGAGGTGGAAGGATCGCTGAGGCCAGCATTCAAGACCAGCCTGGGGGAACATGATGAGACCCCATCTCTAATAAAAATAAATAAATAAACAATTACAAACCCAAGTTTCTAAAATCAGAAATGAAAGAGGAAACATTATTGCCGACCTGACAGAAATAAAAGGATTCCATGAAAACACTACGAACAATTGTACACCAACAAATCAGACCATCTAGACACAACAATCAAACTCCTAGAAGGACACGAACTACCGAAAGTGACTCAAAAATGACCCCAAGCAAGCATGTGGGGTATCAACCCCACCCTCGGTCTCCTTGACCGTTCAGCGCAGGGTGGGGAGACAGGGACGCATGATCTCTATTCCCTGGCCTGCATTTCCAAGTCTGAATCCCCCAGTACCCTGGGGAGGGCCTCGTAGGAGGAGGTGCCACACAGGCCAGGAGCCACCGGGCTGCAGTGGGGGCTGGGGCGCTGGGTTCCTGGAGGGTCTCCTTCCAGTCAGAGAATGCCCCTGGGGAAGAAGCCTAGGTATGAACCCCCCACCCCTCCTTGGGCAGATGTGTGGGACCGCGGCCCCTTCACACGGTCCTTTCCAAAATCTCATCCCTCCCAGGGCCAGAAGTGGGTACCAGGCCTGTGCTGGGAAATGGGCAGATTTGGCCACAGCCCCTGGGGCTCTGGTCCAGGCCACAGGAGGCACCTCTGAGTGGTCTCACTGTGCCATGACAAAGCGCTGCAAGGCAGAGGGGACTTGGCAGTATCCCTTGTCTCAGCCATTTCCCTGGACTCAACTTCCTCATCTATTCTCTGCGGCCTAGATTTCGGACAGCCCGGCCCACCTACTGTCCATTTACTGCTCAGTGTGCAGTGACTGTTCAACAGCACTCCATGGCTCCCCAGTGCTCTTGGGGAAAAGGCCAAGCCACAGCCTGAGGCCCCAGGCCCTGCTTAGCACTCCAGAAGAGCTTCTCACCATCCAGCACCCAACCCACCCACTCCCAACTCTGCACCTCCCTGTATGAGCCCTGCTCACTCACCCCCGCTCACACCCCACCCATCCCCGCTCACACTCCCGCTCACTCACCCCCATCACACCCCCGCTCACAACCTACTCATCCCCGCTCACTCACCCCCACTTGCTCACCCCTGGGCCTTCACACAGGCTACATCGCCAGCCCCTCCCCCACCACCAGCCCCTCATCCACACCTATTACTTGACTAAATCCTCTCAACCCTCTGGTCCCAGACTAAAGAGGCTTCCCTAACCCGGGGCCAAGTGCTGCCCCACCATCACGCCACTCACCCTTTTGTGGCTTCTCTGGCCTGAAGCTCACGTTCCCACGCTCAGCACCTGCTTCCCGAGGACCCCACAAGCTCCATTTGTGGGTGGGGCCTGGCACACTCTGCACGAGCTGCTTTTGCATGAACTGCTCTGTGGCTTTGGGCAATCACCCGCCCCGTGTCCTCTGTGAAGTGGGATGACAGGTGCGCAGGGCTGCTGAGATACCAAGCAGATAACACGGGCACAAGAACTGGCATTCAGGGCCTGGCTCATGGAGGGGCCCCAAGTCCCAGCTCAGCAGAGCCTGCCTTGATCCCAGGGTTATGGCCAGGGATTCCCAGCACGCAGGACTTTCCGTGCTCAAGGCAGGATGGTCCCTGAGCAAACCGGAAAGAGCTGGCTGCCCCAGTAGGGCACAGAGGGCCTGGCCCTGCATGGGAACTGCCTGTCTCCAGGGCGCTTGCCAACATCTGCTGCTGGCCATGACTCAGCACTTTCGATGGTGGAAAAACCACCACTTGTTTCCGAATCGCAAACCCCAGGTGTGCCCTGACCCGAGTGGCCCCAGAAGGTGCACAGGAGGAACTAGGGCACTCACTCTCCACGTGGTCCATCTCCACAGCCACCAGAAGGGCCCACTCACAGTAGCCCTTGCACTGCTGGGCCGGGCCCTGGTGGGTGCAGAGGTGACCCAGCTGCAGGAGTACATGGGTGAAGTCCCAGCCACACTCCAAACAGGGAAGCCTCAAGAACAGATGCACGGCCTCCAGAAGGTAGTGCTGGGCCAGCCTGCTGGCACCCACGTGCAGGCACAGGGTCCCGAAGTTGGCCAGCACCACTGCCTGGTTCCTCCACTGGCCCAGGTCCCAAACCACCCATAGGGCGCAGTAGTAGCCCTCTGCTGCCTGCCTCGTCCGGCCCGTCCTCTTCAGAGCCACGGCCACCACCATGTTGGCAATCATACCTTCCTGGTGCTCGCTGGCCACCACTGCATCCTGGACAGACTGCAGGATGTTCAAGGCCACCAGGCTCTGCCCATGAAGCACGTGCAGCCAGGCCAGGGCCACCAGGGTGTCCACGATGGCACAGACTCCGGCAACAGCACTGGCTTCCACCACCTGCGTCATGAAGGTGATGGCCGGGCCGTGGTAGCCATGGTGGCTGTACGGCTGGGCCAGGCTGGCGTGGAGAAGGCCACAAAGAGCCTGGCCTGTGCCCGGGGTTAGGGAGGCCAGCGCTCGCCTGAGGTAGTGGGAAGTCTGGGTGGGGAGGCTGTGGGGCTGGAGGGCGTTCTGGAGCACCAGGTTCACGCTCCTCAGCGAGCCGGCCAGCGAGTCCTGTGTCCTCAATGAGGCCACCTTGACACAGCTCAGCACCAGGTGGGGCAGGCACTTGTGGCTGTAGATGTCAGCCAGGAACAGGGAGCAGTCTGAGAGCCACGCAGCGTCTGGGGCTCCCGAGTCCCTGTGCAAAAGCAACAGCCGCTCTAGGAAGGACAGGGCCTCCTCGGGCTGCTTGAGGTGCACGTGGTGCCTGGCCAGCAGGAAGCAGGCCCGGGCCTCGGCCTGCAGGCTCTGGCCACCCACCGCCCACTGCAGCGCCAGCTGCAGGAGCTCCCCGTCCGCCTCGGTGCTGTAGATGTGGCCGGGCGTCCCCAGGAGCAGGGCCATGGCTTTGGGAACCACCTGTGTACAGTTCTCCCGGTTCTGCTTCCGGTAAATGCTGGTCAGGTTGGCGTACCCAGCCACCACCTGGAACAGGTCCCCGAAGCTGCCGTCCAGGGTCCCCAGTGTTTCCTCAAAGTACACCCGGGCCTGGGACAGCTTGAGCCTCCTGCAGCACAGCCGCCCCAGGAGGAAGCAGAGCCTGGCCGGGGCCATGAGGAGGCCAGCTTTCTTGGCCGCCCCTCGGGCCTGTGCCAGGCGCCCAGTCAGCTCCTCCTCGTCGCTAAAGCTGCAGAACATGCCGCTCAGCCATGGCAGCGCCACGTTGTACAGGCCACGGAAGCTGGCCTTGTATCCGGAGGTGTTCAGGAACAGCAGCCGTGAGATCAGGGCCTCTAGATCCTCCCAGTCGTCTTCAGCTTCCAAGCAGAAGGAGGGCTCCTCGGGGTCCTGCAAGCTCACGTTGCTGGATGCCGCACAGAGACCCCAGGACGCTGGCTCCTGGGGGCAGCCTGGGCAGGCCTTGCATTGTTCCAGAACATTCCTCACCTTCGGAAGGGTCTCCTGTGGCTCCAGGCCCAGGCAAGGTGGAGGTATTTCTGCAAGTCACCAAAATACCTAGACAGATTAGAGTCCAGCAGCGAGTCCTTGGTCCACTGGGGGCAGGGTCCCCGCATCCCCACCCTCTGTGTCCCTGGTGCAGCTTGCCATGAGCCCTTGAGAATTATGTGCAATGCAAACCCGGGGCCTGGAGCACGTAGGAACTCCGGCACTATGGGGACAGAGAGAACACACAGGCCCGTGGCCCGACTCTCCTACGAAATCACCCTCCTGTCCTGCTTTGTCGCCCACCTGACAGCATGGTTTTAGGAGACTATGTCAGCTCAGCCATCCCTCAGAGATGCCTTTCCCTTTAGAAAGAATCAAAGCCTTCTAACTGGACCCATGTATATGCAGCACTACAACTACAAATGTAACTTCTGTCAGCATATTGGGCCCCCCGGTGGGGTACAGGAATCCATGAAATCCTCAACAGCCAATCAGAACTATTGATCAGCTCAAAAGCTGCTATGCAAAATTGGTAAAGCCACCGACGGCACAGGACAGGGGTGTTGTACCCAGGTACCAAGCTCCGTGCAGGGAAACGGACCATCCCTGCAGGAAGGATGGGAAAGCTTCCAGGCCCCTGTGGCCACCTTCACCTTGGGTGGTCTGAAAACCTGAAGCCCACAGTTCCTAAAGGGTTAACAAAGGCCAGACTGCTCAAGCAGTCCACTGGCACCTGCTGTCTTTGGTGGATTCCTAGCCAAAGCCCCCTCCCAGAGGTGAGCAAACGAGCGCATTTCCTGTTGGAAAATCTGGGATGAAAAGAGGCATTACAGGGAAGGAAAAAACTAGATTTAAAGAGACTCTCTGTTTCAGGCTCACATGTAAAAACTATTTTCAATACAAACTGTCTCCTTATTCATCTGTAAAGCCTTGGAAATAAAAAATTAATAAATATGATTTAGAGGCAAATGTCTGACTTGACTTCACTAGATTAGCTAAGAAATCTCCCCCACCCGGCAGAGGCACACAGCCCCTCCCAGCCACTACCCTGGCCTCTGGGGCAGCTGGAGAGCCACGTGCCTTTGCTCCAGGGACTTTGGCAGAGGGTGGAACCACCCCCTCCTCGAGGCTAAACCTACTACAGCCTTCCCTTCCCCACTGGCTTCCCAGGCCTCCTCTGGGACCTTGTGTCTGCATCCCAAATGTACTGGGATGGATCCCATTCCCAGGGAACTTCCAAGGGCCCTTGGTGCATCCACATCCCAGGCTGTCCACATGCGGACCCTGTGTGAGGGGAAGAGACAGAGCCCCAGAGCGGAGATGGGAGGGCCTCCCTGAATCAGCCCCTCAGGAAAGAGCAGACCCTTCAGGGACCTCAGTTGAGGCCCCTGCAACCTAAGGCTCTGAATTCTGCTACCCGCTGAGGGCAGTGTGGCCTCCCATCTCTGAGGCAGAGCACAGGGCGAACTGCAGCTTCTCCAGGTCATGAGAAAGGAACCCACAGCTCCATGTGGGCCCCAGCAGTGGAAAGGATGTCCCATCTCGGTCGGGGCCAGGCGGGGGCCAGCATGTTCACTGGAAGAAGTGTGGGACCCCATAGCCTCCAGTGTCAGAGTAGACGAGAGGTTCAGGCCCACCTCAGTCAACGTCCCCCAAGCCCCCAGCCCGCACCACAGAGGGGTGACAGCCACATCCAATGCCCACCGTACTCAGCTCTGTCACCTCCCCCGGCGTTACCCCAAGGCCCAGCTCATAACCAGAGGAAGCCTGAGCCACCTGCAAAACCCACCTTGTTCCTGTGGCTGCTCAGTCTCAGCTTCCTCTACTGAGTCTGGCAAGGGAGAAAAGAGAAGCAATCAACAGCCCCAGCCAGCACCTCTGGTCCCATGTCAGGTTGAGCTGGGTGTCGGTGTTGCAGGGTGAGAGCATTGCAGGGTGCAGGGGTTGAAAGTCATATCATCCCTCTTCCCTCCTGGATCATGGGAACAACATCACTGGGGGGTGTACACTTTCTGCGATATTGGGAGTAATACCGTCTTCTGTGCGTTGGAATATTAAGGACAATATCATGGGGGGGGTGTACATCTTCTGCAATATTGGAATAATATTATCTCCTCTCCCCCTGCATACTAGGAAAGATATCAGAGTGGGTGCTCACCTCCTGTGATATGGGGATTAATACCATCTTCTCCCCTTCTGGCTATCAGGAAGAGTATCACATGGGGGTGTACAGTGTCTGCGATACTGGGAGTAATATCAACCTCTCAGCCTTGGAATATTAAGAAGAATATCACAGGGTAGATGTACTCCCTGCCATATTGGGAATAATATCAGCCTCTCCTCTCCATGGATATTAGGAACAATATCCCAGGCTGGATGTACGCCTCCTGCTCTATGGGGAGTCATATCCCTTCCAGGATACTCATAACAATATCACAGGGCGGGTGAACACAGCCTGCGATACTGGAACTATTACCATCCTCTCCCCCTCCGGATACTAGGAACCGTATCACAGAAGAGCTGTACCCTCCCTGTGATATTGGGAGTAATATCATAGGCGTCTTCCATGAATATTAGGAGCAATATCACCGGGTGGCTGTCCGTTCATTGCTATGTTGGGAGTCATGTCATACTCTACCCCCTGGATATTAGGATCAGTGTCACAGCGTGAGTGTACACCTACTGCGATATTAAAACTAAGATCATGTCCTCTGTCCCTGGATATTAGGAACAACATGACAGGTAGGTGTACACCCCCTGCGGTATTAGCAGCAATAATGATTAATTAGTAAACATCAATGATCGATTTTAATAATTATCAGCCCGGTCTCAAACTCTTGACCTCAGGTGATCTGCCTGCCTCAGCCTCCCAAAGTGCTGGAATTACAGGCATGAGCCACCGTGTCCGGCCAACACTTCTTAACATCTCTTTTTGGATCTCAAATTTAGCATGCCCAAAACGCACTTTTGATTCCCCCTGCTATAACCCACTTCGCCCATAATCTTCCCCATCCCAATAACAGTATCTCTAGTCTTCCAGTTACTCAGTCCAAAATCCTTGACATCATCCTTAAAACTTCTTTTTCTCTCTCTTGTCATCCAACCCATTTAAACTCTCCTTTCAAAATATATGCCAGACCTAACCACTTCTCACCTTCCTCATCATTTCCAACCAGGTCCAGCCCTCATCATAGCGCTCTGGGTTACTGCAAAAGCCTCCCAATCGGCCGGGCGCGGTGGCTCAAGCCTGTAATCCCAGCACTTTGGGAGGCCGAGACGGGCGAATCACAAGGTCAGGAGATCGAGAGCATCCTGGCTAACACGGTGAAACCCCGTCTCTACTAAAGAATACAAAAAACTAGCCGGGCGAGGTGGCGGGCACGTAGTCCCAGCTACTCGGGAGGCTGAGGCAGGAGAATGGCGTAAGCCCAGGAGGCGGAGCTTGCAGTGAGCTGAGATCCGGCCACTGCACTCCAGCCCGGGCGACAGAGCGAGACTCCGTCTCAAAAAAAAAAAAAAAAGCCTCCCAATCGCCAGGCACAGTGGCTCATGCCTGTAATCCCAAGCACTTTGGTAGGCCAAGGCAGGAGGATCATCAGACGTCAGGAGTTCAAGATCAGCCTGGCCAACGTGGTGAAACCCCTCTACTAAAAATACAAAAAATTAGCCGAGCATGGTGGTGGGTGCCTGTAATCCCAGCTATTCGGGAGGCTGAAGCAGGAGAATCACTTGAACTCAGAAGGCAGAGGTTAGAGTGAGCCGAGATCGTGCCATTGCACTGCAGCCTGGGTGACGAGAGCGAAACTCCATCTCAGAAGGTTTAAAAAAAAAAAGCCTCCAAACCCACCTCTCTCCTTCCGCCTTTCACTCTGCCCTGAATTCTACCTTCCACTCTCAAACATTTCAGAAAAAAAAAAAATTATATCTACAGAGAGAGAAAAAGAAAGTACAAATGGGGTGAAATGTTTGGGGAACCTGAGGGAAGACCATACGGGAATTCTCTGTACTATTTTTGCAACTTTTCCATAAGTCTGGATTATTTTGAATTCAAGAGTTAAACAAAGGAGAAAAGAAAAAAAAAAAAACTATCTCCCTTTGTGAATCCATCCTGTCTTTCCCCTGGCAACTTAAGGACGCTCTCAACTAAGCACATCTATTTTTTCATGAACCCTAAAAGAACCCTTGCCTAGTTTTGACTTTCTGTGCTTGGCAGAAGTGTATGTGTGTGTGTGTATGTATTTCATATATATGTGTGTGTGTGTGTATATATGTGTGTGTGTTGTGTGTATATATAGAGAGGGAGAAATATATATGTGTGTATATATATAAATATATATTGTATATTTACAATGGTTATATATATATATATATGTGTGTGTGTGTGTGTGTACATATATTACATACCCCATAGCCTGTCCTTAACCAGTTCTAAACTTAGTGGGAAAAATACATACCTAAGCAGAGAATTTCAAAATAATATGATGAATATTTTGATACAGGAATGTGTTACTATGGAACACGCTGCTAAGACACAAAACCTCCTAGATGGGACAATGAATGAATGAAGTTTGGCACCTATAGTCACCCCCTCTGATATCCCCACACACGTTTATAGTTATATGCATTTGCTTCCCCCAGGACCCCTGTTTCATAAGGGTTAGTCCTAGAGCCTTAGTAAGTTCCTACTACAGCTGGCACACATGCCATTCAAGAAACAGTGGCTGAGTGAATGACAAGTTAAGAACCATTTGTCAGCTGGTGCTCAGTAATACAACATGCACTGGTATGCAAATTATATTTTTGTTGAAAGCAAGGGCAGGATCACAAATTATCCTTCCAGAGAAAGCAGACCTCAAAAGCTTCTTTACCCTACTAAAGCACATTATAAGAAGCTCCCCTTATATAAAAGAAAACCTCCTCATTCGTTATCAATGGCATGTAAACCTAATAAGCCTCCGCCTCTGATGACATCTCTTCCATCCCCAGGGCTAGATAAAGGAGGTTCCGGAAACCCTGGTAGTTGTGAAGGTGGCTCCCAGCTCTGACAGTCTTGAACCCTGCGGGCACGGAGGTCACACAGCAGAAGAACAACCGAAGGAAACATCATCAGGCTTCGACTATGTTTGAACCAGAGACGGCAAATAGGCTTCAACCAACTGAAGACACCAGAGATTCACGGTGGCCACCTGAGGGGTTGTGCTCTTAAAAAACAAAAATTTAAATTAAAATTAAAAAATTAAAAAAGGAAGGGGTCAAGAATCCATCAGGTCTGACTGAGACGTGTATCAGTGACTAACACCCCATATGGCAAAAGTACTCCAGTGCGCTTTGGGTACTCACAGCTTCAGCAGTATTCAAAGGCGTGTGCTTCCCTAAGACTAAGCCACGGGAATAGCCCCAGCAACACTGCCAGGAGAAACGTCTAACATGGATTCGGCTAGAAATACAGTTGTCTTTAACAAATTAACACTGAATAAATCCTGACTTATTAGAGCCTGCGAGAATGACATTCTCAATGATAACAGTTATCACTACAATCTCCAAACATCTGCGATCCTGCAAGGAGGAACTGTGACAGTGCAGGCCACGTGTCCAGAATGCTTCCCAGACTGCCTGTTACAGAATAAAAGAAATGAAACCCCCCTAAGAGTGTCTTCACTCACATTTAGCCAGTTGTTCCTTTGTGTGCATCTCTGTGCTAAAATGGCCATTCTTCCCCATAGCCTGAAGTCATATGCTCAAATAAATGAGACTCACATGAAGCCAGAAAGGTGCAGATGCGAGGAAAACAACACAACCAAAATGGGCTGGAGAGTGTGGCCAGGAGGATGGTACTTCCCAGGAAGCAATTACTTCATCTCTGCCCATGAAGCAGGTGGTTGTCATTGTGCCCCAGGCCCACGCCAGCCACTCAAAGTAGGTTCTAACCAAACTACCTCCAACAATCAACATAAATACACCACACAATTGGCTTCTGAAAGGACACCTTACAACCAACAAGAAACTATAAGCACAACTTTGAAAAACTGTGCAACTAAAAACCTTGGAAAGGGATAAACACTGCCACATTTTGACTCAAATACTGTTAGGTGGTAGCACCGCAATAATTCACTGAAACAAAAGAATGAATGAGGAATATGTTTATATAGGAATCAGAGGAAGCATGACTAATCATTTAAAGAAATAGGTCAAGAAACTGTTAGGTTCAAATGCTACCTTGAGACACTGTCAGGGCCTTAGGCAAATTCACTTCTCTTGGTCCTGTTTCTAGGTTCATCAAAAACCAGTTTTGGACTAGGGAATCTGTTGCTTCCCAAAGCCTTCCTTCTGTGATTCCAGCCCAGATTTTAGGACTGCTCTCCCACTTGGTATATGAAAGCACTTTCTATGTATAATAGCAAGAGTACATTTCTGTGTTGAATGCGGTTTGGGACCTACTCTATGAGGAAGAATATCATCATGTAACTTTAAGCATGATGATAAGGCACACTCTAGATAAGGACAACACATAAAATGTGGCCATACACCTGTGCGTGCCTGGCAGGGAGATGGAGAAGTCTCATTTAATGAAGCCGGGGTGCCTGTTGCACCTGAGCATTCTCAGTCCACGTCAAGTTCACAACGTCCTTCTGACATCAAACCACATGTATCCCATACTTTTCCATACTTTCTACCCAAGATTAAAATATGCAGAGCACTGTGATAAAGACGCCTCCATCCCCAGCATGTTGGCTCTTAGTCTGTAGAATTCCATACTGGAGGTGCAAAATGATCACCAGGCTGCAGCGGCAAGCAAGACCGGGCTCCATGGGGACAGCAGGCCTTGCAGCAGCCACCACTCCTGTCGCCACAGTCTGATGCAGCTGCAGAGAAGCTGTGGCTGAGGCCATTCACTTTGTGAGAGAGCCACACAGGAGGGAAAAGGTAGGGAACGTAGGGAAGAGAGCAATGTCAGGCCTCTGAGCCCAATCCAAGCCACCGCATCCCCTGTGACTTGCAGGTATACACCCAGATGGCCTGAAGTAACTGAAGAATCACAAAAGAAGTGCAAATGCCCTGTTCCGCCTTAACTGATAACATTCTACCACAAAAGAAGTGAAAATGGCCGGTCCTTGCCTTAAGGGATGATATTCTCTTGTGAAATTCCTTTTCCTGGCTCAAAAAGCTCCCCCATTGAGCACCTTGTGACCCCCACTCCTGCCCACCAGAGAACAACCCCCCTTTGACTGTAATTTTCCTTGACCTACCCAAACCCTATAAAACAGCCCTACATTTCTCTCCCTTTGGTGACTCTCTTTTCGGACTCAGCCCGCCTGCGCCCAGGTGATTAAAAAGCTTTATTGCTCACACAAAGCCTGTTTGGTGATCTCTTCACACAGACGCCCATGACAGGCAGGTGCAGAGCCAGGGAAGGACCTGTGATGAGAACAGAAAGGAATGCGCCTCCCTGTACGCACACTCGGATTTTATGACAATGTGGGCAGGGGGCTGAACTGCATGCCTGAGAACATTCCTCCAAGTTCTTTTGCTGATTTTCTAAATATTGGTGTAAAATCTTAACCGAGACAAATTTTTTTTTAAATCGCTTCAATCAACATCTTTGTCTGGTGCTCAGCATCATGTCTACATGATCATCTAGAAAACCAACTTTGGTTCTAAGGCTCACATCTTCCTATTTAGTCACAGGGGTTTTACAAGGGAATGCACCTCTCATTCGCATCAAGAACACACACAACTACCATTAAAGAAATGCTTATTTGCTTACATAATTTTTTAAACACCCAGATTTGAAATACATAGAGAAGACAACTTTTTTTTTTTTTTTTTTTTTTTTTTTTGAGACGGAGTCTCGCTCTCCCGGGCTGGAGTGCAGTGGCCGGATCTCAGCTCACTGCAAGCTGCGCCTCCCGGGTTTACGCCATTCTCCTGCCTCAGCCTCCGAGTAGCTGGGTACAGGCGCCCGCCACCTCGCCCGGCTAGATTTTTGTATTATTTTAGTAGAGACGGGGTTTCACTGTGTTAGCCAGGATGGTCTCGATCTCCTGACCTCGTGATCCGCCCGTCTCGGCCTCCCAAAGTGCTGGGATTACAGGCTTGAGCCACCGCGCCCGCCGAGAAGACAACTTTTGATAGCTCTGCTTTCCAACTGCGAACTGCGGGTGGAGAAAATAACCTACCATGATTTCTAACCAGTCAACAACCTGTCTTCCCTGGCTGCAGTAGGAGCAATCTTTCTGAGCTCAGGATGAAAAAGATCCCAGCTGTTTAGGGGACAGATAGTCATCAGTTCTCAGCGGGCTTCCTGGGTCCCAAATCCCCATGTGATACGTGAGAGTAAAAAGCTATCAATGACCAAGCATCTGAATGCTTATCCCACCTCGCCATCTCCTTCTCCTCCCATGCAAATTTAAAATTAATAAGCCTGCTATTAGAGAACAGAGTTGGTGCTGCATCTGTCTTCCTAAAATTACGGATAATTACCAGCCCATAATGGCTTCTAATCAGATTTGAGTGGTGCTTAGACAGGAAGCTGAAGTGCCTCAGCCCTAAACTGGGAAGAAAACAGAAACTGGAGTGCTTTAGGTGTGATTTTTATCCCCCTTGTTCTAACGTTGCTGTTCCCGAATCTCCTTCTACTGTCTTGTTTATAAAATGTATGAGAAACAGGGACATTTAAAGACGTGATAGAAATGGCAACTTTTTCTAGGTACAAACTTTGTGAACATTATTTTCTGCTGCTGGGTTTTTTTCTCCACAAACTGTGAGCCTGGAGTACATTTTCTCCCTCGTGGTTACACATTCAGAGTCAGGGAAGGTGGCTTTAGCAGTAAAGAAGGGAGTGCAGTGAGAAGTGACCGGACATTGAGAAGGGCAGACAGGACTCTACCTTGGTGGCCTGCAGCACTCCTGGGCCTCGGCCTTTACTTTTCTTTTTTTTCTTTTCTTTTTTTTTTTTTTTTGAGACGGAGTCTCGCTCTGTCGCCCAGGCTAGAGTGCAGTGGCCCGATCTCAGCTCACTGCAAGCTCCGCCTCCCAGGTTCACGCCATTCTTCT
The DNA here is from genome assembly GCF_009764315.1 of Trachypithecus francoisi. Lineage (NCBI taxonomy): Eukaryota > Metazoa > Chordata > Mammalia > Primates > Cercopithecidae > Trachypithecus > Trachypithecus francoisi. The sequence continues at coordinate 56,719,065 of NW_022681453.1, forward strand.
GGCTCAGCCTCCCGAGTAGCTGGGACTATAGGTGCCCGCCACCTCGCCCAGCTAGTTTCTCGTATTTTTTAGTAGAGACGGGGTTTCACCATGTTCGCCAGGATGGTCTCGATCTCCTGACCTCGTGATCCACCCGTCTTGGCCTCCCAAAGTGCTGGGATTACAGGCTTGAGCCACTGCGCCCAGCCCTGTATTTTTAAAAAGAAGATACATAGGCTGGGTGCAGTCGCTCACACGTGTAATCCCAGCACTTTGAGAGGCTGAGGCAGGTGGATCACGAAGCCAAGATATCCAGACCATCCTGGCCAACATGGTGAAACCCTGTCTCTACTAAAAATACAAAAATTACCTGGGCGAGGTGGTGCACGCCTGAAGTCCCAGCTACTCAGGAAGTTGAGGCGGGAGAACTGCTTGAACCCGGGAGGTGGCGGTTACAGTGAGCTGAGATCATGCCAGCCTGGTGACAGAGCAAGACTCCATCTTGGAAAAACAAACAAACAAACAAACAAAACTGGCAACAGTGGTCACAGGGCAGTGACTGGAGTAGGACTGCCTTTCACTCTCCAGGACCTTTTGAATGTCGCTCATATTATATATTCAAAATATATGACTACAGCAAATATTTTCAAAGTAACTATGAAAAACTGGGGAAATAATAAGATCTAACACACAGGACTGCTGCATAATTAAAGGATGAAAAACATTAAGCACTATCAGAGTTCAGAGGAAAAAGATTAACTCTAGCTTGGATGTCAGAGCGGGGATCGTGTAAAGGAAGTGAGTATTTCAAGTCTTTAAGGATAGAGAAGATTTAAAGAGACAGAAGTGTGGAGATGATGTCCCAGATGGAGATGAGAACATAGGCGAAGAAGATGAAGAGATGAGAAGGTATAAATTCCAAGTGCAGCTCTCAGGCTGGGCTTCAGAACAGGGCTTAGGCAACAAGCTAGAGTGCAAGGCTGATGGCGGGAATGGAAATACTGAAACCCAAACTTGCATATCACGCCCGGATCACGAGCCTTGAATGCCAAGCCAGGGAACCCGTCCTTGATCTTAACAACGAAAAATCACTGGGCTGGGTGTGGTGGCTCATGCCTGTAATCCAGTGCTTTGAGAGGCTGAGGCGAGAGGACTGCTTGAGGCCAGGAGTTTGAAACCACCCTGGACAACACAGCAAGACTCTGTCCTTACAAAATTTTAAAAATTAGCTAGGCAGGATAGCATACCTGTAGTCCCAGCTACTCAGGAGGCTGAGGTGGGAGGATCACTTGAGCCTAGGAATTTAGGGTTACAGTGAGCTGTGACGGCACGCCTGCATTCCAGCCTGAGCAACAGAGCAAGGGCATGTCTCAAAAATCAAATAAAATGAAATAAAATCACTAAATGTTTGTATAGATATAAAGTATAAAATCATACCATATATGATTTAATCCAGATATATAATATAAATTAGAGGAGGGAAAAGAGAAATTAGGAAGCTATTATAAGAAGACACGACTCAACTAAGATGTGAGCAAACGCCCTGGGTTCACAGCGCTAACTTTATATAAAGGAATGAACTACCACATTTATTTTCATGGCATCACCAACTTAAGCACAGGCTACAGTATTCTGGAACCATCTCTGTATCAGTCAAATCAGATGGCCATAATACCATAGGCAAATACCATAATAAACACCATAGGCTGTGTGGTTTAAACATTAGTTTATTTCTCACAGCTCTGGAGGCTGGAAGTCCAAGATCAAGGTGTCGGCCAACTCAGTTCCGGGACAGGGACCTCTTCCTGGCTTGCAGACAGCCACCTTTCTCTTGTTTCCTCACACCAGGGCAGTGGGAGCTCTCTGCTTTCTCTTTTTTTTTTTTTTTTTTTTTGAGACAGAGTCTCACTCTGTCACCAGGCTGGAGTGCAGTGGCACAATCTCAGCTCACTGCAACCTGCGACTCCCTGGTTCAAGCAACTCTCCTGCCTCAGCCTCCCGAGTAGCTGGGATTACAGGCACGTGCCACCACACGCAACTAATTTTTGTATTTTTAGTAGAAACAGGGTTTCAGGATGGTCTCAATCTCCTGACCTCATGATCTGCCCACTCGGCCTCCCAAAGTGCTGGGATTACAGGTGTGAGCCACCACACCTGGCCTGGTTTCTCTTCTTCTAAGGGCACTAATCCTGTCAGACCAGGGCCCACGCTCATGACCTCATCTAACCCGAATCACCTCCCAAAGGTCCTATCCCCCACTACCATCACACTGGCAGTTAGGGCTCCAGTACAAGAATCTGGGGGAGACGGCCGGGCGCGGTGGCTCAAGCCTGTAATCCCAGCACTTTGGGAGGCCGAGACGGGCGGATCACGAGGTCAGGAGATCGAGACCATCCTGGCTAACACGGTGAAACCCCGTCTCTACTAAAAAATGCAAAAAACTAGCCGGGTGAGGTGGCGGGCGCCTGTAGTCCCAGCTACTTGGGAGGCTGAGGCAGGAGAATGGCGTGAACCCGGGAGGCGGAGCTTGCAGTGAGCTGAGATCCGGCCACTGTACTCCAGCCTGGGCGACAGAGCGAGACTCCGTCTCAAAAAAAAAAAAAAAAAAAAAAAGAATCTGGGGGAGACATAAACATTCAGTTTATAACAATGTCTTTTCAATCCTGTTGAAAAAGCAACCAAATGAGTAGGCGACAAAGTACCTTCTATGTAAACAAGTCAGGACTTTTCATATTTCTGCTAACACATTAAAGTCAAGTTAAAATGTCTGATAACAAGAGTCAGAAGCAGAGATAAATGAAAGTTAGTTACTCTGCATTTTAGGCCCACATTGAGTTGTCTTCCAATGACATTGTGGCACAAAGAACACTGCTTTCTATTCCTGGTTTGGCCACCAAAGAAGCTGGAACAGTTCCCTGTATTTCCATTTATCTTGAAAGTCACTGGACTGACCTAGCAGACCTCCAGGGTCCCTTCCATTCACAAATTCCACAAATAACTTCCTACCAAGAGAGGCTACACAAATAAACTACACTGACGAAGGAGAAAGCTAACACTAGCAAACAATGAGATGCACACAAGACAAGACGTATAGAGAAGTGGACCAACCACAAACTGGCGGACGATGAGCCGGCGGTGGATAAAAACACATTCCCTAACGATGGACAGAGAGGCAATGGCGCTGAGGTAGTATTGTTGAAGATTTCCTATTTTAAATCTTCAAGATAAATGGCCCACATTGTTTATATTCATTCTGATTAAATGTGAATGTGAAAACTTCCTCCAGGGGACACAGACATCTAAAAAGTTCCCAATGTATCCAATTTGTCATTTGATATTTTTACTGACAAGAAAAATGAGGGACTGAATATACACACAGACCATGCCTGATCATATGTATAAAGACAGAACTCAGACCACAACCTGTAGCTGCCCACCCAGGAAACCAAACCCCTATCTACAGTAAACAGCCAGGAGGCCAGCCAGGCTAGTACATCAAACAGGAAGCCAGACTGCTCTCTCTCCACAACCCAGAAACTAAACCACAACTCTGTCCCACGCGGCCAGGACTTGACTCAAAACTGACAGCCACCCTAATTTTGGACCCTATTTTCAGTTAGGATCATTCAGAGAAAGCCAAATGCACCCCTAACCAATCACATAGGACACCCCACTTCTGCACAGCCGCCTCCAGCCCCCACAACAGCCTCTACTGGGAGCCGTTCTTTTCCATCCTGAAGCTTCCCCACTCCTCATCCGCCACTCACTTGCATGTCAGTCTCTCCCACACGCAAGTGACAGTGCCGACTCCCTTGCCACAGCAGCTCTGAGAAAGTCGCCTCTGCCTGTCTCATGTGGGCGGCCTTCCTTTATTTCCCCCAAAGAATAAATCTTAAATGACGGGCTTCTCTCTATATGGCCAAGCTATACGATTCAGAAGCCCAGCATGGCAGATTCCAAGCCTGGAAAGACCATACACCCCTCAGGTCTTCTTTCCATAAAACACAGCTTCCTTGAATTCTTCAGTCACTCCGACCAACCAGGGAAGGAACCAGTGTTATGGAAAGATCAAGGGCCTTGAAGTCAAACTTCTGAGTTCATCAAGGACTTTTTCTTTCCACTTAAGAAATCACATGGCCTTGGCCAGGCGTGGTGGCTCACACCTCTAATCCCAGCACTTGGGGAGGCTGACTTGGGCGGATCACCCAAGGTTGGGAGTTCAAGACCAGCCTAACCAACATGGAAAAACCCCGCCCATACTAAAAATACAAAATCAGCCTGGCGTGGTGGCGCATGCCTGTCATCCCAGCTACTCGGGAGGCTGAGGCAGGAGAACCACTTGAACCTGGGAAGCAGAGGTTGTGGTGAGCCGAGATCGCGCCATTGCACTGCAGCCTGGGCAAGAAGAGCAAAACTCTGTCTCGAAAAAAAAAAAAAAAAAAACAGCAACAACAACAAATGACGTGACCTTGAACAATTTTCTTTTTTTTTTGTCTCTTTTTTTTTTTTTCCTTTTTGTGGAGAACGGGGTCTCACTGTATTACCCAGGCAGGTCTCGAACTCCTGGGCTCAAGCTATCCTCCCGTCTCTGCCTCCCTGAGAGCTGGGATTACAGGCGTGAGCCACCGCGCCCGGCCTTGCGCTTATTTTTTTTTTTGTCTTTTTTTTTTTTTCCTTTTTGAACAATTTTCTTAACTTCTCTAAGCCTCTATCTTCATCTTCAATAAAATAATTTTACCTCCAAGATTGCATTAAATGGAATCCCACATGTAAAACAGCTGACAAATATTACGGGCCCAACAGCTGTGCGCTCCTACTGCCGCCCCACTTTACCCCAAAGGAGAAGTGCAAGACATCCAGAAAAAGCCTGTTGATCCTTACACCTCAGCACCCTGTGTTCACACAAGGTGCAGTGGGATCCAGACTTACCGGGGTCACCCAAATACAAGACACGTTTTGATTTTTCAACTTAGGTACACATGGCTTCTAACGTTCACCATATATGATCCATAATTTAGAAGAGATTTTCCTACACTACCCTGTGGTTCTATTTTAGCAGACTTAGATGTGCTATAATAGCTCACTCTCTTAAGCCTTCTTCAGCATCAAAAACAAAACTTTAATCTGTAATACGGTTATCAGCAGTGAAAGTGGAAAAGGTATCCATGAGTCAAAATGACCCTCTGCCCCGCCCCGCCTCCCCCTACAAAAAGCTGTTCAGGAGTATTTGGGCTGATTATGAGAATGCTGTCTGTATTCCCAGGGACAGACAAATGCCTACCCTGGTTAGAAGCTGCGCTGCTCAGCCTTCAGGGTAGAAAGCTCCCCACACCCTCTACCCAAGGAGAAGAGAAGCAAATGGGGTAGCCAGGCTCCAGGACGTGGACTGTTTAGTGTGGTTTCTGCAGTCCAGGTCACCGCCATGGGTGAATCTTTTCCTTCCTTCTTTTCCACCCAAGTGCCCAAGGTCCTACGGCTGCTTAGGGCCTCTTCCCTAGGATGAGTCAGCCGAGCTATTCCCCTTCCCTCTTTTTTTTTTTTTTTTTTTTTTGAGATGGAGTCTCACTCTGTCACCTAAGTGGGAGTTCAGTGGTGCAATCTTAGCTCACTGCCACCTCTGCCTCCCGGGTTCAAACAATTCTCCTGCCTCAGCCTCCCAAGTACCTGAGATTACAGGCACCGACCACCACGCCCAGCTAATTTTTATATTTTTAGTAGAGACAGAGTTTCAACTTGTTGGCCAGGCTGCTTTCGAACTCCCGACCTCAGGTGATCCACCTGCCTTGGCCTCTCAAAGTGCTGGGATTACAGGCATGAGCTACCGCATCTGGCCGAGTCAGCCCAGCAATCCTGACTTTTTGTTCTGTCATAATTACTGTCTTCCACGTCTACCTTCCAAGTAGCTAAATCAGGGATCTGGCCTTGGGGTAGGCTTGAAGAATCCCTGTTTTTGGTCCTCAAGAGGTCCCATCAGGGTCTGGGACAATTCCAAGACTTGTGTCCTTAAAAAGGAAAGAAACCTCACATACATGGCTCTCACAGATCTCAGGCAGAGCTCAGGCAAGGCTTGGGAGGCGGCCCTAAGGTTTGGGTGTGCCATCTATGATAACAGCTAAGAGATCTGAAGCCAGCTGTCTGGGTTCAAACCTCAATTCCAACAGCATTGGCTGTGTGATGTTAGACAACGCCCCCAGCCTCTCTGTGGTTGTTTCCTCACTGTAAAAGGGCCACAATAATAGAGCTGCTCTAAAAATTAAGTGAATTAGTGTGTAAAAAGTATTTAGAACAATGCTTGGCACATGGGGGAGTTCAACAGACACGTATTGAACAGAGTAACTTAGCAATTAGTAAATATACTCATGCAGGCCAGGCGCGGCGCGGTGGCTCACACCTGTAGTTCCAAAACTTTGGGAGGCTGAGGCGAGAGGGTCACTTGAGCCCAGGAGTTTGAGACTAGCATGGGCAGCAGAGCAATATTCCATCTCTAAAAACAAAACAAATATGTATATATACACTCATATATTCACAGTGTATTTATAATATACAAAATAGCTGGAATACAGACTTAACTATTCACAATGGTTACTTCTAGAGAAGGGGGAATGCAAATTTCAGATTTTTACCCCACTCATATATTCTTGTATTATCTGAAATATTTAAGCAAATTGTATGTGTAAATTTGCCCCAAAACACATAGCAGAACAATGCAGTTTTGACTCAAAAATCTTCAAATCATGATGGAATTGTCCTGTGAAAGTAAAGTTATAGAGATGAAAAGTCTCCCTCCAGCCTAAATGCGCTTTCATATGACCTATATGACACAAACCAATGCAGACACCCCAATCCTTTCCCCACTGTCATAAGAAGTTTTCAGTGAACTGCATTCCCCTTTACAAACTAGATGATAGTTACAGTTACCAGGCAAGAGCGTGGATCTAGTTCTGCTTTTTCAAAGGCCAGTGTTCCTCACATAATAGCAATGCATTCTTCAACCGGTCAACTGCCCACAACACCTGAGGTGACAGACGCAAAGTGCTTGGCACTTACTTACTCTTACCGGTTTATTACAAAGAACAGAACACAGGAACAGCCAAATGCAAGCGACGCACAGAGCACACCATGCGGCAGAGAGGTCGGGGTTCCCATGACATCCCTGGAAGTGCCACCTCCCCAGCACCAAATGAGTTCACCAAACCAGAAGCTCTCCAAACCCAATATTTAGAGGGATTTATGGAGTTTTCATAACAGACATGATTAAGTCATTGGCCACCCGTGACTAGCTCAATCTCCAGCCTGTCTCATCTCCCCTCCCAGAGGTAGGGGTGAGGCTGATACATCCAACTCTTTAATCATGACTCATCTTTCTGGCAACCAGCCCTGATCCTGAACCTGTCCAGGGGCCCAAAGCCACCTGTCACCTCACTATCATACAAAAGACACTCCTGTCACCCCAGAGATTCCAAAAGTCTTAGAAGCTCTTGTGTCAGGTATTGAAACCTAAGACCAAATATTATAACCAATGATGTTCCTATCGCTCAGGAAGTTACAATGGTTTTAGAAGCTCCAGGCCAAAAACCAGGAAGAATACTAAATAGATACACTATTGTATTATGTATCCCACTATCATGATAATTTTTTTTGAGACAGAGTCTACCTCTGTTGCCCAGTTTGGAGTGCAGTGGTGCGGTCTCAGCTCATGGTGCGATCTCAGCTCACTGCAACCTCCACCTCCCAGGTTCAAGCAATTCCTGTGCCTCACCCTCCTGAGTAGCTGGGACTACAGGTGTGCGACACTACAACTGACTGATTTTTGCATTTTTTAGTAGAGACAGGGTTTCACTGTGTTGGCCAGGCTGGCCTTCAACTCCTGGTTTCAAGTGATCTGCCCGCCTCGGCCTCCCAAAAATCTGAGATAAGTCACGAGCCACCATGCCTGGCCTCACTATCACAATAATTACACTGAGAGGATGGGGGAGAAAAATGTGGGCAACAGGAGGAGCGGGGAGGGTAAGCAACCTGAATCCTTGTCTTCCACAGTAGGACATCTCCCTGTCTTTCACACAATCTAGAAGAACAAGCTAAAACATAAACACAATAACCTCCAAGGAGCAGGGATCAGAGTAGAGAAGGGTAAGGTAGGGGATTGCTGGGTTTTGTCCTAAGTCTTGTTAATTTCTGACTCTTAGAGCTGTATGCCTGTACAACTTTGCTAAAAATGAGTATTTACCTGTAATCCCAGCACTTTGGGAAGCCCAGGTGGGCAGATCACGAGGTCAGGAGATCAAGACCATCCTGGCTAACACGATAAAACCCCATCTCTACTAAAAATACAAAATATTAGCCAGGTGTGGTGGCAGACACCTGTAGTCCCAGCTACTTAGGAGGCTGAGGCAGGAGAATGGTGTGAACCCGGGAGGCAGAGCTTGCAGTGAGCTGAGACCACGCCACTGCACTCCAGCCTGGGTGACAGAGCGAAACTCCGTCTCAAAAAAAAAAAAGAGTATTTAATTTTTAAACAAAATCTGATACTTGACCAACAACAATAGTATACTAAGTGATACATTTTTTGTTTTTGTTTGAGAGAGGGTCTTCCTCTGTTGCCCAGGCCGGAGCGCCGTGGTGCAATTCTAACTTACTACAGCTTCAAATTATTGGGATCAGGTGATCAACCTCCTGAGGAGCTAGAACGACAGGTGTGCACCACCACATCCAGCATTTTTTTTTTTTTTTTTTGGTATAGTTGGAGGTCTCGCTATGTTGCTGGTCTTAAACTCCTGACCTCAGTGGATCCTACTGCCTCAGCCTCCCTAAGTGCTGGGATTACAGGTGTGAGCCACCACACCAGGCCCAAGTGGCGTATTCTAAAATTTTTTGGAATCCAACCACTTTGAAAATGTATGGAGAGCTATCAATCGTCTCCCCATAAACACACGGATGCATATACACAAAATTGTTGCACAGGAGTTTGGGGACATCATAAATTTCTGAGAGCTCGGTTAAGAACCTTAGGATTATAGATTCTGATTTCTTTCTTTTTTCTTTTTTTTTTTTTTTTGAGACAGAGTCTCGCTTTGTCATCCAGGCTGGAGTGCAGTGGCGTGATCTCGGCTCACTGCAAGCTCCGCCTCCCGGGTTCACGCCATTCTCCTGCCTCAGCCTCCCGAGTAGCTGGGACTACAGGCGCCTGCCACCATGCCCGGCTGATTTTTTGTATTTTTAGTAGAGGCAGGGTTTCACTATAGCCAGGTTGGTCTCAATCTCCTGACCTCATGATCCGCCCTCCTTGGCCTCCCAAAGTCTGGGATTACAGGTGTGAGCGACCGCGCCCGGCCCTAGATTCTGGTTTATTAAAGGAAATGTATTTCAAGTCAGAGCTTGTCATTTATTGCACAGGAAAATAAAAACTTCATTTAAAAAATCAAAAACACCCACATGATAAAATGAGGTCCTGCTTGGTTTTAAACTACTTGGTGACCACCATCAGTTATTTTCTTGACCACAGGATGCACCTAATTCCTAACTATGAAAAAAGGTACAAACATTGTTTATTGGGCTTTTGGCTTGAGCCTTGAAACAATCGGATTCTCTCAAACTCAGGAATGTGAATCGCTGTTGTGTTGATGCAGCTGTTTCCATTCTAGAAATGGACCTGGAATCATGTACTTTTCACCCATGGAGAGTCCTTTGTGTAAAACTTGAAAAGGCAAGGTCCCAAAATCCCCATATGGGTGTTTCTTCCAGTAGAGGAATTACTCTAATGACTTCTTAGCAAAACTTACATAATCAGGGCAGGCCATCAAAATACTCCAAAACACAAAGTTTAGCTCCATTTCTGACAGACCTGTCTCCATTGCTATCAATCTCACCAACAGCCTCACATCAAGTCAGAGGAATGGTTTTTTCATTTAAGAAGGATCTTCATGGCTGGATGCGGTGGCTCATGCCTATAATCCTATCACTTTGGGAGGCCAAGGTGGGTGGATCACGAGGTCAGGAGTTTGTGACCAGTCTGGTCAACATACTGAAACCCCGTCTGTACTAAAAATACAAAAACTAGCCGGGCTTGGTGGCACGTGCCTGTAGTCCCAGCTACTCAGGAGGCTGAGGCAGGAGAACTGCTTGAACCCAGGAGGTGGAAGCTGTGGTGAGCCAAGATCGCACCACTGCACTCCAGCCCGGGCAACAGAATGAAACTCCATCTCAAAAAAAAAAAAAAAAAGAAGGATCTTCCTGTTCCTGCCAATTTGCAAAAAAAAAAAAAAAAAAAAAAAAAAAAAAAAGGTATCTGTTAACCAGAGGCAAGGAAAAGCACCTCCCAGGCTGTCCCAGGCTGCTGTAGTAAGTGGATCGGTAATTGTGGTAGGAGATTCCAACCCCCGAGACCTGTGACTATGTCACGCAGCAAAAGGGCTTTGCCACAGGCCTTAGGAGAAGTATCCTGGGCTATCCAGGGAGGTCCAATCTAATCCCATGAGCCTCTAAGAGCATAGAACTGGCCAGGCGAGGTGGCTCACGCCTGTAATCTCCGCACTTTGAGAGGCTAAGGCAGGCGGATCACAAGATCAAGAGATGGAGACCACCCTGGCTAAAATGGTGAAACCTCATCTCTACTAAAAATACAAAAATTAGTCGGGCATCGTGGTGGGCACCTGTAGTCTCAGCTACTCAGGAGGCTGAAGCAGGAGAATCACTTGAACCCAGGAGGTAGGGGTTGCAGCGAGCTGAGATCACGCCACTGCGCTCCAGCCTGGCCAACAGTGCGAGACTCCATCTCAAAAAAATATTTTAAAATAGGGCATAGAACTTTCTCCGAGTGGAAGAAGAGAAATGCACACAGGGGAACTGGAGAGCCTGACCAGGTCCCTGGCCTAGCTAGTCCTGAGCTGATGGGACCACGTGCAAAGACCAGATAGAAGCCTCAGGAGCTGAGGGCAGCCCCCAACAGATGGCCAGCAAGGGAACAGACACCTCAATCCTGCAACCACAAGGAACTATATTTGGCCAAAAGCCCTTGGAAACAATTCTCCAATGAGGAATGCAGCCCAGACCACATGGTGATTTTTGCCCAGTGACACCCACGTCAGACTTCTGCCCTACAGAACTGTGAGATGATACAATTTCAATTGTTTTAAGCCACGAAATATGTGGAAATGTGGTAAAGCAGCAACAGAAATGAATACAGTGATTTACGTGGAAACCCCTAGAAGAGTGTCTGGCACGGTGTTGTCACCTGACAAGTGTTTCCTGATTTCCTTACATTGCAAGGCAGGGCTGGCCACACTCCATCCAAAAGAGATGATAGACTTGCTCTGACAAAACAGATTCGGTGAATTACAAATGGCCCAGAATACCTACAAATTTCAGATTTCAGGTAAGTGATTGCCTTTCCTTTCACTTAGAAACCTCCCAATGCTCATCTTACTGATAAATTCTAAGTACCAGGCAGAAGACTAAAAACCAGACAAACCCAGCCCCAGATGCCCCGAGGGAGCCCATCCCAGCACTCACTCCGCTGCACTGAAATGATGTCCAGGTCAGTTTATCCCACTAGACCAAGAACTCCAGCTCTCCATGTGTGAGTCACCAGTGCTGCCTCTGCATCTCTGCTTCTACGATGGTGCTTCTGCACTTCACAGGAAATCTGTATCAATGTTTGTCAACACTATATATGACAGTATAACTTAATATCTGCACAGAAAATATAAATTCTCTGAGGACCAGGGCCAGGTTTATTAGCCTTTGTACTCCCACTGCCACTGTCTGGGACATCAGAGGCACTCGGTACAAGTTGGTGAAGAGAAAGAAAAGGCAGAGGAGAGACAGGAAAGCAGGACCAACACTGCAGACACAGATTCTGAGGTGGCTGGAGGAGAGGCAGGGCAGAGAAACTTCCTGGATGCTGGAATGGGGTTCACTGTAATACCTGCTGCTGGATTTCAAATGTCAAAGGTGATGCTTTGCTGACCTTGACCTCTGACTGCCCTTTAACTGCCCTTCAGCTTTCCCAACCTCAAGACAGGGCACTTAGAAACTGCAATGTCAAGAAATAATGCTTCATTAAAGCATGGGAATGTTATTTACATGGACGTTCATTACTTCATTTTTTACATGGAAATGTAAATAATTGAAGAGATTGTTAAAGACTAAATCATGCACATTCAATAACTTTGTAAAATATTAATGATAACTGAAACACAAATTTTGATGGTCCCCAAAAATGCTAAAATATAAAACAATACTGGCCAATTAAAGATAGAAAACAATCCTAATGAAGCTCCCCAACAGACACATTAAAACTTCTCTGTACATTAAACATTTGGGATTTCAAAGGAAAACCCAGATTCATTCCATTCTTAATACGGCGTTTAAAAAAAAAAATCTGGCCGGGTGCGGTGGCTCAAGCCTGTAATCCCAGCACTTTGGGAGGCCGAGACGGGCAGATCACGAGGTCAGGAGATCGAGACCATCCTGGCGAACATGGTGAAACCCCGTCTCTACTAAAAAAATACAAAAAACTAGCCAGGCAAGGTGGTGGGCGCCTGTAGTCCCAGCTACTTGGGAGGCTGAGGCAGGAGAATGGCATAAACCCGGGAGACGGAGTTTGCGGTGAGCCGAGATCGCGCCACTGCACTCCAGCCTGCGTGACAGAGCGAGACTCTGTCTCAAAAAAAAAAAAAAAAAATCTTAGGTAATACAATATTTCATTTAAAATTTACAAAATTCCATTACATTCATGATTTCATTTGATCCTCAAAACAATCTCCTGAGTTAGGCAGAACAGGTATTACTAACAACTAACTCCATTTTACAGGTAAGGGAACTGAAGTTCACAAAGTACTTGCACTTAACAAAAGCTTTAATAGGGCCGCATATCGAAACCAAATCCTCTGCTCAAAAGAGCTAGAATAAGTTATCTTTTACATATTATTCATACTTATATCCTGTCAACATCCAAAAATGTTTTGAGGTAGCCTGCAATAATAGACACCTATCCAATAAAAACATTAAAATGAAAAACAGGTGGGAAAAGAAAACAGCAGGTGACATGGGAGACAGACAAAGGTAGATAGCAAAGACTGAGACTTAGAATCTAAGAAAACTTCATCTCTGACCTTCCAGTTCCAGGGAGATAATACTAAAGGAAACAAGATGGTTTATAGACTCATAAACTGACAAAAGAGAGGTTGCATCAGTTCTTAACTATGAAACACTCCTGGCAGCCACAGCAATCTCTAGGACAACATATCAATGGCATCAAAGCAAGAGTATACTTCAGTGATAGAGTGAATTAAGTTCCCTGTTTGGGACCCAGGCCAGGGCTAGAGAAAAGAACTCTGAAATGTAGAGTTCAAAAATATATCCTCTGTCGGCCAGGCACAGTGGCTCACACCTGTAATCCCCAGCACTCTGGAAGGCTGAGGCAGGCAGATCATGAAGTCAGGAGATGGAGACCATCCTGGCTAGCACAGTGAAATCCTGTTTCTACTAAAAATACAAAAAATTAGCCGGGCGTGGTGGCAGGCGCCTATAGTCCCAGCTGCTTGGAAGGCTGAGGTAGGAGAATGGAGTGAACCCAGGAGGCGGAGCTTGCAGTGAGCGGAGATCCTGCCACTGTGCTCCAGCCTGGGCAACAGAGCAAACTCAGACTCCAAAAAAAAAAAAAATATATATATATATATACACCCTGTGTCTTCTCCATACCCAAGTGTCCCCGTCTGTGAGAGACTTCCTTACACCATTGCGGGGAAGAGAATTTTTTCTCTGCTATATTTGCTTGAAAGAATTAAAGGTGTAGGGCAAAAATTTTTGGAAATTATGTCGTTTACGATCCTCAAAAGTGAGAAAAATGAAGCCCAGAAGAGAAGACCTGCCAGGAAAATTCCAGAGCCGGAGGTAGACCCAGTATATTGTTTGTTTTTGTTTTGAGAGGAAGTCTCACTCTATGGCCCAGGCTGGAGTGCAGTAGAGCCATTTCACTTACTGCAACCTCCGCCTCCTGGGTTCAAGCTGTTCTCCTGCCTCAGTCTCCTGAGTAGCTGCGATTGCAGGAGCCCACCACCACGCCCAACTAATGTTTGTATTTTTAGTAGAGACAGGGTTTCACCATGTTGGCCAGGTTGGTTTCAAACTCCTGACCTCAAGTGATCCGCCTGCCTAGACCTCCCAAAGTCCTCGGATTACAGGTGTGAGCCACCGCACCCAGCCGACCTGGTAAGTTTTAATCAAGTACTCTGAACTATGCAACAAACACTAGGAAGTTATAGAAAAAAAATTAATCTAAAACCCTCTGGAGAGTCAAAGAATTGCAGATTTTAAATAGCATGAATACTTGGATTCATGGTATTGAAAAAGGACCTCGCACTTACCCGCATGTACAAACTGCCTGCCCACCTCTACCAAAGTATTTTTCAAGCTGTGCTACAGTTAACTATGTACTGCCCAAAGCCAATCTGTCCCTGCAGATCATAAGCTCTTAAAGACCAGGACTTCAGGAGAACAAGAAAACTTCAGAGAGAAGGGAGCCACCGAAACAGAGTTCATAGCAATGGGTCGGCAGGAGCTGATGACTGGAGGTGGGCTGTAGCCTTGGGGTCTGGGACAGCGGAGGGCAGAGAAGGCAAAAGGGCCTGCATGACATGCTACAGGGCTAGGAGCCACAGCTGCAGTGATTAGTGCAGTTTTGTCTCCTATGCCTGTTACTTATACACCATATGTTGTTCAGAAAGAACTTCAGGTTGAGTATTTGGACTCCTTGAGCCTTCTGCTGTTTGTCTCCAGGACGTTTAACACTCTTAAAAGGGGAAAACTGTCCAGTTCGATTTTGCTTCCTGGGACATTACAGGTTTTTCAAAAGTTTGATGAAAGCATTCACTAAGGAGTGATTCCACTTTCTCTGGTGGCTGAGAAATACGCGTCTGAGGGGCAGCATCAGGTCTCCCCATCAAGCTGAGGTCGGAGTCTCCTCACCTATGGACCTCACCCTGGCTCCCCCCTCATAAATCTGACCTCTAACTGTAACTGCCTTGGCCTCATTCCGTGGGTGTGGATGCTCCTGCTTGAAACGCATTTTCAGCCCGCCAAATTCTTGGGAGAGTTTCTTCCACTCTCCAGGCGCTGAGAGCTACAAAGTTCAATCTGGCTTTCCAGATTTTTTTTTTTCCCATTACTAACGGAAGAAATCAAGAAGCGCCAGGCAGAAGGGCCCTCCTCCCACCAATCAGAGCCCAGCCGAAGGCCAGAGCAGGAAGTGCGGTGGTGGGATGCGCGGTGACAACCTCCCCCCCCCCCCACCCGCCGGCCTGGGCAGAGGTCGGTGAGGCCGCTGCGCGACAGCTCCGGGCCCGCGCCTTTCGCTTTCTCCCGCCCAGCAAGTGAGAGGATAAATCACGGGGCGCGGGCAGTGCGCCCCCAGCAACCGCGCACAGACCCCCACTACACGCGCGTCCCAGGCGGGGTCGACCCAGACGAGTCATGGGGCGGCGCACAGCCCCACTAGCAGGGCAGCCAGGACCCACACGCGCGGGTCCACGCAGCCACCTATATAAGTGACAAAACACTCAAGTAGCCATCATGCGGGGCCAGGAAAGAGCCCGCACTCAGAGTCACGGACTCCCTCGTCTGAGGGTCCGCGCAATCCCCTCCGTGAGTCTGGGGAAGCAGTCTCACTGCGAGGGAGGGCGGGGAGGGCGTTGGAGTCTCCACACGCGGTGACCCGACCCCGTTCCATGAGTGGGTCCATGCAGGGCCCACTCTGCCGCACGCGGGGACCAGCCAGGCCGCGGAGGACCGGGCAGAAGCCAGCGCCCGGGTCCATGCAGTCCCCTCCGCGGCAGACGCGGGGAGCCGGGGAGCAGTGGGGACCGGCCCGCACCCGCAGGGCGCCCGGGACCCCCGCGCTGGCCCACGCGGTATCGCAGCAGACGCGAAGCCCCCGGTGCCACCCGAGGCGGAGACAAAGCCCAGGCGCACTGACCCGGAGTCCCGACCCCGGACCCTGCGGAGCCCAGCTCGGAGCCGCCACGCCCGGCGCAGAGAGACCCCCCGCACGGTCCGGAGACCCCGTCGCCCAGTCTCACCTCGGGCCGCCGCCTCCCAGCGCTAGCTCCTCGTCGCGGCGCCTGGGCCGACTAGAGCGTAGCTGAGCAGCCGACAGAGACGCGGCAGCCTCAACAAGGGAGCCCCGGGGCAGGGCCGCCGCCGCCACCGCCACCGCCACCGCCACCGCCGCTTCAGCCCGTGTTCCCCACTCAGGATCCGACTCGGATCAAGGAGCTGCAGCTGGCGCTGGGCTGAGGCCGGAACACACACCGTGCAGGTGTACAGGGCCCCGCCCGCAGCCCGCCGCCCCGCCCCCAGCGGAGCCGGGCGCCCAGGGCCCGCCCCCCGGCCAATGGGGAGCGAGCTGTGCAGAAAGGGCGGGGCCTTAGGTAACATAGGGAGGTTGGGTCCGGCGGCGCTGGGACTGGGCATGCGGGGTCTCTCGAGAGGACCGGAGCCAAGAGCTGGCCGGATCCTGGCCTCCTAGAAGACCCAGCTCGACGTCCACCTGGAGTCTGCTCTACAGGACACGCTCATCTCAAGCCCAGAACTCAGGCTTTTAGGCCAGAGAGTGAGAGACAGGCTTGCTTTACAAAAAGTGAAACTGAGGTCCAAGGAATAGGATTGCCTGCTGCCCGAAGTCACGTAGTCCCATTCACTCCTTCACCTTGTCATTCAGCAAACATTTGGAAGCACGTATGGTGGGCGTTAGGAGTGAAGTAGGGCCGGGCGCGGTGGCTCGCGCCTGTAATCCCAGCACTTTGTGGGGCCAAGGCAGGTGGATCACTTGAGGCCAGGAGTTCGAAACCAGCCTGGCCAACGAGATGAAACCCCATCTCTGCTAAAAATACAAAAACTTAGCCGATCGTGGTCGCGCATACCTGTGGTCCCAGCTACTGGGAAGGCTGAGGCAGGAGAATCGTTTGAACCCGGGAGGAGGAGGTTACAGTGAGCTGAGATGGTGCCATTGCATGCGCTTCAGCCTGGGCGACAGAGTGAGACTCTGTCTCCAAAAAAAAAAAAATAATAGATGGGAAGTAGAAGCGAACTTAGGCCTTCCCTGAAGGAGCTCAGCCAAGGAGTACCTGAAATGTCTCTGCATCTCTTTAAGGTCTGATAGAGGAACCAGGAGTGAGAACTAATCACTTCCCTTTCCTGCCTCAGAGCTTTCATGTGTTTGCTGTTCATCTCCTGAAGTGCCAAGTACCAATCGTATTCATTTATTTATAGAAATGAGGTCTAACTATATTGCCCAGGCTGATCTCAAACTCCTGGCCTCAAGCTATCCTCTCATCTCAGACTCTCAAAGTGTTGGGATTACAGGCATGAACCACTGTCCCCAGCCCTGATCGTCTTTAAAACCTCTTTCCTCATCTTATTTGAGCTTCCTGCATCATGTGACCCCACACCCTTGGTTTTCCTGTACCTGCATAGCTGCTCCTCTGTGGGTACCGGGGACCCACCCCCTTCTCTGCCCAACTTGTATATGTCTGGGCTCAGGCCAAATGCCCTTCCATTTGCAGTGGGCACTGCAACAGGAAATCTCATGCCCTTCCGGGCTTCACAAACTATCCACATGCTCTGCTGCCTGCCAGAGACATCCGTCCCAGTCAGATGCCCAGCCCTCACCTTTCCCAAAGCCACAGTTGGACACAGGGAAGCATCTCAAATTTTCCGTGGGCCAAAACAGAGTGCTTTATTACTGCCCTAACTTGCTCATCCATATTCTTGTGATTCTCTGTAAACAGCCCCTCCATCCACCCAACTGCAGAGGTGAAAATCTCAAATCCTCCTCCAGTCCTTCCTCCCTGAACCTCTCATGCAGCCCTCTGCCTTCCTAGGACGCTGAGCACCCCTCACTCCCAGCGCTAGCTGGGGTACTGTCTGAGTGGCTGCCACCCACTTGGCATGAAGTGTGACCTCTCGCCCGATGTGGTGGCTTACGCCTGTAGTCACAGCACTTTGGGAGGCTGAGGCGGGTAGATCACTTGAGCCCAGGAGACTGGGTCCAGCCAGGACAATATGGTGAAACTAAAATACGACAATTAGCCAGGCATGGTAATACGTGCCTATCATCCCAGCTACCCTACCCAGGAGGCTGAGGCAGGAAAATTGCTTGAACTTGGGAGGCAGAGGTTGCAGTGAGCCAAGGTCACACCACTGAACTCCAGCCTGGGCAACAGAGCGAGATTCTGTCACAAATTTAAAAAAAAACAGAAGAAGGAGGAGAAGGAGGAGGAGGAGGAGAAGTAGTGTGACCTCTCTAAGGCAAGGCAGTGTCCCACTCTGATTCACTTCCATGTGTAAAACAGGACCTGCACCCCGAAGGCACTCACTCAGGGAGGCTGCTGGGATGGGTGGATGCACAGTTAAGGTCTTCATGGTTGCTGGGGCTGACCCCATCCCCATTGCTCTTTCCACACACACCTGCACACTCATCACTCCCACGCTCACACCCCCCACTGAAAGCCTGGCCGCTAATCTGATTTGCCTAACAAGGTCCCCAGATGTACAACACATGCTTCCCTACCTCTCCCCTGCTAGGGCCTACCGTGTTCTGGGATGTACTCAGGGATCAGGAGAACAAAACCTCAAGGAGTGAAAGGACATTCCACGGTGCAGGCCTCTGCATCCTCCTCCATGCCCTAACTCCTGCCTGACACACCCTCACCCCTGTACCTGGCCAGCTCCTACCAACCCTTAAAGTTTCACCAAGTTCAGTGGTGGCAGCCACACCCTAAAGTGACCCCCCCAATGACCTATGCCCTTACATAGTCTTCCTGACCTTGGGTACGAACAAAACCGGTGACTGGCTTCTAAACCACAGAGCCTGGCAAAAGCAATGGAATATCACTGTCACAGTTCATCACCTTCGCACACTAGAGAGAAAGGTTCCACCTGCAGGAGCTGCAGGAGGAAGCTGCTGTGCTGAGAAAAGACCTTTGGAGGGGCCCAGTAGGCAAGGAAGCAAAAAGCTGGGCCCTTGCCAAGCGGGTCCAAGGAAATGAATTCTGCCAATAACCTCAGCGGACCTGGAAATGGATTCTGTCCCAGTAGAACCTCAGATGAGGATGCAGCCCAGCTACTTAGCGTGAGATCCCAAGCAAAGGACCCGCTAAAATGTGCTCAACTCCTAGCTTGCCAAAATTGGCTTAAAGGTGTGTGTTGTTTTAAGCTTCTAAGTATTTAGTTATTGCCTGTGAAAGTGTTAAAATATGAGACAATAACTTAGGTCCCCTCCCCATCACACACATTCTTCTTTCTGGCATTCATCACAATTATGCTGATGGATTTAAAATCTCCCTCTTGACTGGGTGCAGTGGCTCAGGAGTTCCAGACCAGCCTGGCCAACATGGTGAAACCCCATCTCTACTAAAAATACAAAAATTAGCTAGACGTGGTGGTGTATACCTGTAATCCCAGCTACTCGGAAGGCTGACGCAGGAGAAGTGCTTGAATCCAGGAGGCAGAGGTTGCAGTGAGCCGAGATTACAGCATTGAACTCCAGCCTGAGTGGCAATAACAAAACTCTGTCTGAAAAAAAAAAGAAAAAAATTGTCTCTTGCCACTAGCATGAAGGTGCCACGAGAAGAAAAATGGAAACTCTTGCTCATAACAGTGCCCCAAATGCCCAGCATGGTGTAGCTCTAAGGCAGTTGGTCGATGGTGGACGCTGCTGGTTGGAGGGCCCAGCTGATCCTCCCAGCTGCCTTCTCCCTGGTCAGGTTCCATTATAAAGAACAGAATAGTTTCTTGCCTTTCCGGAGTCCCTCTTGGGGATTGGCCAAGTGACATTGTCCTGTCCTGGGAGACATAAGTGGAAGTTGGCTGAAAGGTTTCTAGCCGTGGTGTGCTGGGGCGATATGAACCAGGACATGAGAGCTGACCGTCCATTGTTCGGGAATTCTGCAAGTTGATTTCTCAACACATTCAGTACTTAAAAATATTAAATAATATAAACACGCAAATTAAAAAATGCATTAGACCAGATGCAGTGGCCCACGTCTAACACATTGGAAGCCTGAGGCAGGAAGATCACTTGAGCCCAGGAGTTCAAGACCAGCATAGGCTAAAAAGGAAGACCCTGTCTCCACAAAAAATTTTAAAATTAGCTAGGCATGGTGGTGTGTGCTTGCAATACTAGCCACTCAGGAGGCTGAGGTGGGAGGATCGCTTGAGCCATCTGTTCAAGGCTCCAGTGAGCTATGATAGTGCCACTGCACTCCAGCCTGGGTGAGAGAGCCAGATCCTGTCTCAGAAATAAACATATTTAATATATTAATAAATTTATAATAAATGTATATTTATATACACATTTATGTATTATAATTATATATTTAGACATAAATATATATTTCTTGTTTTATTTATTTATTTATTTATTTTGAGACAGAGTTTAACTCTTGTCGCCCAGGCTGGACTGCAAGGACGCAATCCGGGCTCACCTCAACCTCCACCTCCGGGGTTCAAGTGATTTTCCTGCCTCAGTCTCCTGAGTAGCTGGGATTACAGGCACGCACCACCACGCCTGGCTAATTTTTGTATCTTTAGTAGAGATGGGGTTTCTCCATGTTGGTCAGGCTATCTTGAACTCCTGACATCAGGTGATCTGCCCACCTCGGCCTCCCAAATTGCTGGGATTACAGGTGTAAGCCACTGTGCCCAGCCTATAGGATATATTTATATATTATAACTATGTATATTAATTTTATATAATTATATATAAATATAAAAATAAAAACTTTCCTTGACTTCCCTTGTTTCTACCTACAGTCAGTACCATGACTTCAGATACTATCTACATGTAATAATTTTAAATGTATATTATATATATATATATATATATACACCTTTTTTTTGAGATGGAGTCTCGCCCTGTCACCCAGGCTGGAGTGCAAAGGCATAGTCTCAGATCACTGCAGCCTCTGACTCCCGGGTTCAAGCGATTCTCCTGCCTCAGCCTCCCAAGTAGCTGGGCTTATAGGTGCACACCATCACGTCCAGCTAATTTTTGTATTTTTAGTAGAGATAGGGTTCTGCCATGTTGGCTAGGTTGGTTTTGAACTCCTGACCTTAAGTGATCGCCTGCCTCAGCATCCTAAAGTGCTGGGAATACAGGCGTGAGCCACCTTGGCCAAAATATTTTTCTGTTTCCAAGCATTTTACATGAGAGGAAAGTGGAGAATAAATTAAATGGAAGCCGGATATGAAACTTCCCGTTTTTCATCAGCTTCTAGTCCCAAGCTGATGGCGCCCCTAGGAGCCGCCACGCCACGCCCCCCGGCGGCTGGGGGGCCCCAGATCGCCGGGGCATGAACCACCCCCCGCGATCCGGGCCCCTAGCAGCCGCCACGCCACACCCCACGGCGGCTGGGGGCCCACGAGCGCCGGGGTGTGACACACCCCTGCGATCCGGGCCCCCAGCACCTGTAAAAGCCACGGCCCCCGGCGGCTGGCGGACCCCCATCGCCGGGGTGTGGGGGACCCACCCCCCGCGATCCCGGGCCCCCAGCCGCCGCCACACCACGCCTGTATTGGGAGTCATATCATACTCCTCCCCCTGAATATTAATTACATTATCCCAGGAGTGTGTCTACTTCCAGCGATATTGCCTGTCTCATCCTCCACTCTCTGGCAGAAATTTGAAGCAATATTGCTGGGTGCGTGTACACCTTTTGTGATGTTTAAAGTAATATCATCCTCTCCCCAGTAGATATCAGGAACAAGTCAATTAATTATTAATATTAATAAATATAATAAATCTGAATACTAATAATCGACATTAATGATCACAATAAATTTTGTAAAAATTGATAGTGGATTAAAATGTTAACGATTTGGAATGGTAATTAATATTAATGTCACCATTAATAATCAAATAATGATATTTGCAATGAATGTTACTTAAATCAATACAAAGTGATGCAGGTAAGAAAATAATGATTAGTATTAGGGACTAATATTGTTCAACGACATTAATATTAATAATTAATACTAAGCGTGCATAATCAGGTACTTAAAATAATTCTCCAAAATTAACAATGGCATCCTATTATTAGTACCATTGATAATTAATAAAATCGATCATTGATGTGTAATAAACATACTATTACTCCTAATACCACAGACAGTGTACACCTACCTGTGGGCCCCCAGCAGCACCACTCCACGCCACACGGCAGCTGCGGCAGCCGAACGCCGGGGAATGGCGGGCCCAATCCCCCGCGATCCGGGCCCCCAGCCGCCGCCACGCCACGCCTGTATTGGGAGTCATATGGTAATCTTCCTCCTGAATATTAATTACATTATCCCAGGTGTGTGTCTACTCCCAGCAATATTGCCTGTCTCATATTCCCTTCTTGGACGGAAATTTGAAGCAATATCATTGGATGAGTGTACACCTTTTGTGATATTTAAAGTAGTATCATCCTCTCCCTGGTGGATATCAGCAACAAGTCTATTAATTTTTTTTTTTTTTTTTTTTGAGACGGAGTCTCACTCTGTCGCCCAGGCTGGAGTGCAGTGGCCGGATCTCAGCTCACTGCAAGCTCCGCCTCCCGGGTTCACGCCATTCTTCTGCCTCAGCCTCCCGAGTAGCTGGGACTACAAGCGCCCGCCACCTCGCCCGGCTAGTTTTTTTGTATTTTTTAGTAGAGACGGGGTTTCACCATGTTAGCCAGGATGGTCTCGATCTCCTGACCTTGTGATCCGCCCGTCTCGGCCTCCCAAAGTGCTGGGATTACAGGCTTGAGCCACCACGCCCGGCCAAGTCTATTAATTATTAATATTAATAAATATAAATATTAATACTAATAATCGATATTAATGATCACAATAAACTCCATAAAAATTTATGGTGGATTAAAATGTTAACGATTTGGAATGGTAATTGATATTAATATCACCATTAATAATCAAATAATGATATCCGCCATGAATGTTACTTAAATCAATACAAAGTGATGCTGGTAAGAAAATAATGATTAGTATTAAGGACTAATAATATTGTTCATTGACATTAATATTAATAATAACTACTAAGCGTGCATAAATCAGGTACTTAAAATAATTATGAAAATTAACAATGGTATCCTATTATTAGTACCATTGACAATTATTAAAATCGATCATTGATGTGTAATAACTACATTATTACTCCGAATACCACAGGCAGTATACACCTACCTGTGGGCCCCAAGCCACCGCCACATCATGCCCCCCACGACTGGGGGCCCGATCGCTGGGGGGCGGGGTGCCCGCCCCCAGCGATCCGGGGCCCCCAGCCGCCGCCACGCCACGCCCCCCGGCGGCTGGCGGACCCCATCGCAGGGGGGCGGGGGACCCGCCCCCCCCGCGATCCGGGCCGCCCAGCCGCCGCCACGCCACGCCCCCCGGCGAGGGGAAAAAAAAAAAGTGGGGGAAAGAGGTGGGGAGGGGAAAGGGGAAAAGTGGAAAAGGGGAAAGAAGGGGAGCAGTGGGGAAAAACGGGGAGAAAGGTGGGGAAAAAGGAAAGAAGGGGAAAGGTGGGGGAAGGTGGGGGAAGGGGAAAGAAAAGGGATGGTGTGGGGAGAGGTGAGGGGGAGGTGGGGAGGAAGGTGAAAGAAGAGGGATGGTGGGGAGAGGTGGGGAAAATAGGGGGAAAGCAGGGGAAGTGGGGGAAAGGTGGGGAAGAAGGAAAGAAGAAGAGGACGGTGGCAAAAAGTGGAGGAAAAGGTGGGGAGAAAAGGTGGGGAAGGGAAAGAAGAAGTGGGACAGTGGGGAAAAGAAAGAAAAAGAGGAGAGGCAGGAGCTGTCAGGCCTCTTAAAGGCTCATCCTGGGACAGTCACATGTCACTTGTGCTATAGTCGGTTGGTCAAGGCAAGTCACCATTCCATCTGAGATTGAAGGGGAGAGGAAGCAGACTGCCTCTTGATGGCAGGGGTAGCACGTGCACCCAAGGTGAGTGGAGACTGGTGGCTTCATCTTTGGAGACTAGCTACCTGTTGGTTCTGTTGAGTTCTGAAACTGAATTAGTTGGTTTACAGACTATTCTGCTGTGCCAAAGACACCCAAAAATGGAAAAAGGAAGAACAGACTCTGGCAGACAGCTGGTGCCTCTGCCTTGTGTCCATGAATCAATGACTAGAATATGCTGATTGGCAAAATGCCAGTCAAGACACATCCCTGGGGCTAGTGGTGGGGTCAATCCTCCCAAAACTCATTGGGTGCAGGTTTTATTTATTTTTACCTTTTAAAACATTGGGATATAATAGGCAAAATGTAAAATTATAACTATTTTTAAGTGTGCAATTTAGCAACATTAAGTACATTCACAAGGTCTTGAAATCATCACTATTATTCATCTCCAGAACTTTTTAATCACTGCAAACAAAGCACTCTGTACATGTTAAGCATAACTCTCTATCTCAGCCTTCCCTCAGCTCCTGCCTGCTATCTTCTTTCTGTCTCTATGAATTTGCCTATTCTAGGTGTTTATAAGTGAAATCATACAATATTGTGTGTGTGTGTCTGGCTTATTTCACATTTCACTTAGCATTATGTTTTCTTTCTTTTTTTTTTTTTTGAGATGGAGTCTTGCTTTCTCTCCCAGTCTGGAGTGTAGCACAGCAATCTCGGCTCACTGCAAGCTCCGCCTCCTGGGTTCACGCCATTCTCCTGCCTCAGCCCCCCAAGTAGCTGGGACTACAAGTACCCGCCACCACGCCTGCCTAATTTTTTTTGTGTGTATTTTTAGTAGAGACGGGGTTTCACCGTGTTAGCCAGGATGGTCTCAATCTCCTGACCTCGTGATCCACCCACCTAGGCCTCCCGAAGTGCTGGGATTACAGGTGTGAGCCACCGTGCCCGGCCAGCATTATGTTTTCAAGGTTCATCCATGTTGTAGCAGAAATCAGGATTTTATTCCTTTTTATGGCTAAATCATATTCCATACAGTGGATAGGCCACATTTTGTTTACCCATTCATCTGTTGATGGACACTTTGGTTGTTTCCACTTTTTGGCTATTGTGAACACTGATGCTATGAACACTGGTGTACAAGTAACTCTTTGAGTCCCTATTTTCAATTATTTTATTTTATTTTATTTTTTTGGCAGTCTTGCTCTGTCGCCCAGGCTGGAGTGCAGTGGTGTGATCTCTGGCCTGGCCAACATGGTAAAACCCCGTCTCTCCTAAAAATACACAAAAATTAGTCGGGTGTGGTGGCTTGTGCCTGTAATCCCAGCACTTTAGGAGGCTGAGGCGGGCAGATCACTCGAGGCCAGGAGTTTGAGACCAGCCTGGCCAACATGGTGAAATCCTGTCTCTATGAAAAATACAAAAAAATTAGCTGGGCATGATGGCGGGTCCCTGTAATCTCAGCTCCTCGGGAGACTGAGGCCAGAGAATCACTTGAACCTGGGAGGTGGAGGTTGCAGTGAGCTGAGATTGTGCCATTGCACTACAGCCTGGGAGACAAGAGTAAAACTGAGCTCAAAAAAAAGAAATAGGCAATTACTCTGCTGAGTGTTAGGAACTCCAACCACTGCGAAAGCCCAGGGGGCCGATGGTGAGCATACACCTCAAGTCACACTGTGGATTAGACCTTTGGAATATCTTCAAGCTTACCCTTCCTTTCTTTTCCTGTGTCCCCACTGCCTCTAATCTCACCCCATTAGTCTGAGTCCTCTGAGAAGGAAATGCCAGGATGAGATTAAATTGTGCAAGGATTTTATTAAAGAAAACACGTGTAGTGGGGAAACAAGGAGGGAGCTGAGAGGATTGGGATGTAAGTCCAGCCCCAGGTGAGGAAGAGAGGGAAAGAGGGTTGGGTAGAAGGGTCCTAGTTGGCCATGCAGTCTAAGGAGGGTTTGGCGGGGTGTTGGGGAGTCCTTAAGCCAAAGTCCGCTCAGAGAAATCCCATGTCTCCTAGGAATGGGCCTGCCTTAGCACCCTGCTCATGGCAAAGTCATCAGGTGGGGGCATCTCAAGGCAACTGTGTCCTTGCTGCAAACAGAGCACAGCAGTGCTTGCTCATTTAGGATCCTTAGAGTTGGAGGCCTGTGAGGCTCATTCTTGTCCTGCCACAGCCCCCACAGGGCTACCAGAGGAGTGCAGTGATCTTTCTGAAGTGCAGTCTCACTATGCCATTTTTCTGCTCAAATGCCTTCCAAGGCTCCACATTGCCCTTATTGTCCTTAGGCTAATGTTCTCAGCTCTTTTGTTTGTTTGTTTGTTATTTGTTGTTGTTGTTGAGACGGAGTCTCCGCTCTGTCTCCCAGGCTGGAGTGCAGTGGCACGATCTCAGCTCACTGCAAGCTCCACCTCCTGGGTTCACGCCATTCTCCTCCCTCAGTCTCCCAAGTGGCTGGGACTACAGGTGCCCGCCACCACGCCCAGCTAATTTTTTGCATTTTTTTAGTAGAGATGGGGTTTCACCATGTTAGCCAGGATGGTCTCGATCTCCTGACCTCGTGATCCACCTGCCTTGGCCTCCCAAAGTGCTGGAATTACAGGTGTGAGCCACTGGGCCTGGCCTGTTCTCAGCTCTTTATCTCAGGTGTCAAGGTCCTGCTGGGGGAGGGGAGCAATTTACCTGTGTGCTCTCTTGCCCACCTGTCCTGAGCCCTACTCCCACCTTGGATGCCTCAACTACACTGGGCTGATCCCTTGTTGCTCTGAGACGTACTATTTTTTTTTTTTTTTAAGACAGAGTTTCGCTCTTGTCACCCAGGCTGGAGTGCAAAGGCACGATCTCGGCTCACTGTAACCTCCACCTCCCGTGTTCAAGCAATTATCCTCCCTCAGCCTCCCAAAGTAGCTTGGATTACAGGCACCTGCCACCATACCCAGCTAAATTTTTTCCATTTTTAGTTGAGACAGGGTTTCACCATATTGTCCAGGCTGGTCTTGAACTCCTGACCTCAGTGATCCACCTGCCTCAGACTGCCAAAGTGCTGGGATTACAGATGTGAGCCACCGTGCCCAGCCGTGCTATCCTCTTATTCCTCCACACCTTTGCCCATGCTGTGGGCCTCTGCCTGGATAGCCCTTCCCTACATCTCCCAGCTCCAGTGTTAAGTGCTTCCCTCAGATTCCTAGGTTTAGTCAGCAGTGTCCCTTCGCTCCATCTGTGGTACAGGCCCAGATCCTCTGGAGTAGACAGAAGATTCCAGGGGCTGTGTCGAGAGAACAGGATAAACAACCTCCACAGTCCTCTCAGACTTCTCTTGAAGGGACAGATATCTCTTCAAGTCCCTTTGGGGCATATGCACAGAAGCATATGTGCAGAAGTATCAGTTTGAAGGCTGATAATATACCATGCTTTGATTATTCATTCACCCATTGATGGATACTTGTGCTTCCCCTTTTTGGCTACTGGAAATAAGGCTGCTGTGAAAATGGATGTACCGATATCCCTTCAATGTGGGTATATGTGCAGAAGTAGAACTGCTGGATCACACGGTAATTCTATTTTTAGTTCTTCGAGGAATCACTATACTGTTTTCCATAGCAGAAGTTGAAATTAAATTTTAAAAAAATCTTCCCGGCACAAGCTGACTTGTATGGTTTTGAAATCCATATTCTCACCCTCCCTCTATTGTGATCAAAGCAGAAATCTAGCACACAGCATCTAGGACAGCCAAAGACCAAAGCCCATCCCCTTCCACATCACCTCCTCCTCACCCCTCCACTTTTCAATGCTGCCTTCCTGGGCTCAAGATTCAATGCTTTATTTTTAGGCCACACGTTGGACTGGGGCTCCAGGAATGCACTTGATGCCTGAGGTGTAACCAGACCCCTGCATGCACCACTTTTAGCTCCTGTCTTTAGCTTGACACAATAAAAAGGCTTCAACAAAGCAAGCAGCTGTAAGCTTGTGGGCTGCAGGCCTGATACAGTTTTATTTAACCACTAATAATTTGAAATTAAAAAAAAAAAAGTGGTCTGGGTAAGGTGGCTCACGCCTGTAATCCCAGCACTTTTAGAGGCCAAGGTGGGCGGATCACCTGAGGTCAAGAGTTCAAGATTAGCCTGGCCAACATGGTGAAATCCTGTCTCTACTAAAAAAAAAAAAAAAAAAAAAAAAAAAAAGCCAGGAATGGTGGCAGTTGCCTGTAGTCCCAGCTACTTGGGAGGCTGAGGCATGAGAATCCCTTGACTCTAGGAGGCAGAGGTTTGCAGATCATGCCACTGCACTCCAGCCCAGGCAACAGAGTGAGACTCCATCTCAAAAAAAAAAAAAAGAAAGAAAGAAAGAAAGAAAGTGGCCGGGCACAGTGGCTCAAGCCTGTAATCCCAGCACTTTGGGAGGCTGAGGAGGGTGGATCACGAGGTGAGGAAATTGAGACCATCCTGGCTAACACGGTGAAACCCCGTCTCTACTAAAACTACAAAAAATTAGCCGGGTATGGTGGCACATGCCTGTAGTTCCAGCTACCCAGGAGGCTGAGGCAGGAGAATCGCTTCAACCTGGGAGGCGGAGGTTGCAGTGAGCCGAGATGGGGCCATTGCACTCCAGCCTGAGTGACAGAGTGAAACTCTGCCTCAAAAAAAAAAAAAGTATAATAGACATAACATAAAATTAGCCACCATAACCATTTTTAAGTGTACAGTTCAGTGGCATTAAACACTTTCACAGTGTTGTGCAATTATCACAACCATCCATATCTAGGGCTTTTTTCATCTTCCCAAACTGACACTCTGTTTGGGAACTAATGTTTGGGAACATTAAACGCTAACTCTCATTCCCTGTCCCGCAGCCTCCGGCACCCACCATTCCACTTTCTGTCTCTATCAATCTGACTACCCTAGGTACCTCATATATGTGGAATCATAACTGTATTTGTCCTTTTAGCATAATGTTCTCAAGGTTTATCTGTGTGGTAGCATGTGTCAGAATTTCTTTTTTTATTATTTTTATTTTTTTTTAGAGACAGAGTCTTAGTCACCTACACTGGAGTGCAGTGGCATGATCATGGCTCACTGCAGCCTCCACTTCCTGGGCTCAAGTGATCCTCCCACCTTAGCCTCCTAAGTAGCTGGGAACACAGGCATGTGCCACCATGCTTGGCTAATGCTTTTATGTTTTGCATAAGTGGAGTCTTACTGTGTTGCCCAGCCTGATCTTGAACTCCTGGGCTCAAATGATCCTCCTACCTCAGCCTCCCAAAGTGCTGAGATTACTGGCATGAGCAACATGCCTGGCCAGAATTTCCATTTTTTTCCCCTTTGGTTTTTGTTTTATTGTGAAGTCTCAAATAATTTCCCTTTTTAAAAGCTGATAATATACCATGCTTTGATTATTCATTCACCCATTGATGGACACTTGTGCTTCCCCTTTTTGGCTACTGGAAATAATGCTGCTGTGAAAATGGGTGTACAGATATCCCTTCAAGTCTCTTTTTAGCATATGCACAGTAGAACTGCTGGATCATATGGTAATTCTGTTTTTAGTTCTTTGAGGAATCACTATACTGTTTTCCATAGCAGAAGTGGAAATAAAAAAAAAATAGTTGCCAAACTCTAGATTTGGGGCTTCTGCTAAGAAACTGGAGATCTGACCCCAGTGGTCTTGCACTTGCAGAACCAGCCTCCTCAGGCCCCTCAGAGACACCTCCCCAGCTGAGCAGTGCCTTTTCCCCAGAGGTCTGGGTCCCAGCTCTGGAGGACCCTCTCTCAATCTTCTCATACTTTATTTATTTATTTATTTATTTACTTACTTACTTACTTACTTACTTACTGAGACAGAGTCTTGCTCTGTTGCCCAGGTTGGAGTGTGTGGCATGATCTCGGCTCACTGCAGCCTCCACCTCCCAGGTTCAAGTGATTCTCCTGCATCAGCCTTCCGAGTAGCTGGGATTACAGGCGCCCACCACCAAGCCTGGCTAATTTTTGTATTTTTAGTAGAGATGGGGTTTCACCCTGTTGGCCACGCTGGTCTCGAACTCCTGACTGCAGGTGATCGGCCCACCTGGGCCTCCCAAAGTGCTGGGATTATAGACTGAGCCACCACACCTGGCCTCTCACTTCTAATAGCGCCAACCTCTTTCCTTTTTCCCTCTAGCCCTAGGCAGTTCCCTCAGTTACACTTTGTGATACCACGGTCCCTTTTTGTCTTTCCAGTAGTCCTGCACCTGGTTAACATGTCCCCTCTATTATATTCTCTCTGTTAAAGCACCTGGTGTGGTTTTCGTTCTCTTGGCTGACAGATCCCACTCAGCTGGTGTTCTCACCTGAAATTGTTAGACAGCAGCTGCCCACTTTGGTCAGGTATATGCTCTTCTGTTCCCCTATTCCTGCTCCCTACTTTTTTCATTTGTATTTTTTTGATACAGGGTCTCACTCTGTCTCCCAGGCTGGAGTGCAGTGGTATGATCATGGCTCACTGCAGCCTTGACTTCCTAGGCTTCAGCGATTCTCCCACTCCAGCCTCCTGAGTAGCTAGGTCCATAGGTACACACCACCACACTCCTGAGCTCAAGCAATCCACCTACCTTGGCCTCCTAAAGTGTTGGGATTATAGGTGTGAGCCACTGCGCCCAGCCCCCGTTTTTCTACATCTTGCTGACTCTGCCTGCCTGACCCTAAGGGGATCTGATTTGTGGTCCTGTCTACTGTAATAACGCCCATTGACTGAGCATGACCTATGTGCCAGAGTCTGTGCATAAGACTTTACGTATCTCATGCAGTTTTCAACATAACACCGTAAGGTGGGCGCTGTTATGCTCCCCATTGTACAGATGAGAACACTGAGGCTGGGAGAGGGGAGGACTTGACCAAAATCACAGCCACGGCCAGCCTCGGTGGCTCACGCCTTAATCCTAGCACTTTGGGAGGCCGAGGCAGGTGGATCACCCGAGGTCAGGAGTTCGAGACCAGCCTGGCCAATATGGTGAAAACCCATCTCCACTAAAAATACAAAAATTAGCTGGGCATGGTGGTAGGTACCTATAATCCTAGCTACTCAGGAGGCTGAGGCAGGAGAATCACTTGACCGTGACGGGTGGAGGCTGAAGTGAGCTGAGATTGCATCACTTCACTCCAGCCTGGGAGAAAGAGCAAAACTCTGTCTCGAGAAAAAAAAAAAAAGAAAAAAAAAATTAAACTTTTTTTTTTTTTTAAGTAGAGACAGGGTTTCACCATATTGGCCAGGCTGGTCTTGAACGCCTGACCTTGTGATCCACCCGCCTTGGCCTCCCAAAATGCTGGGATTATAGGCATGAGCCACCGCACCTGGCCAGAAGTTACCTTTCTGAGTTTTGAGAACAGCATGTCTGTGACCATCAAGAACTCAGTTCAAGTTCAGGAGATCTATCATATAGCATGGTGATCATAGTTAATAACAATGTATTGTATACTTGCAAATTGCTGGCAGGTTTTTACTGTTCTCATCATACAAAAATGGTATGTGAAGTGATACATATGTTAATTAGTTTGATGTAGCCATTCCACATATTTCAAAACATGTTGTACACTACAAATATATGCAATTTTTATTTGTCTTTTTTTTTTTTTAATTTTAGAGAAAGGGTCTTGCTTTGTCGCCCAGGCTGGAGTGCAGTGGCTTGATCGTGGAGTGGAGTGACTGCTGGAGCCCTGAACTCCTGGGCTCAGGCAGTCCTCCTGCCTCAGCCTCTTGAGTAGCTGGAACTGCAGGTATGTACAGGTATGTACCACCACATTTGGTCATTAACAAATGAAAAAAAAATTGTAGAGATAGGGGTCTCACTATGTTGCCCAGGCTGGTCTTGAGCTCTTAGCTTCAAGCGACCCTTAGCCTGAGCCTCCCAAAGTGCTAGGATTATAGGTGTGAGCCCCCATGCCTGGCTGCCATTTTGTTTCTGATGATCATTTTCCTGCCTTTTTTTGGGGGGTGGAAAAAATGGTTTTAGTCCCCAGCATCTTACCTGCATCAGGTTCACCAAGGGACCCCAGACTGGTGGCTCCCTGCCTCAGGGCAGTGGACTATCTATCTCTCCCGGGATGGCTCGGTAGCACCTAAGAGCATACCCGGATAGCCTGGGATTTGAGAAAAACCATGACCCAGACAGATCACAGCTTGCAGAGCCCATGGTCTCTTGCTATCTTCTGAGAGCAGTGACCTCCCACAATCTTCCTGTTGGTCCAGGTACTGTGAAGGCTCAGGTCCCACACCCACCCTCTGCCTTCCATCCTGGCAGCTGGGTTGCACAGCAGTACTGCCCAAATGATGCCCCTGCTTGGGCTGGTGCCAACATTCAGACCACAGGGAAGGAAAAGCGTTCTTTTTATTGGTCTGGCTTGCTCTGCTGCGCATCTCTCAGAATGCCGGTCTGTCCTTGTGGGCTCAGGTGTCGCAGTGGTGGTCACAGTGGGGCCTGCCTCTGCTGCCCGCCTGGCAGTGGCCTCAGTCAGTCTTCCTGAACCCTGGAAGGCAAAGGCCACAAGATGGCATGGGATTCTGAAGGCAGCCAGGCTTCATCCCCACCATCACCTCAGATGCCCAAGTACCCCTCACAGCTGGCATGATGTAGTCACCCCAGAAGCCATGGGTCTCAATGACCCACTGTCATAATAGCTAGTTTTCTTTTTCTTTATTACATGGATTAAAGGAGACAGATATTTCCCCAGCACAGCCACTTGGCCTCTCCATTCTGAGACATAAGGTGGTCACAGAGCTGTCAGTCAAGAAAGACGACGTGCTTTCGCCCAGTCCAGCCACTGAAGCTGTGTGACTGTGGGCGAGTCACTCCACCTCTCTGAGCCTCACTTTCCTATTGGTCAAGTGTAGCATTGCTAAAGCCTACCTCCTCAGTTGCTATTAGGCAAGTACAGCCATGGAGGAGATAGTGTTTGGGGAAGTGTAAAGTTCTATAAGAGAATGAAGACTAACCAGACCATTTTTCTACTGTTTCACACTTCAGGCCTTTGCATCCATTCCTCACTTGATCTTCACAACACACTTGTGCAGTAGAAAAGTATTACACCTATTTTCCAGTTGAGGAAGCCAAGGTTACATGGCTCATCCAGGGTCACAGAGCTAGTAAACTGGCAGAGGTAGGACTCGAACCTGGGTCCTCTGCCTCCGGGCTGTGTTCTTTCCTGTATGCTAAGTCTCTTTCTAAATGAAGACCCTGCTAGGGAGAAAAAGAGTGAACACAGGAAGACTTTAAAAGTTACCTGTCAGCCTGAACTTCTGGAAGAGGGGGATGAAGCCTTGCAGGATGCTGTGGATGCGGTACACTGCTCAGAAACAAAGAAAAAAGTGAGTTAAGTTTGTACCCCCACAAGGGATACCTGGCCATCACTGGACAAGGACCTAACTCATGCAAACAAAGCTCTGATGGCGGAATTTCAGGCAGCAGGTTAAGCTTAGATAATGGTACTAGAGTTATTATTACTGAAAACAACAACCGTGAACAGCAGGAATAGTGGCAGGAAACTCACTTGCCAAATTCAGTTCCCAACTCCATTAACTAACTTGTTTTCAGTATCTGGCTAGTTCTGTTTTGTTTGCCACTTTTATCTTTTTATTTTATAGACAGAGTCTTGCTATGTTGCCCAGGCTGAACAAATTCCTGGGCTCAAGCGATCCTCTTGCCCCAATCTCCTGAGTAACTGGAATCATGGGCGTGTGCCCTGGGCCCGGCCTGTTTGCCACTTTAAACTGTTGCTGTTGCATTATATGGAGCTGCCCATTTTTCCTACAGGGTTTTGCCAGTGACCTTACATTGACCTTGAAAGTGGTCAGGAAGAAAACATGAGCATAAGGAAAAATTTTTTTTAAGTGTAGATTGTGACTGTCTGGTCCACACTTGAATGAGTATGAAAATGAATATTTCTACCCACTACCCCTCCAAGAGGCTGTGTGTGTGTACATGCTGGGGAGGGGCTTACCTAGTCCAAAGTAGATGCCAACGGTTTCCAGGGAGGCAAAGGTGAGCAGGCCAACCCCAAGAGACATGAACCAGTCTGGAAGGGCAGTGAGGGAGGGAATGGTCAGCTTCCAGGTCTTGACGCCCCTGCCCCCTGCATTCCCCTTGTGCATTCCCCAGGGCACCTCCCCTACCTGCATAATAGTGATAACACACCAGCAAGGCCCCGATGGCAAAACACAGGAGGACGAAATGGAAAAACTCATCTGTGAAGGCAGGGGTGGGGAATCAGTATCTGCTGCTTTCTCTCTTTTTTGGGGGAGAGGAGACAAGGTCTTGCTCTGTCACTGAGGGTGGAGTGCAGTTGTGCGATCACAGCTCATTGCAACCTTGAAGTCCTAGGCTTAAGCAATTCTCCTGCTTCAGCCTCACAAGTAGCGAGGCCTACAGGTGCATGCCATCACACCCAGCGCATTTTTAAATTTTTAGCAGAGACAAGGTCTCGCTATGTTGCCCAGGTTGGTCTTGAACTCCTGGCCTCAAGCAATCCTCTCATCTCGGCCTCATAAAGTATTGGGATTACAGTTGTGAGCCAGCATGTCTGGCCTTTTTTTTTTTTTTTAATTACAAAAAGTCTCTGTGCTGAGCACCATGGTCTTTCCTCTTGCCCTACCCTTCCTCCTAGAAGTCCCCATGGATTCCAGGCCTGGAGCAGGGAGATTACTCCCATTTTCACTGCTCCTTTCCCAGAGTCTGGTCTAATCTAACCTTACAACTCTCTCAGCTCAGCTGACCTCCAGCTCCCCATCCTGGCCACAAGGCCTGGAAGGCATTCAGCATCCTAGTGACTGTGCATAGCAGAAAGAGCAGAGGACCAGGGCTCAAGCTCAGGCCACACCACTCACAAGCTGTAAGGCCACTCCCCAGCCTGGAACCTCAGTTTTCATATCTGCAAAATGGGAACCATTGTCCCACCCTGTTGAGTTAATTCTGAGCTGAGTAATATGTAAACTGCAGGGCATACGACAGAGGTGGGTAATGATTGCTACTGTGCTATTTCACCCCTAGAAATCCAGCCAGACAGGAAAAAGCAGGTCTGCTACACCAAGTTCCTTACCATCTTTCTTTATATTCAGTCTTCTTAACTGAGAGGCCTCCACTTCTCCTTAGGAACAAGAGAGAGATGAGTGTTTAACTTTGATGCAGGACGGCAGGTGGGATTTTCCCTTCCCTACCTCATTGAGAATTAGTATCTGGGTACTTCTTCCTGGGTCAGAGGGCACTCACTGCAGGACCAGTCGAGCAAAACTGTGAAGATAGGGGTGCTGTCCTTGGAACCCCCACTGACTTCCTCCTCCTTCCTCAGGCCTGAGTCTGCCTTCCGTTCCATTTCCCCTGCACTAGAGATCCCCCTTCTGAATCATAGTGACATTGGCTGGCAACAGTCCCTGCTGGGACTAACCCACACTCTCAGGCTGTCTGAAGTCCCAACCCATCGTCTAGAATCAGCACCCACTCTGGCTCTCCTATCTGAGCTTGTGTATTTACCACTTGCTGGGTCAGAGCCTCTCCTTCGGAGTCCTGGAAACAAGAAACTCAACATTAGTGCCCAACCCTGCTTGGGGTGCCTTAACAGGTGCCTCCACCCTGGGGAAGGCTATAGGTGACCTAAAAAAATGTCCCCATGGAATTCTGCAGCCCCCAAAGATCCTCCTTTCTATTGATGGCTGTTTGGTTATAATCTCCTTGGGTCTTGCTGGGACAGCTTTCCAAGCTCCCCGGGCTCCCTGCTTCATGCCACAGCTGGCCCAACCCGCTTGATGAGCCTAGGCTCAGTGGACCTGGGGCTCCTGTTTCTCACAGACAGATACCCCAACAGGAGCTGGCTCTCTTAGGGGAGAGGTGATGCCTAGACCTGGCTCAACACCAGCACCAACAACCTCTCTCCCCTAACTGGACACTCACCTGATTCCCCAGAGGGTACCACCTCTCCTGGAGCATCTGCACAGAAAGGAAATCAGTGATCATATACCCATGATCCTCTGGGGAGGGAGAAGTCATGCTTCAGGGAAGGTGGATCCTGCTGGGAGACTTTCCACTTAACCTGGAGTGTGCCAAGTAGGGAATGGAGCCGGCTGGAGGGTTCCTGTTCCAACTAAAGGGGCAGTCACCACCCACCAGCCACAAAAAGCTGCTGTAGGAACGCCTGCCCACTCTTACAGGTCTGTCAATTTCCCCAGAGAAGCCAGGTTTTCAGGTAAACTTCCTAATTATAAAAAAGTTTGGGCCGGGCGCGGCGGCTCACACCTGTAATCCCAACACTTTAGGAGGCTGAGGTGGGCGGATCACGAGGTCAAGAGATTGAGACCATTCTGGCTAACATGGTGAAACCCTGTCTCTACCAAAAATACAAAAATTAGCTGGGCATGGTAGCGAGCGCCTATAGTCCCAGCTACTTGGGAGGCTGAGGCAGGATTAATCGCTCAAACCCCGGAGGCAGAGGTTGCAGTGAGCTGAGATGACACCACTGCACTCCGGCCTGGCGACAGAGTGAGACTCTGTCTCAAAAAAAAAAAAAAAAAAGGTTTGGCAACTCTTGAATCAAAATTCCATTGCTTGGGAGACATGACATTATTTTATGTACTACCATGTAAGAAAAGCCCTTGACAGCTATAAATGTAAGTTGCTATTGATTTTTTTTTTTTTTTTTTGAGATGAAGTCTCGCTCTGTCCCCCAGGCTGGAGTGCAGTGGCGCGATCTCCGCACACTGCAAGCTCTGCCTCCTGGGTTCACACCATTCTCCTGCCTCACCCTCCTGAGTTGCTGGGACTGCAGGCGCCCACCACCACGCCCGGCTAATTTTTTTGTATTTTTAGTACAGATGGGGTTTCTCCATGTTAGCCAGGATGGTCTCGATCTCCTGACTTCATGATCCACCCGCCTCGGCCTCCCAAAGTGCTGGGATTACAGGTGTGAGCCACTGCGCCCAGCCGCCAGTGATTTTTTAAAATAGAGATAGGGTCTTGCTATGTTGTCCAGGCTGGTCTTGAACTCCTGGGCTCAAGCAATCCTCCCACCTTGGCCTCCCAAAGTGCTGGGATTATAGTCATGAACTACCATGCCTAACTTTGCCAGTGATTTTTAAGATGCATCCTGATTTCAGAAATATTCAAATGTGAAAAAAATGTGGTGTAGAATTGATGAAATATATTTACATTCATAATTTTATTTTTAAAATTTATTTATTTAGAGACAGGTTCTCTCTCTGTCATCCAGGATGCAGGGCAATGGCACAATCACAACTCACTGCAGTCTCAAACTCTTGGACTGAAACACTCTTCCTGCCTCAGCCTCCCAAGTAGCTGGGATTACAGGTGCAAGCCATAGTGTCTGGCTCTCACAATCATAATTATATATATGTAAAATATATATCATTTATATAAATATATATATTATATAATTTATATATATAAATATATATCTATATATTATATAATTTATTATATATAAATATATATATATATTATATAATTATTATATATAAATATATATCTATATATTATATAATTTGTATAAATTATCTATTATATATTTATAATATTTATTTATTTATTTATTTGAGACAGAGTCTCACTCTGCCACCCAGGCTGGAGTACAGTGGCATGATCTCAGCTCACTGCAACCTCTGCCTCCTGGGTTCAAGCAATTCTCCTGCCTCAGGCTCCTGAGTAGCTGGGATTAAGGGTGCCACCACACCTGGCTAATTTTTGTATTTTTAGTAGAGACAGGGTTTTGCCATGTTGGCCAGGCTGGTCTTGAACTCCTAACCTCAAGTGATCCACCTGCCTCAGCCTCCCAAAGTGCTGGGATTACAGGCATGAGCCACAGCGCCTGGCCACACAATCATAATTTTAAAAAAGCATTCTGGGCCTGGCGCGGTGGCTCACGCCTGTAATCCCAGCACTTTGGGAGGCCGAGGCGGGAGGATCACGAGGTCAGGAGATCGAGACCATCCTGGTGAACATGGTGAAACCCCGTCTCTACTGAAAACACAAAAAAATTAGCCAGGTGTGGTGGTGGCTGTCTGTAGTCCCAGTTACTTGGGAGGATGAGGCAGGAGAATGGCATGAACCCCGGAGGCGGAGCGTGCAGTGAGCCAAGATCACACCACTGCA
Organism: Trachypithecus francoisi; assembly: GCF_009764315.1. NCBI lineage: Eukaryota > Metazoa > Chordata > Mammalia > Primates > Cercopithecidae > Trachypithecus > Trachypithecus francoisi. Next base: position 56,757,093 of record NW_022681453.1, read on the forward strand.
CTCCAGCCTGGGAGACAGAGCAAGACTCCGTCTCAACATAAATAAATAAATAAAGCATTCTGGGCTGGGTGCAGTGACTCACACCTGTAATCCCAGAACTTTGGGAGGCCGAGGCAGGTGGATCATGAGGTCAGGAGATCGAGACCAACCTGGCTAACACAGTGAAACCCCATCTCTACTAAAAATACAGGGGAAAAAAAAAAAAAAAAAGCATTCTGTGTTTCTGTGTGGGCCGGGCACGATGGTTCACACTTGTAATCCCAGCACTTTGGAAGGTCAAGGTGGATAGATCACTTGAGTCCAGGAGTTCAAGACCAGCCTGGGAAATATGGTAAAATCCCATCTCTACCAAAAATACAAAAATTAGCTGGGCATGGTGGTGCATGCATGTAGTCCCAGCTTCTCAGGAGGCTAAGATAGAAGAATCACTTGAGCCCGGGAGGTGGAGGTTGTAGTGAGCCGAGATGGCACCACTGCACTCCAGCCTGAGCAAAGGAGTGAGACCGCATCTCAAAAAAACCAAAAAATAAAAAAACCAAACCTACCCATACCCTGACCCCTCAAAAACCATTCTGTGAGTCAGATAAAAAGCATCTGCCCACATGGGCCACCCATTAATGCCTGCTCCAGGCTATCCAGATGCAGGTGATGACACCTGCTGCCTTTTACCCATAGAACTCTGGACTAGACAGGCAACTCCAAGCTCATGCCATCTTGCTGGCTTCTAGACCTACCAGGCTCTGAGCATGTGGGAGCCAAGCTGGCTAGTACACCTCAATCCTTGGCTCCCGCCCTGATTGTTGAGCCACTTGTCTGGGCTGCCAAGGGTGAGTTGAGTCCTATAGAGCTGAGCTGCCACCTCTGCATTAATCCAGTCCTGGGTGTCCTTCCCACACCATTCACCATGTGATTCTTGGTGCCTGTTCTAGTTCCCTGGTGACCTTGCTCCTAGCCTGTCATCTTCTTTCCCTTAAGGGCAGACAGGCACTTGTATGATCTTCCTACCATCAGGCCCCGACTTCTGTATGTTTCCTGTCCCTCAGGGCAGCCCCAGGACACGAACACCACAAGGGGCACTTAGCATGTGACAATAGGCACTCAGCACACTGAACACCATCTGCAAAGTGACAAGAGGGGCCAATACGGAGAGTGCAGAGAGCATATCAAGGACAACATGAAATGAGACTCAAGCAAGGTAATTTACCAAGCACCTCCAATGTCTGGGGGAAAGAAGTAATTCATGAATACGTGACTGTATCTACATTTTCTACAGTGAATGTGAATTACTTAATGAGAAAAATATTTTAAAATACATATGAACATAAAGGTTTATCTCATTTTATACCCAGTGAAACCTTTCTTAAATTACTTGAGTAATTAAAAACATTTTTCTAAACCAGATTATACTTGTTTCTGTAACAAAAAAAAAAAAAAAGAAAGAAAAGAAAGATGCCTGTAATTCTAGCACTTTGGGAGGCCAAGGCGGGAGGATCACTTGAGCTCAGTAGTTCGAGACCAGCCTGGGCAACATGGCAAAACTCTGTCTCTACTAAAAAATACAAAAAATTAGCTGAGTGTGGTGGCACACACCTGTAGTCCCAGCTACCTGGGAGATTGAGATGGGAGGATCACCTGGGCCCAGGAGGTTGAGGCTGTAGTGAGTCATGATCACACCACTGCACTGCAGCCTGGACAACAGAATGAGACCGTATTGCAAAAAAAACAAAAACAAAAAAACAAAAACAAAAACCCACAAGACAGATGACCCAGAGTCAACCACTGATTGTATTTGTTACATAACAAATGAAATCTTTTCTTTAGCATATACATAAGTGTTTTCCACTGTTTTACTTAGGTTATTGCCAGGCATTAGGAGACGATGTAGATTTCTTTTTTTTTTTTTTTTTTTTTTGAGACGGAGTCTCGCTCTATCGCCGGGCTGGAGTACAGTGGCCGGATCTCAGCTCACTGCAAGCTCCGCCTCCCGGGTTTACGCCATTCTCCTGCCTCAGCCTCCCGAGTAGCTGGGACTACAGGCGCCCGCCACCTCGCCCGGCTAGTTTTTTGTATTTTTTTAGTAGAGACGGGGTTTCACCGTGTTAGCCAGGATGGTCTCGATCTCCTGACCTCGTGATCCGCTCGTCTCGGCCTCCCAAAGTGCTGGGATTACAGGCTTGAGCCACCGCGCCCGGCCAGTAGATTTCTGAAATATTGGATTAAACACAGCTATTAAAGCTTTCTTATCTAGTAGTGTGCATTTGTCATATTCTTTGGCAAAAGAGTTCATTCTACAAGTTCTTTTTTTTTTTCTTTTTTTGTTTCTCATTCTACAAGTTCTATTGCATCCTAGTGCTACCAACCAAAGCGCCATATTATTTATGCCTCCTCACTGTAGTAATCAGGGTATTGGAAATAATTATTCTGTAAAATGGGTATTGTGGAGATCAGATCCTTAATTTTTCCTTGTGTGCTGAAACAGCCCAGTATTCCAAGAGAGGGGTTACTGATCATGTCCCATTCTACTCATTTAGGAGCTGAAGCCCAGAAAAGTGGATGACTGTTCATGGTCACCCCATAAGTCAAGGTTATAGTTCAGATGAAAATGCAGGATTGGCTGGGCGCGGTGGCTCACGCCTGTAATCCCAGCACTTCGGGAGGCCGAGTTGGGCAGATCACGAGGTCAGGAGATCGAGACCATCCTGGCCAACACAGTGAAACCCCGTCTCTACTAAGAATACAAAAAATTAGCTGGGTGTGGTGGTGCACACCTGTGGTCGCACCTACTGGGGAGGCTGAGGCAGGAGAATCACTTGAATTCGGGAGGTGGAAGTTGCAGTGAGCTGAGATCATACCACTGCACCCCAGCCTGGGCAACAGAGTGAGACTCCGTCTCAAAACAAACAAACAAAGACCCCAGAAAATGCAGGATTTCCTCAAGACAATCTCATGCCCACCTCCCCACCTGCCAGTGTCATAACCACCCAACTGGCCACATCTCCTGTATTTGGCTGGAACTTTTCAGCTCATGAATCACCCTCATGACTTTGTTTCTGCCCAACAAAGCCCTCTTTTCCTTCATCTAATTGTTTTCTCCAAAGCCACTGGGCAACTGATTACCTCCATAGAGCTGAAGCTCATCCTTCAAAACGTCAGGCTCCCCATGCCCAGGACCTGGATGGAGACAAACCCCTTAGTCAGCACTCCCAAACACAGTGACCCAGGCCACTTCCATCTCCCATGGTTTTGAAGCTTAAGAAGTTCCAGAGTCCTTGTGCTGGAGGTGAGGTGGGGGGTGGGCTTCAAGAGGCAAGGCAGCACAAGTACCTTCCCTTTGCCCTCTCTGATGCCCCCAGAACTTCCAGAGGTGACCACATTCAGAAAGCACTCAAGACCTAAGAAGACTTGGACCTTGCTCAGGGTTAATAGTGGGTATATATTGGGCACTCGCATGCACCAACACTGTACTAAGTGATTTATATTTAATATTTCATTTCCTTCTCACAGACGTCCTATGAAGAAGGTATTAGTACCTACCCCACCCATTATACAGATAAGGACACTGAGGCTCAAACAGTTACATTATTTTCCCAAAGTCATATAGCCAGCAAGTGAGTGGCAACTCTACTAGGTCTGTTGCCAAAGCCTGCATTCCTAATCATGTTTATATCCAGAAAGAGAACCCAGGGCTCAGCTCTAGCTTCATGGACAGCATTTATTAAACACTTTCTGTGTGACAGGTTCTGTACTAGGCAATAATTAAAAGACCCTTTTCCCAGTGGTCTTTCCTTCCTATGAAATTTTTTATTTCTTTTGCAAAAATTATTTCCTGGTTGTAAAAATAAAACATGCTCTGCCAGGCGCGGTGGCTTACCCCTGTAATCCCAGCACTTTGGGAGGCCGAAGTGGGTGGATCACTTGAGTCCAGGAGTTCGAGACCAGCCTGAGCAACATGGTAAAATCCCGTCTTTACTAAAAATACAAAATTAGCCAGGCATGGTGGCGCATGCCTGTAATCCTAGCCTCCTACTTGGGAGGCTGAGGCAGGAGAATTGCTTGAATACGGGAGGTGGAGGTTATGGTGAGCCAAGATCGCACCATTGCACTCCAGTCTGGGCAACAAGAGTGAAACCCTGTCTCCAAAAAATAAATAAATAAAAAATAAAACATGCTCATTGTAAATTATTTATAGTATAGGACAGTTCAAAAAAGGGAAAATAAAAATCACTTATAATTCCACCATCCTGAGATAACCACTATTAACATTTTGGTATTTTTCCTTCCAGTTTTGATAATAACCGTATGTCTGAATTTTTATAAAGTATATACGAGATCGAATTAATTCTATGATTTGGCATCTTTCTTTTTCAGTTCAGCGATAGATGAAGAGCAGAGCTGTCACCAGGACAGGGTGAAGCATCCTTTATTCTGCTGCTGTCAGGCTATTTCCTATTTTATCCTGCCGTAAACAATGCTGTGAAGAACATCACACAGGCAGGTTCAGTCCCACTGAGAAACTCAACAGTGAGTGAGTGGGCAAAAGAAAAATGATAAGGCCTATTGCCTACCGGGTGAGCCGTTCCCATGGGGGTGTCCAGCCCCCAGGCTCCGTCGACGTTTTCTGGTTGCTCTGGGGTGCTGGTCTTCATCGCTGCTCTCTGAGGGGAACAAACACAAGCTGTAGGAGAAGCTCAGCCTGGACTGAGCTGGGAATGCGTTCGTTCTGGTGGCCATTCTCAGAATGTAGTTTATGCGAAGAGTGTGGTTTGATGGGAGGAACTCTGATCTGGGGACTGGAGGTAAGAGACCTGCCACTCACTTTCTGTGTGACTTTGGACAAATCCCTTAATATTTCTGTTGATTTCATGTCTACATAATATTTCTGCTGCTGCCTTGCCTACTTTATAAGACTTCCATGAAGATAAGACAAGGTCCCATGAGGCGTCACAGTACTGAGATGGCTTCCAAGTGCAGGGGCTGTGTCATCTCTGTTTCCCCACCCATCACACTGGCTCTGGATGTTTGCTGTGTCTCCCACCCCCCGGAATATCCTTCCTGTTTGTCTGTGTTATTGAGAAGCTTAAGCTGATGTCACACCTCCTATAGAAAGCCTTTGCCAACTGCCCCAGCTCACACTGGTCTTGCCTTTCCCTGCTGGGGTTTCTATAGCACCGTCTGTCCCTGACTCAGTGGACACAAAGGCCAGCGGTCTCATGATGTACCTCTCTCCAAACATTTCATCTCCTGAAGGACATGACCTGGGTTCTCCACCCTGCAAGGGTGCCCAGCTGCGAACAGGAGCTTGATCAAGACTTGAAAATGGTTGTCATTTGTGCTCTTTGGCCAGTCAGCATTCCAAGAATTCAGGTCTACGAGTTTCTGGCTCCAGGTCCAGAAGATTCCTTTATCCCAAGACAGGACCATGGGACCTCCTGGTCAGTCATGGGCAATTTAAAAAATTCCAGGAAACCAAATTAATTGTGCTTAAGCATCAGTGCATCTGTGATCTCAACTGGATAAGGAGGAAGAGGGATTGGGAAGCTCAACAAAATCACAACAGTGGTGTTCATCTCAGAAGAGAGGATTCTGGGTGACTTCTATTCTCTTCTATATTTCACAAATATTCATCAGTGCAAAAAATGACTTTTTATTGCTAAAAAGATAATGCATGTTGCAAAATAAAGAAATACAGAAAATAAAGTAAAAATTATTCCAATTTTCCTTTTTTTTTTTTCAAGACGGAGTTTCTCTCTTGTTGCCCAGGCTGGAGTGCAATGGCACGATCTCAGCTCACTGCAACCTCCACCTCCCAGGTTCAAGCGATTCTCCTGCCTCGGCCTCCCTAGTAGCTGCGATTACAGGCGCCTGCCACCATACCCAGCTAATTTTGTACTTTTAGTAGAGACAGGGTTTCTCCATGTTGGTCTGGTCAGGCTAGTCTTGAATTCCTGACCTCAGGTTATCCGCTCGCCTTGGCCTCCCAAAGTGCTGGGATTACAGGCATGAACCACCGCACTTGGGTTTTTTGTTTTTTTTTTTTTTTTGAGACGGAGTTTGGCTCTTGTTGCCCAGGTTGGAGTGCAGTGGCACGATCTCGGCTCACTGCAACCTCCGCCTCCCAGGTACAAAGATTCTCCTGTCTCAGCCTCCCAAGTAGCTCAGATTACAGGCATGTGCCACCACGCCTGGCGAATTTTTTTTTTTTTTTTTTTACTAGAGACGAGGTTTCACCATATTAGTCAGGCTGGTTGTGAATTCCTGACCTCAGGTGATCCACCCACCTTGGCTCCCCAAAGTGCTGGAATTACAGGTGTGCACCACCACAACTGTCAATTACTCTAAATATCCACTAGAGACAATTGCCATCAATGTGTGAATAAACATTGTTTTAGCTTTCTCTGTGATATATTCATAATACAATTTTGTTTTGGAGACAGGGTCTTACTCTGTCACCAAGGCTGGAGTGCAGTGGTGCAATCAGGGCTCACTCTAGCCTTGACCTCCCAGGCTCAAGTGATCTTCATGCCCCAGCCTCCTGAGTAGCTGGGATTACAGGTAGGTGCCACCACGCCCAGCTAATTTTTTGTATTTTAGTAGAGATGGGGTTTCGCTATGTTGCCCACGCTGGTCTCGAACTCCTGGACTCAAGTGATCCACCCACCTTGGCCTCCCAAAGTGCTGGAATTACAGGCATGAGCCACCGTGCCCAGCCTAATACAATTTTTTTAAATAAAAGGTATTATGGAATATATGCTGTTTAAAATGAAGACTATTTTTTGTATATGCTCTCTGATTTAGTTACTTAAGAAATTACCCAAACTGCAGAACTGTGAGCTAAATACACCTTTTTTCTTTTTCTTCTTCTTTTTTTTTGAAACAGAGTCTCACTCTGTCACCCAGGCTGGAGTGCAATGGCGCGATCTTGGCTCACTGCAACCTCTGCCTCCCAGCTTCAGTGATTCTCCTGCCTCAGCCTCCCGAGTAACTGGGATTACAGGCGCCCGCCACCACACCTGACTAATTTTTGTATTTTTAGTAGAGAAAGGGTTTCACCATGTTGGCCAGGCTGGTCTTGAACTCCTAACCTCAGGTGATCTGCTTGCCTTGGCCTCCCAAAGTGCTGGAATTGCAGGAGTGAGCCACTGCGCCCAGCCTCTTTTCTTTATAAATTAAAAAAAAAAAAAAAAAAAAAAAATTAACCATGGCAGAAAGACTCACTGTTCGGCTGGGCATGGTGGCTCACGCCTGTAATCCCAGCACTTTGGGAGGCCAAGGCGGGTGGATCACGAGGTCAGGACTTCAAGACCAGCCTGGCCAAGATGGTGAAACCCCATCTTTACTAAAAATACACAAAAAAATTAGCTGGGCGTGGTGGCATGCGCCTGTAATCCCAGTTACTCTGGAGGCTGAGGCAAAGAACTGCTTAAACCTGAAAGGGCAGAGGTTGCAGTGAGCTGAGATTGCGCCACTGCACTCCAACCTGGGCGACAGAGGGCGAGACTCTGTCTCAAAAAAAAAAAAAAAAAAAAAAAAGACTCACTGTTCTTTGCTGGTGTCCCTAGTACCCATGACAAAGACTGGCACAAATTTGGTGCTCAGTAAATATTTGTTAAATAAATGTAAGGAATACACTAATACGTTTTGGGTGGTTATCTCTGGGTAATGGAGCAAAGGGTGATTTATTTTCTCATATTTCTGTTTCCCTATATACTCTGTATTTTTCTACAATGTACCTGTGTGTAATCTTTTACGGTTGAAAATAAAACTTCATCTAAAAATAACTGGATTAAAACAGGTATGTGGGCCGGGCGCGGTGGCTCACGCCTGTAATCCCAGTACTTTGGGAGGCCGAGGCAGGCGGATCACGAGGTCAAGAGATCGAGACCATCCTGGCTAACACGGTAAAACCCCATCTCTATTAATAGTACAAAAAATTAGTCGGGCGTGGGGCTGGTGCCTGTAGTCCCAGCTCCTCGGGAGGCTGAGGCAGGAGAATGGCATGAACCCAGGAGGTGGAGCTTGCAGTGAGCCAGGATCGTGCCACTGCACTCCAGCCTGGGCAACAGTGCAAGACTCCATCTCAAAAAATAAACAAATAAGTAAAAATAAATAAATAAATAAAACAGGTATGTGGGAGAGAGATGCTGGATGTGACTGTGAGTGAGGGTCCTGCGTGTGAGGACGGCAGGGCTGCAATGAGGTACCCAGGCTTGGGGCCTCTAGAGTAACAGGTCCCCTCCGGGCCTGAAAAACAGGCAGTCATGTTCTGGCTGCAGGTGAGTCACGGTAGGATCAGGGACCAGGATCCTGAATGTCAGCCTGTCTTCATGCTTCTAGGACTGTGGCTTTCTCCTGCTGCTTTCTCTTAGTGCTCCATTTGGCTAATTTCAGCCAGTCCCATGTATGAGGTGGAGACTCCAGGGTGCCTAGGTGCCAGGGTGCCAGGGATTATGGTCACATGAGGGACATTTTTGGAGGAGCAGCACTCCTTGAGGGACAACCAGAACCAGAGGACAGAACACTCCTTCCGGCCCAGGGAGGAGAAACAAAAGGACAGGCAACAAACAGCCCCCTCCCTGCACCTGGAAACTCTTCTTCCAGAGCCAAACCTCATACCTGGTGGGCTTGTGTGTTTTCTCATTTTTTTGTTTTTAAATGGGGAGATGGCTTCCTTTCCAGTGCCATGAGGAGACTGGCTACAAACAAACCCACTGGGCCCACTGACCACTCTCCCTCCTCTGCTGAAATGATCATTGATTTTGTGACTTTGGGCCTTGGTCTCAGCATCTGCATCATGAGGACATAAGACCAGAGCTTTTCTTTTTTTTTTTTTTTCCTTCCAGCCCAGGGGACCTTCCATTAAATAAAATCTTAAGCTCAAGCCCACAGCATAAAAGAGATCATAGTGCAGGAGCTCTGGCTAAGGAGAGTTAGCCTCCCCGGTTCCACAAAAACCTCCAGGGAATCCCAAGTTGGTTACTGAGTTCTCTTAGAGCAGGTCAGTTTTCCTCTCTGTGACTCAGTTTTCTCACTTATAAACTGGGAATAATAATAATACCTTCCTTTATGGGTTGCTGTGAGAATTGAGTTATTACATGCAAGTGCTTAGAACAGCTCCCAGCACAGAGTAAGCATTCAATAAATATTGCTGGTGCTACTACTATAAAATTTAGCCTTATATTTTAAATTAAAAGAGTACAAATGAAAGAACATTCCACTGTTTCTTGGAGAATAATGTGGTTATTTGTAATCAAGATGCTATTGGAGGCCAGGCACAGTGGCTCATGCCTGTAATCCCAGCACTTTGGGAGGCCAAGGCGGGCAGATCACCTGAGGTCAGGAGTTCAAGACCAGCCTGGCCAACATGGAGAAACCTTGTCTCTACTAAAAATACAAAAATTTGGCCAGGCATGGTGGCGAGTTCCCATAATCCCAGCTACTCGGGAGGCTGAGGCAGGAGAATCGCTTGAGCCCAGGAGGCAGAGGTTGCAGTGAGCCAAGATCACACCACTGCACTCCAGCCTGGGTGACAGAGCAAGACTCTGTCTCAAAAAAAAAAAAAAAAAAGATGCTATTGGAGATGTCGTTCCTCTAAACCCACTAAAGTACTGGCAAGGAATCAATACTTTGGAATGATTTGTACAAAAATTCAAAAAGCAAAAGCTTTTGCACAAGGATGATCATGAGCATGATAAACCTGGGAGGGGAAGATCATAACACAACAATTACTTTTAGAGCTATTAATATGTCCTTTGTGCTAAGATTTTACCTGTATAACGAATTTAATCCTCACAAGAATCCCACGAGGTATTATGTATTGCTATCATCCCCATCTTACAGATGAGGGCACTGAGGCAGCCAGGGGTTGAGCAGTTTACCCGAGGACATGTAGCTAGTTAGTGGTAAAGACAGGATTTGAACCTGTAACACACGCTTTGACTATGGCACTGGGGTGCTCCTAATAAACCTAAATGTTACTTTACATGAAATGCAGCCACTTGAGGGGCTGTTCGGTAAACATTAAAAATAACTGCATAGGCCGGGAGCGGTGGTTCACGCCTGTAATCCCAGCACTTTGGGAGGCCGAGGCGGTGGATCACGAGGTCAGGAGATCGAGACCATCCTGGCTAACACAGTGAAACCCCGTCTCTACTAAAAATGCAAAAAATTAGCTGGGCGTGGCGGCGGGCGCCTGTAGTCCCAGCTACTTGGGAGGCTGAGGCAGGAGAATGGCGTGAACCCGGGAGGCAGAGCTTGCAGTGAGCCGAGACTGCGCCACTGCACTCCAGCCTGGGCGACTGAGCAAGACTCCGTCTCAATAAATAAATAAATAAATAAATAAATAAATAAATAAAAATAGCTGCAGAGATATTACAGAATAACATGGCAAAAAGCTTAGGACAAGATGGGAAAATTTTTAAATGGAGGACAGAATTGCCTGTACGATCGGCCGGGCGCGGTGGCTCAAGCCTGTAATCCCAGCACTTTGGGAGGCCGAGATGGGCGGATCACGAGGTCAGGAGATCGAGACCATCCTGGCGAACACGGTGAAACCCCGTCTCTACTAAAAATACAAAAACTAGCCGGGCGAGGTGGCGGGCGCCTGTAGTCCCAGCTACTCGGGAGGCTGAGGCAGGAGAATGGCGTAAACCCGGGAGGCGGAGCTTGCAGTGAGCTGAGATCTGGCCACTGCACTCCAGTCCGGGCGACAGAGCGAGACTCCTCCTCAAAAAAAAAAAAAAAAAAAAAAAAAAAAAAAAAAAAGAATTGCCTGTACGATCAATTATAACTGTGTACATAGAAGGACATGTGGACAGATCGACTCTAGAAGAGAATGTGGAGAAACAGTATTGGAGTTTCAAATACTTCAATGACTTCAAGTATGAGGGATTGTTTCCCCATGTAAATCTTTTTCTTGAATAATGCACATGTATTTAAATCTTTGCTATACCTGAGGAGGAGGAGGAGGAAGAAGAGGATGAGGAGGAAGAGGAGGAGGAGGAAGAAGACTTGTCTCTCTCATATTGTTCTTGGGAAAATAGTCCAGCCTTCCCATCTTGCTTGTGGAAATCTGTCTCTCCATCTGCAAGGCACATAGAGGCCAGGGGATGAGCATTTCCCACCCTTCCCATCCCAGGGACCACCCAGTCCTCTCCAGGGTTCTACTTGGACTTGAGAAGCCAGGAAGGACTGGATTATCTTCCCAAATATCTAGGGCCAATGCAACGTGCAGGAGACCAAGGCTCTCAGAGATACCAGGGGCTCAAGGAAGGCTCAGTACAGAGATTTATCTGAATGTGGACTCAGAAAAGGGGTTTCTAAGCCCCCCGCCCTGCGCCCAGAGAAAGCTAGACTCTGTAGAGGAGTTGCCAATTTAGGATCCTTTGTAAATTACAGCCAAGATGGGGTGTGATCAAGCCCTAAACCTTCCCATTCCCCATTCTGGGGTCACACAGGACCCTCTCTACCTTCTAGGGGTATTCCCTAGTGCCAGCCCAAGCCCCCAGAGAATTCTTGAGATTTGGCAAGCAGCTGAGGGTCCCCATAGTGAGATAGCACAGGAAGACAGATTGGACTACGCACATGTATGTGTGCATGTGTATAAAACCACTACTTCCCCATTTCAACTGTGATTTGAGGCCCTGTGCAAAATGAGCTGAGCAGGGTCTTCTTCCATCCCTTCTACTTTTGGACTCCACCTCCCATGTGGTTTTGCCCAGAGGGTCAGAGAAGGCAAACTTACAGTCCAGATCTTCTGTTTCTCTGTGGACTTGACTGTTATCTTGAGGCTGGGAGGGGGATGCTGAAGTCTCCATGGCTTTTCCTGGAGGAATAACAATAATCAGTAGTTAATATCACCTTAGTTAATATCTTAATATATAAAGAGCTTGGCAAATAAATAACGAAAAGACAAACACTCAACATTCAAAGGAATAAGAAAATTAATTAACAAAAAAATGGTAGTTCTGTTGGCAAGCAAGAAGGCCGGGGCAGTGGAGGGAGGAGGCTTAAAGGAGTGGGGAATCGGGGTGGTGGGTATTGGCTAGACAACTAGCAGGGGACTTCATGAAGGAAGTCAGTTTTTATCTGTACCTGACAAGTCAGGCACCATCTTTATTTTATTTTATTTTTTTCGTAGAGACAGGGTATCTCTATGTTGCCCACGCTGGTCTCGAACTCCTGGGCTCAAGCAATTCTCCGACCTTGGCCTCCCAAAGTGCTGGGATTCAAGTGTGAGCCACCATGTCCAGCCTAGGTACAATTTTGACAGGAATGCAGATTTGAAGTTGGTGAACCAACTCCAATCCCACAAACATGGCCAACATCCAGGAATGACTGAGCAAAAAGGCAAGGGAGTCCTGAGCCCTGGCAGGCCTCACACACAGAGCCACCTGCCACCTCTTGACAGCTATGTGCATAGGAAAGAAGTTTATTTTATTTTATTTTATTTTATTTTTTGAGACAGAGTCTCGCTCTGTCGCCCAGGCTGGAGTGCAGTGGCCGGATCTCAGCTCACTGCAAGCTCCGCCTCCCAGGTTTACACTATTCTCCTGCCTCAGCCTCCCTAGTAGCTGGGACTACAGGCACCCCCCACCTCGCCCGGCTAGTTTTTTGTATATTTTAGTAGAGACGGGGTTTCACCGTGTTAGCCAAGATGGTCTCGATCTCCTGACCTGGTGATCCGCCCGTCTCGGCCTCCCAAAGTGCTGGGATTACAGGCTTGAGCCACTGCGCCCGGCCCAAGAAGTTTCTTTTAATGGAGCCGCTGTGCTATGAGTCTCTGTTATAGCAGCTGAGCCAGGAAGTGCAGGCTTCCTTTTGATTCCTTGCCCCATTTCTTCTACTCCCAGCTCTGAAGCTGAGACCTCAAATCTGAGAGGAGGTAGATTTACTAGTCTCTGACTCATTTATTTTTTACTTTTTTATCTGAGACAGAGGTCTTGCTATATCGCCCAGTCTAGTCTTGAACTCCTGGGCTCAAGCAATCCTCTCACCGCAGCCTGTAGCTGGGACTACAGACGTGTCACTGTGCCCAGCCTCTGACTAATTTAAACCATAGTTTCTCAGCCTCAACACGACTGACATTTGGGACTGGGTAACACATTGTGAGATGTTTAGCAGCCTCCTCCCTCCCAGATGCCAGTAGCACTTTCCTGTTCAGCTGTGACAATAAAAAATGTTTCCAGACATTGCCAAATGACCCCTTTTGTGGGGCAAACATCATCCCCCATTTGAGAATGGTCTAGAGAATCTACCACAAGACTTTGGCAGGAAGCCTCCTCTCCTGTGTCTTAGAGTCAGATTGCCTGGGCTGAAATCCTGTCTCTGCCTCTTCTAGCGATGGAAGCATGGGCAAGTTACTTAATCCCTCATTGTGCCCTGGGTTTCTCATCTGTAAAATGGAGACAGTAATAGTGCTTACCTCATAGTATGTGAAAATGGCAGGACAGTCCTTAGCAGGGCCGTTGGGAATGTGTGTTTCCTCCTCTACAGGTCTCCTCTTACCCTTGGACATCCGGTGTCCAGTCCCATCCCCACTCATCCCCCATCTCCTAGACCTCAGACTCCATTACCGTTTTTTTTTTTTTTTTTTTGAGATGGAGTCTTGCTTGCTCTGTCACCCAGGCTAGAGGGCAGTGGCACAATCTCAGCTCACTGCAACCTCCGCCTCCGGGATTCAAGTGATTCTTCTGCCTCAGTCTCCTGAGTAGCTGGGATTACAGGCGCCGCCACCACGCCCAGCTAATTTTTGTGTTTTTAGTAGAGACGGGGTTTCACCATATTGGCCAGGCTGGTCTTGAACTCCTGACCTTGTGATCTGCCCGCCTTGACCTCCCAAAGTGCTGGGACTACAGGCGTGAGCCACCGCGCCCGGCCTACCCTTTTCTAGAATAAAACTTCCCATTTCTCAGAGCAGAATTCAGCTAGGCATTAGGAAGTCACTAGCCATTAAAAATGCATCGATATCAAGATGGAATGACTGACAACAGAAGCCTCCAGGGCATATTTCTATTTTGAATAGTGTTCTCTGCACGCAACAGGTGACTACCACATATTCATTGGCTGAGATCATCTCTAATGAAGGCATTTCAGCTAGAGTGGAGGAAGAGTTGTAGAGCCACATGGGGGAAAGAGAGTTGCTGGCTGATGTCAGATAGACTGAAGTTTACAAAGTGATAAACTCTTTTTCCAGTCTCATCTCCATCCTGCTCTGTGTCCTGGTCACACACAGCACTTTTGGCTTAGTCCATTCTTTCCTAATGTCAAAATTGCATCTGACCTTCCAAGCACAGGTCAAAACCCACTTCTCTCATGAAGTACTCTTTCAGTTGTCTAAACGATACCCACCAACTCTATTCCCCACTCCCCTAACATTACTCCCTCCACTATCCCTAGCTTTTTTTTTTTTTTGACACAGTCTTTCTCTATCACCCAGGCTGGAGTGCAGTGGTGCAATCACAGCTCACTGCAGCCTTGAACTCCTGGACTCAAGCGATCCTCCTGCCTCAGCCTTCTGAGTAGGTAGGACTACAGGCATGTACCACCATCCAGGGTTTGTCTCCTTCACTAGATCATGAATGCAGCCTAAGTACGGACTAAGGCTGATTCATCTCCGTGTCACCCATACCCTGTACAGAGCTGGGAACAAAGGAAAAATGATAACAAGCAGCTATAAGTGCCTACTATCTGCCAGGCAAGGTTCTAACAGTTAACTTGTGTTAACTAATCTATTCCTCACCACAAACCTATGAAGGCTCACTAGGGCTGTGCCCATTTTATAGGTCAGAATATTGGGGCACAGAGAGGATAAGAAACTTGCCCAGGACCGGCCGGGCATGGTGGTTCACGCTTGTAATCCCAGGACTTTGGGAGGCTGAGGCGGGTGGATCACGAAGTCAGGAGATCGAGACCATCCTGGCCAACATGGTGAAACCCAGTCTCTACTAAAAATACAAAAATTAGCTGGGCGTGGTGGTTGCAAGCCTGTAATCCCAGCTACTCAGGAGGCTGAGGCGGGAGAATCACTTGAACCCAGGAGGCAGAGGTTGCAGTGAACTGAGATCACGCAATTGCATTCCAACCTGGGTGACAGGGCGAGACTCTGTCTCAAAAAAAAAAAAAAAAAAAGAAAGAAAGAAACTTGCCCAGGACCACATGGAAAGCGGTTAAGTAAGGGTAGTTGCTCAGCCCATGCTGGGAGACTAAAGGAGTGACGCTGGCCCTCTTTTTAGGACCCTAACATTGGCACCAGGAAAGAGGACACACTAACAGTCATGAGAGTGTTATGCAAATATGCTGACCTGGCTTATATTTAGCTACTGATGGAGCCTTGAGTAATTGTTCCCATAGCCAAGGGAACTTCCTTGGGCAGGTCTTTAGCACACTGAAGGGGAGGAATGGAACCATCACAGAGGGAAGACCTGACATGGCTCTGTTTCTCCTTTTAATGTCTTTGTCTGTTTTTCCTCCACCCATTTTTCTTTTTTTCTTTCTTTCTTCTTTCTTTCTTTCTTTCTCTCTCTCTCTCTCTTTCTTTCTTTCTTTCTTTCTTTCTTTCTTTTTTCTCTTTCTTTTCTTCCTTTCTTTCCTTTCTTTCTCTCTTTTTTTTTTTTTTTTGAGACAGGGTCTCACTCTATTACCCAGGCTGGAATGCAGTGGCATGATCACGGCTCTGCAGCTTCAGCCTCCTGGGTTCCAGCGATCTTCCCACCTCAGCCTCCCAAGTAGCTAGGACTACAGGCATTTGCCACCACAGCCAGCTAATTTTTTTATTTTTATATTTTTGTAGAGATGTGGTCTCACTATGTTGCCCAGGCTGCTCTTGAACTCCTGGGCTCAAATGATCCTCCCACTTTGGCCTCCCAAAGTGCTGAGATTACAGGCATGAGCCACCACCCCCGGCCTCCACACAGGTCTTATTTAACATAGGGAAGGACTGAGGCTCAGGTAGAGGAAGAGACTTGTTCAAGGTCTTCCAGTTTATAGATGGATTCAAATCTCACTCCTACCCCAACAAAGAAGCTTCATGCCCCAGCTACCCCCCGATTAGAGGCCTCTAGCACCACCTCAGGCGGCCCCCACATCCAAGGCTGATCCTACAAGGAAATGGAATGCCTGACTTTCTGGTACTTTTCTCCAAAAAGCCCAGCCCTGCTGAGTCAGGGGTGGTGCCGGGGCCTCTGTACCCACGGGTCCTGCTAAACTGGACTTCCCCTTCAGGTGAGCCCAGATTTCCTGAGCTCCTGCTGTCACAGAGCCTGGGCCCAGGGCAGGAGGGCTGACAGAGCACACTGAGTCATGACAGCCTCACAGCACTCTCCTCTTCCAGCTCTCTTGACTCTCATACAACCAGGAGGGAGGCAGGGTGGAGATTATTGTCATATTTTACAGAAGAGGAAACCAAGGCCCTGAAATGGAGATGAACTTGCACAGGTCATGGAGCCACACAGGGGCAAGGCTGGCTCTTTCATCACATCAGATCAATTTGGCTCAACTTTTGTGTAACAAATTGTGAGTTGTTTTTCAGTTGCCATGGACCCGCAGGTTGACAGCCACATAACCTGAGCATGCCAGGTTACTATGCGTGCAACTACAGGGGAACCTAAGTGCTCAGACTGAGGAGTGGGGACTGAATTAAGAAGCGGATAGCACATGCCAGGATTCAGTATCCAATAAGATCAAGCTCTGGCATCGCCCCATGGCAGGATCCAATCAGATCATGCCTCCCACATCACTTCATTGCAAGATCCAATCAGATCATACCTCATTACCCTATGCTTATAAAACCTGACCAGCTCCCAGCTTGGTGACACAGATTTGAGTGTTTCCTCCTATCTCCTTGCCACTGGACTTGTAATAAAGCTTTTCTTTTCTCAAAAGCCAGTGCCATGGTATTGGCCTCTATGTGCATTGGGCGGTGAACCCATTGATTGTGTGGTAACAGCTCCAGAACCCTGCTTCTTGATTCAGGGATTGCTTGTATTCCTGGTGTCCCATATTGGATGAGGGGGCTGAGGTGACTGAAACGGAATTGGATTTCAACAGGAAGAGAAAGGCAGAGTAGGATAAAAGTTTCAGTGGAGGAGGTTGGGGGTAGCAGGCAGTTGAAGGGTTAAGAGCCAGAAAGGGTGGAGAAGATCAGTCTGGGCCTTGAATGCCAAGCTAAAGATGGCCAACTTTTCCTGAGGGTAGACCGAGGAACGTGTCTGTGGGCCAGAAATGCAGGGCAAGCTCAGCTAAACAAGCCCAGTGTGGGAAATGGGGTGGGAGCTCTGGAAGCAGAAACCGCAGCTGGGAGGGGAACAGAGTGGACAGAGGAATGGACGTTTGCTGCTTTTGCCCACCTGGCGTGAAAGCCCCCATCTTCTGATGATTACACAGGATTTCTCTTTGAGGAAATCCAGCCCCCACTGGACAACAGCTTGGGGCTGGCCCTCGATGTGTCAAGCCCTTCCTGGCTGAGGGGTGGGGACAAGGCCAAGGGCAGAGCCAAGGGTACAACAGTGTTCTCAGGAATCTCCTTCAGCTTCCCAAGCCACCCCAGACAAGCATGCACTCTGATTTCAAACAGATCCTTTTTCGTTTTTCTTTTGTTTTTTTGAGACAGGGTGTTGAGATTACAGGCATCAGCCATCGCGCCCAGCTTCAAACAGATCTTTGTTATGCAATCACAGCTCCAAAATAAGTACTCCCCAAAATAATTGCACTCCCTCCCTAAGCCCCTTTTACATGGAATCTGTGGAGTGGTCACTCCCATTACCCAGGTTAGAACATCAGCCTCTCTTTCCGCAGGAATCTGACTTGTGACATGAGTGACCCAGAGCCCTAAAGGCTGGCATAGGTGGTTTGCCCTGAGACAGAGCCCTGAGGAGGCTGATGCTCTCTATTCTGCCTCCTGGTCACAGCCTCTTCTGCAGTCTTGTTTTTTACCCTTTCCCTCTGTTCTGTGAGACCCACCCCCACCTCCTTATCTTCCCAGGAAAGTCTATTTTGGTAGCCTGAGGTGGCTTTGTAACTTGCAACCAAAGCACTGTAGTTGAGACAAATGTCTCGGGAGGGCTCCAGCTTCCTGCAGAGCTCAACAGGGCTCATGGCAGACTGGCTCCACAGACTTCACTCCAGCCTCCAGGCTGAGGCTTGGCAGGGTCCCTGAGCCCCCATATGAGGGGCTGGGGCTGAACTTCAGGCTGGGTTGGGGACCTCCCGGGTTTCCCCAGACCCCTCCTTTCCCTCATCTTCCAGCGCTATGATCCCCAAAGCAGCAGCAGCCCTGATGATCCTGCCCTAGAGACTTGTCCCCCTGCTGAAGGTGCACCTCTTGGACCTGGTTCAGCACCTCAGTGGTTTTTCTATCACTGTGATAACAACACCCACCAACTTAGTGGCTTAAAACCACACAAATTATCTCACAGTTCTTCAGGTCAGAAGTCCAACGTAGGCCTCACTGGGATAAAATCGAGATGTTGACAGAGCTGTGTCCCTTTTTGGAGGTTCGAGTGGAAAGTCTGCTGCTGCTGCTGCTAGTGCAGCTGCTTCTCCTTCAATTCGCTCCTCTAGGCCCTTTACCTCATCCATCAAACAGGGAACAACGTCACACACTAAGGGCTCTGGAGCTCAGATGGGGTTTTGGATAGCACAGGACGCAATATCATGTCCTTACCCAGGGGGCGATACTGAGAGATGCCCTGGTGAAGCCACTGGGACAACGGGGTCTAGTAGCACCTACTTTAGCACTTAAGAAGTCAGGCTTAAGCACTTCACTTCCCAGCTCCTGATTTTGGAAAATTACTTTACGTCTCCAGGCCTCTGTTATCTCATCTGTAAATTAGGGATAGTGTCACTGCCTTGCAGGGTTGCTGTGAGGATTGAGATTAAAAGGACTTAGATTCTGAGCTCCCTGGAAGTAGAAACCATGTTTTTCTGGCTCCCGGCTACATTCTAGCCCCTGGCTTAGATGAAATGCTTAATTAAAAGAAGTCACAAAGTGCTGAATTTAAGAGCTTAAAGAAATAATATTAGGAGGCTGGGTGCAGTGGCTCAAGCCTGTAATCCCAGCACTTTGGGAGGCCGAGGCAGGCGGATCACGAGGTCAGGAGATCGAGACCATCTTAACACTGTGAAACGCCATCTCTACTAAAAAATACCAAAAAAAAAAAAAAAAAATTAGCCAGGTGTGCTGGCAGGTGCCTGTAGTCCCAGCTACTCGGGAGGCTGAGGCGGGAGAATGACATGAACCCAGGAGGCAGAGCTTGCAGTGAGCTGAGATCACACCACTGTACTCCAGCCTGGACGACAGAGCAAGACTCCATCTCAAAATAAATAAATAAATAAATAAACAAACAAACAATAAAAAAAGAAATAATATTAGGACTACAAAGATTCTTTGTATCTCCCTCTCCCTTTATAGCATCTTCCACTTGTTTATACCCCTTCTTCTCTCTCACTACTCTCCCCCAGGCCCACCTTACCTCCCCACAGATCTCCAGGCTTGGAGGTCTCTCCCCCTCCCCAAGTTGGAATTCTACAGTGTTGCATCCAGGAGATCAAAACTGAGGCCCAGAAAGGGAAAAGGACTTGCTCAAGACCACACAGTGAGGAGTGTGGATATGAACACATCAACATCACATCAGAGTGTGAGGGGAACCGTGAAGAGGGGAAGAAAGAAGATGCTACGGTTTACACCTCCACCATTTTGTCTAAGTCAGCCAGGCAGTTTAACAGTGAGATGACAAGCCGCACTGGCCGGCCATCCAGCTGACTGGACTAGAGGAACTTCCATGAATGTGGGGGAACCTTATGGCCACTGCATACACAAGGATGCAGACAGGACCTGGGGTTGCCCCTGAGGAGTGTGGAATGGCATCTAGGCTGCAACAAGAAAGTGAAAAGGGACAAAATCAAGTGTGATACCCAAGTTTCAAAATAATGGCTGTGGTCAGGTGCGGTGGCTCACGCCTGTAATCCCAGCACTTTGGGAGGCTGAGGCGGGTGGATCACGAGGTCAGGAGATCGAGACCATCCTGGCTAATATGGTGAAACCCTGCCTCTACTAAAAGTACAAAAAATTAGCCAGACATGTTGTGGCACGCACCTGTAGTCCCAGCTACCTGGGAGGTTGAGGCAGGAGAATTGCTTGAACCTAGGAGGCAGAAGTTGCAGTGGTCTGGGACGGCGCCACTGCACTCCAGCCTGGGTGACAGAGTGAGACTCCGTCTCAAAAAAAAAATAAAAACAAAACAAAAACAAGGCAGGGCGCAGTGGCTCACGCCTGTAATCCCAGCACTTTGGGAGGCTGAGGCAGGCAAATCACAAGGTCAAGAGATCGAGACCATCCTGGTTAACACAGTGAAACCCCATCTCTACTAAAAATACAAAAAATTAACCAGGCATGGTGGTGGGCGCCTGTAGTCCCAGCTACTCGAGAGGCTGAGGCAGGAGAATGGTGTGAACCTGGGAGGCAGAGCTGGCAGTGAGCTGAGACCGCACCACTGCACTCCAGCCTGGGTGACAGAGCGAGACTCCATCTCAAAAAAAAAAGAAGAAGAATAATAATGCTGTACAGAAAGAGGATGATTGGGTTCTGTGTGGAGGCTGTTTATATGGAAAGATCTAGGATTTTAAAAAGATAATCTGGAAGGAAAGAAAACAGTGCAAGTATCGAGGCTGTTGTCTAGCACATAGTAGGTGCACAACCAATGTTTGTTAAAGTGGCGATATGAGCCAACAAGGTGATATAGCTACAGAGCAAAGCTACCATAGCCTTAGGTCATATTAACAGAAGCACAGAGTCTACAGTGAAGGTCGTGGCCCACATTCCACCATCCCCAATCCTCCATCTTGGGTTTACTCCTGGGTCCTGCATAGAATAAGTTCTGGACAGACAAAGAGAATCCAGAGGATGTAGCGGGTAGAAAATACACCCAAGAAAAGTAGCTTGGGGAGCAGGGCACTCGACCTAGGGATGAGCTCCACATGGATGGGCCTAGTCACTGTCCCCAAGTCTCTGCAGAACTACTCCAGGACTCCAGGACAGGGGGAGCAGGTAGGGCTGTGAGCTCAGAAGGAAAAGGTCAGTACCTTGAGGAAGTCACGAGGGAAGTTGCCAACTTCAATATATAAAAGAATTTTCTTCCTTTCTTTTCTTCCTTTTCTCTTTCTTTCTTTCCTTCCTTCCTTCCTTTTCTTTCCTTCTTTCTTTCTCTTCCTTCCTCTCTCTCCTTCCCTCCTCCCTCCCTCCCTCCTTCCTTCCTTTTTTTCTTTCCTTCCTTCCCTCCCTCCCTCCTTCCTTCCTTCCTTCCTTCTTTCTTTCCTTCCTTCCTTCCTTCCTTCCTCCTTCCTTCCCTCTCTTTCTCTTTCTCTCTCTCTCTCTGTTCTCTCTTTCTCTCTTTCTCTCTTTCTTTCTTCTTTTCTAGAGACCGGTCTCACTTTGTCACCCAGGCTCAAGTGCGGTGAGGCAATCATGGCTCACTGCAGCCTTGAACTGTTGACCTTGGGCAATTCTCCTGCCTCAGCCTCCCAAAGTGTTGGGATTGGCCTTCCAAAGTGTTGTGCTGAGCCACTGCACCTGGCCTCAATATATAAAATACTATTCTAAAAATGACAACAGCTTTGGGGTTGTCCTGAGCACGCTGCCATGTGAGGTGGCAAGTTGAGGAGTGGCAGGGGTTGGCTTAGATGTTCTTAGCTCAGAACCTATTAGTCTCTCAAGCAATTCTCTCCAAAGTACAGGAGGAAAATATTACTTTATCGATTTCTATGTAACTTTTAACTAAAAATTAGTTAATAGTATATAGTTTAGCCCTGATGTGTACCACCACATGTCATGTCCATTAAGTGGGGCTCCCAGAGGCCAGTGGGGAGCCCCACAAGGCAGACAGGTTGACTGTGGCCATGTCTTCCTTTTCTCTACATTCAGACTATTGCCATATATTGTGGTGTGCAGGAGCCCAGTTGGGTTAATTTGAGGCTCAAATGAAATAGCTTTCACTTAATCAGCCCCCTTATTGTTGACAAGTGACTTCAAAGAGTCTGCAAAGAAACTGTGGATGGAGATAACCCTAATCATGAAAGTACAAACAAGCAACAGGAAAAGTGTGGGACAGACTTGTCCTTGCTCTTAGTTTAGCTGCATTACCACGTTGGAAAGAGCAATGGAAAGGAATCTCACACACAAAACAATTCTTTCCCGTGTATTTGAGTTCCTGAAATAATGAGAAACAAATACAAACTCAAAATACAAAATAATAACGAGAAACAAATACAAACTCAAACTCAAATACAATTGTATTTGAGTTCCTGAAATAATAATGAGAAACGATTTGAAAGGTGGATTTCCATGCACTATCACTGGTGATGAAATTCACTGTGAATGTACACTGGTCCCGAGACATCAGCTAATGGCCACTATACTTGTATATACATGTATATATCTATGCATATGTATATGCTGAGGGTGCCCAGAGCATTCTTCTTGAGAAGATTGTGCAATCAAAAAGTTAGATGAGTGCTGCTCTAGATCCTCAGACCTAGCTAGACACTAGGGGATGCTAGTCCTGGTTTGGGGTTTTTGGGTCTAACCGGATAATTTATTTCAGATTTAGGGACAAGGAAAACTAGAAGGGGAGTATACACTCCATAAAACATTTTTGAGGCTCCACTGACACATTTGAAGATTAATAGGAAGAAACCTAAAACTCATTAAAGGCTTTTTCTGGCTCTGATTGTCCTAACTTGGTGTAGTGTTGAGTCAAACACCAAGGCACCAAGGTGGGTGCCTAGCTAGACAGAGCCAGGCGGGTCCCTTCTCCCACAGCCTGGAATCTCAGTCTCTGTTTCTCTCTCTTTCCCATCTTTCTCTCTCTGTTTCTACCTACTCTCTCTCTTTCTCTCTACCTCTCTCTCACACACACACACACACTCTCTCTCTCTCACAACACACACTACACACACACACACTCACACACACACACGCACACACACACAACTGACAATAAGAAGCAGAAAGGTGGCATCCAGTACAAGAGCTTGTTAGTTCTCTTGAACATCAGACAGACCTAGATATTCAGTTCCCGCCTCGACCCCTCACTGACTCTGCGACCTGGAGCGTGTCACATCCATTCTCAGAACTTCAGAATCCTTAGCTGGAAAAATGGGCATGCCTACAACTCAACAGATAGTGACAAATAATCCAGTTTAAAAATGGACAAGGGACTCAAATAGACATTGCTCGAAACAAGATGCAGAAATAGTCAATAGCACATAGAAAGATGCTCCACATCGCTGGGTACAGTGGCTCACACCTGTAATCCCAGCAATTTGGGAGGCCGAGGCAGGCAGATCACCTGAGGTCGGGAGTTCAAGACCAGCCTGACCAACATGGAGTAACCCCATCTCTTCTAAAAATACAAAATTAGCCAGGCATGGTGGCGGGTGCCTGTAATCCCAGCTACTCGGGAGGCTGAGGCAGGAGAATCACTTGAACCTGGGAGGCAAAGGTTGCAATGAGCTGAGATCGTATCATTGCACTCCAACCTGGGCAACAAGAGTGAAACTCCGTCTCAAAAAAAAAAAAAAAAAAAGAGGATGCTCCACATCATTAGTCATTAGGGAAGTGCAAATCAAAACCACCATGAGACACCCCTTTACACCCACTAGGGTGGCTTACGATGAGACATACAGACAGTAACAAGTATTGGTGATGGTGCGAAGACACCCGAGCCCTCATACATTGCTGGTCAGATTGTAAAATGGAGGTCACTTTGGAAAACAGTTTGGCAGCTCCTCAAAAGTTAAAAAAGATTTACTACATGACCCAGCAATTCCAATCCCCAGTATATTCGCGAGAGAATTGAAAACCTATATCCGAACAAAGACTTGTAATGAATGTTTATAGCAGCATTACACATAACAGCCAAAAATGGAAACAACCCAAATGTCCATCCCCTGGTAAATGGAGACACAAAGTTTGAGATCATCATACAATGCAACCTCATCCAACCAGTGGGAGGAAGGAAGGATGGACACTCACTGCAATGCGGATGAGCCTTGACGACATTGGGCTAAGCGAAAGAAGCCACTCGGAAAGGACCACACACCATATGATTCCATCCAGATGAAATGTCCAGAATACACAAATCCATAGAGATGGAAAGTAGGTTTGTTGTTGCCAGAGGGAAGGGGAAGTGGGGAGTGACAGCTAAATGGTACAGGGTTCACCTTGGAGATGATTAAAAAAAATCAGATAGTGGCGCTGGCTGCAGAACTCTGTGAATGCACAAAAACACTGAATTGTACACTTCATTTTTATCTATCTATCTATCTGTCTATTTATTTTGAGATAGAGTCTCCCTCTCACCCAGGCTGGAGCACAGTGGTGCAATCTTGGCTCACTGCAACCTCTGCCTCCTGGGTTCAAGTGATTCTCACGCCTCAGCCTCCTGAGTAGCTGGAATTACAGGTGCGCACCATGCCTGGCTAATTTTTGTATTTTTAGTAGAGATGGGGTTTTGCCATGTTGGCCAGGTTGGTCTCGAACTCCTGACCTCAAGTGATTTGCCTGCCCTGGCCTCCCAAAGTACTGGGATTACACAGGTGGGCCACGCCGCCTGGCCCTGAATTATACACTTTTAAAGGGTGAATTTTATAGTAGTGAATTACATCTCAGTAAATCTGTTATTTAAAAAAAGAAGAAGAAGAAGAAAGAAAAAGAAAAAGGAAAGACCACCCACAGGGTTGTTGTGAAAGTGAAATAAGGCGGGGAGCAGGGCAGGCCCAGCATGGTCCTTGGCGTGCAGCCAGCACTTGAGATCTCGCTCTCTGATCCTTTTCACAAGGAGGATTTCCCAGCACAAGTAACCTGGTGCTCTAGGGCTACACTAGCCTGAGTTCACTCCCCACCACTCCCCCTAACACACACTCCCAACTCGTTAGTTAGGGCTCTGAACTTTTCTGGGCAGTTTCTTAACAAAACAGAAGAAAATAATAAGCACAAAACCATAATCATTCTCATCCCCCTTAAAAGGAAACTAGGTTGGCTTGAAGAGTGAGAGCCAGGGTGCTTTGAACAGAGGCAGCTCTAGGACGAGGATGACAGCCTACGGGGATGGGTGGGGGGAGCTCTGAGAGGTCTGCCAAGCCCCCTCCCCTTGGGCCACACTCGCTGCGCCTGAGGCTCTGACAAGCAGCAGGGCCCCCTCCCCATGGCCCAGCTTTCTGTTTGGCATATCCTCCCGGGGTGCCTTTGAGCTGGAAGCAGGGGGACAGCTGGCTTCTTCCTCCCAAATCTCCCAAACCTGAGCTGTAGCTCAGGGTGGCTTCCTCCAGGAGGGGCAGAGAGAGGGGCAGCTGCCTGCAGTCACTGATGGTGGTGCAGAGGCTGAGATATTTGCGGGAACACCCCTCCCCTACTAAGCTGTTAGGTTCCATAACAGCGAGGGTGTGAGGGGCCTTCAGAGATCTAGTTGGACCCTTCATTTCACAAGTAGGGAAACTGAGGCTCAGAGAGGTGAAGGGTTTTTCTGAAAGTCTTGCAGCAAGTTGGTGACAGAATTGGGAGCTGGTCACCTACCATGGCCAAGTAGGCGGGTGGAGCCTCAACACAACCCAGGGAGGTGAATATTTGTCATCTTCCCCTGAGGTAGAGACAAGTTCTCACCCAGCTAGGAAGATGCAGAGCTGGGGCTCAAACCCAGGTCCACCAAAGAACCACACAATATCAAGCCTATTGAGGACACTCTCCCAATTTCCTTAAAAGCTGACCCTCCACCCCACTGCTCACCCAGCCCCATGTCCCATTACCTGTGGTCCTTTAGTTTGTCTGGGCAGCAAGAGGAACTCTGTGTAGACTGTGTGGATGCTGGGTTGGTCAGGGGAAGGACAAGACAGGCTGCACCTGTGACAGCAAGGAGGGCGGGACTACCGTGACGTTGCCCCTGGGCCCCACTCGCTCACTGGGATGGCATTCCTTCCTGCTGGTGCTATCTGCCCCAGGCCTTCCTGTCTGACTTGACTCTTCCCTACAGCACTGCAGGAGGGGCAGGTGGGGCAGCTACATGCCTGGCCCTGCCTCAGGGCCACAGCCATGCCCTCGGACTCCAGGAGCCAGTGAAACGGGGGCAGCTGTGCCACCCTTGGCTGTACCAAGCTCTGGGAAGGGAGGAGGGGACATGTCCCAGGTACCCCCTCCACCCACATTGGTGAGGCTGACTCAGGCCCTAGCCATGTGTCCCAACCTGCCCTGTGTGTCCCAGAGGGGAAGGAAGATACTCCGATGCTCCCAGGAGGCTGAGGTTGGGCAGGGAGCAGGAGAGAAGGCCCGGGGACTCAGGAGGCTGGCAGTGCCCGCTCCTAGGTAGGAAACTGGGTTACAGCTAGAGGAACTTTTGGAGAGCACCCACTCGCCTTGTGCAAGTGGGAAAACACAGGTCCCTAGAGAGGTGGGAGGAGCAGTGTCAGACCTCACGCAGTCGAGGGCAGGGCCCCAGCTCAGCCTGTCTCCGCCTCTCACCTCTCACTTATCCAGCACTGTGGCAGCAGGACAGGAAACACGTCCTACCACGGGGGCCCCAGGCTTGGAGGGAAACAGGCAAGGTCCCGCGAGCTGTGGGCTCCCCAGGAGGACTTCCTGAAGAGGGGTCATCCATACCCTAAGTTCAGGCCCCAAATCCTGGAGTCATACTTGACACTTTGCTTTCTAACACTCTGTATCTGACCCATCTGGAAAATCCTGTTGGTCCTGCCTTCAGTATAGCCTGAATTCAGCCCCTTCTCTCCACTCCTCACCTGTCACCTTGATCCAGCCAGCGTCATCACTGGGCTCCCAGCTCCCCCCCTCACCCCTGACTACTCTCATCAGCCAGGCAGCCAGGGGGTCCTGTTCAAACCCAAGGCAGCTCACACCCCTCCCCGCTCAGCAGCTGCCACACTCCCATCGCACTCAGGGTAAAACCCAAGGTCTTACAGGCTCCTGTGAGATCTGCCCCACACCTCTGTCCCTCTCTGGCCTTGGTTCCCATGACTTCCTCCCTCATTCTGCTCCAGTAACACTGGAACATGTCCCAGTTCCCCTGGGTAGGCTCCCTCCTCAGGGCCTTTTCCCTGGCTGTTCCCTCTGCCTGGAGTGCTCTCCCCCTAGAAAGCCACCTGACCCCTCCCTCACTTCAGCTGTCCACTCAAAAGTCACCTTCTCCATGAAGCCTTCTCTGACCATCCTGCTTAAAGTAGTAACCCCGCACCAGCTTTCCCTCTGCCTGTGTCACTGCTCACCATCTGCTGTACTGTGTATTTTCTTGTTATGCCTATTTCCTCTTTATGTATTGCTTTGCTGTAGGACCTAGGATCATGTCTGACACATAGTAGGTGCTCACTAATTTTTTTTTTTTTGAGACGGAGTCTTGCTCTGTCACCCAGGCTGGAGTGCAGTAGCGCGATCTCGGCTCACTGCAAGCTCCACATCCCGGGTTCAAGCCATTCTCCTGCCTCAGTCTCCCGAGTAGCTGGGACTACAGGCACCCACCACCATGCCCAGCTAATTTTTTTGTATTTTTAGTAGAGATGGGGTTTCACCGTGTTTGCCAGGATGGTCTCGATCTCCTGACCTCATGATCCACCCACCTTGGCCTCCCAAAGTGCTGCGATTACAGGCGTGAGCCACCGTGCCCAGCCTAATTTTTTTTTTTTTTGAGTCAGGGTCTCACTCTGTTGCCCAGGCTGGTGTGCAGTGGTACGATCATCGCTCATTGCACCCTCAAACTCCTGGGCTCAAGCCATCCTCTCACCTCAGCCTGCTGAGTAGATGGGACTATAGACATGCACCCCCACAGCTAACTGATTTTTATAGTTTTTGTAGAAACAAGATCTTGCTATGTTAGGCTGGTCTTGAACTCCTAGCCTCAAGCGATCCTCCGGCCTTGGCCCCCTAAGGATTACAGGCATAAGCCACTGCATCTGGCCCTCAATACCTTTGTTGAATGAATGAGTGACCTGAAAGGTTAGCCCAAGAAGTGTTCCAAGGGCATTCCATGCAGAGGGAGCCATGTGTGTGAGGGCTTAGAGGTGAGGAGCACTATTGTGTTGAGGATCTGTAAATAATTCTGCACAGCCAGAGAGTGGGGGCCTTAGGGATGGAGAGGGGAGAGGAGGAAGCAAGAGAGGCAGGGCCTCAGCAGCCAGACATCCAGAGAGGGATGGGGTGCCACCTGAGAGGGACATGACCAAACCTGCGTTTAAGATAAGAATTTTGCCTGGGTGCCGTGGCTCACGCCTATAATCCCAGCACTTTGGGATGCCAAGGCAGGCGAATCACTTGAGTCCAGGAGGAGTTCAAGACCAGTCTGGCCAACATGGTGAAACTCCGTCTCTACAGAAAATACAAAATATTAGCTGGGTGTGGTGGTGCATGCTTGTGGTCCCAGCTACTCGGGAGGCTGAGGTGGGAGGATCACTTGAGCCTGGGAGGTGGAGGTTTCAGTGAGCAGAGATCACACCACTGCACTCCAGCCAGGACAACAGAGTGAGATCTCATCTCAAAAAAAATAAAATAAAAGTTAAGGATTTGGAAGCTGTACTGTGGACTGGTGGAGAAACTGTGAGGATTCAGCATGTGGATGAGCATGAGCCATGCAGAAGAGACAGGGACTAGGGACAGGGTCATGGGAAGTTTACAGCTCCACTGTCCAAAACAGTAGCCACCAGCCACATGTGGTTATGGAGCCCTTGACACACGGTTGGACAGGATTGAGATGTGCTGTTAGTGTAAAATAACACTAGATTTAAAGATGTGGTATGAAAAATATATGTGTATATATACACATACACATATATGTATAATAGCTCATTAAAAATTTTTGTATTGGCCGGGCGTGGTGGCTCAAGCTTGTAATCCCAGCACTTTGGGAGGCCGAGACAGGTGGAATACGAGGTCAGGAGATCAAAACCATCCTGGCTAACACGGTGAAACCCCGTCTCTACTAAAAAATACAAAAAACTAGCCAGGCGAGGTGGCGGGCGCCTGTAGTCCCAGCTACTCGGGAGGCTGAGGCAGGAGAATGGCGTGAACCCGGGAGGCGGAGCTTGCAGTGAGCTGAGATCCGGCCACTGCACTCCGGCCTGGGAGACAGAGCGAGACTCCATCTCAAAAAAAAAAAAAAAATTTTTTTTGTATTATCTGTTAAAATGATATTTGGATATATTATTATTACTATTTTGTAGAGACAGGATCTTGTTTTGTTGCCCAGGCTGGAGTACAGTGGTACAATCATAGCTCATGGTACCCTTGAAATGGGCTCAAGTGATCCCCCTACCTCAGCCTCCCAAGTAGCTGAGACTACAGGTGTGAACCACCATGCCTGGCTAACTTTTTTTTTTTTTTTTTAATTTTTTTTGTAGAGAAAGGATCTGCTGTGTTGCCCAGGTTGGTCTTGAATTTCTGGGTTCAAGTGATTCTCCAGCCTTGGGCTCCCAAAGTGCTGGGATTATAGGTATGAGCCACTGCACCTGGTCTGGATATATTAAAATTAGTTTCACCTGCTTCATTTTACTATTTTTACATACTGAAAATTTTTTTTTTTTTTTTTTTTTTTTTTTTTTGAGGCGGAGTCTCGCTCTGTCGCCCGGACTGGAGTGCAGTGGCCAGATCTCAGCTCACTGCAAGCTCCGCCTCCTGGGTTTCCGCCATTCTCCTGCCTCAGCCTCCCAAGTAGCTGGGACTACAGGCGCCCGCCACCTCGCCCGGCTAGTTTTTGTATTTTTAGTAGAGACGGGGTTTCACCGTATTAGCCAGGATGGTCTCGATCTCCTGACCTCGTGATCCGCCCGTCTCGGCCTCCCAAAGTGCTGGGATTACAGGCTTGAGCCACCGCACCCGGCCGAAAATTTTAAAAAATTTTAAGTTTTCAGTAGCCACAGAACTTCTATATTGGATGGTGCTGATTCAGAGGTAGAACTGGCAGGGTTTGGAGGCTGGAGTACTGTGAGGGTGAAGGGGACCCCGGGTCTAATCGTAAATCTCTCTTCTCCAGTTTCTCCTTTCTAATGAGACCACTGTGGTCCAGAGGCCACAGGGGAGAGCCTACAGAGTGAGTGTTCAGTTCAGCATAAGCACACACACTCATATCTTCAAAGTAAGATCTATCTAGACATGAAATAGGCTGACTGAATAGACAGTGAGTTCTCTGTCTCTGCTGGTATGTAAGAAGAAAATTAAGCACCACCATTAAGCAGAGGAAAAGCTGGCTGAACTAGATATTTTCAAAAGATAGTCCCTGGGCCAGTTGCTGCAACATCCCCTGGAAACCTTTTATTTTTATTTTTTTATTTTTTGAGACGGAGTCTTGCTCTGTTGCCCAGGCTGGAGTGCAGTTGCACCATCTCTGCTCACTGCAAGCTCCACCTCCCAGGTTTAAGCCATTCTCCTGCCTCTGCCTCCCGAGTAGCTGGGACTACAGGTGCCCGCCACCACGCCCAGCTAATGTTTTTGTATTTTTAGTAGAGACAGGGTTTCACTGTGTTAGCCAGGATGGTCTTGATCTCCTGACCTCGTGATCCACCTGCCTTGGCCTCCCAAAGTGCTGGTATTACAGGCGTGAGCCACCGTGCTGGCCTGGAAACCTTTTAGAAATGCAAATTCTCAGACCCTATCCCAGGCCTGAATCAGAAACTCCAGGAGTGGGACCTAGAATCTGTATTTAAACAAATCCCACGGGACTAGGTGATGTTTCCTGCCACTTAAAGGTTTAAATGCGGCCAGGCACAGTGGCTCGCACCTGTAATCCCAGCACTTTGGGAGGCCGAGGCAGGTGGATCACGAGGTCAGGTGATCGAGACCATCCTGGCTAACACGGTGAAACCTTGTCTCTACTAAAAATACAAAAAATTAGCCAGGCATAGTGGCAGGCGCCTGTAGTCCCAGCTACTCAGGAGGCTGAGGCAGGAGAATGGCGTGAACCTGCGAGGCGGAGCCTGCAGTGAGCCAAGATCACGCCACTGCATTCCAGCCTGGGCAACAAAGCAAGACTCTGTCTCAAAAAAAAAAAAAAAAAAAAAAGGCTTAAATGCCTGCCACATAGTAGGTGCTCCAAAAAAACTATTCACTACCTTCTGTTTGCCTCCTACTCCCAAGTTCAGGTACTTCCCTCCCTGAGCCTTAGTTTCCCTCTCTGCACCTCCTACAGCATCTGATTATGTGTGTACCTGGTACAGGATGGATGAACCTCAGGGTGTTTCCTACCTCTTTGCCGTGGGCAGATCTCGGGGGACACGACAGAGCTGCCAGAAGTATAAGGCAGGCCCCAGCTCAGCTCCATCCTGAGGTGACCTCATTGCCCTGAGTGTAGTGGGTCATTCATGGGACAACCTCCTACTGTCCTGTGAGCACAGCTGACAGCCCAGGGGAGCCAGCTCAGCAGCTGAGCATGGCATCCAGCTTCCCTGCATTCCAGAACTGCCAGCGGGGGACTGCCTGACTCAGCAGGCATGTGTGTTCTGGAGACAACAGTTAGACAGCTCAGCCTCAGTCTCTCCATCCATAAAAATGGGGAGACACAACCCCTATCCATGGTGAGAATATTTGTATAAAGTGGTTAAGGCAGCGCCTGGCACACGTCAGCCCCTGCTATACCTTGGTGTTCTTGTGATGAGGCCATGGGGTCCTTCAGGCTGACTGGAACTCCCCAGTGACTTCCTAGGTCTGAGAACAATGCCCTGTAAGTGTATGGAGAAAAGAATGTTTACCTACTATGAGCACCTGGGAGCCATGAGGTTTTCTGTGTTTTTTTTGTTGTTGTTTTTTTAGACAAGAGTCTCATTTTGTCACCCAGGATGAAGTATAGTGGCGTGATTTCAACTCACTGCAGCCTCCACCTCCAGATTCAAGTGATTCTCCTGCCTTAGCCTCCCAAGTAGCTGGGACTACAGGCACCCAAAACACCTGGCTAATTTTTGTATTTTTAGTAGAGATGGGGTCTCACTATGTTGGCCAGGCTGGTCTTGAACACCTGACCTCAAATAATCCACCCGCCTCAGCCTCCCAAAGTGTTGGTATTACAGGTGTGAGCCGCCATGCCCAGCTACATGAATTTTTTTTTTTTTTTTTGAGACGGAGTCTTGCTCTGTCGCCGGGGCTGGAGTGCAGTGGCCGGATCTCAGCTCACTGCAAGCTCCGCCTCCCGGGTTCACGCCATTCTCCTGCCTCAGCCTCCCGAGTAGCTGGGACTACAGACGCCCGCCACCTCGCCCGGCTAGTTTTTTGTATTTTTTAGTAGAGACGGGGTTTCACAGTGTTCGCCAGGATGGTCTCGATCTCCTGACCTCGTGATCCGCCCGTCTCGGCCTCCCAAAGTGCTGGGATTTACAGGCTTGAGCCACCACGCCCGGCCTACTACATGAATTTTTATTTAGTCACCAGAAAGATGTCTGTGAGGGCAGCACCTGCCTTAGTCATCGTTGTTTTTTTTTTTTTTTTTTTTTTTGAGATGGAGTCTTGCTCTGTAGCCCAGTCTGGAATGCAGTGGTGCGATCTCGGCTCACTGCAAGCTCCGCCTCCTGGGTTCATGCCATTCTGCCTCAGCCTCCTGAGTAGCTGGGACTACAGGCGCCTGCCACCACACCCGTCTAATTTTTTGTATTTTTTAGTAGAGACGGGGTTTCACCGTGGTCTCAATCTCCTGACCTCGTGATTCGCCCACCTCGGCCTCCCAAAGGTCTGGGATTACAGGCATGAGCCACCGCGCCCAGCCCGTCATCTTAAAGCATCTGTTAAATGAACTCTAAATTGGAGAGTATTGTGCCCATTTCATGGATGAGAAAAATGAGATTCAGAAAGGTTAAATGATGTGCCCAAGGCCACATGACTGAGAAGTGGCTGAGTCAGGATTTTTACCCGAGTCTCCCTGACTTGAAACCTGGGACTCTTTCTATCCCTCCATGGAGAAACGCTAAGTTAACTCACAGATTTGGAAGCTCCTGCATGTGCCATTTAAATCCGTGTTTGAAGTGTTAGCTTCTGGTCCATGTTGGAATCCTTGCAATCTATGGTCTTAGAGAAACAGTGGCTGTAGCTGATGCCATTTGAGATGGAGCTTAAAAGATTCCTAAATCTAGATTAAGCCTTACTCACCCTGGGCCTCTGGGTCTCAGTTGTTTCACCTGTAAAATGGGTATAATGAAAGCTTGCCTTGGCTGAAGGCAGAAAGTTGGATCTTGTGATCCTGAGGGCTCTCCTAACCCTCAGATGCCTGTGTCCATGCACCTACTTTAAAAGGCAAGGACTAAAGTTAAATTTAAAGTTAAAGTTAGGCCGGGCGCGGTGGCTCAAGCCTGTAATCCCAGCACTTTGGGAGGCTGAGGCGGGTGGATCACGAGGTCAGGAGATCGAGACCCTCCTGGCTAACACGGTGAAACCCCGTCTCTACTAAAAATACAAAAAACTAGCCGGGCGCGGTGGCGGGCGCCTGTAGTCCCAGCTACTCGGAGGCTGAGGCGGAGAATGGCGGGAACCCGGGAGGCGGAGCTTGCAGTGAGCCAAGATCGCGCCACTGCACTCCAGCCTGGGTGACATAGCGAGACTCCGCTCTCAAAAAAAAAAAAATAAAATAAAGTTAAAGTTAATTTAAAGTTAAACCCGGAGGCAGGTTTACATATTTTAATATTTAAGTTTGTTTGTTTGTTTTCAGACAGAGTCTCACTCTATCGCCCAGGGTGGAGGGCAGTGGCGCGATCTCGGCTCACTGCAACCTCCACCTCTCAGGTTCAAGCAATTCTTTTGCCTCAGCCTCCCAAGTAGCTGGGATGACAGGCACCTGCCACTATGCCTGGCTAATTTTTGTATTTTTAATAGAGACAGCGTATTGCCATGTTGGCCAGTCTGGTCTTGAACTCCTGACCTCAAGTAATCCACCTCCCTTGGCCTCCTGAAGTGCTGGGATTACAGGCATGAGCCACCGCGCCTGGCCTGAAGTTAAATTAAAAAAATAATAGTAAAGAGAGAGTAGAGGAAAAGTTAATCCTAGTTCATTCTGATAAGTGCAAAACTAGTGATTTGTACTCAACAATCTTCTTATTGTTTTAAGCAGAAAAGTCTTTTTGACAAATAAAGTTAAAGAAATCTTATCTGATCAAAGTGGAATTTTTTTTTTTTTTTCTGCTTGAAGTAGGAGCCATGGGCTGTCGATGGGAACACCGGCCCAGCATCACCTTGGCCTTGCAGGCAGCCCTTGGGGTGCCAACGAAGAGCCCAAGGGTGCCAGAGAACCCAGTTTGACAATCACTGGAGGGCAGCAATACAAACAAACCATTGCTGGAGATCTGTTTGAAGAGAGACAATAAGGTCCACTAAATGGTTGCTTTGAGTTCTAAAGAAAAATGGTTCTGTTTGATTTTTTTTTTTTTTTTTGAGACGGAGTCTTGCTCTGTCGCCCAGGCTGGATGGAGTGCAGTGGCGCGATCTCGGCTCACTGCAAATTTCACCTCCCGGGTTCCCGCCATTCTCCTGCCTCAGCCTCCCGAGTTGCTGGGACTACAGGTGCCTGCCACCACGCCCAGCTAATTTTTTGTATTTTTAGTAGAGACTGGGTTTCACCATGTTAATCAGGATGATCTCGATCTCCTGACCTTGTGATCCACCCACCCGGGCCTCCCAAAGTGCTGGGATTACAGGCATGAACCACCGTACCTGGCCTCTTTCTTACTTTTTGAAACATGGTTGCCCAGGCTGGAGTGCAGTGGGCACCATCTCTGCTCACTGCAACCTCCACCTTCTGGGTTCAAGGGATTCTCCCACTTTAGACTACTGAGTAGCTGGGATTACAGCTAATTTTTTGGTATTTTTAGTAGAAAGAGGGTTTTGCCATGTTGTTCAGGCTGGTCTTAAGCTCCTGGGCTCAAGCAATCCTCCCACTTCAGTCTCCCAAAGTGCTGGGATTACAGGCATGAGCCACCATGCCCGGCCAGCTTGTTCCTTGTTATTGCAGAGTAGTGTGGATGTTCAGATTCTATGGTGTGGAGAGGCAAGTGCTGCGTTGGCCATTTACCCAGTGAGGGGCATCTGATTGTTTCCAGTGTGGGTCTATTATGAATAAAACTGCTATAAATATTCATATACAGGGCCGGGCGTGGTGGCTCATGCCTGTAATCGCAGCACTTTGGGAGGCCAAGGCAGGTGGATCACGAGGTCAGGAGATCGAGACCATCCTGGCTAACACAGTGAAACCCTGTCTCTACTAAAAATACA
The DNA here is from genome assembly GCF_009764315.1 of Trachypithecus francoisi. NCBI lineage: Eukaryota > Metazoa > Chordata > Mammalia > Primates > Cercopithecidae > Trachypithecus > Trachypithecus francoisi. The sequence continues at coordinate 56,792,314 of NW_022681453.1, forward strand.
AAAAATTAGGCCGGGCGCGGTGGCTCAAGCCTGTAGTCCCAGCACTTTGGGAGGCCGAGACGGGCGGATCACGAGGTCAGAAGATCGAGACCATCCTGGCTAACACGGTGAAACCCCGTCTCTACTAAAAAATACAAAAAAAAAAACTAGCCGGGCGAGGTGGCGGGCGCCTGTAGTCCCAGCTACTCAGGAGGCTGAGGCAGGAGAATGGCCTAGACCCGGGAGGCGGAGCTTGCAGTGAGCTGAGATCCGGCCACTGCACTCCAGCCTGGGTGACAGAGCGAGACTCCATCTCAAAAAAAAAAAAAAAAATTAGCCGGGCATGGTGGCGGGCTCCTGTAGTCCCAACTACTCAGGAGGCTGAGGCAGGAGAATGGTGTGAACCTGGAAGGCGCGGCTTGCAGTGAGCTGAGATCACGCCACTGCACTCCATCCTGGGAGAGAGTGAGATTCCGTCTCAAAAAAAAAAAAAAAAAAAAATTCATATACAGGTTTTTGCATGAAAATAAGTTTATATTTCTCTAGGATAAGTGCCAGGAGTGCAACTACTGAGTTGTATGGTAGTTGCATGTTTGGTACTTTAAGAAACTGCTATACTCGATTGGGCGTGGTGGCTTAGCCTGTAATCCCAGCACTTTGAGAGGCCAAGGTGGACGGATCACCTGAGGTCAGGAGTTCAAGACCAGCCTGACCAACATGGTAAAACCCTGCCTCTACTAAAAATACAAAATTAGCCGGTCGTGGTGGCACATGTCTGTAATCCCAGCTACTTGGGAGGGTGAGGCAGGAGAATTGCTTAAACCTGGGAGGCAGAGGTTGCAGTGAGCCAAGATTGCACCACTGCACTCTAGCCTGGAAAAGAGAGAAACTCTGTCAACAAAAAAAAAGGAAGGAAGGAAGGAAGGAAGGGCCATACTCTTTTTCTACAGTGTCTGTACCCTTTTATATTCCTACCAGCAATGTATGAGTCATTTAGTTTCTCCACATCTTTGCCAGCATTTGGTGTTGTCACTATTTTTTATTTTAATCATTCTGATTGGTGTCATTGTGCGTTTTGCTAATGGCTAATGATACTTGACATCTTTTCATGTTCTTATTCACCATCTATCTATACATATCGTCTTTGATGAAATGTCTGCTCATATCTTTTGCCCTTTTTCTAATTGGATTGTTTGTAGTTTTGCTGTTGAGTGTTAAGAGTTATTTATATATAGCAGATAGTAATCTTTTGTCAGGTATGTGGTTTGCAAATATTTTCTCCAGTCCATGGGCCACCCTTTGACAATGCTGAACAGTCATTCTCTTACCTAGTTCACAGGACTCTGAGATACCAGCTGAACAGGCTTTCTTGAGGACAGTTCGCAGATGCAGAAACACAGGTCTAGAGGATAAAAGGACTTTCTCACAAATGCACAAGTTTAGGGGCAGAAGTGGGACCAGAAGCCAGATCTCCTGACCCTCAGCCTTGTGATCAGACCAACTTGTGGAACGAGATGTCCTCCCTTTCCCTCCCCTCTCATCCTGAATGGATGCTCACCACACAGCCACAGCTCTAGTTGAGCTTGCTGAAGCCAGACAAAGGAGAGGGATGTCTGCTCCTGGGGAAGGGCCAGTCTTCCAAAAGGACCCTATGTCCAGAAAATAGGCACTTTCCTCCAGGTGAGGGAAGATCTGACCCTGGAGCAGCTACTACAGAATGAGTTTTGTGGGACACCTTGAGGCTGGGGAGGTTAAGTAACTTGCTTGAGGTCACACAGTGATTAAGTGATAAAAGTTGGGGGGTCAGATACCAAATTTTTACAGTGCCTTCCTGTCAGCCCTGATACTGGGTTCTATAGGGGAAGGAAAATAGAGTCATCAGATGTAATCAATGGGTCAGAGGAATAAAAATTTGGCCTCCAGGACAGCAGGGGGAAAAGGCTCTCCTTGGAGAAGAGCAAGTGGGGACAATGATGGTGAGGGTGGGAAATGTCCTCTTTCCCAGGGGACTGTGGCATCGATGGAAGAGATGGGAAGAAGCAGCAGGTCAGGAGCTTTGGTCCACTTCTCTACAGTCAAATATGAGCTCTGAGGTCCTTAGGGTTTGTTTTACCTGCAGATCAGAGAATTGCGGTGAAAAGAGAAATGAAGTAACGTCCTTATCAGATGGGAGTTTATCTGAGTCCTAGGTCCCTACAGGCCTGGCTAGATAGAAATGTTCTCCATTCATAGGGCAAAAGAAGCATGGGCAAGACTCCTCTGAACTCCCCTCTCTGAGCAGGGGCCCCAGAAGGTGGTCTCCAAAGGGACGGGAAAACAGGACGACTAGGGCTGATACCCCACCCACACTTTTGGACTTAACAAAGAGGCGAGGAGGGTCAAAGGTCTGGTCTCATCTTGAGGATCTATTGTGAGCTAGTTTGTGTCCAGCATACAGTTGGAGCTTTTAGGGAGGAATATGGTGCAGCTCCTGTCTCCACACCCCTTATAGCTTGTCCAGGAAGCAAAACTTGTGGAAGTGTCATAATTACAGACTCAAGAGCCAAATGGAACACTAAAGACCATCATTGCCCCTCAGCCAGACACTACAGGAGCCACCCGTAGTTAAACAAGTTAAAAAAGCTCCACCTTCTGGAGCAAGAGGTGAGAGTGGAGGGGTAATAAAATGAGGGTGAGGCTGCAGCAGGGTGGAGGGGCTCACACCTGTAATCCCAACACTTTGGGAGGCCAAGGCAGAAGGATTGATTCTGGCCAAGAGTTCAAGACCATCCTGGGCAACATAGCAAGACACTGCCTCTACAAAAAATTCAAAAAGCATTAGCCTGGAGTGGTGGTGTGTACCTGTAGTCCCAGCTGAGATGGGAAGCTGAGGCAGGAGGAGTTGCTTATGAAAGGGACTTAGAGGTTACCCCATAGGCGTGGGTGTCCCCAAGCCAGCCCCTCTAATTCCTGGTGGTTCAAGAGATAATCATAGCTAGTACCAATAATACTGAATCACATAATCAGAAAGAATTTCCATTTTCAACGTGTCTGGGCCCTTCTGATTAAGAATAACATGGTGTTTATGACTCTGGAACCAGACAGCATGGATTTGGATCCTGACTATGACTTACCAGCTGTTTGACCTCAAGAAAGTTACTTAACCTCTCTGAGCTTTGGTTTCCTCATCCATAAAATGGGGATAGCAATTGTACCTACCTTATTGGGTTGTTATATTAACTTAGGTCACTTAAACGGCATATTGGTGACTATTACATCTAGGAGAAAGTCTTTGTGTACTGTTAAAAGTGTTTTTAACACGCTTTGCCCATTTTGAGCCCACGCTCACTTTTAGTAAAGTAATAGAATGTATCTCTGTGGAGATACACTCTAAATTTCAGCAGGCTAGTATCAGATTAGGATGTAATAATAACCTTGTTCCACTTTCTTGGTATTTTGTCTTTTTTTATAGTTATTTTCAATTTACGGCAGATAATACTGGCTTTCTGTCTTGGGTAGTAACATAAAGTTTCCTTTAAAAATAAATTATTTTCCCTGTTGGCATGGGGAGGGAGAGCATCAGGAAGAATAGCTAATGGATGCTGGGCTTAATACCTAGGTGATGGGATGATCTGTGCAGCAAACCACCATGGTACGATGGGGTTGTTTGTTTTTTTCTTGTGTATTTGTTTGAGTTCTTTGTAGATTCTGGATATTAGCCCTTTGTCAGATGAGTAGGTTGCAAAAATTTTCTCCCATTCTGTAGGTTGCCTGTTCACTCTGATGGTAGTTTCTTTGGCTGTGCAAGTACACATTTAACTTGCACATCCTGCACATGTACCCCTGAACTTAAAATAAAAGTTGAAGATAAAATAGTAATTATTAAAAAAGAAAAGAAATTATTTTAAGTAAAGATGTGAGTTTAAAAGTTACAATGTAATATTAAAACCTTAAATATTCCCGGGTGCAGTGGCTCATGCCTGTAATCCCAGCACTTTGGGAGGCCGAGGTGGGTGGATTACCTGAGGTCAGGAGTTTGAGACTAGCCTGGCCAAAATGGTAAAACCCTGTTTCTACTAAAAATACAAAGATTAGCTGGGCATGGTAGTGCATGCTTGTAATCCCAGCTACTTGGGAGGCTAAGGCAGGAGACTCACTTGAACCTGGGAGGTGGAGGTTGCGGCAAGCTAAGATCACACTGCTGCCCTCCAGACTGGGTGATAGAGTGAGACACTTGTCTCAAAACAAACAAACAAAAACCCTTAAATATTAAAATATGTAATAAATAATACAGGTGGTTATAGATGTGGCAAAAGTTCTGGAAGTGGTATGTGAATGAATGAAGTTTGGGAGCTTTGTTGTTGAGAGAAATCCTGGAGAATCCCTGTGGAGGTTTGAGCAGGAACACTCAGAAAAGAGCTGCACTATAGGAGGCCTGTCTCAAGTGGGGCCCAGCCTACTCTAAAACAGAGACAGGAGGCAGACAGTCCTCTGTCCTGCCTGGGGCTGAGATGGGCCAGGGACAGAAGGGAGGGGGAAATTCAGGAAATTTTGTGAATACTCATCTTTCAAACAAATTGCAAATAGACATCTTTGACACAGTCTGAACACTTTGAATATAGGGCATTGAGTTATTTGAGGAATTATTTTTGTTAGGTATGAAAATGGCATGGTGGTATGTAAAAAACAGACTGGGCGTGGTGGCCCATGCCTATAATCCCATCACTTTTGAGAGGCCAAGGTGAGCGGATCACCTGAGGTCAGGAGTTCAAGACCAGCCTGGCCAACATGGTGAAACTCCATCTCTACTAAAAATACACAAATTAGCCAGGTGTGGTGGAGCATGCCTATGGTCCCAGCTACTGAGGAGACTGAGGCACGAGAATCACTTGAACCCGGCAGGCAGAGGTTGCAGTGAGCTGAGATTGTGTCACTGCACTCCAGCCTGGGAGTTAAGAATGAAACTTTGTCTCAAAACAAACAAACAAACAATGTCATAAATTGGTAATGCAGGCTGAAGTGATCACTTGTGTCTAGGATTTGTTTTGAAGCACTTGAGCAGCAGAAAAATGTGGAAGAGGGAGAGATGAAGCAAGACTGGCTAGTGTTGGTCACAGTGGAAGCTGGGTGATTCGCTATATTATTGTGTCTAACTGGGTATATATGAAAGTTTCCATAATAAAAGTTTCCAAGGATGCAGTACATCACTGGATCCATGTTCCATGGCATCAGAGAGGCAGCACTGTTTTCAGAAATGTCAGGACTGTGAATTCCGTATCTTTGTTTAAACCCAGAATGAAAGCACTTAGTGACTGGACACCAGGACACTCCTTGCTATAAATGTTATGGAATCTCCGGTTGTGATTTCCTTTGGGCCTGGTGATCCCTTTCTAGAGCTGTCGGATCTACCAGCATAGTTCTCTTCTTTAGGAGGGTTCAGTAGTCTCTGGCCATAAATAAGTGGGGGTTGTTGACCTTTATGACAAATACAGGAAGGGAGGGAGGGAAGGAGAGAGAGGGAGACAGGAAGGAGGAAGGGAGAGAGGGAAGGAGGAAGAGAGGGAAGAGGGAAGGAAGCAGGAAAAGAGGAGGGGAGAGGGAAGAAGGAAGTGTTACCAAAACACCAGGGATTTGGTCTAGGCCCTGCTGCTTGCTGCACAGAAAGCCAATGACTGAGACAAGTATTGCCAAGGAATGAAGCTTTAATCAGGTGCTACAGCTGAGGAGATGGACGCTCAGTCTGAAATCTATTTTCCTGACTGACTAAAACCAGGGGTTGGTATAGTAGGCAAGAAATGTAACAATGTGTAAGAAAACAGGAACTTGGGAGGGGCAAGGAAGCAATCATGGTGAATGAGGGGTCAGGCACCTAGTGCAGTCACCTGGTTTCAGTTCTTTGATACTTTTTGTGAGAGGCCTGAAGGTCCTTTCCTGAGGAAGGAACTCAGATAAAACAAATGTAAGTTGCAAATTTTAACAGCAGAATGGTCAATTTCTATGTTTATCCAAAAACAACTGTCTGTGGGATTCTTGGGCCCCTTTCAGAAGGAAGAAAAGGAGCAGGAGGAAGGAAAGAAGATAAAAAGAAGGCTCTTGAGATCATCTTGAGACCTAAGCCCTAAGTGTTTGGAATGGGCTCAATTCTGTTGGAAGGAGACAGTGCCTTCAGTCTAGGGATTCTCCCAAGAACTCTGGGAAGTAACTCCTCTGAGCAGTCTGAGCTGAGCTCAAGCCCAGGCAGATGTCACAGGACACATTTGTCCCACCCACCCAATGACAGGAGCCTGAGGATGTGCACATGCAAGCATGTGCGGCGGGACTCCTATCCACTCCTCTGCCTGGAGAAAGCAGCTCCTCCTCAAGGCTTGGTTCATGAGTCCCCTCTCCCCCTTCCCTCTTCTGTGTTCCTGTATTAGTCAAGGTTCCAAGAGAAACAGAACCAATAGACTTTATGTAAATATACAGGAAGAGATTTATTGTGAGGGATTAGCTCCACAATTATGAACGCTGAGAAGTTCCATAATCTGCCATCTGCAAGCTGGGGGTCCAGGAAAGTCAGTGGAGTAAGTTCCGGTACCAGGAGCTCTGACATCAGAGGACAAGGGAAGGTGTGTATCCCAGCACAAGCACAGGCAGCAAATTTGCCCTTCCTCCATCTTTTGGTTCTATTAGGCCCTCAGCAGATTGAACGATACTTACCTGCACTGGTGAGGGCAGATTTCCTTACTCAGTCTACTGCTTTAAATGCTGATCTCTTCTGGAAACAGACACACCCAGAAATAGTTTTACCAGCAATCTGGGCATCTCTTAGCCTAGTCAAGTTGACACATCAAATTAGCCATCAGTATCTCTATGATTCTTCCCTCAGCCATAGCACACACTGCACTGTGGTAATTATCGGTCAGTTAATGTCTGCCCTACTGGGCATAACAGTAATAAAAATAACAACTAACAGCTACCATTCATAGCAGGCTTGCCCAGCTCTTTCTCACAAAGCAGTTGTTCTTAACCACATTTCTAACCAGCTTGCCTCTAGCTCCCCCTGTGCCTAGCGAATGGCTGGCTCTTTGGTAAACGTTTGAAGAAACACTCATCTCTCTGACTCTTGACTTCCCTCCCAGTCTGGGGAGCCTGCCACCCTCCCCCAGCAACTTGCCTGCCTCATTCACTCCCAAAAGGTGTGATGGAACGAGAGTTCCACCTTGCTCATGTCAAGCTACAAACATCTTTCTCCATCCCAGAGAGAAGTGGCTCAGTCTTATAAATAGCCCTAAGCTGGGAACTGAGAGACCCCATTTTGAGCTCTGGCTCTGGCTGTGTGATCTTCACAAAATCACACAACCTCCATGAGCTTGGGTTTCTTTGCAGGGCAAATGGAGAAACCCCTCGTCCCTTAGGGGAAGGCATCTGACAGTACTCAGCAAATGTTCCTTTTTCAGTTCTCCAGGAGGGTTAAAGAATTCTTTTGGCATCCTGCTGAGGTAGGCTGCGGTGTCACACACACAGCACCAGGCCCTGGGCAGAAGCCTCTGCCAAGACCTGGACAGAAGCCTCTGCTGAGACCCAGGAGGAAGAAGTGGGGCCCAGAGGGAGCAGCCTGGTTCCCCCACAGGGCCAAGCAGATTGACTTCTGGAGCAAGGGGCTGCATCTGGGGGGCTTCTCTTCAGGCAACACCTGAAGCCCTGACCATGGGCCAGTATAAATGAGGAGGATGGTTTGTTAGCCAAATCCACCTTCAGACACCTGCAGGATACCTACCAGCTGGAGGCTCTGGGAGTGAGCCAGCCCTGCCCCTCACTGTAGGGGTGGGAGATGATAGAAATGAACCTTTATTCCCAAAGTCTACAAAACACTGTCACAGCCATAGCTTTCTTGTATTCCTTGCTCCTCACCACATCTCTCAGTTCAGTCACTTGCTCGAGCGTCTACACTGTGCCAGGCACTGTACCAGGTGCTAGGTTGCAGGGAGGGTAAGTACCATTGCATTTAACAGCAAGGGGCCAAGCAGTGAGGCCAGAAGTTGAATGCAGGGACTCTGCTCTTAAAACCCCACTTCTTCCTATTACTAACTGTCTTCCACCCAAAGAAGGATTTCTCAGTCAGCCATGGAGACAGAAAACACAGCAGGAAGGGAAATTGAGAGTGAGACAGAGGAGACACAGGAAAAGGGAGTGATATGGTTTGGCTCTGTGTCCCCACCCAAATCTCATCTTGAATTGTACTCCCATAATTCCCACATGTTGTGGAGGGACCTGGTGGGAGATAATTGAATCATGAGGGCAGTTTCCCCCATACTGTTCTCGTGGTAGTAAGTCTCACAAGATCTGATGGCAAGGGGAAGACTGTTTTGCTTGGCTCTCATTCTTTCTCGTCTGCCGCCATGTGAGACGTGCCTTTCACCTTCCACCATGATTATGAGGCCTCCCCAGCCACATGGAACTATAAGTCCAATAAAACTCTTTCTTTTGTAAATTGCCCAGTCTCAGGTATGTCTTTATCAACAGTGTGAAAACAGACTAATACAGTGAATGAGAGGAGAAATCCACGAAGGCCTCCAGGAGGCTGTGACAGTTGGTTTTGAAGGTTGGTTGGGGGTTGTTTTTTGTTTTGTTTTATTTTTAATAACTTCTCCCACCCCCTAACAGAAGCAGCATCAATTCCTTACAGCAACTTGAGTAAAATACTGGTAAACAAAGAAATCAAAACAAAAATTTCCTGGAATTCCCACCATCCAGAAATAACCACTGTTGATATAGATGTATATATCCCTTCATCTTTTTTCTATCCACAAATACTTACTTTGTTACGAATGCGAGCTCAGGCTGTACAGTCTGCTTTATGAGGTTCTAGTTCAGGTTTCCCCCAGAAAGCCGGCAGGCTAAGCCTTCTTGCAGTTTCTTCCTAAGAGAGAAGGAGGGAGCAGCTGATGGAGGGGGGATATGTGAAGGAACCACACATACTCAGACCATTCACTTGGGTGGGGATTGCTTTCTGCCCTCCAACATCTGGAGGGCAGAACATGTAGACCAGACATGTTCTCTAATCCGGGAGTGCTGAATTAGTAAGACTTATGGGGCGGGTGTCTAAAACCACTTTCTCTAATCACCCTCCTCTCCATCTGTCTGCCTGTCTCTGTTTCTCAATTCATTCCACATTGTGAAAGGGAAAGGGGCTGTTGTTTATTAACACCCTAAATTGAAATCACCAAATAGTATAAAGAATTTGACATTTTAGTCAGTTTTTCTTAACAACTTTTTAAATGGCGGCTTTATATAGCTGCATCATAGTTTACTTGACCATTCCCAAGTGTGGACATCCAGGCTTTCTCCTCAGTCTTTTGAAATAAAATTAATCCTGTTAATCTGTGTGAAAGATGGGAGTTAGAAGGGCTGTGCGGAGCAGCTAGGCTCAAGGCTTGGCAAACCCTTTGTGTAAGTGACCAGAGATAAAGTGTTTTGAGCTTTGCAGGCCAGGCAGTGTCTGTGGCAGCGTGGTGGCGGCGGGGAAGCATTCTGGACACACAACATTGTTCCAGAAACCTAATTCTCTGCAAGTCCGGTTGCTGAAGCTGCCTGTGGTAACTTGATAACAGTTTTATCTGTAAGTACTGAACTTGTCATAACTCTAGGACTAACTTTGCCCACCACTATTGCTCACCAGCCAGAGCTTGCCAGCAGTTCCCCAGAACCTTACTGGTGCCAATGAACTTTTTCAAAGAGCAATACGATTCTCCTTTTAAAAAACACCTCCAAAGACTACCCAGGCTGTGTGTATGCCCCAAATTGCAGTTCTTTCTTCACAACTAAGACAGTTTAATTTCAGATATTTGTTTCTGCATTTTTATTTCCACTTTGACAACATTAATAGCAAATTCTAAATGTGTGGCTGTATTCCAAAAACAGGTGGCAGGCTAAGTTTGAGCTGTGGGTCACAGTTTGCCAAACCATGAACTACAACAAAGGTGGGAAAGAGCAGGATGTGTTGGGGAATAGAACATGAGAAAGCACAAAAATATACTCTGCAGTATGTATGTAGGGCAGGAAGCAAAGAGAGACCCATTGATGTCCACTAAAGAACTAGGTGGTATTAACTCCTTGTGGCAGAAACCGTTTCCCCTTCTCCATAGTAATAGCTGGGCACATGGCTACTAGAATATAGACTACACTTTCCAGTGCCGGAATATACACTACATTTTCCAGTGTGGCCAGTGGATTGTAACTGAATTATCTAGTGACAGCTTCTGACAATGTTGTTTAAAACACATCTGGCATATGATCTTTGTCCCTTTTTGCTCTTCCTCAGTCCAACTAGCTGGAAGCTAGTATAGAGAGCTCACAGAATGCAAGGTTATTATATGAAAGTCAGTTGTATTCCTTTTTTTTGTTTTGTTTTTTGAGACCGACTATCGCTCTGCCGCCCAGGCTGGAGTGCAGTGGCGCGATCTCGGCTCACTGCAAGCTCTGCCTCCCAGGTTCACGCCTTTCTCCTGCCTCAGCCTCCCAAATAACTGGGATTATAGGTGTCCCCCACAATGCCCGGCTATTTTTTGTTATTTTTAGTAAAGACAGGGTTTTACCCTGTTGGCCAGGCTGGTTTTGAACTCCCGACCTCATAATCCATCCGCTTCAGCCTCCCAACGTGTCCGGAATTGGTTCCTTCCGGTGGGTTCTTGGTCTCGCTGACTTCAAGAATGAAGCCTCAGACCCTCGCAGTGAGTGTTACAGCTCTTAAAAGATGATGTCTCCCAAGTTTGTTCCTTCAGATGTTCAGATGTGTCCAGAGATTTTTCCTTCTGGTGGGTTGGTGGTCTCGCTGACTTCAGGAGTGAAACAGCAGTGACTGTTACAGCTCATAAGGGTAGTGCGCACCCAAACTCTGACCAGCAGCAAGACTTATCCCAAAGAGCAAAAGGATACAGCTTCCTCAGTGTGGAAGAAACCCCAACGGGTTACCGGGGCTGGCTGGGGTGGCCAGCTTTTATTCCCTTATCCCCTGCCCACGTCCTGCTGATTGGTCCATTATACAGCGTGCTGATTGGCCCATTTTACAGAATGCTGATTGGTCCGTTTTTACAGAGTGCTGATTGGTGCATTTACAAACCTTTAGCTAGACACAGAGCACTGATTGGTGTGTTTACAATCCTTTAGCTAGACAGAAAAGTTCTTCAAGTCCCCACTGGACCCAGAAGCCCAGGCGGCTTCACCTCTCACCAAAGTGCTGGAATTACAGGTGTGAGCCACCATGCCCGGCGTGTTGCATTCTTATATACCAATAGTGTATAATTATAAAGTATATATGTGTATGTATATATATGTTATTTATTTATTTGAGACAAAGTCTCACTCTGTTGCCCAGGCTGGAGTGCAGGCGTGCAATCTCAGCTTACTGCAGCCTCTACCTTCCAGGGTTCAAGCAATTCTCCTGCCTCAGCCTCTCTCATAGCTGGGATTACAGGCACCTGCCACTACACCTGGCTAGTTTTGTATTTTTGGTAGAGATGGGATTTCACCATATTGGCCAGGCTTATCTTGAACGCCTGACCTCAAGTGATCTGCGTGCCTCGGCCTCCCAAAGCGCTGAGATTACAGATATGAGCCACTGTTCCCGGCATATATATAATGTATAACATCACCTATAAAAAGAAATACTTAGGAATAAGCCTTACAAAATGTGTATAAGATCTGTATATGGAAAACACCCTGATGAAAGAAATCAAAGAAGATCTAGATAAATGGGGAGATATTCTGTGTTCATAGGTTGTAAAGACTTACTATTGTTAAGATGTCAGTTCTTCCCAATTTGATCTATTGGTTCTATTGGTTCAACACAATCCTAATAAAATCCCAGCAAAGTATTTTGTAGATATTAACAAACCGATTCTAAAACTTCCATGGAAAGGCAAAAACCCTAAAGTAGCTAGCACAATACTGAAGAAGAGCAAAGTCAGAGAACTTACACTAGCTGATTTCAAGGCTTGCTATAAAGTTATAGTAATCAAGACAGTGTGATATTGACAAAAGAAATGAATAGGTCAATGGGAAAGAATAGAGAACCCAGAAACATCTACAAAAATATAGTCAAAGTTGGGCATAGTGGCTCACTCCTGTAATCCCAGCACTTTGGGAGATCGAAGCAGGAGGATTGCTTGAGGCAGGAGTTCAAGACCAGCCTGGGCAACAAAATAAGCTCCTCTGATTTCTAAAAATATTAGAAAAAAATATAGTCGACTGGCCAGGCACGGTGGCTCACGCCTGTAATCCCAGCACTTTGGGAGGCCGAGACTGGCAGATCACAAGGTCAGGAGATGGAGACCATCCTGGCTAACACGGTGAAACCCCATCTCTACTAAAAAATACAAAAAATTTGCCGGGTGCAGTGGCAGGCGCCTGTAGTCCCAGTATTTGGGAGGCTGAGGCAGGAGAACAGCATAAACCCGGTAGGCTGAGCTTACAGTGAGCCAGAATCGCACCACTGCACTCCAGCCTGGGTGACAGAGCGAGACTCCGTCTCAAAAAAAAAAAAAAAAAAAGAAAGAAAAAGAAAAAGAAAAGTTGTACTTTTTCTGCAAAAAAAAAAAAAAAAAAACTACACACAGATCTTACACCTTCCAAAAAATTAACTCAAAATGAATCACAGGGCCTGGCACAGTGGCTCATGCCCATAATCCCAGCATTTTGGGAAGGCTAAGGCAGGTGGATTGCTTGAGTCCAGGAGTTCGAGACCAGCCTGGCCAATATTGTGAAACCCCACCTCTGCTAAAAATACAAAAATGCATGCGCCTCTGGTCCCAGCTATTCAGGAGGCTGAGGTGGGAGGCTTGCTGGAGTCTGGAAGGCGGAGGTTGCAGTAAGCTGAGATCGCACCACTGCACTCCAGCCTGGGCAACAGAGTGAGACCCTATCTCAAAAAGAAGAAATAAAAATCATAGACCTAAATGCAAAACATAAAACTATAAAATGCGTAGAGGAAAATATAAGAGAAAATCAGTGTGAGCTTGGGTTTGGCGATGAGTTTTTAGATACAACATTAAAAGCATGATTCATGAAAGAAAAAAGTTGGACTTTATTTCTTTTATTTATGTATTTATTTATTGAGATGGAGTCTCACTGTGTTGCCAGGCTGGAGTGCAGTGGCAGGATCTTGGCTCACTGCAACCTCTGCCTCCTGAGATCAAGCGATTCTCCTGCCTTAGCCTCCTGAGTAGCTGGGACTACAGGCATGCACCATCACGTCCAGCTAATTTTTGTATTTTTAGTAGATACGGGGTTTCACCATGTTGGCCAAGTTGGTCTCGACCTGTTGACCTCATGATCTGCCTGCCTTGGCCTCCCAAAGTGCTGGGATTACAGGCGTGAGCCACTGCACTCGGCCCAAGTTGGACTTTATTAAAAGTAACACTTACTGCTATACCAAAGACACTGCTAAGAGAATAAAAAAATGCAGGGGCCCATTGAAAACAATATGCTAAGAATAGATAAGGCTCAAGGACAATATCTCTAGCTAGTTACACTTTTAATAAACTCCAGTAGTCAAGGACAGTATCTCTAGTTAAACTTTTAATGAACTCTAGTAGGCGCCAAGAAGGCAGACAAATAAGAAAGAGCTTAGAGACAAGGAACTAAACAGAAGGTTACATCTGGGTGCAGAAAGTTTGTTTTACATTGTGTTATTTTTGCTGACGTGGGGTTTATGGAATATAAATAAAGTGAGGCGGAGGCTCTAGGCGCGGCCGCCATGTTCTCTGTTTGTCTTTGTCTCTTGTGTCTGTTCATTCTCCACCACCCCCAGCGCGGTCCTCAATAAAAAAAGAAGGCACAGACTGAGAAGCAATAATTGCAAATTACATTTCTGGTAAAGGACTTACATCAAAAAATATACAAATAACTCTTAAAATTCAACAACAAGAAAAACAACCCATTTAATAATGGACAAAGATCTTAACAGATAGCTCACCAAAAAAGATATACAGATAGCAAATAGGCACATAATAATACTTAACCTCATTTTTTTTTTTTTTTTTTTTTTTTGAGATAGAAACTCTCCCTGTTCCCCGGCTGGAGTGCAGTGGCGCGATCTTGCCTCACAGGAAGCTCTGCCTCCTGGGTTCAAGCAGTTCTCCTGTCTCAGCCTCAGCGGGGACTGCAGGCACATGCCACCACACCCATCTAATTTTTGTATTTTTAGTAGAGATGGGGTTTCACCATATTGGTCAGGCTGGTTATGAACTCCTGACCCCAGGTGATCCACCCACCTCAGCCTTCCAAAGTGCTGGGATTACAGGTGTGAGCCACCGTGCCCAGCCAACCTCATTTGTTTTTAGGGAATTGCAAATTAAAACAACAATGAGCAATCACTACACACTTACTCTAATAGCTAAAATCCAAAAAACTGACACCACCAAATGCTGGTAAGGATGTGAAGCAACTGGATTCATTGTTAGTGGGAATGCAAAATGGTACGGTCACTTTGGAATACAGTTTTGGCAGTTTCTTATAAGCTTACCATATATATAGCTTTACCATAACTTCCAACCAGCAATCGCATTCCTAGGTGATTATGCAACTGATCTGAAACTTACCTCCACACAAAAGCCCGCACGTGAATGTTTATAGCAGCTTTATTCATAACAGCTAAACACTGGAAGCAACCAAGATGTCCTTTGATTGGTGAATGGGTAAACAAACTACGGTACATCCATAAAATGGAATATTCTTCAGCAATAAAAAGAAATGCACTATTGTTGATGATAAACACAGCCAGACATTAGTTAGAGCAGTGAAAACAGATTTTATTCAGTAACTACTGACAGCAGGGGAAAGAGCTGAGCTCCGTTCCAATTTGTGCAGAGGTGATTTGGATGTTTTAAAGGGAGAATGAGGGAGCCAGGAGAGCGGGTCTCTAGAATCAGAGAAGTGAAAAATTACAAAGGGTTGGTCAGTGCAATTAGGCCAGCTCTGTTTGTTCTATCCTCCCTCAGAGAGTGGGAGACAGAGGCCCTAACATCATGAAATGTTCCTGATGATTACATTTCAAAGGAATGGCTTTCAGGTCCTTGAGAAAAACTCTTCTGAGATATAAGAGTAACATATTCGCAATTGTAAGCTGTTTCTAGTACATGCTTTAAGAAAGGGAGGTCAGAGGCTTATCATGAGATATTGCCTAGAATAGACAGTAAGTTCTCCAGGCAACTTGAACTTTCTCAGGCATTTTAACAAGGTCTGGAGTCATTCTAGGGATATGTTCTTATGGTCTAATCTCTTAGTGCAGGGGTTTAGATGGATTGTTATATGCCAAGAGTTCTGTCTACCTCCCCTCCCCTCCCCTTCCCTTCCCTTCCCTTTTTTCTTTTCTTTTCAGACCGAGTGTCTCTGTGTTGCCCAGGCTGGAGTGCAATGGCATGATCTTGGCTCACTGCAACCTCCACCTCCAGGGTTCAAGTGATTATCTTGCCTCAGCCTCCCTAGTAGCTGGGATTACAGGTGTCTGCCACCATGCTCAGCTAATTTTTGTAGTTTAGTAGAGATAGGGTTTCACCATATCGGTCAGGCTGGTTTGAACTCCTGATCTCAGCTGATCCGCCTGCCTCAGCCTCGCAAAGTGCTGGGATTATAAGCATGAGCCACTGCACCTGGCTAAGTTCTGCAGTTCTCGTGGAAAGACATAGATGAATCTTAAATGCATATTACTAAGTAAAAGGTGTCAGTCTGAAAAGGCTATATCCTGTATGCTTCCAACTATACGACATTCTGTAAAAGGCAAAATTATAGGCCGGGCGCGGTGGCTCACGCCTGTAATCCCAGCACTTTGGGAGGCCAAGGCGGGCGGATCATGAGGTCAGGAGATCAAGACCATCCTGGCTAACACAGTGAAACTCCGTCTCTACTAACAATACAAAAAATTAGCCAGGAGCGGGGGCGGGTGCCTGTAGTCCCAGTTACTCAGGAGGCTGAGGCAGGAGAATGGCATGAACCTAGGAGGCAGAGTTTGCAGTGAGCCAAGATCGTGCCACTGCACTCCAGCTCGGGCGATAGAATGAGACTCCATCTCAAAAAAAAAAAAAAAAGGCAAAATTATAGAGACAGTAAAAAGGTCAGTTGTTGCCAGGGGCTCCAGAAGAAGGAGGGAGAGGTGACTAGGTAAAGCAGAGGGGATTTTTTAGGATGATGAAGGTATATACAGCAACTATATATAATACTCTAATAGTGAATTCACAACACTATGCATTTGTCAAAACCTATAGAACTTTACAGCACAAAGGATGAATCTTAACATCTGCAAAGTTTCTAAAATCATTTAGGAGGTCAGGGGATTTCGGGGTGGAAAGTAGAATGTGATGAAACAATGCAACTGTATTATAAATGTATGCAACAACCTCACTGAATGCAGGGTGGGAGAAAGGTGCTGACCTAAGTAATTCAGGCAGATCCCAAAACCGGGGCTCAGTCTGGGAGGGTTCTTAGCTTCACTCAGGAAAGATTTCAAGAGGGAGCCAACAGTGAAGAAAGCAAGTTTATTCGAGCAATGTTGTACAGCAAAATGGCTGCTCCACAGACAGAACAGGGCTATCTTTTTTTTTTTTTTTTGAGATGGAGTCTCGTTGCCCAGGCTGCAGTGGCGCTATCTCGGCTCACTGCAAGCTCCGCCTCCCGGGTTCACGCCATTCTCCTGCCTCAGCCTCCCATGTAGTTGGGACTACAGGTGCCCACCACCGAACCTGGCTAGTTTTTTGTATTTTTAGTAGAGACGGGGTTTCACCGTGTTAGCCAGGATGGTCTCGATCTCCTGACCTCGTGATCTGCGCGTCTCGGCCTCCCAAAGCGCTGGGATTACAGGCTTGAGCCACCGCACCCGGCCCCTAACAGGGCTATCTTATAGGCAGAGTGGCCTAGAGTAGCACTCCTGGATTGCTGGCTAGCTCTATTTATACCCACACTCAATTATATGTGAAATAAGGGGTGGGTTATTCACAAACTTTCTGGAAAAGGGGCGGGGCATCCCCAGAATCATATAAGGTAACTTCTGGGTCGTTGCCATGGCAGCATTTGTAAACAGTCGTGGCACTGGTGGAAGTGACATGCCAATGGAAATAAGCAGTGAGGGTAACTAGAGGTTGCTTTCATGGCCATCTTGGTCCTAATTGGTTTGGGCTGCCTTCTTTGTAAATCCTGTTTAGATAAGGAGGGTTGTGAAAAGAAGTCCTGTCGACCTCCTACCTCATAAGTAACTTTGGGAATGAATGGAATCTGCAAAACTAAAGACACAAGAAGATATACACAAGCACCATCCTCTAGTCTGTGAAGTTGTTTCCCATGGGGTACAGGTTAGCCATTGTGATATCACTATATATTCTCGTTGTTGGAGTAGGAGTTATAGTGAAACAAGGGGAGGAAGCTAGAATTATCCATTGGATAATGGATTCAAATTGGACACATCAGTATAAATTTGTGTTTAGCTTAATAGAGATACAAATAATTACATATAGAAATATATATAGATATGTGGATATGCATGGATTAGTATACATACATCTATCTCTTTGTCTATCAGCTGAGAGAGTCTACAAGCAATGACACCCCAGTAGGAACAATTATATCTAGCAGCCAAAACTTGATACCATTCTCCAGTAAAAGGAACCAGGGATACTTGGAGAAATGGCTGATTTTCAGGAAATATGCAAGATGAGCCTGAAGCATCTTCTAATGCCAGTAAATAAGGAAGTGCTCAAACACACACACACTCACATGCACACATGAGATCAGGATATGTCAAAGGAACACAGGAACCAACTGAAAGAGTTCCCAATGGCCAAAACTGGAACAATTAAAAAAAAAAAAAGTAAAGTAGTATTAGATTAGAACTCGAAGTATAAAATATCCATAAGTCCATACTTATATAAATAGATGGTTAAATAAATAAATGTGGGAGAATAGATGAATATCTGGTGCAGAACAATTTCAAATAATTTATGTAGATAATCCTCCCTTAAGGAAGTGGAGCATAACACCCCACTCCTTAGATGTGGGCTGCACGTAGTGACTTTCTTTTGAAAAGTAGAGTATGGAAAGGGAGGTGGGGGAAAGGAATAACATTATAGTGAAGAAACCTGACAAACACTACCTCAAGCTAGGTGGTGAAGGTTAACATCAACAATGATAATTCATGCTGATATTATGCACCCCAGATATGTGATGAGAATGATGATTTACCTCTGTGGTCTTCCTTGCAGGAGCTCATTACCCCAGGCTAACTATAATAAAAACATCAGACAAATCCCAGCTGAAGGTCATTCTATAAAATACTATAACAGTACTCCTCAAAACTGTCAGCATCATCAAGAACAGGGAGAGTCTGAGAAACTGTGATATGGTTTGGTTTTGTGTCCCCAGCCGAATCTCATCTCCAATTGTAATTCCCATAATTCCCACATGTCAAGGGTGGGACCAGGTGGAGATAACTGGATCATGGGGGCGGTTTCCCTCATGCTATTCTCGTGATAATGAGTGAGTTCTCACGAGATCTGATGGTTTCATAAGCGTCTCGCATTTCCCCTGCTTGCAGTCACTCCATCCTGCCACTCTGTCAAGAAGGTGCCTGCTTCTCTTTGCCTTCTACCATGCTGTATAAGTTTCTGAGGCCTTCCCAGCAATGCAGAACTGTGAGTCAACTAAACCTGTTTCCTTTATAAATTATTCAGTCTTGGGTATTTCTTCATAACAGTGTGAGAACAGTCTAATACAAACTGTCATAACCAAGATGAGCCTAAGGAGACATGACAACTAAAGGTGGTATCCTGGAACCAAAAAAGAACATTAGGTAGCCAGGCGCGGTTGTTCATGCCTGTAATCCCAGCATTTTGGGAGGCTGAGGAGGGCAGATCACTTGAGGTCAGGAGTTAGAGACCAGCCTGGCCAACATGGCAAAACCCCATCTCTACTAAAAATACAAAAATTAGCCAGGCATGGTGGCGCATGCCTGTAGTCCCAGCTACTCAGGAGGCTGAGGCGGGAGAATCACTTGAACCCAGGAGGTAGAGGTTGCAGTGAGGCAAGACTGTGCCACTGCACTCCAGCCTGGGTGAGACTCTGTCTCAAAAAAAAAAAAAAAAAAACCCAAAAAACAGACAAAAAAAGGACATTAGGTAAAAACCAAGGCAACCTGAAAGAAATATAGTCTTTTAGTCAATAATAATGTATCAACAGTGGTTCATTAATTGTGACAAATATACCATGTCAATGTAAAATTGTTAATAATATGGGGAACTGGATGTGGAGATACAGGAATCTTTCTATTGTGTTCACAATTTTTCCATAATTGTAAAACTGTTCTAAAATTAAAAGATTATTTTAGAAATGTGAGGAACAAAGAACTAAAAACTGGATAGAAAAATGGGAGAAAGATATTAATAGATAATTCACAAAAAGATATAAAAAGGGCCTCCATACATTTGAAAAAAATCACACTCATAATTAGAGAAATGCAAATTAAAACAACACTGAGGCCGGGCGCGGTGGCTCAAGCCTGTAATCCCAGCACTTTGGGAGGCCGAGACGGGCGGATCACGAGGTCAGGAGATCGAGACCATCCTGGCTAATACGGTGAAACCCCGTCTCTACTAAAAAATACAAAAAACTAGCCGGGCGACGAGGCGGGCGCCTGTAGTCCCAGCTACTTGGGAGGCTGAGACAGGAGAATGGCGTGAACCCGGGAGGCGGAGCTTGCAGTGAGCTGAGATCCGGCCACTGCACTCCAGCCTGGGCAGCAGAGCAAGACTCCGTCTCAAAACAAAAACAAAACAAAACAAAAAAAAAAAAAAAAACAACACTGAGATACCGTTTCTCACCCATAAGATTGACAAAGACTAAAATGCATGACAACACATGCATTTGCATAACACATAGGCTGTGGGGAAACAGACGTTTTCCTACATTGCTGGTGAGAATGCAAACTGGTGCAGCCCTTGTGGAGGAGAATTTGGCAGTAGCTAAGAAAGCTACAAACGCATTTACCTTTTGACTCAGTAATCCCTCCCCTTGGAATCTACCTGAAGATAAAAAACATGAGGCCGGGTGCAGTGGGTCACACCTGTAATCCCAGCACTTTGGGAGGCTGAGGCAGGAGAATTGCTTGGGAGGTCAAGTGTGCAGTGAGCTATGATCATGCCACTGCACTCCAGCCTGGGTGACAAAATGAGACCCTGTCTCAGAAGAAAAGAAATAAAATGCATGTTTATAAGGCTATTCATTGCAGCATTATTTATAATTACAAAATATTGGAAAAAAACTTAAATGTCCATAGATAGAAGAGTGGTTGAATAAACTATGACATCTCCAGCAATGGAGTACTATATAGTTGAAAAAATGGAGGAGATCTCTATGAGTTGATATGGGGTGATTTCCATATATACAGTTAAGAGGGAAAGAAAGCAAAGTGCAAAAAAGTATCCGTAGCATGCTACTGGTCGTGTAAGAAAGAAGAGGTTATAGGAAAATACACATTTCTGCTCACTTGTGCAAAAGAAATCTAGGAAAGGTAAACCAGAAATTAAAGAGAGTGGCTACCTACAGGGGGTATGTTGGAATGGGGTGACAAGAAGGAAGGTATGGAAGCGACACTTTACTGAGTATACCTTTTTTTTTTTTGAGGCGGAGTCTCGCTCTGTCGCCCAGGCTGGAGTGCAGTGGCACAATCTCGGCTCACTGCAAGCTCCGCCTCCCGGGTTCACGCCATTCTCCTGCCTCAGCCTCCCAAGTAGTTGGGACTACAGGCGCCCGCCACCTCGCCCGGCTAGTTTTTTGTATTTTTAGTAGAGATGGGGTTTCACCATGTTAGCCAGGATGGTCTCGATCTCCTGACCTCGTGATCCGCCCGTCTCGGCCTCCCAAAGTGCTGGGATTACAGGCTTGAGCCACCGCGCCCGGACAGAGTATACCTTTTTGGTTAGCCTTGACTCCAGGTACAATAGTAATGTTTCACATACTTCCCAGATAAAGAAACAATTAAAACCAACCAGAACGTTGGGAAAACCCAAGCTGGAATACAAACACTAGCAAATAAACCTAACTTGATTCCAAATGACTAACAGACCATACCAAAGGGACAGAAAAGACCTAATTTAAGTAACTGTGGAATATATAATTTGAGCTGGATTCTGTAAGGCTACAGACAAAAAGAACTGCATATAAATACTGCACTCTAGTTAGCAAATTTGTTTCTCACTGGGGTATGGGTTAGCAATCCTGCAAGTAGTGTATATGTATACTAGGATTGAACAAATAAGTAAATATAGATAATGAGAACAAGATTTATTACTGTAAAAAAAAAAAAAAGTTACAAATGGCCGGGCGCAGTGGCTCATGCCTGTAATCCCAGCACTTTGGGAGGCTGAGGTGGGTGGATCACCTGAGGTCAGGAGTTCAAGACCAGCCTGGCCAACATGGTGAAACCCTGCCTCTACTAAAAATACAAAAATTAGCCGGGCGTGGTGGCGTGTGCCTGTAATCTCAGCTTCTGGGGGGCTGAGGCAGGAGGATCACTTGAACTTGGGAAGCAGAGGTTGCAATGAGCTGAGATCATGCCACTATACTCCAGCTTGGGCAACAGAGCAAGACTCTATCTCAAAAGGAAATAAAAAGTTACAAACAAGAAAAGATAGAGGGATAGAATGAACCCTTTGGTGTTGGGTTGAAATCAGAGATCTCAGTATGAACTTGTGGGTTTTTTTATAGATAGAGATGTATGTGTATGAGAGTTAGTGTACACATACATATTTTATAGCTTTGTCCTCTGAGAGGACCTAGAAGAAATGACATCTCAGTAGCAATGAGCATAGCCAGAACCCAGATACTGGTTTCTAAGTATCACTTTCCAATAAAAGGAACCAGTGCTCCTTAGAAAAGTGGATGGTGATTATAGGGTTAGAACAGGGGAAATACAAGATAAGCCTAGAATATATTTTGTTATAAAAAAATAAATAAAAGAAAGAAAGGAAATGCTCCAAAAAGAATGGGGGCTTGTCAAAGGAACATAGGAGCCAACTTGAAGGAGCTCTCAATGGGCAAACCAAGAGCAATTTGAGGAACAAAATAAATAGTAATGTTATTGGATTGTAACCCAAAATACAGAATGAATATACAGGAGACCACATGTTTATTTGTTGATTTTTAATTTATTATTATTATTTTACCTCTGAACTTTTTATTGGCCTCCTGCTCCCCAAAGGGTACCCTGCTTCTGCTGGCTTAATGTTTCAGAATTTTGGCGTCGTTGGTCTCAGACACCACTTTGTCATCAACTATCTGGTGGGTGGTGGTTTTCTGGATGGTTTGCATGGAGTTGCTGCTGTCCAGGGCATCAAGATTGAAGTCCTCACCATCTTCCAGCAAGCAGCAGTAGGTGGCAAACTCAGCCACCAGCTTGACCTTGATGTTCAGCAGGGCCTCGTACTCCTGGGTCTGGCTGTCCCTCTGCCCAAGTCAGTTACTAGCTCTGACTCCAGGTGCAGCAAGATCCCATTGAGCTGCTCTATCTGCAGGGTGTAGCGGGCCTCCACCTCCCTCAGGCTGTTCTCCAAGCTGGACTTCAGATTTCTCATGGAGTCCAGCTCAATCTCCAAGGACTGGACTGTACGTCTCAGCTCTGTGAGCATCATCTCAGCAGCTCCAACCTCGGCAGACTACGTGGTGACCACTGTGGTGCTCTCCTCAATCTGCTGAGACCAGTACTTGTCCAGCTCCTCTCGGTTCTTCTGAGACAGCTTGTCATATTGGGCTTGGATATCTGCCATGATCTTGGTGAGGTCTTGAGATTTGGGGGCATCTACCTCCACGGTCAGCCCAGAGCTGGCAATCTGGGCTTGTAGGCCTTTTACTTCTGCCTCGTGGTTCTTCTTCATGAAGAGCAGTTCCTCCTTGAGAGCCTTGATCTCTGTCTCCAGCTGCAGCTGAGTGACATTGGTGTCATCAGTGACCTTGCAGAGCCCATGGATGTTGTTCTCCACAGACTGGCGCATGGCCAGCTCTGTCTCATACTTGACTCTAAAGTCATCAGCAGCAAGATGGGCATTGTCGATCTGCAGAACGATGCGGGCATTATCCACAGTATTTGCGAAGATCTGAGCTCTCAGATCCTCGATGGTCTTGAAGTAATGGCTCCAAGTCTCTGACCTGGGGTCCCTTCTTCTCCAGGTGCTCCCGGATTTTGCTCTCCAGCCTCTGGTTCTCGGTCTCCAGGCTCTGTCCAGGTAGGAGGCCAGGTGGTTGTTCAGGCTTTGCATGGTCTCCTTCTTGTTCTGGATGCCTCCCATTCCTGCCAGATCCCCAGCCAAACCTGCGGCCAGGCCCCCGGACCCTATGCTGCCCTGGAAGCTGGTGGAGCGGGACACAGAGATCCAGGAACCAGAGCCCCCAGTGCCTGCACAGACGCTGACCATGTTGCTGACCAGCTGGGCGCCATAGCTGGGCACCTGGACAGAGCCTGGGGACCGGCAGTTGGTGGAGAAGGTGGAGTGATTGCTGAAGCTCATGCTGTTCGGGGAGGAGGACGAGAGGACAGGACTCAGCTTTGCCGACTACCTATTATTATTATTATATATATGTATATATACATATATATTTTTTTGAGTGGAGTCTCGCTGTGTCCCCCAGGCTGGAGTGCAGTGGCTGGATCTCAGCTCACTACAAGCTCCGCCTCCTGGGTTTACGCCATTCTCCTGCCTCAGCCTCCCGAGTAGCTGGGACTACAGGTGCCCGCCACCTCACCCGGCTAGTTTTTGTATTTTTTTAGTAGAGACAGGGTTTCACCATGTTAGCCAGGATGGTCTCGATCTCCTGACCTCGTGATCCGCCCGTCTCAGCCTCCCAAAGTGCTGGGATTACAGGCTTGAGCCACCGCGCCTGGCCCTATTATTATTTTTTAATAGAGATGGGGTTTTATCATGTTGTCCAAGCTGGTCTTGAACTCTTGAGCTCAAGTGATCCTCCTGCCTCGACCTCCCAAAGTGCTGGGACTACAGGCATGAGCCACTGTGCCTGGCCAGAGACCACAGATTTAAATAAATAATTGAAAAATAAATAAATGGGGGAGAAATGACCATATCTTCCTTCCAGAAGAGTTTTAATTAATAAATGTAGAAGGAGACTGGATGCAATGGTGCACTCCTATAATCCCAGCACTTTGGGAGGCTGAGATGGGAGGATCCCTTGAGCTCAGGAGTTTGAGACCAGCTTGGGCAACACAGTGAAACCCTATCTCTACAAAAAATTAGCCAGGCATGGTGGCACAAGCCTGTACTCCCAGCTACTTAGGAAGCTGAGGTGGGAGGATCACTTAAGTCCAGGAGATCAAGACTACAGTGAACTGAGATCGCATTACTGCACTCTAGCCTGGGTAACAGAGCAAGACCCTGTCTCAAAAAGAGAGAAACAGGGAAATAGAAAATCACCATTCAAGAGTAATATTCATAAAAGAAAGATCCACCAATGGATGCTAAAATTAGTAGGTGGAATTTTGAGGAGAAATAGGATATTTTGGTCATCTCAAAAAACCTCCAAGATATTTATTCGGTGCAGTTTCTTAAGTTAATAAAATTTAAATACAAATTTACAAAAAGTATAAAATTATTAATTACAAAGAGAAACAGAGCAACTTTATAGTAGAGAAACTCAACCCAGACGCAGTTTAGCTAAGTGATCAAGATTAACACCAGCAGTAAGAAGACTTAGTGACATCACAAAGCCCCTGCTCTGATGCACTGAAGAAAGCATAACACTGCTTATGCTGTATTCTAGCCAAAAAATGCGTAACTTCAATCTAATCACGAGAAAAGCCTTAGACAAACCCAAACTGAGGGACATTCTGTAAAATAGCCAACCAGTTCTTTTAAAAAGTATCAAGGTCATTAAAAACAAGAGAAGGTGGAGAAAGAGTCACAGATTGGAAGATACTGAAGAGACCTGGAAATTAAATATAATGAGTAACCCTGAATTGGATCCTTCTACAGGAATAGGACATTGACGGAAAAATTGGTGAAAACAATTTTTTTTTTTTTTTGAGGCAGTCTCACTCTATCCCCCAGGCTGGAGTGCAGTGGCACGATCTCGGCTCACTGCAATCTCCGCCTCCCAGGTTCAAGGGATTCTCCTGCCTCAGCCTCCTGAGTAGCTGGGATTACAGGTGCCTGCCACCACGCCTGGCTAATTTTTATATTTTTAGTAGAGATGAGGTTTCGCCATATTGGTCAGGCTAGTCTTAAACTCCTGACCTCAGGTGATCCGCCTGCCTCAGCCTCCCAAAGTGCTGGGATTACAGGCATGAGTCACCACACCCAGCCCACACCTGGCTGATTTTTAAAAAATATTTTTGTAGTGAGGGGGTCTCACTATGTTATCGTCCAGGCTGGTCTTGAACTCTTGGGCTCAAGCAACCCTCCCATCTAGCCTCCCAAAGTGCTGGGATTACAGGGATGCACCACTGCACCTTGTTTGTTTTTGAACTTCATACAAATGGAACCACATATAGTATGCACTCCTGCATCTGGTTTCTTTTGGCCAATACAATATCTTTGAGATTCATTCATGTCATTGCACATGGCAGTAGTTCATTAATTTTCATTGCTATATAATCCATTTTATGAACTACCATAGTTTGTTTATTCATTCACCTGTTGATGAACACGTGGGTTGTTTTCCAATTTTTGGCTATTCAGAAGAAGGCTTGTCTGAACTTTTTTTTTTTTTTTGAGATGGAAGTCTCACTCTTGTCACCCAGGCTGGAGTGCCATGGCGGGATGTTGACTCACTGCAACCTCCGCCTCCGGGTTCAAGTGATTCTCCTGCCTCAGCCTCTGGAGAAGCTGGGATTACAGGTGCCTGCCACTGCGCATGGCTAAGTTTTGTAGTTTTAGTATAGATGAGGGTTCACCATGTTGGCCAAGCTGGTCTCGAACTCCTAACCTCAGGTGATCCACCCACATTGGCCTCCCAAAGTGCTGGGATTACCGGTGTGATCCACCGTGCCTGGCCTGAACATTCTATTGATGAACACATATCCATTCATATATCTTGAATATATGCCCTAGAGTGAAAGTGCTTATCTGAATACATCAAGGTAGACACATGCTTAGCTTTTGTAAATATGGACAAACAGTTTGTACCGATGTAGTTTTACCCATTTAAAGCTCCCACTACCATCATATAAGACAGTTCTGGGGCCAGGTGTGGTGGCGCACTCCTTTAATCCCAGCACTTTGGGAGGCTGAGGCAGGTGGATTGCTTGAGCTCAGGAGTTTGAGACCAGCCTGGGCAACATGGCAAAACCTGTCCTTACAAAAAATACAAAAATTAGCCAGGTGTGGTGGCTCACACCTGTAGTTCCAGCCACTTGTGAGGCTTGAATAGGAGGATCGGTTGAACCTGGGAGGTCAAGGCTGCAGTGATCTGAGATCACACCACTGCACTCCAGCCTGGGTGGAATGAGACCCTGTCTCAAAACAAAACAAATAACAAAAGAGTTCTGTTTGTCCTGCATCCTTGATAACCTTGTACACTTTTATTTATTTATTTTTTTGAAACAGAGTCTCGCTCTGTCACCCAGTCTGGAGTGCAGTGGTGGGATCTCGGCTCACTGCAAGCTCCGCCTCCTGGGTTCACGCTGTTCTCCTGCCTCAGCCTCCCGAGTAGCTGGGACTACAGGCACCTGCAACCACGCCCAGCTAATTTTTTTTTTTGTATTTTTAGTAGAGATGGGATTTCACTGTGTTAGCCAGGATAGTCTCGATCTCCTGACCTCGTGATCTGCCCTCCTCGGCCTCCCAAAGTGCTGGGATTACAGGCGTGAGCCACCGTGCCCAGCCTGTACACTTTTATTGCTTTAAATACTTCCTCTGTGTGGAGACCTTCCCCCGTCTATATCTCCAACCAGGAATTCTCCCCTGATGAAACTAATGCATTCAGTTGTCAACATGGCATTTTTCTTGGATGTCTAGTAGGTAATTTCAAGTTAACAGATCAATGTAGTTTTCAAGTCCTCCTTCCCATCAAAAGGTTTCTTGTCTTGACTTCCTCATCCCCATAAAAAGCACCACCATCTACTCAGCTGCTCCAACTAAAAACTCATAATTCCTCCCTTTTCCTTACCCATAAAAATATATGACTTGTAAAAACATATGCACTGACTCATAAAATTATTACAAAACTATTATGAAATAGGAAAAGACCTATTAAACTATGTATTTATTTCATTTTCTTTTCTTTTCTTTTTTCTTTTTTTCTTTTTTTGCTCAGTTTTTTGTGGTTCTTTTGCCCAGGCTGAAGTGCAGTGGCATGATCTTGGCTCACTGCAATCTCCATCTCCCAGCAATTCTCCTGCCTCGGCCTCCCGAGTAACTGGGATTACAGGTGCGTGTCACCACACCTGGCTAATTTTGTATTTTTAGTAGAGATGGGGTTTCACCATGTTATCCAGGCTGGTCTCAAACTCCTGACCTCAAGTGATCCACCCACCTCAGCCTCCCAAAGTGCTGGTATTACAGGCTAGAGCTACCAAGCCCGGCCTATTTCCCTCCTTTTTATTGAGGCAACAGTTACATATAGCAAAGTATAGCTTGATTAATTTTTACAAATATATACCTGTAATCATCACCCCATTCAACAGTGTGGATTCAATTAGCCAGGCATGGTGGTGTGTGCCTGTAGTCCCAGCTATTCAGGTAGCTGAGGCGGGAGGATGGCTTGAGCCCGGGAGGTGGAGGCTGCAGTGACCAGTGATCATGCCACTGCACTCTAGCCTGGGCAACAGAGTGATACCCTGTGTCAAAAAAAAAAAAAGTGAATTCAATCCTCAAATGAAACTGCTATATTCTATTTCCACGACATGACCTGAATCTTCCCATCTTCAGTACCATTCCCTCAATGCAAACCATCCTCATTCTTTTTTTTTTTTTTCTTTGAGATGGAGTCTCGCTCTGTCGCCCAGGCTGGAGTGTAGTGGTGAGGGATCTTGGCTCACTGCAAGCTCTGCCTCCCGGGTTCACGGCATTCTCCTGCCTCAGCCTCCTGAGTAGCTGGGACTACAGGCACACACCACCACGCCTGGCCAGGTTGGTCTTGAACTCCTGACCTCAGGTGATCTGCCCGCCTCGGCCTCCCAAAGTGCTGGGATTACAGGCATGAGCCACCACGCCTGGCCCAAACCACCCTGATTCTTGATTGTGTGGACTGTTCAGCACCAAAGAGATCTTTCTAAAAAACCAGGCCGGGTGCAGTGGCTCACGCTTGTAATCCCAACGCTTTGGGAGGCCTGAGGTCAGGAGTTCAAGACCAGCCTCCTGGCCAACATGGTGAAACCCTGTCTCTACTAAAAATACAAAAATTAGCTGGGTGTGGTGGCACGTGCCTGTAATCCCAGATACTCAGGAGGCTGAGGCAGGAGAATCGCTTGAGCCCAGGAGGCAGGGGTTGCAGTGAGCTGAGATTGTGCCACTGCACTCCAGCCTGGGCAATAGAGCGAGACTCCATCTCAATAAATAACTAAATTAATTAAATAAATAAAATAAACTGATCTGGTTGGGCGCAGTGGCTCACGCCTGTAATCCCAGCACTTTGGTAGGCCGAGGCGGGTGGATCACCTGAGGTCAGGAGTTCAAGACTATCCTGGCCAACACGGTGAAACCCCGTCTCTACTAAAAACACAAAATTCTGCCGGACGTGGTGGTGCATGCCTGTAGTCCCAGCTACTCGGGAGGCTGAGGCAGGAGAATTGCTTGAATCCAGAAGGCAGAGGTTGCAGTAAGCCGAGATCACACCACTGACTGCACTCCAGCCTGGGTGACAGAGCGATACTCTGTCTCAAAAAACAACAACAACAACAAAAACTGATCAAGTTACCTTCTTGCTTTATGCCCTCCAGTGTCTATTTAGTGCTCCCACATAAAATATGAACTCCTTGCCTTGGCCTGAGAGGTTTCAAGTAATCTGGCCCCTGTCTGCCTCTCTGTCCTCATTTCCTTAGTTGAAGACTGATCTCATTCCATTCCAGCCATAGCCTACCCTTCCTTCTTCCCTCCCTCCTTCCCTACCTTTTATTTATTTATTTTTTTGAGGTGGAGTCTCTCTCTGTCGCCCAGGCTGGAGTGCAGTGGTATAATCTCACCTCACTGCAAGTTCCGCCTCCTGGGTTCACGCCATTCTCCTGCCTCAGCTTCCCGAGTAGCTGGGACTGCAGGTGCCCGCCACCACACCTGGCTAATTTTTTTTTTTTTTTTGTATTTTTAGTAGAGATGGGTTTTCACCATGTTGGCCAGGATGGTCTCCATCTCCTAACCTCATGATCCACCCGCCTTGGCCTCCCAAAGTGCTGGGATTACAGGCGTGAGCCACCGCGCCCGGACCTTCCCTTCCTTTTTTTTGAAACAGAGTCTACTTTGTCACCCAGGTTGTAGTACAGTGGTGCGATCACAGCTTACTGCAACCTCTGCCTCCCAGGCTCAAGCGATTCTTCTACCTCAGCCCCCCAAGTAGCTGGGACTACAGGCATGTGCCACCACACCCGGCTGATTTTTGCATTTTTTGTAGAAACAGGATTTCACCATGTTGCCCAGGCTGGTCTTGAACTCCGCAGCTCAAGCGATCCACCCACCTCAACCTCCCAAAATGCTGGGATTACAGGCATGAGCCAATGCGCCCAGTCAGCCACAGCCTTATCTTTTTCTTTCTTTTTTTTTTTCTGAGATGGATTCTGTCGGCCAGGTTGGAGTGCAGTGGCGCAATCTCGGCTCACTGCAAGCTCCGCCTCCCGGGTTCAGGCCATTCTCCTGCCTCAGCCTCCAGAGTAGCTGGGACTACAGGTGCCCAGCACCACGCCCGGTTAATTTTTGTATTTTTAGTAGAGACAGGGTTTCACCTTGTTAGCCAGGATGGTCTCGATCTCCTCACCTCATGATCTACCCACCTTGGCCTCCCAAAGTGCTGGGATTACAGGCCTGAGCCACCACGCCCGGCCACCACCTTGGGACCTTTGCACCTGCTGCTCCCTCTGTCTGGGAAGCTCTTCCCTCAAACCTTTGCCCAGCTGCTTCATCTGTTGAGGTTTTAGCCCAAATGTCTCCTCCTCAAAAAGTGCCCTTCCTGACCTTTGCTAAAGTTGCCCCTCCACGCTCCAGGAACTGTCTATTTTATTTTCTGAAGAGCTCTTATTTTCCTTATCTAATCACTTTCTTCCTTCATGCTTATTTCCTCCACTAAAGTGTAAAGCCCCCAGAGGGCAGGGGCCATTTGTGTCTAACACCCTGCCGCATTGCATCCCTATTGTATAGATCTGCACTGTCCATTATGATAGCCACTACCCATAGTGAGCTATTTAAAGTTAAATTAATGAAAAATAAATATAATTAAGAATTTGGTTCCCCAGTCACACTAATTCCATTTCAAGTGCTCAATAGCCACATGTGGCTAGTGGCTATCATATTAGATACTATACTGCAGATGTAGAACATTTTCAACATTGCGGTGTTCTGTTAGCTTTGGTCTAGAACCTAGGCACCTCATAATAACAGGTGTTCAAGGGGGGTGTCAATTTAATAAAGATTTATTTTATCCTTATGAGTGAGAAAAACATAGCCCAAAGAGGTTGTTTCATTATCCCAAGATCACACAGCCAGGAAGCAGCCTAGCAGAGATTTGAAGCCAGGCTTGTCTGGTTCTGAAACACAGAATCCTTTTGTAAGGACTGTTGCCCAGGATATTAAGGGATCTGCAGTCAATCCTGACTCCATCCCAGATTCATTAGCTGTGCGACCCTCAGCAAATTCCTTTGCTTTTGGCCTCAGTTGCATTGCTTTAAAAAAATGAAGAAACTGACCCTGCCATCCTGAGGGTTGGGGATGGCAGGCAGGGAGCCTTGTGTGACTGAGTTCATTCCCCAGATCCTGTCTGGCTCAGGGGCGGGCAAGCATCGTGGGCGAGGGAATTGGGTGAGGGGTCCTTTGGTTGGCCTGACCAACTTTGGTTGATAGCTCCTGTTTCTTTTTTTTTTTTTTTTTTTTTTGAGGCGGAGTCTCGCTCTGTCGCCCGGACTGGAGTGCAGTGGCCAGATCTCAGCTCACTGCAAGCTCCGCCTCCTGGGTTTCCGCCATTCTCCTGCCTCAGCCTCCAAGTAGCTGGGACTACAGGCGCCCGCCACCTCGCCCGGCTAGTTTTTGTATTTTTAGTAGAGACGGGGTTTCACTGTATTAGCCAGGATGGTCTCGATCTCCTGACCTCGTGATCCGCCCGTCTCGGCCTCCCAAAGTGCTGGGATTACAGGCTTGAGCCACCGCGCCCGGCCGATAGCTCCTGTTTCTTGAATGCCCACAGATGAGAAAGCCGAGGCTCAGAGAGGTAAAGTAACTTGGCCAAGGCTACACAGCAGAAGAGGCAGAACTGGGATTCGAACCTGGGACTCTCTGATATCATGTCCTTGCCGCAAGACAGAGCTGGCACTTAGGAGAATAACAACGAGGTGGTGGCCAGGTAGTGAGCTCCCCATCTCTGGGGGGTGTGCAAGCCGGCGCTGCACTGTCAGCTGGGCAGGGGCGGGGGCCGGGGCCAAGACCACCGAGTCAGGCCCAGGCCCGCCCGCCTCCCGCAGCCGCCATGGCCAAGGCGTGAGCACGGGGCGGGGCGGGAGCTGCTATTTCTGTCTGGTGAGCACAGCCCGCGCAGCTGGCGAGGGAGGGGGCGCCCGCGCCGCCATATTCCCTCCCGCCGGCCAGCCCCGCGGCGCGCAGCCACCATGAGCACCGCCGCCTTCCACATCTCCAGCCTCCTGGAGAAGATGACGTCCAGCGACAAGGACTTCAGGTGCACCCCGCCTCTGGTCCCCCGCCTCTCCTTCCCGCTGTGAAGCTGGGGGCCTTCTTCCCCTCCCGAAGTGCCAGCCCATCCCCCATGACCATGCAGCCCCCTGCCTCTTCTCTCTTCTCCCTGCATTAAGCTGCGCCCCCTCCCCACAGACCCACTCCTGCCTCGTGGTCCCCACTGAAGCTCCGGCCGTTCTCCCCTAGTGGCGGTCCTGCCCCTCCGCGACTCCAGTCCCTGCTTCGTCTCCCACCGTGAAGGGTTCAGCCCTGCCTCTCATCCCCCATCAGAGCCCCAGCTCCGCCCCTCTGCACCCTGCCTCGGCCTCTCCTCCCTCTGTATGTCCGGCCCCCTTCTTCCCCTGCAACTGATGCCCCAGCGCCCCCATCCCCCGCCACCTTCAGCAAGTCCACAGTGAAGCCCTCCGCCTCTCTCTGGGGACCCCAGCACCTCCCTCTCCTCCGCATTGAAACCGGACCCTTCCCGGGACCGCTATCCCCTGCTGACTTTCTCACTGGCACCGTCAGTGATGCCCGCTTCTCAACATCACCCGGACCCCTCCCTCCCACTCTCCCTCCCCTCCTGGGGATTGTTCAGACCCAGCCTCAAGGAGGGGGCTGGGCTGAGTCTGGCTTTCCAGCCTCAGGTAGGTGATGGTTGGGGTGGGACCTTCTAGGTTTTGTGTGCCACTCCGCTTCCCCACTCCCTTTTTCCGTCTTTCCCCTCTCACAGCATCACAGAACTACAGGAATAGAGCTGAAAAGAATGGTGGAAACATCTGGTCCAATGAGTTTCCACCTGCATTCTCCGGGGAAACTGAGGCCCAGGGAGGAAAAGGGATTGGCCAGTGGTCTCATGGCCAGTTCTGGCCCCTCCAGCTGAAAGAAGACCTTGGAGACTCTGAACACTTTTTCACTCTGTACCCATTTTACAGATAGGGAAACTGAGTCTCAGAGGCATGAAGGGTGTAGGTTCAGTCACAAAGCCAGGAAGTGGGAGACTTAGTCCAAATCCAGGCCAGTCTAATACAGATGCCAAGATCTTAGTGAGGTCCTCTGATTCCAGCCCCCTGATAGGTTAGGAGACTGAGACCTGCTCTGGTAGTCTGACTCCTACTCTTCTCCTGCAGCTCATTCCTCAGTACCCCTCAAGAGTCCCCCACATGAATAGAGCCTGGGATCCAAGGTCTTGGCTTCAGATCCCAGCTGCCATCACTCACTGGCTGTGTGACCAAGGACAAGTAACTTAACCCCCATGAGTTTCCCTGTGCTTTTGTTTCTATAAAACGAGGGTAACAGAACCCATCTCTGAGAATTGGGGTAAGGATGAAAAAGATAGTACATGTGAAATGCTCAGGTTCATGGGAGGCACTGGGTCGGTGCTTAATAAATCGGCACTGCTATGATTCTGTGCACATTCAAAATCTGCCATGCCCTGTCCCCTCTCTAAACCTTCACTAGGGGGATTCTTTGCTCTCCCTTGACCTCCTCCCTTCATCTGACAGCTCCTATAATTCTCTGGGATGCCTCTTGACCCCAGGCAGGATTAGGCACCTCTCCTCAGCTCCCATCATGCCTCCCCTCATGTTTCTGCTAGATCACTTCAGCCCTGGGAGACCCTGAGCTCCTGGGCCACTGGGAGTATGCACTTTCTCTTAGTGCCCCAGCACCTGTGCTGGGTACACAGTAGGTGCTTAGTGAATGTTCACTGGGTCCCAGGCTCCCTACTGTGCACTCCACATGTAATCTCAGTCCACCCATGGGTGGTAGTGATTGTTCTTCCTGTTTTCCGGAGGCTTGGAGGAGTGCAGTGACTTGCCCAAGGTCACATAGCTGGCTAGTGGCCTAGGGGATTTGTGCTACTGTCTCTCAGGCCTCAGGTCCAGTCTCTGGGAGAGGGAGTTGGCCCTGCCAGCTAGAGCCCGAGAAGTCCTTTCAGCCTGTCTCTGCCAGTGACCTGGAGAACACTTAAAACCACCCCAAGCATGTGAGAATGGTGTCTATTTTTAAAGTCCGAATACCAGGGTGCTGGGTCCTGCAGACCAGCTGTCCAGGCACCCGTGTGGCCAAGGGTTTCAGCTGAGTTGCCTCTAGGGTTTCTCTGTAATGAAACAGACTATGTCCTCTGGTTCCTGGAGGGGGGCAGTGACTGCAAATGAGGGTCCCAGGTTGGGTGGAGGAGACCTTTGATTCCTGTTCTTCCTGGGCCCTGGCTGTATGGGCAGGAGGTGCCCCTTTACCACAGAGGCTCCAACAGTCAAAACGAGTACACTTGCGGGTCTTGTTCTTGAAAACACAGTAATAGTGATTGAGAAGCCAGGAGACGTGTGGTGGGCTGGTTTTCCGCCCAGTTTGCTGTTACCTTAGGCAGTTTGTGCAGCCTCCCTGAGCCTAGTTTTCTTACTACCTCATGCTAAGAGCTGGTTGTCCTATTGAAACCTCCCAAGGATACTATGAGGTAGGGCAAAGAAAAGTTCCCATTTTGTATATAGAACATATGAGGCCCAGAGAAAAGGAGGTAGTTGCCCAATGTCACCTAGTTGATAAATGGCAAGACCAGTATACTCACTTAAAGCCAAACTTCGGTGCTCAAGCTCTTATCCACCAAATTATATACTTTTCCTTCCCTCTCCCATCCCTGCACACATAACATGTATAAAATATGGCTTGCTTTCTCTGAGAGCTAGTGTCTGCAGGAACCAGGGGTGTCTGAAACGCTGAGGCATGCTTCAGAAGAGTTGGTTTCTGAGTTCCGGCTATCTGGCTGTAAATTCTGTTAAGGGCTAGCTCTCTTACTACCTCTACTCCTGCCCTCACCCTCCCCGACAAAGCCCCCTGCAGACCTGTTCTTTGTTGAGCCTGGAGTCCCAGAGATAAACCTGATGGGCCTCTGCCCTCAGTGAGTGTACAGTCCAATGGAGAAGATGCTCTGGTGGCCAGACTTGTATTGCAGTGTGAAAAGTGCTATAAAGGAGGGATGCAGAGTGCTCTGAAAGGATCCTGTCAGAACACTGTGTTTAGGGGCTGTGAATGTGGGGGTAGGGCAGGGTGGTCAGTCATCCCTGAGCTGGACATTGGAGTGCTGTGGCACGATCTTGGCTCACTGCAATCTCTGCCTCCCAGGTTTGAGTGATTCTCCTGCCTCAGCCTCCCAAGTAGCTGGGACTACAGGCGTGCACCACCACACCTGGCTAATTTTCCTATTTTTAGTACAGATAGGGTTTCCCCATGTTGGCCAGGCTGGTCTCAAATTCCTGACCTTAAGTGATCCGCCGACCTTGGCCTCCCAAAGTCCTGGGATTTTACAGGCATGAGCTGCTGTGCCTAGCCTGGAAGTCAGCATTTTATTTTATTTTATTTTATTTTATTTTATTTTATTTTGAGACAGTCTCTCGCACTGTCACCCAGGCTGGAGTGCAGTGGTGCGATCTCAGCTCACTGCAACCTTCGCCTCCCAAGTTCAAGTGATTCACCTGCCTCAGCCTTCCCAGTAGCTAGGATTACAGGTGCTCACCGCCATGCTCGGCTAATTTTTGTATTTTTAATAGAGACAGGGTTTCACGATATTGGCCAGGCTGATGTAGAACTTTTGACCTCAGGTGATCCACACGCCTCAGCCTCCTAAAGTGCTGGGATTACAGGTGTGAGCCACCATGCCAGGCCAAAGTCAGTATTTTTATGTCAACTCTCCCAGTGTTCAAATGTTGACAAGTAATTTAAATTTTTGAAAACACGTTTGCAAGCTGGACATAGCTGAGGGCTACTAGTTTCAGACCTCTGCTCCTACCCTCTTAATTTTGGCAGGAATGGTGCCTAATAATGGCCCCAGCCTCAACTTTCCATGGCTTCCAGCTTAGACTCCCACTGCAGTTTCAAATGCCTGGAACGGCATCAGGATTTATGGGGCCTGACACCAAAAGCCTGATTTTTCTGGGTGGGTAGCCCTTGCCTCTGATGCCCACCCTAGGTCAGTGAGCCAGTCAGCTATTGGTGCTGGTTTCCAAAATATGCCCATGCCCATCAGCATGGTGTAGGGCAGTGGTTTTCAAACGGTGGTCCCTGACCCTCAGCCTCATCCAGGAATTTGTTAGAAATGCGGATTCCTAGGCCCCAACTCAGACCTGCTGATTCAGAAACTCTGGGAATGGGGCCTAGTATTGTTTAATAAGCCCTGCTGGTGATTCTGATGCTGACTATAGCTGGAGATCCACTGCTCTAAGGGCAGGGACTGAGCCAGTTCTCTGAGGTGGGAGTGGACAGGGCTCGCCTTCCTCCATCTGTTTGGTAGGCCTCTAGCTCTGACTTGGACACAAGGTGTCTGTTCAACCTTCTGGCATCCCTTGGCCGGGCGCGGTGGCTCACGCCTGTAATCGCAGCACTTTGGGAGGCCAAAGTGGGTGGATCACGATGTCAGGAGATCAAGACCATCCTGGCTAACATAGTGAAACCCCATCTCTACTAAAAATACAAAAAATTAGCCGGGCATGGTGGCAGGTGCCAGTAGTCCCAGCTACTCAGGAGGCTGAGGCAGGAGAATGGCATAAACCTGGGAGGCGGAGCTTGCAGTGAGCTGAGATTGCGCCACTGCACTCTAGCCTGGGCAACAGAGCAAGACTCCATCTCAAAAAAGAAAACAAAACAACCTTCTGGCATCCCTTTGTCAGCTGTTGTGGGATGTGGATGATGTCATTATAATAATGGCAGTGCCATTTACTGAGCGCTCACCATATGCACTTAAAACCCCATGAGGCAGATACTAGTCTCATCCCCGTTTTCAGACAGGTAAGCTAAGGCTTGGAGAGGTGAAATGACTTGCCCAAGTTCACACTGCATAAATGGTCAGCAGCCACCGACCCTGAAGCATTATGCATTTAGCCAGCATGCTGGGCCATTCCTAGTCTGCCACCATGTGGCAGTTGGTGTCACACATGAGGGTCTCCTTGTAGCCCAACCATACCCACTGCCCAAATAATCCACTGTCATGTGGCACTTAACGACAGGGAGACATTCTGAGAAGTGCATCGTTAGGCGGTTTTGTCCTTGTGTGAACCTCATAGAGTGTGCTTACACAGCCTAGATGGTAGAGCCTACTACACCCCCAGGCTATATGGTGCGGCCTGTTGCTCCCAGGCTACGCACCTGTATTGAGTACTGTAGGCAGTTGTAACAGAGTGGTATCTGTGTGTCTAAACATAGAAAAGGTACAGTAAAAATAAGGTAGAAAAGATTAAAATGGCGTGCCTATATACGGCAGCCTCACTATAATCTTACGGGACAACCATCATATATGTTGCCTCTCATTTACCAAAACATCATCATGTGACACAGGACTGCATTTGACCTCGAATCTTTGTATTAAGGTCTACTTCTAGGGGAACCCTGAGGTACTGCCCAAATCCACCAGGGCCCAGGAGCTGCTCAGCAGTCCTCCTCTGCCCTCCCTGCACAGGTTCATGGCCACCAGCGACCTGATGTCAGAGTTGCAGAAGGACTCCATTCAGCTGGACGAGGACAGCGAGCGCAAGGTGGTGAAGATGCTGCTCCGGCTCCTGGAGGACAAGAACGGTGAGGTGCAAAACCTGGCTGTCAAGTGGTGAGTGTCAGCCTTGGTGGAGCAGGAGAAGGGGCCCTACCTGGTGTGGGAGCATTCTGGGGACCCCTGTCCCTTTGGGGTACAACCTCGCAGAGGGGACCTGCTGAGCAGCTCTTGTTGAATGGTACCTTAGTCTTGAGTTTCCCCAGAAGAAGATGCTGAGACAAGGATTCAAATCTATGTTTATTTGGGAGGTGATCCCAGGAAACATGGTGGAGGAGTAGGGAAGTGAGGCAGGAGAGGGAAGAGGACCAATCAAGGGTACGGTACAAAGCAAGTGACCACAGTGGGCCCGATGAACTTAACCCCATGGGGACCTCCGGGACACAGTATAGGACATGCCCCTTGGACTTTTCCCACTTAAAGGATGAGGGACCTGGGGTATTAGTCCACCAGCTCCCTGGTAGTCATTGGTTAAGGGCTGCTTCTGGGGTAGGAGAGGGTTGTCCACTTTCTGCCACCTCCAGCCAGAGAAAGCCCTCAGACAGATGTAAATGCTGGGAAGGTCAAGCTGATACACATCAAGGTGGTAAAGGCTTAAAGGCTGGGCACGGTGGCTCATGCCTGTAATCCCAGCACTTTGAGAGGCCAAGGTGGGTGGCTCACCTGAGGTCAGGAGTTCGAGACCAGCCTGACCAACATGGTGAAACCCTGTCTCTACTAAATAATAATTTTTTAAAAAATTTGCTGGGCATGGTGGCGCATGCCTGTAATCCCAGCTACTTGGGAGGCTGAGTAAGGAGAATTGCTTGAACTCAGGAGGCAGAGATTGCAGTGAGTCGAGATTGTGTCATTGCACTCCAGCCTGGGCAACAAGAGCAAAAACTCCATCTCAAAAATAAAAAACAAAAAAGGCTTAGGGCACACGGGATTGGGAGAGGCCCTAAAAGCCCCAGCCTTAGATCACTGTGAGGCTGTGATCCTGAGATGTTGGCAACTTATCTCCAGAGTAGAAAAAAACAAGACAAGGGTATGTGCAGAGCACGTGGGGATGCTTGGGTGGTAGGGTCATTCTCACACCCACACCTGAGAACCACTCGTGTAGGGCAGAGGTTGTCAACCTTGACTGCAGGTTAGCATCACCTGAGTAATTTTCAATAGAATGCCAGGGATCAAGGATCAACAGGGTGAGAGAATTGGGCGCTGTCTCTTCAAACCACTGTCTGCGAGCTGGGTCCAGGCATTCTTCTGGGGCATGTTAAAGAATTGCCCCGGTGGAGCAGGAGAAGGGGCCCTACCTGGTGTGGGAGCATTCTGGGGACCCCTGTCCCTTTGGGGTACAGCCTCGCAGAGGGGACCTGCTGAGCAGCTCTTGTTGAATGGTACCTTAGTCTTGAGTTTCCCCAGAAGATGTTAAAGAATTGCAACGTGATCCCAAGAGCAGAGGGAATTCAGTAAAGGGTTTTCTGTAGGAAGGTGACATGGACAAGTTTATGAGTTGGGAGTGTCTTTCTGGTCATGGAGTAGACTTAGGATGGAGTGTGGTTTCCCACCGGCAGAACCAATACCTTTTTATAACAAATCGTTTGTAATACTGTTTTCCTATTAGAAAATGAAATTTGTACATTATAAAACCTACGGCTACACATAATGCCCTAACCTTAACCATAAAGGCAAACTAGAAGGAATGTAGCTTATAGTAAAGTAGTGTGTGTTTCCGTGTATGCGTGCTGGGCACTGTGATGGTAGAAGTGATGAAGTCACGAGAAGCCTGCACCTGCATGTAAACTCATCATGAGTACTCATCATGAGTACAGATACCAGATACAGACAGGGGGTGTTGGGACTTAGGTTTCAGAATTGGAGGCATTGCTCTTAGTGGCTAGATTTTCTTTTTTCTTTTCTTTTTTTTTGAGACAGAATCTCACTTTGTCACTCAGGCTGCAGTACAATGGCACAATCTCAGCACACTGTGACCTTCTCTTCCCAGGTTCAAGCAATTCCCATGTCTTAGCCTCCTGAGTAGCTGGCATTATAGGCACATACTACCACGCCTGGCTAATTTTTGTATTTTTAGTAGATGCGGGGGTTTCACCATGTTGGCCAGGCTGGTCTTGAACTCCTGACCTCAAGTGATCTGCCTGCCTTGGCCTCCCAAAGTGGTGGGATTACAGGCGTGAGCCACCGCGCCCAGCCAGGATTTTCTAAAGTGAGTGACCATCTCCCAATAAAGTTTCCCAGAAAACAAAGTACACTTTTCCTTCTATTTACCTGAAAATTGCATTCTTAGAAAATCTAGAATGCGGTATATTAAAAGAATGTAAAAATATTTTGTGTCTATGTATAAACTGAAATGTTAGACTCAGATAATTAAAGGCCTTTTGCCTATACAAATGCCTATTGGGATGTTAGAATCTCTTGCGGGGCATGGGCAACGCTTTGTTTTGCATTGTTGTCTTTCTGTGGTTCCTGCTCCCCACTCCCTTAAAGGCCAGAAGTACTAACTCAATAGTTATGATGACCAAGGACACCCATAAATTGCCAAGGCGGTATTACTCCTAGTGGGAACCAGTGCTATAGGAGGTAGGTTGGAGGATTCCATCATTATGTGGATAGAGGAGCTATGGAGAAGGAAGCCGAGAGAGCCAAGGTTTGAAAAGCATGGTGCGCATGCCTGTAGTCCTAGCTATTCTGGAGGCTGAGGCAAGAGGATCACTTGAGGCCAACGCTTCAAGACCAGCCTGGGCAACATAGCAAGACACTAAAAAAAGAAATTAGCCAAGCGTGGTGGCTTGAATATGTAATCTCATCTATGTAGGAGGATTGCTTGAGCTCAGGAGTTCGAGGCTGCCATGGGCTATGATCACGCCATTGTATTCCACCCTGGGCAACAGAGCAAGACCTCATCTCAAAAAAAAAATCAAGAAAAAAGAAAACCATTGTGCACTGCAGTCACCTGAAGCCCTTGTTGAAACTCTGTATTCCCTGCCCAGGGATTCAGATTCAGGGGATGGAGCAGGGAGGGAGCTGGGGCAGAGGATGAGACTATAGCACCCTGGAATCTGCGTTCTGATGCAACTAATATCTGAGAACTACTCAGGTAGGGCAGAGGTTGTCAGCCTCGACTGCATGTTAGAATCACCTGGGGAATTTTAAAAGCCCGCCCTCCTCCAGGGCGCACGTGAAACCAATTAACTCAGACTCTCTGAGGGCATTTTTCAGAGGCCCAGGTGATGGCAACTAAGACTGAGAACCCAGGCGTCTAGTGCAGCTGTCTTTACACTTTCCTGTGCATTGGAATCACCTGGGGACCTTGTGGCACTACAGATCCTAGCTCAGTGGATCTAGGGTAGGGTACGGCCTGAGATTCCACATCCTGAACAAGCTTCCGAGTGGTGTTGCCGATGCTAAACCACTACCAAACTTTCAGAAGCAAGCCTCTAAGGCAGCGGTTCTCCAAGTGTGCTCCCTGGACCACCTACACTATCAGCCTCAACTGGGAGCTTGCTAGAAATGCACCCTGTTAGGCCCCATCGAGAAAGCCCTCCTGACTCTGAAACTGGGGGTGGGGCCCAGCAATCTGTTTTAACAAGCCCTCCAGGAGATTCAGATGCACACTCAAGTTTGAGCACCCTTGTTCTGGGGCACTATTTGGCCATTTTCTGAGATGTAAAACAAGAAGAAATGTAGGTTTGGGAGGTGCCAGGAACAATTTTGGCATAGCCAGAGAGTACCTCTTTCTGGCCAAACAGGGGCTCCCCTGGTGATCTGAGGCCTTTTCCTCAGCACATGTGGTCCCAGGAACATGAAGGGACATAAAGGGGCAGCCTGACTCAGGCTGAACCTTGGGACCTTGGACTCACCTTCCCACTCCCTGCTCAGCCTGGGTCCTCTGGTGGGCAAAGTGAAGGAGTACCAGGTGGAGACCATCGTGGACACCCTGTGCGCCAACATGCGGTCAGACAAGGAGCAGCTGCGAGACATCGCCGGCATTGGCCTCAAGACCGTCCTCTCGGAGCTCCCCCCTGCAGCCACAGGTACCCAGGTCCCCAGGACTAGGTACTGTTAGTATTTGTCCTAGTTAATGGTAAAAAACAAAAAAACACTGAGGCACAGAGAGTTGAAGAGACATACCTGAGGTCACTCAGCTGGTAAGCAGGGCAAAGAATTCAGGCCCAGCTCTGTTTAAGTTCATGGTTCTGTGTCAGTTAGGAATGCTTTTAGCTCAAGTGATGAAATCTAACCAACGGCAGTTTAAAGAAATCAGGGGTGGTTTTTCCTCACATGGCAATCCTGGAGGAATCAGCCACTCCATTTTTGTAGCAATTCATTTAGTAGCTCAATATTGACAGGGTTCAGGTCTTGCCCCATGTCCCCTCCCTTTATAGGGAAAGCAGACGTTTTCCCAGAAGCCCGCAGACGACTTCCACTTATATCTCACTGGCAAGAGCTGGATCACCCAGCCACTCCCAGCAGCAAGGGAGGCAGGAAAGGAAGTGTTTAACTTTCCCTGCCTCCCTAGAGGAATGGGGAAAAGGAAGAAGGGTTTGGGTGTGTGAGTGCCACCGAGCAGTTCGGCCATTGGCTCTGCAGCTCCCCTAGCTGTCTCCTTTACTTTGGCCAGACTCTGGGTCAAACCTGGGACCTCTGGAGCCCTGGCAAGATTCCCGGGGATCTGGGCTCAGGAATACAGCCAGAGCAGAGGCAGACCAGTGGTAAAGGCTGCCTTTCCCCCAGGCCAGGGCCTCACTGTGCCCACCTTGTTCCCTGTGCAGGCTCCGGGCTGGCCACCAACGTGTGCCGGAAGATCACGGGCCAGCTCACCAGTGCCATTGCCCAGCAGGAGGATGTGGCTGTGCAGCTGGAAGCCCTGGACATCCTCTCTGACATGCTGAGCAGGTGTGGGAGGCCACCCTGGGTATTGAGGAAGAGTGGGTAAAAGGGGACAGGAAGGGACTCAAATCACAGAGCTAGCACCTACTGCACAACAAGCCCTGTGCTCGGGGCTCCTTAATCATACCAGCAGCCTCGTAAAGGAGAACTCAATTGTCACAACTTTACAGGCTCTGAGAGGTGATGTGGTCACATGGTCAGTAAAACCTCCCACGACTTGAACACCTGCTCTAACCAGAAAAATGTCAAGTGCTGGCCTAGTGTTCGGAACATGCGGTTAGATCAGTCTTGGTTGTTCCTAGGGAGGAGTTCACAGACATGTATAAAACTGTGAATGGAGTAAGCACAACAGTTAAGGATAAGAACAGGACTGATGGGAGCTCAGAGGAGCCCCCAGCCCAGCTGGGAACGAGGAGCCTTCTTTTTTTTTTTTTTTTTTTTTTTGAGGCAGAGTCTCGCTCTGTCGCCCAGGCTGGAGTGCAGTGGATCTCAGCTCACTGCAAGCTCCGCCTCCCGGGTTTACGCCATTCTCCTGCCTCAGCCTCCCGAGTAGCTGGGACTACAGGCACCCGCCACCTCGCCCGGCTAGTTTTTGTATTTTTAGTAGAGACGGGGTTTCACCGTGTTAGCCAGGATGGTCTCGATCTCCTGACCTCGTGATCCGCCCGTCTCGGCCTCCCAAAGTGCTGGGATTACAGGCTTGAGCCACCGCGCCCAGCCGGAACGAGGAGCCTTCTAAAAGAGGGTGCTGCTAGAGTTGAGCCTTCGAGGAGGGGCAGGACTTAGCTGAGTTTGGGCAGGTATAAGGAGGATGCTAGAGGGGAGACTGCCCGCAGTCCGGAAGGCAGAGACAGGGGAAGACTTGGGGTCCCAGAGTCTGCCAGGGGTCGTGGGGCAGGCTGTAATGTGGAGAGGTGGGTATGGAGAGATGAGGTGGAGGGCTGACCAGGAGCCATGGGGTAGGGGTGAGTATTTGTGTGTTCCACTCTGATCTTTCTCTCTGCAGTGGAGAGTAGATGGGAGGGGATTGAACAGGCAGGGGACTGGTTAAAAGGCTACTATAGGGAAAGCAATTCGGGTTGTATTCAGGAGGTAGACTCCACAGGACTTGGAGTAGGCAAGAGAGGCGGGGACTGGAGGCTGACCCCTAGTGTTCTGCCTTTAGTAATTGGCGGGGGCAGACAGAGGTGCTGTGATGGGGTGCACTCGGAGCCAGGAGCAGGTGTGTGGGGAGGAAGGTGATGGATTCAAGCTGGGGCATGTTGAACTTGAGGTTCCTGGGAGGCACCCACTCAACCACACACTCCA
Organism: Trachypithecus francoisi; assembly: GCF_009764315.1. Classification (NCBI taxonomy): domain Eukaryota; kingdom Metazoa; phylum Chordata; class Mammalia; order Primates; family Cercopithecidae; genus Trachypithecus; species Trachypithecus francoisi. The sequence continues at coordinate 56,835,835 of NW_022681453.1, forward strand.
TGAGGGCAGGTCCCGGGAACAGTCTGTCTTGTTCACCCTGGCTTCCAGCACAGTCCCTGTCACTTAGCAGGTGAATAGACAAATGAAATCCAGGAGAGAGGGTTGGGTAGGGCATAGAAATAAGGGAGGGTGAGGTCAGTGTGTTTGTGTAAAGTGAGAAAAGGTCTCAGGATGTTTATGGGACAGAAAATGCACGGGCCTCGTTTGAAGTTGTGGATAGAAGCTGCTGAGGCAGGCAGGGGCTGTGCTGTGTGTGCGGAAGCCATTCTCAGGTGGTGCCTCTTGAGCCCAGAGCTCAGCGTCTCCAAAGGCACTAGGGAGCCATGGAAGGAGTTAAGCAGAGGAGTGACCAGGTTTGAAGTAGATTTTATACTGCTCTGGTCTCAGCGAGGAGGATGGACAGAGGGGGTTGGTATTGAGGCAAGGCCTGGACTTACAAGAAATAGGGACAGCCTTACTCGATCCTCCATGCTTCCCCCATCAGGTCCTTCTCCCTGGTCTGGGAGCCAGGCTTTGTACTGCTGAGAAGTACCTTTCTCTCTCCGCTTTCTCTCATGTAACAAAAGTAATTAAAATAATTCCTCCTCACAGTTGCAGGGCACCTCTTTTGCAAGGACCATTGAGTTGCCATAATCCTGGGAAGGAGGCCGGGAGAGAATGGGGAGAGGGGCGGAGCCTGGCCCAGGCTGCCCGCGGGGTGCGACCGGCCTGATGCCCCCTCGTGTTCCCCAGGCTGGGTGCCCCGCTGGGCGCCTTCCACGCTAGTCTCCTGCACTGTCTGCTGCCACAGCTGAGCAGCCCGCGCCTGGCGGTGCGCAAGCGGGCGGTCGGAGCGCTTGGCCACCTGGCGGCCGCCTGCAGCACTGACCTCTTCGTGGAACTCGCTGACCACCTACTGGACCGGCTACCCGGCCCACGGGCGCCCACCAGCCCAGCTGCCATCCGCACCTTGATCCAATGTTTGGGCAGCGTCGGCCGCCAGGCCGGCCACCGCCTCGGTAAGGGGGCGGGGAGGGGCAGGGCCTGGGATGGCATGTTGGGCGGAGCTTAGGGGCGAGCCAATGACTCGATAAGGGGGTGGAGCTTGGGGCGCCGTGCAGCGCGGGTGTAAGAGTGGATCGCCTCCTTGGTAGGGAGGATGGGGCGGGGCCTGGACTGACGTGGTGGGTGGGGCCTGGGGCGCGCTGCTTCCTCGGTTAGCTGGTGTGGCTGAAGCCCTTGGAACGCAGAGGTTGGGGCCGGGCACGGCTTGAGAGGTGCGGGGCGGGCCCTGAGTTCCTGCCTAGTGCAGATGGTTCAGAGAAGGGGGTTGGATCAACCACTTCTGAGACCTGGGGACTGCCTGGTAATTACAATTTTAAGTCATGCCACTAAACTGTTAGACAATATTCTGTTCTCCCACTTTGACAAAGATACCTTAGTAACAGCCCGTGAGCCAAGTTTGAATTTTTAAGAAACAATTTAATGTGCATACAATAAACCGCACTAAAGTGTACAATTCAGTGTGTTTTGACCTTTGTGTATATCCGTGAAACATTTCCATCACTCCCAAAAGCTTCCTTGTGTCCGTTTGCAGTCCAGCTCTCTCTGCCTTGTCCAGCCAGCCACTGGTCTGCTTTCTGTCACTATAGATTAGTTTTTTAGAAATGGAAAGCTGCAATCAGGTTTGACTGTATCCTCAGACACCTTGGAATTCTGACTATACCAAGACAGTTTGGATAGAACTGGCCTATGGTCAGCCTCTCCTAACCCCTGGCTCTCTCACTGCAAGCGGCCTTGCAGGCACACATGGGGACAACCCCAGCTGACATGGCCACACCCTGTCCCATTTCTCCCAAACAGCAGCCAGCCCTCAGCCATCCTTGGTTGCATGGACCCGGGGAAGAGGCCTGTGCAGGCTCGGACAAGGGGTCAGGATCCATTGGGCGGGAAACTCTGGGGTCCCCAGATACCCACCCAGACAGAATGGAGTCTAGGAGTGCTGGGGGTCTCTAGGTCAGCATGTCTCTTCTTGTACTGTGAGGAAGGATGTGGCTGGAGAAGGGCATGAGTGGGATGCTCTAAAACCTAGAGACCAGGCAGGAACAGGAACCCCTCTTGCCTGGTCTATTAGGGCAGTACCTGCCTCCCATTTCTCCTATCCAGGGACTTACAACCTAGTGAAGGAAATTAGGCCAGGACATGAATAATGGTTTTGATAACAGATACTACCTATCGAATGATTGCTTGTGCAGAACCTAGACTAAACTTATTTATTTATTTTTTTGAGACGGAGTCTCACTCTGTTGCCCAGGCTGGAGTGCAGTGGTGCAATCGCGGCTCACCGCAACCTCCACCTCCCAGATTCAAGCGATTCTCCTGTCTCAGCCTCCAGAGTAGCTAGGACTACAGGTGCACGCTACTGATACCTGGCTAGTTTTCGTATTTTAGTAGAGACGGGGTTTCACGTTGTTGGTTGGCCAGGTTGGTCTTGAACTCCTGACCTCATGATCCCGTGATCTGCCTGCCTAGGCCTCTCAAAGTGCTAGGATTACAGGGGTGAGCCACTGCGCCCAGCCTTGGACTAAGCTTTTCTAACTTTTTTTTTTTTTCAGACTGAGTCTTGTGTCTCGCTCTGTTGCCCAGGCTGGAGTGCAGTGGCACAATCTCTGCTCACTGTAACCTCCACCTCCCAGGTTCAAGCGATTCTCCTGCCTCAGTCTCCCAAATAGCTGGGATTATAGGGGTGCACCGCCACACGCAGCTAATTTTTGAATTTTTAGTAGAGATGGAGTTTCACCATGTTGGCCAAGCTGGTCTCGAACTCCTGACCTCAGATGATCCATCTGCCTCAGCCTCCCAAAGTGCTGGGTTTACAGGTGTGAGCCACCGCGCCCAGCCTAAGCTATTTATTTTTATTTTTATTTATTTATTTTTTTGAGATAGAGTCTCACTGTGTCCCGCAGGCTGGAGTACAATGATGCTATCTTGTCTCACTGCAACCTCCATCTCCCAGGTTCAAGCAATCCTCCTGCCTCAGCCTCCTGAGTAGCTGGGACTACAGGTGTGTGCCACCACACCCAGCTAATTTTTTGTATTTTTAATAGAGACAGGGTTTCACCGTGTTAGCCAAGGATGGTCTCGATCTCCTGACCTTGTAATCCACCTGCCTTGGACTCCCAAAATGCTGGGATTACAGGCATGAGCCACCGCGCCTGGCCTAAGCTTTTTATCTTTTTCTTTTTTTTTTTGAGACGGAGTCTCGCTCTGTAGCCCAGGCTGTAGTGCAGTGGCGCAATCTCGGCTCACTGCAAGCTCCGCCTCCTGGGTTCACACCATTCTCCTGCCTCAGCCTCCTGAGTAGCTGGGACTATAGGCACCCGCCACCACGCCTGGCTAATTTTTTGTATTTTTAGTAGAGACGGGGTTTCACCGTGGTCTCAGTCTCCTGACCTTGTGATCCGACCGCCTCAGCCTCCCAAAGTGCGGGGATTACAGGCGTGAGCCACCGCGCCCAGCCAGCTATTTATCTTTACATAATTTTTCTTCACAAAATCTCTGCCCAGGAGGCATTGTTATCCTTGTTGTGAAAATCAGCTAAGGTCAAAGAAATGTTGTGACCTGCCCAAAGTCCCATAGCAGTTGGGTGGCAGAGTCAGGGCTAGAACCCTGAACTATGAAACCTCTGAGTTGAATCTGCAGTGGTCAGGGCTATAGGTGTGGCAAGGCTGTGGGTGCGGGCTGGGGGAACTCCATGAGAGTGTCTGGCTTGGGTTCAGTGACCCACCTGGCCCTGCAGGGGCTCACCTGGACCGCCTGGTGCCCCTGGTGGAGGATTTCTGCAACCTGGATGATGATGAGCTCCGGGAGTCCTGCCTCCAGGCTTTTGAGGCCTTCTTGAGGAAGTATGTATGGTGGGATTGCCTGGGGACTTCTTTGGGAAGTTGGTGGGGATGCTGGCCTCAAAGCAGTAAAATTTCAGGACTCCCGTTGGGCCCTACCCCCTACTCCCATCCTGACTGGATCCAGCAAAGCATTCCTCATCCTACCCCACAGGTGCCCCAAGGAAATGGGCCCTCACGTGCCCAACGTGACCAGCCTCTGCCTCCAGTACATAAAACATGACCCCAACTACAACTACGACAGTGATGAGGATGAGGAGCTGATGGAGACAGAGGATAGTGAATTCAGTGAGCAAGGTTGGTGGATAGCCCATCGTTGGGGTTGGAGGGTGGAGGTGAGCACAGCCTTCCTGGGATCCTCCAGCCAAAGACAGTGGTCACATTTGATGCCCCTGTCCTGATGCCAGCTCTTCTTCAAGCTCCAGTCCCACCTGCTGTGACTGCATAGACCACAGTAATGATAGTAGTCATTGCTGTCATTTATTGAGCATTTGCTGGTTGTGTTCCTCACAATAACCCCAGAAAAACAGATATTATTACCCCGTGTTGCAGACAAGGACACATACTGAGAAGAGAGTGGCCTGAGATAACACAACTAGGAATTGGCATAGCTGGGCCTTGGAGCCAGGTTTGTCAGACTCCCCCACCTCGGCACTGCCACTGTGTACCCTTTTATGAATGGCTTTCGGGAGATAATGTCTTTAACCCAGCAGAGGAAAGCCCTGATGGTGGAATGGCAGGCACTGGCAGAGGAGTGAGATATCTCAGTGGGGGTGGACTTGATAGCTTCTTTCCTCCTGTGCCTCTGGTCCTGTCTGTCATTCAGATAGATTTCCAGGGCAGAGATGCCGCTAGGCCTGAAGGCAGGGCATAGATGGAGACGATGGATTTAGAGCCTGATGGGGTACTTGGAGCAAGATGGGATGGTAGATGAGATTGGACAGGCATGTGGGGGCCTTGAATGCCAAGCCAGGGAGGTGGGACACTTGTCAGTAATAGGAAGCTAAAGATGTGTGTTCATGGGTGGCCTTCTGTGGGGGTGACAGTGGTCCATCAGAGGGGATGGCTGCTGAGCTGCCCGGTGGCTGTGGCCCACTGTGGCTGCCCAGACACCACCCTGTGGGTCCAAGTGGTCCACAGAGTGGTATGGGCAAGGCCATGCTGGACTCTGAGCCTGTGCCTCGGGGCGCTCCCAGGCAAGACTGTCCTCCTCTGAGCCTCCCGAGTGCCTCCCCAGGTGATAGGGCTGGGCCTCGTGGGCCTGAATCTCAGCTCTGCTGTTTCTCGCTGTGTGCCCTGAGAGTCTCACCCCCTCTGAGCCTTAGTCTTGTCATCTGTAAAATGGGGCTCGGCACTACCTTCACTTCTGAGGTGATGGTAAAGACTGCATGAGCCCTTGACTTTCAGGGAGATTGTGGGGTAGAAAGCCACACAAACCCAGCATTTCCTCTTTATTAGTCCTGCCTGGAAGCCTTTGAAATCGGGACCCTTGAGAGGCAGAGATCAGGCGAGAGAAGAGGCCAAAGGGAGGCTCTGTCCCTTCTCCCTTCTGGAGTCCCAGTAAACGAAGCATCACATAGCGAAACCTGATGCCAAAAGATGAGTTTCGTGCCCCAAATTGATTCTTCAAGTCTACACGACGACTTGGAAGTCTGTTTTTTCCCTGGTACAGTCCAGACAATTAAGGGTCTGGAGGCAGGGAGGACTCTAGTTTAACTCCAAGTATTTCCTTAACTTGGAGCAATCCATTTCCTCTCTCTAAACCCCAATTTCCTCACCTCTATAATGGGGAAATAATCCCTGTCTCAAAAGGTCATCATGAAGCTAAAATAAGATTATGGGTTTGACACACTTAGCCCCATCTGTAGCACACAGTAGATGCCCGTTAAAAGGTAGGGAACGTTCCCCATAGGGTATCTATAAAAGCTGATCAGCAAAAGGTGAAGCACAGTGCCCGGCTTCCTCTCCTCCCCATCCCTTCTCCCCCGAGCCGCAGACCTGTCCTGGGAGACGAGGGTTCCACGTGTGTCTTGTTCCTGCCCCAGAGAGTGAGGATGAGTACAGCGATGATGATGACATGAGCTGGAAGGTGCGCCGGGCAGCTGCCAAGTGCATCGCAGCCTTGATCAGCTCGCGGCCTGACCTGCTGCCTGATTTCCACTGCACCCTGGCACCTGTGCTCATCCGCCGCTTCAAAGAACGCGAGGAGAATGTCAAGGCTGATGTATTCACCGCTTACATGGTACTGCTGCGGCAAACGCGGCCTCCAAAGGGGTGGCTGGAGGCCATGGAGGAACCCACCCAGACCGGCAGCAACCTCCACATGCTACGTGGACAGGTGGGTGTGCCTTCACCTCCACCCCTTACCCCCAATTTGCCCACCCAGCCACTCACTGTTAGTGTCCCTGGACTTGGAAACTCACCTGGGGAGAACACCCAGCTGTGGAAGGGAAGGGGTCCCCGGGGTGGGGGATGAGAGCCAGCCAGGCTTCTGGAGTGCGGTAGTGACAGCCAACCTGCCTGGGTGACCTTGAGCAAGTTGCTTGGTCTCTCTGTACCTGTAAAATGGATGTGGGAAATATGCCTACCCTCCAAGGGTCTGTGTGCAGTCACCAAAAGCCTGGCACAGAGTGAAGGATGAGTGCTTGGGAGATACCTTGATGCCGACATCCTCCCTGGGGATGTCTGGCAAAGCCTCCTGGTAGTGGGCAGCCTGGGAGGTTTCTCTGGTGGTCCCTGACCTTGACTTCCCCCTCCTGTCCACAGGTGCCCCTTGTGGTCAAGGCCCTGCAGCGGCAGCTTAAAGATCGGAGCATCAGAGTGCGCCAGGGATGCTTCAGCCTCCTCACCGAGCTGGCAGGCGTCCTCCCCGGCAGCCTGGCTGAGCACATGCCTGTGCTGGTATCAGGTAGGCTGGACTGCAACCAGGTATCTGCTGTTCTGGGCCACTTCCAGAACCCAGACCCCACCCCTGAGTTGAGCCTCCAATTTCTGAGAGAGTCTGGGACCCAGTCCCAGGCTCAGTCCCTGGTCAAGAGTCTCCAGTGGCCTCCCACTACCAGCAGTGAGAACAAGGCTGGTTCCAATGAGTTCCCTGGACATGTTTCCCTCAACCCTGGCCACTGGTCAGCGCTGACTTCTTGGAAACTTCTGTAGAAGAGTTTAGGTGCTTCAGTCCAGCTCAGGCACCTGTAGGTACCCCAGCCTTGCTTCCAGGGAGGGCCGCGTTGCATCAGAGGCGGTGGCCTCATAACCCTTGCACTCACCCTACAGGCATCATCTTCTCGCTGGCCGACCACTCCAGCTCCTCCACCATCCGGATGGATGCCCTGGCCTTTCTGCAGGGGCTGCTGGGCACCGAACCAGCTGAGGCCTTCCACCCACACTTGCCCACCTTCTTGCCACCTGTGATGGCCTGTGTGGCTGACCCTTTCTATAAGATTGCAGCCGAGGCCCTGGTGGTGCTACAGGAGTTGGTGCAGGCCCTGTGGCCGCTGGACAGGCCTCGGATACTGGATCCTGAGCCGTATGTTGGAGAGATGTCTGTGGTTACCCTGGCGCGACTCCGTGCCACTGACCTGGACCAGGAGGTGAAGGAGCGGGCCATTTCCTGCATGGGCCACCTTGTAGGCCACCTGGGTGACCGGCTTGGGGATGAGCTGGAGCCTATATTACTGCTCCTCCTGGACCGCCTGCGGAATGAGATCACCCGGCTGCCCGCCGTCAAGGCGCTTACGCTGGTGGCTGTGTCCCCACTGCAGCTTGATCTACAGCCCATCCTAGCCGAGGCACTGCCCATTCTGGCCTCATTCCTGCGGAAGAATCAGCGGGCTTTGCGACTGGCCACACTGGCAGCCCTGGATGCCCTGGCCCAGAGCCAGGGCCTCAGCCTCCCACCGTCTGCCGTGCAGGCTGTGCTGGCTGAGCTGCCTGCCCTGGTCAACGAGAGTGACATGCATGTGGCCCAGCTGGCTGTGGACTTCCTTGCCACAGTGACCCAAGCCCAGCCAGCCTCTTTGGTAGAGGTCAGTGGCCCTGTGCTCTCAGAGCTGCTGCGGCTGCTGCGTTCGCCCCTTTTGCCAGCCGGGGTTCTGGCAGCCACTGAAGGCTTCCTGCAGGCCCTGGTGGGGACCCGTCCCCCGTGTGTGGACTATGCCAAACTCATCAGCCTGCTCACTGCTCCTGTTTATGAGCAGGCTGTGGACGGTGGGCCTGGCCTGCACAAGCAGGTGTTCCACTCATTGGCCCGGTGTGTGGCAGCTCTCTCAGCTGCCTGTCCCCAAGAGGCGGCAAGCACAGCCAACCATCTGGTCTGCGATGCCAGGTCGCCCCACTCCAGCACAGGGGTCAAAGTCCTGGCATTCCTGTCGCTGGCTGAGGTGGGTCAGGTGGCTGGGCCAGGCCCCCAGCGGGAGCTGAAGGCAGTGCTCCTGGAAGCCTTGGGGTCATCCAGTGAGGACGTGAGGGCTGCGGCCTCCTATGCACTGGGCCGCATGGGTGCTGGCAGCCTGCCCGACTTCCTGCCCTTCCTGCTGGAGCAGATCGAGGCTGAGCCCCGACGACAGTACCTGCTGCTGCACTCACTTAGGGAGGCCCTGGGGGCCGCCCAGCCTGACAGCCTGAAGCCCTACACTGAGGACATCTGGGCCCTGCTGTTCCGGCGCTGCGAGGGTGCCGAGGAGGGTACCCGGGGGGTGGTGGCCGAGTGCATTGGGAAGCTGGTCCTTGTGAACCCTTCGTTCCTTCTGCCCCGCTTCCGGAAGCAGCTTGCTGCAGGTAGGCACACAGGTGTGGGCAAGGCAACCCAGCGCGGAGGTGGGCAGTTTGCCACTGAGCATCCAAGCAGCTGGGGCAGAGTGAGCTATTTCAAGTCATTGGGTACAAGAATCATGGTATCTATGCGACAGAGGCAAGGAAGCTACAGAGGAACACACAGTGATACCTGAGACTTAAAGGCTTCCTTCTATGGGACTGTGGGATAGAAGGGACAGAGTCCTTGATAGGTCCCTACCACAAATACACTTAAAAATCGCATGATGTTGACTAGGCATGGTGGCACATGTCTGTAATCCCAGCACTTTGGGAGGCTGAGGTGGGTGGATCACTTGAGCCTAGGAGTTTGAGACCAGCCTGGGCAACATGATGAGACCCTGCCTCTACAAAAAAAAAACAAAAAACCAAAAAACTCATGATGCCAACTTCATAATCCTTGATGTGGACAGTAGCTTAGTGCTGCACACAGAGGTCAACAAAAACAGTTTTCTGAGTAGCCATAGACTGCAACCTGCGGAGGGTCAGCTCTTTTTAGCTAGCCTGAGCTATGAGCAGATGTCAGTATGGACTGGGACAGGCTGACATGCCCCTGAGGCTTGGGGAGGGCTGGGCAAAAACCAGGAGGGGCAGGCGTTTTGGTTTGTCACGTTTTGGCACACCAGGTATCTTAGCTTCAGGAGGTGGAAAGCAGGCAGGTGGGGTCGTGGGGCTTCTAGGAAAGGGAGAGTCCCCAGAATGAAAGGCCAGTGGGCTTCAAGCTGGCCAGCTGGCCCCTTACGGAACCAGTGGATGCTCTGGTTGACAGAACACAGGTACAGTGTTTGGTACGCTGTGTGGTACCTACAGTAGTTAATACTGAGTAAGTTGAGAGCTGCTGCTGTTACTAGGTATGTTAGTGATTTCAGTTAAGGCTTTCTTGGGTTGCTGGGTTCATAAGAAGCAGTTGTCTGGCCTCATGACTGTAGATGGAAGAACATTGTTGAGAACACTATCTATTACATCACACAAAGAACCTTGACAGACGAGAGTCTTAAGATGCAGAGGAGCCCTGCTTTGCCTAAACACCTATTTGTTTCTGTCCCACGTATTCTGTTGAACCAGCCACCTGGTCACATTTCCTTTTTACCACCAACTGCTGGGAAGCTTAGAGCCAGATGAGTGGCCTGCTTCTAGTAGGTTCCTGGAACTTCCTAACTGATGCTGTCTGTACGTCTTCCTTCTAGTCTCCTCACCTCCCTGCCTTCAGTCGTCCTTGGCCTTGTTCTTGTTTTCAGTTCACTTAATCTTACTCTCTTGTGCCTGTCTTCATCAGCCACCCTAAATCTTCCTGGGAGCCAGTCAGGCTGGCAAGAGAAAGAGGTAAAAGCTAAAAGTCTGAGTTCAATAACTTCCATTCATTCATGCCTTAGCACCAATTGGTAAACGTTTCCTTGAGGCTGAACGTAAAGCCTGTGTAGTGGAAGCACCTTAGCCCGCTCGCTGCAGTGTGCTGGGGGTTGGGTGGGGAGCAAGGGGGGCAAGCCACTGAGGAGAGGTTCAGGCAGGTGGAGCATCCACCCATTTGTTTCTTTCATTAAGGGAATGTCCTCCCCCTCTTTATTCGGCTTCTCTACTCAGAAAGCAAGCAGCAGAGCACAAGTAAGCGAGCTCTCCATGACCGAGCCTGGAGATGATCAGAGTTCTGTTAGGCCCCCCTGACCACCAGCCAGAACGCAGGCCCAGGAGGAAGGGCCCAGCCAGGAATTCTGGATCTGCTGTGTGGCCTTAGACATGAACTTATCCTCTCTGAGTCTCTCTTTTCTCATGTGTCAAAGAGATTATTTTTATTGGTGATTTTAATACTATTTTATCATTATTAATTAATAGGATCATTGTTAGGACTCATTGAGATAACATGTCTGAAAAATCCCAAGGCCTGAGGGAAAGTCTTTGTCGGAGCAGTTCCTGTGTTGGTTATCGGTTCCGTGTTTGCAACCTGTGGTGTGGTTACCTAAGCACTGGCAGTCCTACTGTTTCAGCTGCAGCATGGAGGATTGAGGGGAGATTCAAGGCTGCCAAGGGAAATGGTAGAATCCACTTTCCCAGAGATGGGGAGGGGGTACAGGTCTGTCTTCCAGGGAAGCAGGGGGAGGAGCCTCAGCACCTTCTGACCTGTAAGCATCCAGGTTTGCCCCCTGCCCCTCACTGACTCACCTCCACCTCTTCTTGTTCTGCAGGTCGGCCACACACCCGGAGCACCGTCATCACAGCGGTCAAGTTCCTTATCTCAGACCAGCCCCATCCCATTGACCCCCTCCTGAAGAGCTTCATCGGTGAGCACCTCCCTGCTGCCTCCCCCACCTTGTTCAGTGCCCCCAACCAGTCCTTGAGCTTGGGCTGATGTTTCCTACCCAATAGCCAAGGGCAGTGGGAGACCCGGGAGGCATGCCCATGATGGGCAGCAGGGCCTGGCCCTCCAGTTAAAAGGCCTGGGTTCACATCCCTGCCTCCCTACTGCCACTAAATCATGGGTGGGCCTGGCATGTCCACCACACCTCTAAGCCTTGCTTTCCTCATCTGTCAAATGGACGTGAGAAACTCTTATTATCTGCATCTTCTAGAATTGTCCTGGGGGCCCATGGGCAACTGAGGGAGAAGATGCTTCATAAACATATAGACTCTTGGGAATGGAAAACCACCAGCCTCTCACATGCCTTAGCTTTTGTGGGCCCTAAAGTGGGGCAGGGAATAGTGCTCCCCCTGCCACCCTGCCCACTAGATCGCCTCTGTCTGAGGGATCTTCTGGCCTGAGGAGCCCAAGCAGCCTTCACTGTGAGGAGAGGAACTGAGACCTCCCAACACTTTGGGAGGCCAAGTGGATCACCTGAGATCAGGAGTTCAAGACCAGCCTGGCCAACATGGTGAAACCCCGTCTCTACTAAAAATACAAAAATGAGCCAGGCGTGATGGCGGGCACCTGTAATCCCAGCTACTCTGGAGGCTGAGGCAGGAGAATCACTTGAACCCAGGAGGCAAAAGTTGCAGTGAGCAGAGATTGTACGACTGCACTCCAGCCTGGGTGACAGAGCAAGACTCTCTCTCAAAAAAAAAAAAAAAATTAGGCATGGTGGCAGTGGGAGATTGCCACCACTAAAGAAAAAAAAAAGTGTTGATGCTCATCTGCCAGGGGCCTGTTGTGTGAGACCAAGGGGTCAGCAGATGTGACCACGTTCTGCACTGGAGAACATGTGCAGAAGTTCTAGCAATGTCATCGGCAGCAACTTTGTCCCTTGCCCTAGTGCAGTGGGCACGTGCCCCACCCCCCCAGCCTGATTTCCTCCATCATGAGGGAGCTGCCCTTGATGGGCACCACCAGCGATTTCACCTGGGGTTCCTGTTTGCTTTAGAACATTTGAACTGGTTTTTGAGCTCTCACTGTGTGTCACGTACCACATCGGACCCTTTAATATACCTCATCACAGTGGTGCTCACAGCTTCCTGCGTGGTGTGTAGGACTGGCCCCATTTTACATGTGAGGAAACGAACTCAGAGCGGGGATGTGAACTCGGGTCTTACCAGTTCCCCACAGCTGTGTTCTCACAGAGAATGGGGAACCTGGGAGCCAATGCGGCACCATTGAAAGGGGCCCAGAAGAGGCTGCTGGCTCTGAGCTTGCATCCTGTTCTGCTGGGAGCCTTCCTGCCCTTCCCAGTGTATCACATCAGGGGCACATGGAGGTGGCTTGTCCCCTGACTGGTGATGGTAACTTTGATCACCCAGTTCAGATGGATACTGCCAGGGTTTCTGTCTACTCTAAAGTTTCTCTTTTTTCCTTTGGAATGAATACGAATTTTTGAGTACATAAAATAAGTATTTTATATAAACATCCTTGTTCTCATCAATTTTTTGCCCACTAGGTTTAGCATCCACGGTTGTGTCTTGCCTGAGTCAATGATTACTGTGATATTTGCCAAATGGTGACTTTCTAGTTCCATTATTCTTTCCATAGTTATAGGTTTGCATTCTACTGTCTGGAAGAACTTTTTCTTCTCTTGCATTTATTTATTTATTTATTCATAAATTTATTTGTCATTAGACTCATGGCCTCTTCCTACTTCATTCTGTGGGTTATAACCTATTACTGTCTTTAATTTTGATGCTCAAGATTGTCTCAGATTTGGCCATTGGGAGCGCTTCAAGCTGGTTCCTATTTTCTATTGACATGTTTCCTTTTTTTTTTTTTTTTTTTTTTTTTTGAGAGACAGAGTCTCACTCTGTCACCCAGGCCGGAAGGCAATGGCACAGTCATACCTTACTGCAACCCTTGCTTCTCAGGCTCAAGCAATCCTCCCACTTGAGCCTCCCGAGTAGCTGGGACTACAGATGTGCGCCAGCCACCACGCCTGTCTACTTTAAAAATTTTTTTTGTAGAAACAGGGTTTTGTTGTGTTGCCCAGGCTGGTCTTGAACTCCTAGGCTTAAGTGATCCACTCACCTTGGCCTCCCAAAGTGCTGGGATTCTAGATGTGAGCCCCCGTGCCCAGCCTCCATCATTCTCTTAAGTGTATCCTTGCTTTTGGCACGATGAGATGCTCCAGATTCATCGCAAACCTTTTCTGCACCAGTCCTGGAATCAGCCATTTCTCCAAGGAGTCCTGATTTATTTTAGTGGAGAATGGTATTTAGAATCCAAGATCTGGACACTAGATGAGCCTATTGCTATTGGGGCCTCATTGCTTCTAGGCCCTCTCAGCAGACAGAACTAGAAAATGCACGTCTCTATGCAGAGACACAAACATGCACATGTATATCTGTGCTTCCAGATGCACATTCATGCACATCTTTCTTTGTCCCTCCTTCTTTCCCTCCCTGCCTCTCTTTCTGTCTTTCTCCTCCCTGTCTTCTACCTACCTACCCACCTATCTTGAAAACCTTGAGTTCATAGCTGCTTCCTATTGCAGTCTAGCCCCCTTTCCATATCTGTAACTCCTTTCTCTTACAGTAAGAAACCCAGCTCCCATTATCTACAAGATATTTATTTTCTTAATCCTGAAATACACAGAAAGTAGTCTGAGAATTGCTGACTCTTATCTCTGTGAAAATTAATATTCATGGGTAGTTTTTTTGTCTTCCGCTAGAGGGCAGCTAGTCAAAATACTCAAAGTGGCTTGGTTTGTTTTCTCCTTCATAACCTGGGTGGTTACGTGGATCATTTTAAATACAGTTTTGTTTGTTTGTTTGTTTTTGAGGACGGGTACGGTGGTTCACTCCTGTAATCCCAGCACTTTGGGAGGCTGAGGCAGGAGGATCACCTGAGGTCAGGAGTTAGAGACCAGCCTGGCAAAACCCCATCTCTACCAAAAAATATAAAAATTAGCCGGGTGTGGGCCAGGCATGGTGGCTCACGCCTGTAATCCCAGCACTTTGGGAGGCCAAGGTGGGTGGATCACGAGGTCAGGAGATTGAGACCATCCTGGCTAACATGGTGAAACCTTGTCTCTACTAAAAATACAAAAAATTAGCCGGGTGTGGTGGCGGGCGCCTGTAGTCCCAGCTACTCGGGAGGCTGAGGCAGGAGAATGGCGTGAACCTGGGAGGCGGAGCTTACAGTGAGCTGAGATCGCGCCACTGCACTCTAGCCTGGGCGACAGAGGGAGACTCTGTCTCAACAACAACAACAAAAAGCCGGGTGTGGTGGCACACGCCTGTAATCCCAGCTACCTGGGAGGTTGAGGCATGAGAATTGCTTGAATCCGGGAGACAGAGGTTGCAGTGAGCCTAGATTGTGCCACTGTACTCCATCCTGGGCAACAGAATGAGACTGTCTTTTTGATTCAAACAAACAAACAAATAAATAAATAAATACAGTTTTTTGCATTTTGGTTTTATATTTAGGGATTCCCCCATCTTTGATTTTCTTTCTTTTAAAGTATATAAAACATTAACAATTCTAAAGTGTTTCAACTATAATGGCTGGGCATAGTGGCTCATGCCTGTAATCCTAGCACTTTGGGAGGCTGAGGCAGGAGGATCACTTGAGTCCAGGAGTTCGAGACCAGTCTGGGCACCATAGTGAGACCCCCCCATCTCTAAAAAAATTTTTTTTCCCAAACCAACATGGCACATGTATACCTATGTAACAAACCTGCATGTTGTGCACATGTACCCTAGAACTTAAAGTATAATGATAATAAAATTTTTTTAAGTTTAAACTCTATATTATAGTCCCTTTTCTGTTACTATAGCAGAATACTACAGATTGGGTAATTTATAAAGAAGAGAAATTTATTCCTCACAGTTGTGGAGACTGGGAGGTCCAAGAACATGGCACCAGCATCTGGTGAGGGCCATCCCATGGTGGAAGGGAGGGCAGAAGTGAGTATGGGAGACAGAGAGACGAGATGGGGGCTGAGCTTCTCCTTTAACAGGAGCTCCCTCCCATGAAAATTGACCCACTCCTGTAGTGACGGCATTAATCCATGCCTCAGGGCTTCACCTTCACGACCTAATCACCTCTCGATACTATTACCATGGCAATTAAGTTTCAACATGAGTTTTGGTGGGCACATTCAAATCATAGCACTGTACAAGTCTGGGCACAGCGGCTTATGCCTGTAATCTCAGCAATTTGGGTGGCCAAGGTGGGTGGATCACTTGAGGTAAGGAGTTTGAGACCAGCCTGGCCAACATGGTGAAACCCCGTCTCTACTAAAAATACAAAAATTAGCCGGGCATGGTGGTGCATGCCTGTAATCCCAAAGTACTTGGCAGGCTGAGGTGGGAGAATCACATGAACCTGAGAGGTGGAGGTTGCGGTGAGCCGAGATCACACCACTGCACTCCAGCCTGGGCAAGAGAGTTAGACTCTGTCTCATAAACAAAACAAAAACATAGCACTGTACAAAAAGGAGTATCCTGAGAAGTGCTGGTGACTTGACCGCTCTGATCTTTAAGAACCTCACCTGCAATATCAAGTTAACATTCACAGAGTTCATCCTCTGTGCCAGGCACTCTGCTATGTGCCTTCAATGCATTACCACATTAAAATTTTTCTTTTTTTTTTTCAAGATAATGCTGAGGCACCACATTTTAAATTGTAAAAACAGTCCTATAGCATAGGTTCTATTATGACTCCCATTTTACAGATGAGGACATTGAGGCTCTCCAAGGCCCCACAGTTAATTAGTAGAGCTGGAATGGAAGCCAGGTCAGCCTCGAGCCCACATTCTTATCTGGTCTTTGAAGGGTTGTCTGTGCCTGGCACAAAGTGCATGTTCACCACTCCCAGCTTACCCCCATTCAGCCAGTTCTGCACATGCACAGTAACCTGATGGCCAGGGCGGTGAGGGGGGTGACTTTGTGCTGTGGCTATGTATCCCCCGCACCCCTCATGTTCTTCTGCCAGGAGAGTTCATGGAGAGCCTGCAGGACCCAGATCTGAATGTGCGCCGTGCGACTCTGGCTTTCTTCAACTCAGCTGTGCACAACAAGCCCTCGCTAGTCCGGGACCTGCTGGATGACATCCTGCCCCTCCTCTACCAGGAGACAAAGATCCGCCGGGACCTCATCCGAGAGGTGTGGAGCAGAGCTGGGGAAGCTGGGGGTGATGCCACCTCTCATGCCTCACTGGTAGGGCATTATTATCTCATCAGAGCAGGTGCTGGGGCCACATGCCTTGGGTCAAGTCCTGCCCTGACTCCCAGCTGTGTGACCCCAGCCAGGGCAACCTGATCATCTCTGAGCCTCAGTTACTCTTCGTGAGCACATGAGGGTGCTAACTGTGTCTGCATCGTAGGGTTGCTGTGGCAATTCGGTGAGTGAGGTCCTGTAAGTGTTTAGTACCACCGCAGGTGCACAACCAGCGCCCAGTAAATGTTGACGTTTGGCAGGTGTTCACTGAGCATCTGCACTGAGCCCAAGTGCCAGGACTTAGGGTTGAACTTGATTTGGTTTCTGCCACCAAGGAGCTCATCATGGCCCCCTAAAGGAGAGAGATGCCCAGTCTGCTGATTACAGACAGCCCCCTCCTTACAATGGTTCAACTTTACAATGGTGCAAAAGCAGTAGCATTCAGCAGGCTCCTCACCTTATGATGGGATTGCATCTGGAAACCAACTTATGATGGACCTATTGTGACATAATCCCATCATACACCAAGAATGCATTTAACTTAGAGCCCACCTGGTAAAGTAAGGATTCAAGGGGCAAAGGTTAAAGGTGATTTAATAAGTTTCAGCTATGGAATACTAGCAGCATTGAGGCCCTTTAAGCTGGGCTTTGAAGGGTGAAAAGGTGTTTACCATTAAAACAGGGCTTCATGGTTGAAAGCTTCAGAAAGGCCTGGGTGTCTTTTTTGTTGTTTTTTTGAGACAGGGTCTTGCTGTGTCACCTAGGCTGGAGTACAGTGGCACAGTCACAGCTCACTGCAGCCTCGACCTCCTGGGCCCAAGTGATCCTCCCACCTCAGCCTCCTGAGTAGCTGGGACTACAGGCGTGTACCACCACACCTAGCTAATTTTTTGTATTTTTTTTGTAGAGATGGGGTTTCACCATGTTGCCCAGACTGGTCTCAAATTCCTCCTGCCTCAGCCTCCCAAAGTGCTGGGAGGACAGCCATCATGCCCAACCTACCTGGATTTTAAATTCCAGTTCAGCCACTTACAAGCAGTATATCCTTAACCTGTCCAACTCAGTTAATTAACCTGCCCAACTCAGTTTCCTCATCTGTTAAATGGGATCAATAATATTTATTTTTGAGATGGAGTCTTGCTCTGTCACCCAGGCTGGAGTGCAGTGGCACGATCTCAGCTCACTGCAACCTCCGCCTCCCTGGTTCAAGAATTCTCCTGCCTCAGCCACCTGAGTAGCTGGGACTACAGGCATGTGCCACCACGCCCGGCTGATTTTTTGTATTTTTAGTAGAGATGAGGTTCACCATGTTAGCCAGGATAGCCTCAATCTCCTGACCTCGTGATCCGCCTGCCTTGGCCTCCTAAAATGTTGGGATTACAGGCGTGAGCCACCGTAACTGGCCAGTAACATTTACTTCTGATGGCATTTGTGATGCTTGAATGAAACGTCATCCATCAAGCACTCAGTACAGTGCCTACCACTCAGACAGTGCCTGCTCAGTGGATTATAAGAATAATTGTTCTTATTGCCACTATTATCACCAAGGGGAAAGGATACTGCAGGTTGAGCAAAGGCATGGAGACTTGAGAGTATAAGGCATGATTTGGGGCCGGCGTGCAGTGTGGAATAGAGATGTGGGGTTTATAGCAGAAACTAGAAGAGGTGTCCTTACACCCTGGGGCCATATCCCCAACCTTCATCCTTCCTGCAGGTGGAAATGGGTCCCTTTAAACATACAGTGGACGATGGGCTGGACGTGCGGAAGGCGGCCTTTGAGTGCATGTATTCACTGCTTGAGAGCTGCCTGGGCCAGCTGGATATCTGCGAGTTCCTGAACCATGTGGAGGACGGGCTGAAGGACCACTACGACATCCGGGTAAGACCAAGCCCCCTGCCAGTTCTATGTGCCCCTGTACCAAGTGATAGTCAGGCACCACTGGGGCCATGCTTATTTGTCCTTGCTCGCTACTCCAGGCACCCAGTGAAGATAGCTGCATTGTTGTTTTCTGATAAGAAAAGGAACCTGTGCCTCAGATACCTTTGGTGGGAGTCTACACTGGGCAGGCTCTTTGGAGGATGGTTTGGCAGCAACCAGAAAAAAAAAAATTGTCCAGGTGTGGTGGCTCATGCCTGTAATCCTAGCACTTTGGAAGGCTGAGGCAGGAGGATGGCTTGAGCCCAGGAGGTTGAGGCTGCAGTGAAACGTGATCGCACCACTACACTCCAACCTGGGCAACAGAGTGAGACCCTGGGCAACAGAGTGAGTCTCAAAATAAAATAAATAAATTAATTAATTAATTCCCAGATGAAACTTTTGACCCAGCAGGGCACTTTGAGCTGTGGAATACTAGCAGCATTGAGGAGCGGGCTGCATCTTTTCACGCTGTGACCTGAAAGAGCTCCAAGCCCCACTGTTGAGTGGCAAGAGCTAGTTCCAGAAGTCAGGGCCATTTTCTTACCAGAGAGAATGAGGCTGGGGCTGGTGGAACAGTGCGGAGACTTCAGTTTCTTCATTTTATATCTTTCTATATCATTTAAAATTTTTTTTTTTTTTTTTTTTGAGACAGAGTCTCGCTCTGTCGCCCAGGCTGGAGTGCAGTGGCCAGATCTCAGCTCACTGCAAGCTCCGCCTCCCGGGTTCACGCCATTCTCCTGCCTCAGCCTCCCGAGTAGCTGGGACTACAGGCGCCCGCCACCTCGCCCGGCTAGTTTTTTGTATTTTTTAGTAGAGACGGGGTTTCACCGTGTTAGCCAGGATGATCTCAATCTCCTGACCTCGTGATCCGCCCGTTGTGGCCTCCCAAAGTGCGGGGATTACAGGCTTGAGCCACCGTGCCCGGCCCATTTTTAAAAATTTTAAAGTTTATTCACATATATAATAGAAATCATTTCTAATTGTGGTGAAATATTAATAATACAAGTTACTATCTTCACTTTTTTTTTTTTTTTTTGAGACAGGGTCTTGCTCTGTTACCCAGGCTGGAGTGCAGTGGTATGATCTCAGCTCACTGCAACCTCTGCCTCCCAGGTTCAAGCGATTCTCCTGCCTCAGCCTCCCAAGTAGTTGGGACTACAGGTGCCCACCACCACACCCAGCTAAATTTTTTTTTTGTACTTTTAGTAGAGACGGGGTTTCACCATGTTGACCAGGCTAGTCTCGAACTCCTGACCTCAAGTAATCTGCCTGCCTTGGCCTCCCAAAGTGATGTGATTACAGGTGTGAGCCACCGTGCCAGGCCCCGTCTTCACTATTTTTAAGTGCACAGCGCAGTGGTATTAAGCAGATTCACATTGCTTTGCAGCCATCACCACTGTCAATCTCAAAACTCTTTTCTCCTTCCCAAACTGAAATCTGCACCCATTAAACACTATTCTCAATGAATTTGACTACTCTAGGATTCTGCCCTTGTAAGTGGAATCATACAGTATTTGTCCTTGTGACCGACTTGTTTCACTTAGTCTGATGTCCTCGAGGTTTATCCATGTTGCAGCACATCAGAATTTCCCTCTGTTGTATGTACAGACCACAATTTGTTTACCCACTCATCCATTGCTGGACAAATATTCCATTGCTGGACCAGAAGGTGTTCCCAGCTTCTGGCTATTATGAGTAATGTGACTGTGAACCTAGGTGTTCCAATATCCTTTGGAATCCTGCCTTCAGTTCTTTTCACTTTACCCACAAGTGAAATTGCTGGATCATAGGGCAATTCTGTGTTTAATGTCTTAAGGAACTGCCATACTACAACTTTATTTTTAAATTTTTATTTATTTGTTTGAGATGGAGTCTCACTTTATTGCCCAGGCTGGAGTTCACTGGTGCAATCTTGGCTCACTGCAACCTCCGCCTCCCGGGTTCAAGTGATTCTCCTGCCTCAGCCTCTTTGAGTAGCTGGGATTATAGATGTGCGCCACTACGCCTGGCTAATTTTTGTAATTTTTAGTAGAGACAGGGTTTCACCATGTTGGCTAGGCTGGTCTGGAACTCCTGACCTCAGGTGATCCACCCACCTCGGCCTCCCAAAGTGTTGGGATTACAGGCGTGAGCCACCACGCCCGGTCCCATATTACAACTTTAAAAAATGTGTACTGTAAGCATGAGTCACTTTTTTTTTTTGAGGCGGTGTCTCGCTCTGTCGCCCGGACTGGAGTGCAGTGGCCGGATCTCAGCTCACTGCAAGCTCCGCCTCCCGGGTTCACGCCATTCTCCTGCCTCAGCCTCCCGAGCAGCTGGGACTACAGGCGCCCGCCACCTCGCCCAGCTAGTTTTTTGTATTTTTAGTAGAGACGGGGTTTCACCGTGTTAGCCAGGATGGTCTCGATCTCCTGACCTCGTGATCCGCCCGTCTCGGCCTCCCAAAGTGCTGGGATTACAGGCTTGAGCCACTGCGCCCGGCCATGAGTCACTTTTTATAATGAAAAAGTAATACAAAGTAATCAAAAGTAACCCATACTTGTTTTAAAAGATTCATGAAAACAAATAAGCGAGTAATAATCATCCAAAAGCTTCCCCCACCCAGCGAGGCCTGCTGTCAGTATCAGTGTTTCCTGGGATGATGCATGTAGACCCTCATGCATCAGCCAACTGATAGTAAGTGGGTGCCACCACGCCGAGGTCAGTGTGAGAGGTGGGGTCCCTGCTCTGAAAGCCGTGGAGATGAGTGTATGAGATCTGTTTTCTAGAAATGGGATCACACCACACATGCTGTTTTTCCCCAGTCTTTTAACTTACATTTACTGTATGTTGTTTGCTTTGCTTTTCAGTATATATCAGTCCTGTCATATTTCACAGCTGCAGGAGTTCCCATTTCTGTTGCACTCACTGCTACACATGTAGATTGTTTGCACATTTTCACTATTTTTTTTTTTTTTTTTTTTGAGACGGAGTCTCGCTCTGTCGCCCAGGCTGGAGTGCAGTGGCGCGATCTCAGCTCACTGCAAGCTCCGCCTCCCGGGTTTACGCCATTCTCCTGCCTCAGCCTCCCGAGTAGCTGGGACTACAGGCGCCCGCCATCTCGCCCGGCTAGTTTTTTGTATTTTTTAATAGAGATGGGGTTTCACCGTGTAGGCCAGGATGATCTCGATCTCCTGACCTCGTGATGCACCCATCTCGGCCTCCCAAAGTGCTGGGATTACAGGCTTGAGCCACCGCGCCCGGCCGCACATTTTCACTATTACAGACAGTGCTGCTGTGAACACCCTGGTGCATTACTGATCCATGGTGTGATCGCTGGGCTTCTAGGGTGGAGTGCGTGCTCCTGCTAGAGCATCTGATGCGCGTGGTGAGGCTGCACCTCCTGCAGTGGGTGTTCCTCTGACCACTCCAGACTTGGAGCTCCGGGGATGCTCCTTCCTGCACTCCCTGTCTGCCTGTTTCCTCCTCGGCTTTATTATTGCTTTAAACTCTTGTTTCCCGCCAATCCCCAAGAAAGAGAGAAGAAGGTTCCAGCCCCAAGGTCTTGGTTGAGAAAGGGGGTTGGGTTTTCCAGTGTATGCCATGAGAACTAGTGAAAAATGATGGGGCACACAAAGCTGAACAGGACTTCCACCACAGGGTTCCGGGAGGCTCCAGGCGGGAGGGGTGTACTCAGCTTCTCTCATTTGGGTGTGCCTGGTATTAGGCATCTTGTGGGGCTCAGTAGATGCCCAAAACACCCCAGAACACAGAGTGAGGAGTTCTGGGCTGGCCCAAAGCTCCAGCTTCTCAGGATCGAGCAAGTCTGTTCTTTCTGTCCAGTCTGGCCATATCCTCTCATGCCTGCCTCAGGACCACAGGACAGGGCCTAGTCACCAGTGCAGCCTTGGAGCCCACTCTGTTGCCACCCCCTGGGGTGAGGAGGGTGGGTGTGACAGTTATAGAGCCCACAGCCTTGCATCATCAAGTCTTTAAGTGAGCCTTTAGAGAGGGAGTGACCACCACCCAGTTCACAGGGGAGACAGGGAATCTTGTCTAGTTCGAGGGCACAGGGTCGTGGAGGAGCCACGAGTCATAGCTCATGAAGTTCAGCACTGCTGCTCCTCGCTGCCGTGGGCTGGGCCTCTTCCTTTGCTGTAGGGTGTAGGGGTCAGCGTGTGGGGATGGGTAGGGCGTGGGGATTTCAGACAACCACTCTTTATGCTGTGCAAGGCTTCTTTGTGAGGACTTGACCATTTCCAAAATACATGACAGTTATTCTCCCACAGGCTGAATCTAGGCCTGCAGTCATGTTTAGTTGGTGTCAAAGTTTTTGTTCGGTTTTGAAATCAGGTGTCAACATTTAAAAATCGAGACTTTTGGCGCGGTGGCTCAAGCCTGTAATCCCAGCACTTTGGGAGGCCGAGATGGGCGGATCACGAGGTCAGGAGATCGAGACCATCCTGGCTAACACGGTGAAACCCCGTCTCTACTAAAAATACAAAAACTAGCCGGGCGAGGTGGCGGGCGCCTGTAGTCCCAGCTACTCGGGAGGCTGAGGCAGGAGAATGGCGGAAACCCGGGAGGCGGAGCTTGCAGTGAGCTGAAATCTGGCCACTGCACTCCAGTCCGGGCGACAGAGCGAGACTCCGCCTCAAAAAAAAAAAAAATAAATAAATAAAAATCGAGACTTTTTTTTACATGAAAATTGGGATTTCTTTTGAAAACAGTTCAGTGGCCCCAAGCCACATGTCTGCATTCCCACCTGGCCACAGTCAGCCAGAGCTGCCCCAGCAGCCCCCTTCACTCATCCCCAGCATCTGCCTGACTGAGTGCGCATCTGAGCTTGAGTACGACTCCCTTCCTGGTGCTTATCTGATCCTCCTTGGGTCAGCCAAGTGTAGTTGGCAAAGAAAGTGTCACCATTTGAGGAAACAGACCCAGAGAGGGAGAGACTCTATCTGGCAGGACTTCATGGTGGTCTGAACTCAGGCATCAGGTTTCGGGTGTGGGGCCTCTGCTCTTTCCCAGGGCTGGCTGCTGCTTTTGCTCCTGCACCATTTCACTAAGAACTGTCTCCTGTCTCCTTCCTCTGGGCAGATGCTGACCTTCATTATGCTTGCCCGGCTGGCCACCCTGTGTCCTGCACCTGTCCTGCAGAGGGTGGACCGACTCATTGAGCCACTAAGGGCCACCTGCACTGCCAAGGTAAGTCCCTGGCCCAGCCCTAGCCCAGGCCCTGGAGCACCTACTGAGTCCTCGGCCAGTTGTTCAGTTACCCCTTACTGAGCACTTCCTGCAGTGCAGGTGATACTGTGAAAGTGCTTCATTTAATCATTATCATTGCCCTATAAAGTACTTCTTACTGTCATTTTATACACAGGGGAACAGAGGCTTTGAGAGGTTGTTATTGGCCAAGGCTACACAGCCAGTAAATTGCAGAGCTGGATTCAGACCCACCTCTGTCTCTTCTTCCATTCATTAAACACTTCCTGGGTGCTGAGCCTCATGGGAGATACTAAAGATATAACATTGAGCCTGACAGGTTCCCTACTGTCAATCTCTCACCTCCTTGTTGGGAAGCTGGGTCACATGATTGATCTAGGGCAAAGCTGCCGCTAGACTGGAGTGCCTGAAGGGTCTGGAGGAGGGACCTGGAGTGGAAGCTCTCATGGAAAGCTGGTGTTGGGAGCAGAGCCTGGCACACCTAGATGGTACCTGGTAAATTACCTGTTGAATGGAAGAATACATTTGGGTTTTTTAAGAATGGGAATCATTACCAAAAGGAGAGCAGTGTTTTAGATTGGCGCTTAATGGCCGGGCGCGGTGGCTCAAGCCTGTAATCCCAGCACTTTGGGAGGCCGAGATGGGCGGATCACGAGGTCAGGAGATCGAGACCATCCTGGCTAACAGTGAAACCCCGTCTCTACTAAAAAATACAAAAAAACGAGGCGGGCGAGGTAGCGGGCGCCTGTAGTCCCAGCTACTCAGGAGGCTGAGGCAGGAGAATGGCGTAAACCCGGGAGGCGGAGCTTGCAGTGAGCTGAGATCCAGCCACTGCACTCCAGCCCGGGCGACAGAGCGAGACTCCGTCTCAAAAAAAAAAAAAAAAAAAAAGATTGGTGCTTAAAAAGGAGAGATACCCATAGAGTGGTGACTTTCAAAAATGAAATCTTCTGTGGATAAAACATTAAAATTGGTAGTTTATTCATAGAAACCTGCCTTGTAAGTTTACATTTTTAACATATGCTTACTATTGAGTCAATCCAAAAAAATGCTTCTATAGGGCCAGGCCAGTTTTGACAGTCTCTGTGGCCAAATCATTTCTAGTTTTCTCTGAGCTCTATGGCACCAAGAAAAGTCCCAGTTCTGGCTCTGTCACCCAGGCTGGAGTGCAGTGGCGCAATCTCGGCTCACTGCCATCTCCGCCCGCCTCCTGGGCACCTGCCACCACGCCCAGCTAATTTTTTGTATTTTTAGTAAAGATGGGGTTTCACCGTGTTAGCCAGGATGGTCTTGATCTCCTGACCTTGTGATCCGCCCACCTTGGCCTCCCAAAGTGCTGGGATTACAGGCGTGAGCCACCGCGCCCGGCAAAAAGTCCCAGTTCTTAAGAGGGGAAGTATACATGGCACTGCAGTGCCAGAACATTCTTGCAGTAGGATGAGGTGGCAGGAGAAGCTCTGCTCTGAGTTTCTACAAGAGCCACTTTTCTGGCCATGCAGAGGATGCTGTTGGGCATTGGGATGAGCGTGGATACATCCACACCCACAGTCCTTACCCATGATTCTGAATCTACCAAGCTCTGACAACCAAAAGCTTTTTAGGAACCTGTTTGTCACAAAACTTGAAGTGGCATGAGGCTATGATCTTTAATTCTCGCCAATGTACCACTTTTATACAAGGGACTTGAACATCTGAGGATTTTGGCATCCACTGGGATCCTGGAACCAAACTCCCATGGATACTGAGGGACACCTTACTACTCACAGTACTCATACATGTAGTAGAGTATTCATGTATTTGATTACACGGTATTGTACAAGACCCCCCGGGAATGTAATCTGCACAGTATTACCTTTCTAAAACCCACAATGTCCTGGATTCCAAAGCACATCTGGCTCCAGGGGTTTCAGAGAAGGGAGTGTGGACTTGTGTCAAGCTGTTTAATCCTCTTGGCAACTCTTATGAAGAGGCAGCTGTTAACTTATAGATGGGGAAATGAGGCTCAAAGACTAGTTACCTGAAGTCACAGCTCTTGGGGGCAGAGCCATTTGAATGCAGGACTCTGCAACTCCAATGCCAAGCTGTTATCCACTGCATTGAATTCTTTAGGAAGAGCCCAGCATAAGGAATTTGAACCTTAGTCCCTAAGCAGTGGAGGAACTGCTGAGCTCCTCTGCCTAAGTGGGAGATGGTGGGGGAAGAGGAAGCAAACTGCAGGAGGTAGTTTGGGGTGCTTACTCTCCGGCTGCATCTGTAGAACAGATTGGATTGCGGGGCAGGGACTTGAGTGCGGGGAGGAGGCTGCTAGAAGACCATCACAGTGATCCATTCGTTCAGTCTAGTCATATGGTGCTAAGAGCTGGTTTTAAGCACAGTATAGGCTGGATCCCTGCAGTCTGTAGGAGGTAAGTATGGGAACACAGTACTTGCCACTGCCAATCAACAAAAAGTGAGCACTTTAGATTGGCTGCTCTGAGGCCCCTCAGGCTGTACTGAAGCTGATTTGAATGGCAAAGAACCTCTGTGGGGAAACTAGCCAGTGTAAAAGCCCAGAGGTGGAGTTAGGACATAGCTGGTGAGACAGAAGCCTTGGGAGACCTCGCAGCAGGGATTTATGTTGGGTAAGATGATGGGGCAAAGAGGAAGCCAAAGACCGGTGAGGAGGCAGTGGTGCGGGCCAGGCTCAATAAAGGATGGGTGCTTCTGCTGTTTCCTACTTTAGGTCAAAGCTGGTTCCGTGAAGCAGGAGTTTGAAAAGCAAGATGAACTGAAGCGCTCTGCAATGAGGGCAGTGGCTGCCCTGCTGACCATCCCTGAGGTGGGGAAAAGCCCCATCATGGCCGACTTCTCTTCCCAAATCAGATCCAACCCTGAACTTGCTGCCCTCTTTGAAAGCATCCAGAAGGATTCCGCTTCAGCCCCCAGTACAGACTCAATGGAGCTCAGCTAGTTCCCCCAGCACCGAGGTGGGCCCCCACTTAAGAGAAAGAAGCCCACCCAAGCCCAAGGCCTCCCCATCCCCCACTGCAGGTCTCTACTTTTGCCCTTCCACCATCTCACAGGGCCCTGCCGCTCCTGGTCAGGGCTTACAGTGCCTTCTCTAGGGACCCAACTCAAAAGGCCCCCAGCTTGAGCTGCGAGGCTGCCAACAGTTGGGCCCCTTCCTTAACTCAGGACAGTCATCCAAAGAAATAGGGTGAGGAAGTTTTCCAGTGACTTCACACTGTATCCCTCCATAGTCTGTCTGGTTCCTTCAGAGGGTGTCTCTGCCTCACAAACTAGTAGCATTTAGAAATAGGCTGTGCTGTCAGCTGTAAAAGGTCAGGAGGCAGCAGACACCACTCTGGTTTCTTCACTGCACTCAGCAATGCCTGAAGTTAGTGCTCAGGCCGGGCATTTCAAAAAGAAAAGATACTTGAGTCATTCACATTTTAAAATTCAAAATGGTTCATTTCTAAGTGGCAGTGATGAATCAGAAATTTGGATGTTTCTTTTCCAGGGAGGAGAAATGGGTTGGGTAGGGAACTGGACAGGTTTGGACCTCGTTTCATTTCTAATTTCAAAACACTTATTAGCAAATTGGGCAACAAGGAATTACACATCTTCTATGCCACCACCCGGGCAAAACCAGTTGGTTTGTTTCCTTCTGAGGAAGGTTTCAAATGTGTCTAGTGTTTAGCATTGAGGACAAAGAAATGCAAGTAGCAGGCCCAAGTATTTTCTGTGACATCCTAGGTTAATAAAGATTAGATTCTAAGTTACTTTTCTCTACACAACTCGTGTCTAATTGTGAGACCAATATCTTGAATGCACTTGTCAATTTGTAAGAAATCCCAAAAATGAGGCTAGGTGCGGTGCCTCACACCTGTAATCCCAGCACTTTGGGAAGCTGAGGTGGGCGGATCACCTGAGGTCAGGAGTTTGAGACCAGCCTGGCCAACATGGCGAAACCCTGTCCCTACTAAAAATATTAGCTGGGTACGGTGGCAGGCCTGTAGTCCCAGCTATTCAGGAGACTGAGGAGATTCAGGAGAATCGAGTCGCCTGAACCCAGGAAGCAAAAGTTACAGTGAGCCAAGATCAAGCCACTGCACTCCAGCCGGAGTGACAGCATGACAGTCTCCAGGAAAAAAAAAAAAAAAAAATCCCAAAACACCAGTTTACATTATAAATATTTATGACTAGGTTTTGAACAGGAGACAATCTGTAAGATGCCTATATACTAGAATGAGACTAGACCTAGAAAAGCTTTGTTATAACCAGCACAGCATTTCTGGTAGTTGACTGGATGGTTACGGAAAAACATCCTGTAAGCATTTCTATCTTGTAAGTACCACATCCCGTATCCCTCATGACCCATATACACTACGTAAGGTGCCTGTAATCCCAGTACTTTGGGAGGCTAAGGAGTTCAAGAGCCTAGGCAACATGGCTAGACCATCTCTACAAAAAAACAACTTCAAAAACTACCCAGGTGTGGAGGTGTGCATCTGTAGTCCCAGCTACTTGGAAGGCTGAGGTGGGAAATCACCTGAGCCTGGGGAGGTCAAGGCTGTAGTGAGTGTGCCACTGCACTCTCAGCATGGGTGAGAGCAAGACCCCGTCTCCAAAAAAAAAAATCGGGGCCACATGTCACTAAATTCTAAGAGTACCAGTCAAGAGGCTCAATTGTCACCAGTTAGGTCCCCGCCTTGGCAAACTGCTGTAACATACCTGAAGCAGCAGCTGGTGGGAAGGTTACAGGAGACTGAAAGTGCTTTTCCAGTAACCGTGGTGGATTACCTGGAAGAGCAATTTGTACATCATCCTGTTCTTTCTGGACAGAAGTTACAGGATGCAATTTAGGCATCCCATAACAATCTGTTTAAGAAATTCATCTGGGTATTTCCATGCATATTTTCTCAATTCTCACAAGCATCACATGGAATAACCTGTCACCTAACTTTACAAAGCAAGGTTAAGAATGACTACTTGTGGCTTGGGACCCACAGCTTCTCCAAGTGTCTTAGAACCTACCAAGTCTGTGCCCCTCATCCCCAGCCTCAACTGTGCACTTGAGGCCACGTTCCCCTGTTCAAGGACCGAGTGTCCTTTACAAATCCCCTCCAAATGGGAGATTCCAAAGGGGTGTGAGCAAAAGAACAATCTCTGTGACCAACTAAGTTAGCCAAGAAGCTGAAGACTTAAAACTAAGGAAGGAAGATGCCAGATGGCAGTTTTTACATTTATTTAAACAGAAAACGTGCACACCAGCTGTCTACTCATTTTCTTCACTGCGCAGCCTGGCATTGGGGTTGGTTACTCTGATGGCCAGCTGGGCGGCTCTTTCCACGATGGCTTTGCGGTTCTTGGAGGAAACATTGTGAGCAATCTCGGCACAGTAAGATCTGTAAGAGAATCAAGTAGGTAAGGAGCAAGACAGCCCTGAACACACTTGGAAAATTCCATTAAGAAGGCAGTGAGTTCCAGCACCAAGCTAAGAGAGGGCTGCTTGGTATGTGGCTGTGGAATGACACCTACATGCCCCCAAATCCTGACTCCCAACTCTATGGTTCCCTGGTGATGACAAGAACACTTTCATTTACAAAGTACCCTCACTGTTCCCTGTCATCTAATCCTTACAGCAGCCTTGTAATCCAGGCATTACCTCCATTTTACAGATAAGGAAACCAAGGCCTACAGCAAGCAATGGACAGGGATCCAGGGTGAACCCAGGCCCACGCTCCAGGTTCAATGGTTCTCCCCCAGTTGCAGGGTGCTTTACCTTGCCCTTGAAGTTTCAGAACTCTGCAAAGTGGTCAAGAGCAGAACCCAAGAGTCTGAATGGAGCCAAAAG
The DNA here is from genome assembly GCF_009764315.1 of Trachypithecus francoisi. Classification (NCBI taxonomy): domain Eukaryota; kingdom Metazoa; phylum Chordata; class Mammalia; order Primates; family Cercopithecidae; genus Trachypithecus; species Trachypithecus francoisi. The sequence continues at coordinate 56,865,056 of NW_022681453.1, forward strand.
CACCCAGTTTGACCGCTGAGGATACAAAGCAAGTAGAAGCAACAATGCTTAAAGTCACCCAGTCATAGCCATGCCTAATACCTGAGGACTTGGTGTGCCAGATCCAATTCTAACCCATTCCTTACAACTTTTTAAGAGGCAGCTACACTGTGCCCCATTTGATAACCAATTGGCCTAACAAGCACACTTCAGTAAGGAGGTGATTTATGAAGCCACCCACAGTGGGTTAAGAACAGACATTCCACTCCTGAAGCATTTTCAGCAAAGCAGCAGCAGGACTGTGAGGAGTGATTACATGAGGCAGTGGACACACAGCTCTTTTCAAGAACCCTGCCTTAACAGCAAGACAGCAAATCCAGACAATTCTTGTTTTACATGAGTCCACTCAAATTCAAAGCAACTATGTTTTTAAATGTTTCTATGTTTCAAAGGCTTAGGTTTATATTACACTTCTCATCTGTCCTTTTCAAAAAACTCTCCTGTCCTTGTCCATCTACATATTTGATAATTACAGAGTGTACCCACCATTTTAAATGTGTCCCCCTAGCTTGGGCATTTTCCATACTACAACACTCCAATCATTTTGAATAGACCCACAACATTCTATCCAGCACTCTACAATTCTCTCATTATATTTTCAGTTGTTTCCAGTGGTACTGCTGCAATGACTAGCTTTTGTTTCCCTGCTTTTCCATTCCTTAAGGACAAATGCCCAGAAATGGAACTTAGAGATCAAAGGTCAGAGATAACAGAGTATTTCCATGGATCTTAGAAAGACTGCCAAGCTGCACTTACAGAGCATATGGCAACCAGCCAACATGGGCACTGCAACTGAGTAATCATGTTGGCCTGTTACAGTTCAACTGTGGTTTCAGTGTCCACCATTAATTCCTATGCCCATCTTTTTCTAACAGAAATTTTCAGCATTTCAACGCCTGGTTAAATTTCCAGCCTTGGAAGGTAACCACGTTAGAATACTGCTCTTGTTCATTTTTATTACTTATATCTACAACCACTGTAGATAAAAGATCTTTGTAAACATAAACATCCTAGTTACTCACACACACTCCATGTTCTTTCTAGTTTACTTAGGAAAATTCAGCTTTTTGGCTTTCATTTACCAATAAGTGAAGAAAATAAACTGTCACTTCCCATGAGAATTTTTCATTCCACTGCCTAGTTTTGGTCTAAGCAGGTCACCAAGTCTCTTATACACAGAGCTCACCAAGTGTCTAACTTACTCAAAATACCTAGAACTAGCTGGGTGTGCTGGAGCATGCCTGTGGTCCTAGCTACCAGGAAGGCTGAGATGGGAAGAGACAGCTTGAGCCCACCTTGAGTTTGGGGCTGCAGTGTGCCATGATCACAGCTGTGAATAGACACTGCACTGTAGCCAGGGCAACACAGATGCTGTCTGTCTCTCTCAAATCAAACCAGGCCAGGTGCAGTAGCTCATGCCTGTAATCCCAGCACTTTGGGAGGCTAAGGCAGGCAGATCACTTAAGGTCATGAGTTCAAAACCAGCCTGGCCAAGATGGTGAAACCTCATCTCTACTAAAAATACAAAAATTAGTCAAGTATGGTGGTGCACACCTGTAATCCTAGCTACATGGGAGGCTCAGGCAAGAGAAACGGTTGAAACTGGGCGCTGGAGGTTGCAGTGAGCTGAGGTCATGCCACTGCACTCCTGCCCCGGCAAGAGAGCGAGACTCCATCTTAAAAAAACAAAAACCAATAAAACCCACCTAGAACCAATGCCCTGCAAACTCTCCATGCGCTTTCACTTCTACACCTTTGTGTAAGCACTCTCTGCCTGCCAAGTTTCCTCCTGTTCTCCACCTAATCCAAACTTGGTTGGTTCTAAAGCCCTCCTGTCCCCGAAGATACCCCTTACCACAGCACAGACTAAAGGGTCCCTTAAGGCCTAAGGTCCATGTTTGATCTTCTCCCTACCCTCCTTGTAAGCCAAAAATAAAATTCAAAGGCCCCCAGCGACCATCTGAATGCACTCCCTCCTTGAATAGGGTACTTTTGGTTTCCACAACCTCTTACCATAGCCAAGACATTCCTTTCTAGTGATAACCAATTCCTGATGAGAAACAGAAAATCTATTCAAAACCTGGAACTGCCACCTTTCTGGACTAAACCAATGTATGCCTTAAGTGTATTTGATTGATGTCTCATGTCTCCCTAAAATATGTAAAACCAAGCTGCTCCCTGCCCACCCTGGACCCATATTCTTAGGGTCTCCCAAGGGCTGTGTCCCAGGCCATGGTCAACTCATATTTGGCTCAGAATAAATCTCTCCAAATATTTCAGAGTTCAACTCTTTTGGCTGACACCTTCATAAAGAAAGCAACGTTCTGGAAACAACAGCCAAAGGATATTGTAGTAGTGGAAAGTGGTTATTATTGCAGTGTTCACAAAGCAGTCTTTTCCTGGTCTTGGGTCTCTACACTTAGAAGACCAAGTCTCCTCCCTCCAGTAAAGGAAACACCTTGAACTCCCCAACTTCTTTACTCCCCAACAAGCATTCTCTAAAATCCTGCAAGGAACAACTTCAGATTCCCTCAGAAAATGTACAACCCCTCCCCGCCAAAATGCATCCCAAGAGTTTCTAGAGTTCCTGCCAGAAGTGCTCACACAGATGCAAACTTCGGATCCCTGAAAACTAGAGGTGGGCCCAACTCACTTGTTGCACATCAGCAGCACTTCCAGCTCCTTGACATTGTGGACCAGGAACTTCCGGAATCCACTGGGCAGCATGTGCTTTGTTTTTTTGTTGCTCCCATAACCAATGTTGGGCATCAAGATCTGGCCCTTGAACCTTCTACGAACCCTGTTGTCAATGCCTCTGGGTTTCCGCCAGTTCCGCTGAAGGAAATAACACACAGGTGGGTTAGCGTCTGTGCAGAGTGCCAACTCTTCCTTTGGGGAGGGCAAAAGGACCAGATGAAAAGGAAGTATGCCACACAGTAGTTACCTTTGGTGACAGAACTTCACTATTTCCTTACTTTTTTGGTGGGAAAAACCACGACCTCGTGGCTTTAGCCACTAGGAATGCAGGCACCCCCACCATTCCTACTCCCAAGCAATGGAGGAGGCACCAATGGGATGCGAGGGGACTGTGTAGATACTGAGATGGCGAGCACAGCTGCAGACACGGCTCTCAGCACCTCTGAGTTTTCCTGTCTATAAAATAGGGATCCTGCTGTCATAAGGCAACCCAAAATACACGACACAAATGCAAAGCCCTCTAAACACATCGAAACAGCCAAGTGTCCCTTCTCATTTAAATTTCACTTAACACATCAAGAGATGTTAAGTACCAGCACTAGGGCACAATGGGGGAGACCTGTATTTCTACAGAAAGCTCTTCCACAAACCAGTTCATCCGTCAAAGGTAATCCCGACTAGATGATGTCAGAAACTGACAGCCTGTTGGAAACTTCTTTCTTCACCCCACACCCATTTCCATCCCAGGACCACATACCTTAATTTTGACATATCGGTCTGACTGGTGCCGGATAAACTTCTTGGTTCTTTTTTTGACGATCTTGGGCTTCACAAGGGGTCTGAGGGCGGCCATGATGCCTTTTGGGAAAGAAGCAGCCCCTGGTGAGGAAGAATCCTGGAAGGAGGCTTGGAAGGAGGCTTTCCCGCCCAAGGACTGAACACTGTCGCAGAGTGTCTTCCAATCGCCAGCTATGGAGCAAGCTGGGAATGGAATGGGTGCCTCTGCCAGGCTTGCTTTCCCTCCCTTTCCGAAGCTGGCAGAATACTAGGCACTCTCCAGACGCGATCCCAGGAGGTCAAAGGTCAACTCAACCACTCAGAGCCCAAAGAATGCCAACAGCTGAGCAAACCAAAACCGACCCCAAGACACTCTCAATTTGCAAGGGGCAGCAAATCCCACCTCGCCAGTGTCCGAACCCCGAGATGGCCTTGTCCATCTACTTGGACCTGAGTCTCAGTTTCCTCACCTGTAGAATAGAGATGACACTGCACGCTGAATGCCTGCAGTGCCTGTCACAGGGTAAACGTTTAATAAAGAAAACCTTCTAATTCCCTAGGGAGCTGCTGCGCTACCACACCCTTAACACACACAAAACCATCATACCGTCTAAGATGCCTCAAACCTGGAGATCTTGCAGTATCAACTCACACCTTCCTCAGTGTGGTCTTCAGAGCCATTCATTTATTTCCTACAGCAGCAGCCCTTCTGTTCGCAGCCATCAACTGGCACAGAGTGGGTACTCAGTGAACCACGTATTCAAAACGACTTTGCCTTCTGGCCCATGATATCCTCGAAGGCAAGGTGGGGGCAGTTGCATCTTATTTCCAGAGATACTACCAGAATTTCTGCCTGCAACTGAACCAGCAGCCGCAGCAGCCCTAGGGCCAGAGACTGCAGCGGAAGAAGCGGGCCATGGCAATGAACGAATACACGTGGGCCGACATCGGTGAGCGCTGGGATCCACAGATCCCAGCTGACGGCTGTCAAGCTGGGACACCCCTGGTCGTCCCACGGCCCACAGGAGACCCCGCAGTCTGAGCTCAACTAGCACCCTCCACCGCCAAGGAATAAACAAGCAGCCCGCAGCTCTGACTACAAGCGGAGAGCAGGAGGCTCTGGGACGCAAAGCCCCATCAACCCGGGCTGCTTCGTTCTACTCCTGTACACGCCCCAGTAAGCTGACAATAACAACACCCAGAGCCACTACCGCGCCGAAGGGGAGGCCGCCGCACCACTGGGCGACGGGGCCAGATGAATCCCGGAGGAATGCGGATGGCCACGGATTAAGACTTACCGAGGAGGAGATGGCTGCCACCTCCGTAGGCAGCGCCAAGGAAGAGAGAAGGGACAGTGGCACGCAAGGGCCGATGGGACGTAACCCCCCTGGGTCCTGGCAGGGAAAAGGCAAGCACTTCCGGTTCGGCTCTTTCAAATAAAATAAAGACACGTTAAAAAATAATGCCGCAAAAAATTCTGAGTATACATGTTTTAATAGACCGTAATATCTAGGAATATGACTGAAAAATGTATTCTACCTATCCTTGGGTCTACGTAGAAATTTGGAATTCTTTCTGAGCGAATAAGACCTGGTGGAGGGAGGAACTTACTTCCGCCAGAAGTTGAAGCCAGTCCGCTTTTGGGCTATTTCCGCCCGCGTTTCTTCTACTCCGAAGTGCGCCTCTTAGTGGTCAGAAGAGAACAAGACAGAGACTTCCTAATAATTTCGTCACCGAATTTAGACAGTAAATATAGTAACGAAACTGTAACAGCTGACATGCGATGGAATTCACTATGCCTACCACAATTCTATAACTTACCCCTATTATGTCTCCATTTTGCATATGTGGAAGGTGAAATTTGGAGACTTGACTCCAAACTCCATGCCCTAACCATTATGCTAAATGGCCTAGTTTTTGTTTGTTCATTTTTTAGAGATGAGGTCTCACTTTGTTGCCCAGACTGGTCTCGAACTCCTGGGTTCAAACGATCCTCTCGCCTCAGCCTCCTGAGTAGCTGGGATTACAGGCACGAGCTACTGCCTAGTTGTTTTTTGTTTGTTTGTTTTGTTTTGTTTTTTGGTTTTTTTAGACAGGGTCTCCCTCTGTCACCTAGGCTGGAATGCAAAGGCGCCATCTCACGGCTCACTGCAGCCACTGCCTCCCAGACTGCCTAGTTTTTAAAGTTACTCTTGATTCGTTTTGCTTAGCTTTTGTATTTAAGATTATTGTGAAAATTGGCAGAGCATGTTTTCTGAACACCATGGTTCACACCTGTAATTCCAATACTTTGGGAGTCTGAGGCGGGAGATTTGCTTGAGCCCAGGAGTTCAAGAACAGCCTAGGCAACATAGTAAGACTCTGTCTCTACAAAAATAAAATAATTAGCTAGGGCTGGTGGCGCATGCCTGTAGTCCCAGTTACTCGAGAGGCTGCGCTGGGACGATCATGTGAGCACCCAGGGGTTCTAGACAGCAGTGAGCTGTGATAATGCCACTGCACTCCAGCCTGGGTGACAGAGCAAGGCTCCATCTCAACAACAACAACAACAAACCTATAAAGACAAATAACCCAATTGAAAAATGGGTAAAGAATCCAAATAGACATTTATCTGTGGCCAATGAACACATGAAATGATGATCCACATCATTAGCCATCAGGGAAATACAAACTGGAACTGCAATGAGGTACCATTTCACACTCACTAGGATGGAGAAATGGGAATCTCTGTACAGTGCTAGTGCAAATATGAAATGGTGCAGTCACTTTGGAAATGAATAGCAATTCCTCAAAATGTTAAATGTAGGGTTACTATATGACCCAACAAGTCCACTTTCAGGTATATGCTCAAGAGAAATGAAAACATATGTCCACACAAAAGCTTGTACATGAATAATCACAGCAGCCTTATTCATAATAGCCAAAATGTAGAGACAACCCAAATGTCCATCAACTGACGAATGGATAAATAAAATATCATCTGTCATTCAATGGAATATTAGTCAGCAATGAAAAACAAGGAAGTACCAGTACATGCTACAACATGGATGGACCAGACACAAAAGGCCACATATTGTATGTCTCCATTTATATGAATTATCCAGAATAGGCAAATCTTTAGAGACAGAAAGTATGTTAGTCGTTGCCAGGGCTGAAGAGAAGAAGGAATTGGGATAGACTACTAATGGGGTTTACTTTGGGGTGATGGAAAAGTTCTAGAATTAGATGGTGACGATGATTGCACAATTCAGTGACTATACTGAAAGACACTTAATCGTACACTTTTTTTTTTTTTAGACAGAGTTTCACTCTTGTCACCCAGGCTGCAGTGCAATGGTGTGATCTTGGCTCACTGCAACCTCCGCCTCCTGGGTTCAAGCGATTGTCCTGCCTCAGCCTCCCAAGTAGCTGGGATTACAGGTACCCACCACCACACCCAGCTAATTTTTGTATCTTTAGTAGAGACAGGGTTTCACCGTGTTGGCCAGGTTGGTCTCGAACTCCTGACCTCCAGTGATCCACCTGCCTCGGCCTCCCAAAGTGCTGGAATTACAGGCATGAGCCTCTGCGCCTGGCAATCGTACACTTTAAATGGGTAAATTGTACAGTATGTGAACTACATCTCAAAAAAGTTGTTATAAAGAGTAATAATACAGGCATAGCTGCAGAAAAAAGGACAATCTTTCAACTGAATAAATTCAGCTTTGTAAAAGACTTATTTATTTATTTATTTGTTTGTTTTGAGATGGAGTCTCGTTCTGTCACCCAGGCTGGAGTGCAGGGGCGCAGTCTCGGCTCACTGCAAGCTCTGCCTCCCGGATTCACGCCATTCTCCCGCCTCAGCCTCCTGAGCAGCTGGGACTACAGGTGCCTGCCACCACGCCTGGCTAATTTTTTTGTATTTTTTAGTAGAGATGGGATTTCACCGCGTTAACCAGGATGGTCTCAATCTCCTGACCTCATGATCCACCAGCCTCAGCCTCCCAAAGTGCTGGGATTACAGGCATGAGCCACCGCGCCCGGCCTGCAAAATACTTTTTAAAGAGATGGAAAAAAGAAGCTGAGGGGACCCATTGAGCCACAGCAATAACTATACGTGCAAAGGAGGGGGGCCTTTGGGAGCAAAACCATCCAGTCTCCATCTTGGCTGAGGAGCCCTGACACACTCGTGCGCTCCTGGAGCACTTGGGTAGGACTAGGGGAGGTGCCACTGACTCTAGGAGCTGAGGATTGGGCTGTGTGAAGGGGGAGTAGGGAGATGCAGAGGCAGAGAGGCCTGTGTTCACCGTGGGATGACACAGGAGAAAAGACTGGTCAGCTCTCTGTCTTCCCAACTCCCTCTGTTAAAGTTGGCGAGAAAAGCCCTTAATTGTATTGCATTGGCTATAGATTCGGAAATGGTTTTTCCCTTGGTGTGTGTTCTTTTTCCTCAGATTGGAAAGGATCGGGCACTGGACTTTGACCCCTGCTGCATCAGCTATTTTGCTAAAGGGGAGTACGTTTTGCTGGGGGGTTCAGACAAGCAAGTATCTCTTTTCACCAAGGATGGAGTGCGGCTTGGGACTGTTGGGGAGCAGAACTCCTGGGTGTGGATGTGTCAAATGAAACCAGATTCCAACTATGTGGTAAGAAGAGGAAGTTTGTTCTGTGGGGCCATGGCTTGAAGAGGCACTGAGCAGCTGCCATGTCTCGAGACATATCACTGGGGTTTGTGTCTGACAAATGGGAGTGCAGACTTTCTCCAGAGAGCTGGGAATTGACAGTTCTCTCACCCTGCAGGTGGTCGGCTGCCAGGACGGCACCATTTCCTTCTACCAGCTTATTTTCAGCACAGTCCATGGGCTCTACAAGGACCGCTATGCCTACAGGGATAGCATGACTGACGTCATTGTGCAGCACCTGATTACTGAGCAGAAAGGTAAGAAGCAGGTCTAGACCTTGGGAAGAGGGACAGGTGGAAGCAGGTGGAAAGGGCTGCTGACAGGGCACTTGAAATGACAGGAAAGGTTTCTCCTTGGCCTTTTGAAAACATGTTAGCCACTGGGTCTGTGTCTTGGATTTTTGTTTTTTTTTTTTTCGTGGGGGAAGTAGGGATGCCAATCTCCTTGACGATCTCATGAAAGCAATAAACCCTCTCTGAAAAATGTACCAACTCAAAATTTTGCACATAATTTCAAGGAGTATGTGAATTTCCTGAGTGAGGGAGGATGATTTATGACAGGTTGGAGCCAAGTGGTTGACCTACATGGGTCTTTGTGGACCTTTATCCTTTCTGGTCAGAGTCACTCAGGGGTGCTTCTCCCTCAGCCCAGTATCCACTTGCCTCCTGCTGGGTCCTTCTGCCAGAGATGAGCAGCAGAATTGGATTGGCACAGGCTTAGTCAGAAGATCAGGGTTCCAGGTCTAGCATAGTCATTCCAAGCCCTAAGACCGCAGTCTCTCCCTCTGTCCACTTAAGTAGCTGTGCTGGTTAAATAGGCTCAGAATCCACTTACTTCAGGTGTATTCATATCTGGATGTGCTGGCCTTAGTGCACTGCTGGGTGCCTTTGCAAGGGATTCAGGTGGGGGGTTGTCTTGTAGATTCAGATGAGTGTCCTTTGGTCCCCCAGGGGACCATATCTTTTTGAAGATTCTGGCTGTGGAGGTTGGGGCAAAGCCTCTTGGACAGCTCCACAGTGTCCCCCTCAGGGACATTTTCTCCACCTGGTCTGTAGTGGGAGTGTAGAGCCTGGTGTGTACCAGAAATTACATGTCTTTCCTGTTTGTCAAGGAGGTGGGCAGGGAGCGGCCAAGGTGAGGTCAGTTACTTAGGCAGGCCTCCGATCACCAGGGGCCATAGTGCTGTGCAGGGGAGTTTATATTTGTATCCAGCAAGTGATGTTAACAGTGAGTTCGTTCCTCCCTCCCTGCCTCCCTCCTTTCTTTTCTTTTCTTTGCTTTGCTTTGCTTTGCTTTTTTAAGATGGAATTTCGCTTTGTTGCCCAGGCTGGAATGTAGTGGTACAATCTCGGCTCACTGCAACCTCCGCCTCCTGGGTTCAAGTGATTCTCGTGCCTCAGCCTCCCAAGTAGATGGGATTACAGGCACCTGTCACTATGCCCAGCTTACTTTTGTATTTTTTAGTAGAGATGGGGTTTCACCATGTTGGCTAGGCTAGTCTCAAAATCCTGACCTCAGGTGATCTGCCCTCATTGGCCTCCCAAAGTGCTGGGATTACAGGCATGAGCCACCGCGCCCAGCCTAAAGATTTTACAATGAGAGTGTCTCACTTTAATTGCCAGTAGTTTAAAGTGATAGCTTTTTAATTTCTCTGCCTTCCATTTAGTTAACAATCTCTGGCTAGAACTAGATTTTTTTTTCTTTGACAGTTTAGATTAAATGCAAAGAGAACACCGAGAAGATTGCCATCTATAGAAATTGATTAGCTATCCAACTAATCCTCTGCTATAATTGTATTCAGAGGACTCATTAGACATGCATTACCAGGTAAAAGAAAAGATTGTCAAGAAGTTTGAGTGCAGCCTCCTGGTGATGTGTGCCAATCACATCATCCCATGGCAGGTGGCTGTGCATATATATATGCGATATCTATAGTCCCAGTATGACAAAGTGCTCTGCAATACAAAAAAGTATTCTCCAGTTTATGGCTTATGACATGCTAATAGAGTCTGGTTCCTCTAGATGTCAGGAAATGAAAGCCAAAGAGCAGCCACTTAGTTTGAGGAAACAGACTTGTTTTCTAGTGACCAGTGTTAAAACCATGAGGTGGGCGCCCTACTGTTGTAGCGAGCATGAATGGAATTCACCCCAACTCCTCCAACATGCTGCTGCCCACCTGGCAGAGGATGATAATGCGATTGGCACACACCACCAGGAGGTTGCACTCAACTTCTTGACCAGTTGGGTCAACTCCCCCAACCATTTTGGCACCAGGAATGGGTGGAAAACAATTTCTCCACAGATGAGGGGAATGGTTTCAGGATGACACTGTTCCACCTCAGATCATCAGGCATTAGATTCTCATGCAAGCTGGATCCCTCACATGTGCAGTTCGCAATAGGGTTCTCACAGCTATGAGAATCTAATGTTGGTGCTGATCTGACAGGAGTCAGAGCTCAGGCAGTAATGCTCACCCACCACTCACCTCCTGCTGTGTGGCCCAGTTTCTTTTTTTTTTCCTTTTTTGAGATGGAGTCTTGCTCTGTCGCCCAGGCTGGAGTGCAGTGGCCAGATCTCAGCTCACTGCAAGCTCCGCCTCCCGGGTTCACGCCATTTGCCTGCCTCAGCCTCCTGAGTAGCTGGGACTACAGGCGCCCGCCACCTCACCCAGCTAGTTTTTTGTATTTTTTAGTAGAGACAGGGTTTCACCATGTTAGCCAGGATGGTCTCGATCTCCTGACCTCGTGATCCGCCCATCTCGGCCTCCCAAAGTGCTGGGATTACAGGCTTGAGCCACCGCGCCTGGCCAGTGTGGCCCAGTTTCAAACAGGCTGTAGACAGGTACTGGTCCTTGGCATGGGGGTTGGGGACCCCTGTTCTTGACCTTGATCTTCTCCTTTACCCAGTAATGCATGTCTGGCGAATCATCTGAATATATATATATATTATTATATATATACATCTGAATATATATATTATATATTATATATACTATATATTATATTATATATAATATATCCTCTGAATATATATTATATATATATATATAAATTTTTCTAGAGATGGGGTCTTGCCATGTTGCCCAGGCTGGTCTTGAACTCCTGAACTCACGCTATCTGCCTTCCTTGACTTCTCAAAGTACTGGGATTACAGGTGTGAGATACCATTCCTGGCCAGCTTGTATAATTTTAGTGACTTAAAACATAAATTGGTGTTCCATGGCTGGGCACGGTGGCTCATGCCTGTAATCCCAGCACTTTGGGAGGTTGAGGCGGGCAGATCACCTGAGGTCAGGAGTTCGAGACCAGCCTGGCCAACATAGTGAAACCCCATCTCTACTAAAGTAACAAAAAATTAGCTGGGTGTGATGGCACATACCTATAGTTCTAGCTACTAGGGAGGCTGAGGCACGAGAATCACTTGAACCCGGGAGGCGGAGGTTGCAGTAAGCTGAGATCATGCCATTGCACTCCAGCCTGGGCAACAAGAGCGAAACTTTGTCTCAAAATAATAATAATAATAATAATAATAATAATAATAAATGAATCGGTGTCCCACAAAATGAAGATACTTTTTTTCTGATAAGAATATACACATAAGATTTATGTCAACTCAGTAATCATTCAGGAGGTTTTACTTTCTGAGAGATTTTCTTTAATGAAAAAATTTTCTCAAGTCAGATTCCTAGGGTGTCTAAGTCAACACCAAGAAAAGTTTGGAAAGACTTTGAGAGAAGGCCAGCCCGGCATCTTTCTTGGAAGCAGAGGTAGATTTGGTTTCACATAGCCCTGCTGGAAGTGATGAAAGGGAAGAATTCTTTAAGAATCACTGTAGTGTTTACTTTACATGCTAGGGACATAAATTTCTTTTTTAAAAAAGGAATCACTGTAGTGTAAAATACTATTAAAATTTCTCTAAAAGTCTAAAGCTGGGCTGGATATGGTGGCTCACACCTGAAATCCCAGCACTCTGGGAGGCCAAGGCAGGAGGATTGCTTGAGGCCAGGCATTCAAGAGCAGCCTGGAAAACAAATCAAGACCGCATTTATATATTTTTTTAAAAATTAGCTGGATTTGGTGGCACTCACTTACAGTTCCAGTTACTCAGGAGGCCAGGGCAGGAGGATTGCTTGAGCCAGGAATTGGAGGCTTCAGTGGGCTATGATGGCACCACTGCACTCTAGCTTGAGTAAGTTTCACCTGCTGCAGACCTGTCTGTGTCTATGCACACCTAAAGTGCAGGAAGGAAATTATCAGTTTTGTCATCCGAAAGGGGAAAAGAGATGGTCAAACCCGGCCTTCTGCTTACTTCACAGAAATGCCAGAAGAGCCAGCAGAATGGAAAGTGCTTGGATCTTTGGGGATAAGCCTTGTGGCTTGAGGAAGCATGTCACCAGAGAAGACAGATCGAAGGCTCCATGCCCAGGGCCTGGCTGGCTTTCTGCTGGGCTTACACCATTCTTTGCCTCTTTAGGGCTTTGTAGGTGGTCAAGGCTGGTTTTCTAGAATGAACTTCCCCCCAAAGTTGGAGCCCCTCCTGACTGGTTTACCTCGACTACTGCAGGGCTTCCCAATGTTACGGGAAGATTCGGTCCCCTTACTAGGCTCCTCCTTGTTCTCCGCAGCAAAATCGATAGTCGGAGGGGCCTGAAGTAGGGAGCAGCCTCAATTACAAGGGGTTACCTGGTGATATCGTTTGGCTGCATCCCCATCCAAATCTCATTTGGAATTGTAATAAACCCCAAGTGTCAAGGGCAGAGCCAGGTGGAGATAATCGGATCATAGGGGCAGTTTTCCCCATACTGTTCTCGTGGTAGTAAATAAGTCTCACGAGATCTGATGGTGGAGTTCCCCTGCACACGCACTTTTTGCCTGCTGCTGTGTAAGATGTGACTTTGCTCCTCCTTTACCTTCTGCCATGATTGTGAATTGTGAATAGCCATGTGGAACTGTGAGTCAGTAGCCTCTTTCCTTTATAAATTACCCCGTCTCGGGTATGTCTTGATTAGCATTACGAGAACAGACTAATACAGTGAATTGGTACCTGGAGTGGGATGCTGCTGTAAAGATACCTGAAAATGTAGAAGCAACTTTGGAACTGGGTGATAGGCAGAGGTTACTGGTGGAAGGTATCCAGGTTCTTGGCATCTTGAACAAATAATTGGACAAAATGCACAAACAAAGCAAGGAAAGCAAAAGCAGAGATTTATTAAAAACGAAGGTACACTCCACAGTGTGGGAAGTGGGCCTGAGCATCAGGGCTCAAGAGCCCCCGTTACAGAGTTTTCTGGGGTTTCAATACTCTAGAGGTTTCCCTTTGGTTACTTGGTGTATGCTCTGTGTAAATGAGAATGGAGTGAAGTTACAAAGTCATTTACTCAGAGTGTGTCCAATGTAAATGAAGAGGATGTTACTTGGCGTGTATGATCTACCTAAATAGGATGAATGTGAAGTTACAAAGTGTAAATGGAGAGGATGTTACTTGGAGTGTGTGGGCAATGTAAATGGAGATGATGAATGTGAAGCTACAAAGTGTAAATGTTGTAAATGGAAAGGATGAAGTGAAGTTACAAAGCCATTCACATTTCGTTTTTTTTTTTTTTTTTTTGAGATGGAGTCTTGCTCAGTCTCCCAGGCTGGAGTGCAGTGGCGTGATCTTGCCTCACTGCAAGCTCCGCCTCCCGGGTTCACGCCATTCTTCTGCCTCAGCCTCCCAAGTAGCTGGGACTACAGGCGCCCGCCGCCACACCCGGCTAATTTTTTGTATTTTTAGTAGAGACGGGGTTTCACCGTGTTAGCCAGGATGGTCTCGATCTCCTGACCTCGTGATCCACCCGCCTCAGCCTCCCAAAGTGCTGGGATTACAGGCGTGAGCCACCGCGCCCGGCCAGCCATTCACATTTCTGTCATTGCTGAAGTGCTTCCATTTGATTTAGTTCTAAGAAGTCAGCATGGATTGGCCTTATGTTCCCTGCCGCCAGGCCCTATTCTCCTGCCTCATTGGAACAGTTTGCAGGGCTCAGAAGATAGAAAAAAGTGGGAAAGTTTGGAACTTTACCTAGAGACTTGGAGGGCTCAGAAGACAGGAAAATGTGGGCAAGTTTGGAACTTCCTAGAGACTCGTTGAATTGCTTTAACAAAAATGCTGATAGTGATATGGACAATAAGGTCCAGGCTGAGGTGATCTCAGATGGAGATGAGGAACTTATTGGGAACCAGAGTAAAGGTCACTCTTGCTACGCAACAAGAATGTTGGCATTTTGCCCCTGCCCTGGAGATCTGTGGAACTTTGAACTTGAGAGAGATGATTTAGGTTATATAGGGAAAGAAATTTTTAAGCAGCAAAGTGTTCAAGAGGAACAAAAGCATAAAAGTTTGGAAAATTGCCGGGCACGGTGGCTCAAGCCTGTAATCCCAGCACTTTGGGAGGCCGAGATGGGCGGATCACGAGGTCAGGAGATCGAGACCATCCTGGCTAACACTGTGAAACCCCGTCTCTACTAAAAAATACAAAAAAAACTAGCCGGGCGAGGTGGCGGGCGCCTGTAGTCCCAGCTACTCGGGAGGCTGAGGCAGGAGAATGGCGTGACCCCGGGAGGCGGAGCTTACAGTGAGCTGAGATCCGGCCACTGCACTCCAGTCTGGGCGACAGAGTGAGACTCTGTCTCAAAAAAAAAAAAAATAAATAAATAAATAAAAAAAATAAAATAAAAGTTTGGAAAATTTGCAGCCCAATGAGGCAATACAAAAAATATCCATTTTCTGGGGAGAAATTCAAGCTGGCTGTAGAATTTGTATAAGTAAGGAGAGGCAAATGTTAATCACCAAGACAATGCGGAAAATGTCTCCAGGGCAAGTCAGAGACCTTCAAAGCAGCCCCTCCCATTACAGGCCTATAGGCCTAGCAGGAAAAAAATGGTTTTGTGGGCTAGGCCCAGGGCCTCCCTGCAGTGTGCAGCCTAGGGACTTGGTGCCCTGCATCCCAGCTGCTCCAGTGGTTAAAAGGGGCCAAGGTACACCCTGGGCTATGGCTTCAGAGGGTGCAAGCCCCAAACCTTGGCAGCTTCCACATGGTGTTGAGCCTGTGGTTACACAGAAGTCAAGAATTGAGGTTGGAAACCTCCGCCTAGATTTCAGAGGATGTAAGGAAATGCCGGGATGTCCAGGCAGAGTTGTACTGCAGGGGCAGAGCCCTCATGGAGAACCTCTGCTAGGGCAGTGCCAAAGAGAAATGTGGGGTTAGAGACCCACACAGAGTTCCCACTGGGGCACTGCCTAGTAGAGCTGTGAGAAAAGGGCCCCTGTCCTCCAGACTCTAGAATGGTAGATCCACTGACAGCTTGCACTGTGCACCTGGAAAAGCCACAGATATTCAATGCCAGCCTGTGAAAGCAGGCAGGATGGGGTGAGGGTGGGGGAGCTATACCCTGCAAAGCCACAAGAGCATAGCTTCCGAAGGCTGTGGGAATCCAGCTCTTTCATCAGCATGACCTAGATATGAGACATGGAGTCAAAGGAGATCATTTTGGAGCTTTAAGATTTGGCTGTCCCACTGGATTTCAGACTTGCATGGGGCCTCTTGTCCTTTTATTTTGGACAATTTCTCCCACTTGGAACAGGTGTATTTATCCAATGCCTGTACCCCATTGTATCTAGGAAGTAACTAACTTGCTTTTGATTTTACAGGCCCATAGGTGGAAGGGACTTGCCTTGTCTCAGATGAGACTTTGGACTGTGGACCTTTGAGTTAGTGCTGAAACAAGTTAAGATTTTGGGGAACTGTGGGAAGGCATGATTGGTTTTGAAATGTGAGGACAGGAGATTTGGTAGAGGCCAAGGGTGGAATGATATGGTTTGACTGTGTCCCCACCCAAATCTCACCTTGAATTATAATAATCTCCATGTGTCAAGGGTGGGGCCAGGTGGAGGTAATTGAATCATGGGGGTGATTTTCCCCATACTGTTCTCATCGTGGTGAATAAGACTCATGAGATCTGATGCTTTTATAAATGGGAATTCCCCTGCAAAAACTCTCCTGCCTGCCACCATGTAAGACAAGACTTTGCTCCTCATTTGCCTTCCACCATGATTGTGAGGCCTCCCCAGCCATGTGGCACTCTCAGTCAATTAAACCTTTTTTCTTTATAAGTTACCCAGTCTCAGGTATGTCTTTATTAGCAGTATGAGAACAGACTAATACACTTGGCCACCACTAGCCCAGAGGTGACTTCCCGTCAATTTCAACTCACTCGGTCCCTGAGAAAGTAGAATGGTTCAGGGGAAAGAGAGGGTACAGCGTTCAGGCTGACCTGGGCTTGGGTCCTGCCTGCATCCCTTACTGTGTGATCTTAAGTAAGTTAGTGAGCCTTTCTGAACCTTGATTTCTTTTCTCTAAAATGAAATTAGTAATTGCCCCTCACGGAATTGCTACAGGAATAAACAAGATACCATAGTACCTAGCTCAGTGCTGGGCACAAAACAGGGCCCAAAATGTTACTTCTTCTCTCCCCAGCCTCAACTTCCACCTATGGTGGGGGTGGGTAGCAGGCCCCAAATGTGAATCTGTCTGAGTCTAGAACCATATAAGTGTGGAAGGGTGTGTGCTCCACCGTCCCCACTGCTGGCTGTGTAGCAGGCTAGGGGAGGTGATTCTCAGCCCTGCCAGGAGATATTAGCATTCTCAGCTGCGACATTGCCTGCTGGCTTTTCCTCTTCTCCACTGCCCCTCCCGCTACGCATGAAGCAGCTATATTGCTTCTTTTCTCATTATAAAAGCAATCCATGCTCATTATAAAAAGATTCAGACATTATAAAATATCCTAGGTAGAAAGCCGTGAGCATCTGCTGGTCCCTGGGGCTCCAGGGCCGAGCAGAAAACTGAGGTACCCAGGGTGCCTCCCAGGAAAGCTCTATTTTCACAATGTGTGAACTGTAAATGCAAATGCAAGATATTCTTTTCAAATCTTACAAATTACTCACTTTTTTTTTCTTATAAAACACAATAGATGGGCTGGGCACAGTGGCACATGCCTGTAATCCCAGCACTTTGGGAGGCTGAGACGAGTAGATCAACTGAAGTCAGGAGTTTGAGACCAGCCTGATCAATATGGAGAAACCCCATCCATGTTGAAAATACAAAATTAGCCAGGCATGGTGGCACACGCCTGTGATCCCAGTTACTCGGGAAGCTGAGGCAGGAGAATCACTTGAACCCTGGAGTCAAGGTGAGCCAAGATCGCGCCGTTGCACTCTAGCCTGGGTTACGATAGCGAAACTCCATCTCAAAACAAAAACAAACAAACAAACCAAAAAAACCCACACAGATGTTAAGACAAAACAAATCCAGGCAAACAAAAAAATTATGCAATTCCACCTACCCAGAAATACTGTTAATCGTTTGGAGCATATTCTTTTTTTTTTTTTTTTTGAGACAGAGTCTCGCTCTGTCGCCCAGGCTGGAGTGCAGTGGCCGGATATCAGCTCACTGCAAGCTCCGCCTCCCGGGTTTACACCATTCTCCTGCCTCAGCCTCCCGAGTAGCTGGGACTACAGGCGCCTGCCACCTCGCCCGGCTAGTTTTTTGTATTTTTTAGTAGAGACGAGGTTTCACCGTGTTAGCCAGGATGGTCCCGATCTCCTGACCTCGTGATCCACCCGTCTTGGCCTTCCAAAGTGCTGGGATTACAGGCTTGAGCCACGTGCCCGGCCTGGAGCATATTCTTGTAAATGTTTTTCTGTGTATAGAGATGTATATTTCTTCTGTAATAGAAGTGGAATCCCTTTGCTGATTCTCCACTTTCTATATAGGGATTCATATTTCAGGAGAACATTTTTCAAAAGTAACGCTTGCTTACTGAAAAATTCCAAAAACACGCAGTTGCATGGTGGGGCTTGCCTCTGTTCATTTCTCTGTGGTTCCCTTTCCTCCTTTTCCCTCCATCCCACTGTAAGCAATTTAGTGGGATTCAGTCTTTAAGAGGATATTGGGCTGAAATGTGCGAGCACTGCCCAAGCCCAGGGTGGTTCTCACAGGATCCCCACCATCCCTGTCCCCCAAGAACCAAACGCCAACAGTGTGGCCTGGAACACCCAGTGTGAGGACATGCTCTGCTTCTCTGGAAGAGGCTACCTCAACATCAAAGCCAGCACCTTCCCTGTGCACCACATCCACCAGGAACTTGCTCTCCCTCAACTGCACCAAACCAACTCTGCTTATTCAAAGTTTTCTCCCAAGACTGCCATCCTGACCTCAAAAATAAATGCAGTTTGCTGCTCCCTGACTGTAGCCGGCCAAGAGGAGCCAAAGGGGTAGCCTGGGGCTGCCTCTGCCAGGACCTTAAGATTCAGCAGCAAGGCCGGGTCCGGTGGCTCACACCTGTAATCCCAGCACTTTGGGAGGCCGAGGCGGCAGATCACCCCAGGTCGGGAGTTCGATACCAGCCTGACCAACATAGAGAAACCCCATCTCTACTGAAAATACAAAACTAGCTGGGCATGGTGGCGCATGCCTGTAATCCCAGCTACTCAGGAGGCTGAGGCAGGAGAATCACTTGAACCCGGGAGGTGGAGGTTACAGTGAGCCGAGATCGTGCCATTGCACTCCAGCCTGGGCAACAAGAGCGAGACTCCATTTCAAAAAAAAAAAAGATTCATCAGCAAAGTCTTGCTGGCTGCACCAAAGCCGTCCTGCTGATACAGCAGGTCAGGACTGTCAAAAGTTAGGAAAGGCAGTCTTAAGACAAAGGCAACTCTGTCGCCTCTGCCTCCGGCCATCCTGCGGTTTTGGCCTGGAGAGGAGGGGTAAAGCATCAGATACAGTCTTGGAATTTTTGGTTTCCCTTCAAAATTTATATCATCTTGTGCAAGAACTGGTTTGTCAGGGCTGCCAACTAGGACAGCAAGCCCTAGGAGGGAGGGCTTCTCCAGGTGGTGGTGACTTCATATTTGGAATGCAACAGCAAGATAAAGTATAGCTCAGAGGGTGAGTGAGTCTCAGCGGGTGAGTGAGTCTATTTCTAAAATTCCACTCAAATTGTGCCTCCCAGAAAGTCCAAGTGTTAGCCATCCATCATATGCTCAGCTGTGATGTGCCTGTCTGAGTGCCTGCCCCACTCACGGGGCAGTCAGCATGGCAAGGAGTTGTGCGGTTCGGGGAAGGAGCACCGGCTTTCAGTCCTGACTCTGCCATTCAAACATTTGCTGAACAAAGGACCTGTCTAAGGCACTGCTAGGTGGTGTGGGGTGATGCTAAGATGAGGTACTTGTTTAATTCCTGGGTGTAAGGAGGTGACAATCTAGAGGGAAGACTTTAAATTTCATTCTGTGTCCAAAGCATACAACACCTGTTCTAGGGATTTTGTCTTCCTCCTTGCTGGCATTTCTGGGTGGGGCAGAGAGGGAAGCTCCCTCCATGGAGATGCCTCCTCCCTCCTCTGAATCTTACAGCCTCCTCCATCTCCACTTTCCTACACTGAGGACATCTAAAAATATAATCTAGATCATTGTTACACAACGATCACTTCCCTTGTTTAGTAATGGCTAGCATCTGCACAACCATCCCTGATTTAAATTCCCCTTTACAACATCTCAGTTAAGCCTCATGACTGCAGCGGGCATTCTCACAACCCCCATTTCAGAACTGGGAGGACTGGGGCTCTGAGGGAAGCGGCTGGCCTGAGGTCCCAGAGCCCCGTACGTGGCACAGCTGGTACTCAGCCAGGCTTCTTAGTCCTGGTCTGGTCCAGTCTCCTCTCTCTTCATGCCTACAAGTCTTGATCTAACCCAAGGTGGGCATCACATCCCTCTTTGCTACTCCTTCAGTATCAGCCCAGGAGTATGCACAAAGTGAGCAGCTCGTTAATTGACTGTGGGGAGATAAAGAGGGAAGGGGTAGGGGAGAGGGGGTTGGAAGCCATTCCTTCCTCCATCTCAGATTCTAGAGGGAAACACAGCTCAGGAACATACCTGGGCTTTTCTTATGTGCAGAAAGGGGTCAGATGTTTTCAGCCATCTCTCTAGCTTTCTTTTTTTTTTTTTTTTTTTGAGATGGAGTCTCGCTCTGTCGCCAGGCTGGAGTGCAGTGGCCGGATCTCAGCTCACTGCAAGCTCCGCCTCCCGGGTACACGCCATTCTCCTGCCTCAGCCTCCCGAGTAGCTGGGACTACAGGCGCCCGCCACCTCGCCCGGCTAGTTTTTTTGTATTTTTAGTAGAGACGGGGTTTCACCATGTTAGCCAGGATGGTCTCGATCTCCTGACCTCGCGATCCGCCCGTCTCGGCCTCCCAAAGTGCTGGGATTACAGGCTTGAGCCACCGCACCCGCCTCTAGCTTTCATAGACTAGGCCAAAGGACACAACGAATCAAGTCCATGAATCCCACCATGAAGGTATGTGGGAAGTGCCCACATTGCTGTCAGAATCAGAGACCTTGACCATCTTCTCCACTCTAGTTGACAGATGCTAAGAAAAGCAGCATTGTGTAATACGTGGCCAGTGATTACACCGATAATAAAAGCCGCCATTTACAGAGTGCCTATAATGTGCCAGGCTACTACCAGGTGCTTCCCATAGATGACAGCTAATAAGAGTGACAGCCAGAATCTGAGATGCTGCTCCTGGATCAGGCTTTACAGGCATCTTCCCACTCAATCCTCACAGCTTTGTCCAGCTGTGCAACAACTGAATTACAGATGCTTGCAGGGTAGCCTCTGCCCAGAAGCCTGGCCCTGCAGGATGAAAGGATGAAGTTACATTGTATTCCTCTTCAAGGCAGCCAGGGGCCAGGGGCTCGCTCATCTCCCCAGGTCTTTTTAGGAGGGAGGATGCCATAGAGCCAAGCAGAGGCTGCAAGTGGCCAGGGTTGCTCCACACTTTCAGTTCAAAGTGCTCCAGAGCTGCCGCTTCCTCTAGGCGTAGGTCAGCCCATTTCGACTGGGACAATCCATGTGGGCGCTCTTCTAGATCCTCATGCCAACTGAATGAGGCAGGTACTGTTGCTCTCTCTATTCCATGCAGGAGGAAACTAAGGCTCAGCGAGGCTATGCCACATTCCCATGGGTCCACAGCCAAAAGCTCAGTGAAACTCGAGCCCAGTCTGTTTCCTAAGCTCATGCTCCCTCCGTCACGTCCCCTCTCCACCTGCGCATTGTAAGGGACATCTGTATGTTCTGGGATTTACCTACCTGCATGGTAAAGGGCTTGTTCGGAGCCATTGCTAAAAATGCCCAGTGCTGCTGACTCTCACTTGTAAATCCCCTGGCCTGGATCTAGCGGTCTTCACCTGAAGCCAATGAGCATAATTTTTCTCTCTATAAAAGTAACCGGTTGCTGTGGGGTCCAACTATTGTCATTTGTCACATCTTACTGAGGTCAAAATGTCTGCCTCTCCTCATGTGCTATGAGGTGGGAAGTGGGTTAAAGTAAACTCCTAAGAGTGTTTCTCAAAAAAAAAAGTGTCTTTGAGTACACTCCATGTTGACTGTCCTATGGCCTTAGGTGCACACATCTGGGTGCCCAGCATAATTCCAGAGAACTGCGGATCCTCAGCAGGTGCCTTTTGGAGAGGGAAGATGTTCCTGTCCTGCTGACGGGGGGAAAGAATCTGTCCACATTGACCTGTACCTGCTGAGTGCCAGGCCATAGATCATTTTTATTGGTCATAGTGATATCCTGGGGCCTAGAATGGATACGGTCTGAATTTCATGTCTGTTAAATTCTTATTGTAAATATATATTTTGTAGGGATAGGGTCTTGTTATATTGACCAGGCTGGTCTGGAACTCCTGGGCTCAAGCGATCCTCCTGCCTTGGCTTCCCAAAGTACAGGATTTACAAGTGTGAGCTCCTATGCCCAGCCAAAACCGTTTTTTTTTTTTTTTTTGGTTGTTTGTTTGTTTTTTTACTCACTGCCAGATTTTAATTCATTTCCAAGTACTAGGAGTTAGTCTGTCTGGTGAGCCTGAGCTATGTGCAGGATTTTTAAAAGATGATTTCTGTCAGTTGGGAAGCATGTTAAAATGCCCTCCCTGAGCACCCCTTCTGCAGTATGGTTATCCCCCATCTTCCATCATCACTTTTCTTGGTATTTCCTTCCTAGTTCCTATCTCTATTGGGAGTTTTTTGCACTGATAGACTAGTCTCCCTTGCCCAGTTAATGCCCTCTCCCCACCCCAAGGGTCATCCCCAGGCAGGCCAGGCCACTATGTCTGGGGTGCCTGTCGCATGTGCCCTTGATGGGTGGCCCCCAGGGGACACAGCCACACTCGGTCAGCTGTGGTCCTGGGGCAGCCGCGTCTGGGTAGGCGATACTTAGGAAGGACAAACTCCAAAACCCAGGGCTCCAAAGGACCCATGCGAAGATCGGGAGGCTCAGGGGAGTGAATCTGTGCTGGGCCCAGTGATTCGAGACCACTGGAGACACAGCAGAGGGGACCCCCTGAGGTATCTGGAGGTGCTGAGTGTGTCCGGGAGCTGCAGAACCTACTGAGGGCGCCCAACAGTGTGGGGACAGCATTGCCTGGAGAAAGGTGGCCATGGTAGCCCACAGGGGTCCAGCTGTGCCTAGGGAGACCAAGCTGGGTAGGTCCTTTGCCCATGGGAGTTCTGTTTCAGACCCACCCCCAGCACCTGGCCCTGCCCCAGTCTCTGCCCTGTTTGTGCCTGCAACCGTGGTGCCCAGGCTTGCCCCACCAGGAGACACCACGAGTCTGTCCATGTGTCCACATTTCTGCTTCTTCCCCATGAAGTGGGCAATAGGTCAGGGATCCAGTCTGTTATAACCAGGAAAGGGAAGGGCCTCCAGGCCCAGAAAGTTTGGCAGCTGAGGTGTTGTCAGCAACAGTTAGTGACCTTAGCCTAGTTAGCCACAGTGGTGCTGTGCATCTTAGCCTAGTTTGCAGAAAGGTAGGACTTGTAAACAGTGTAGTTAGGAGTACTGTGGAGCAGGGATCGGCCTCCACCTCCCTTGACAAAGAAATACAAAACTATAAGATCATAGGCACCATCCACCAGGGATCTGGCCCAGCATAGGCTAACTGAGACCCAGGTTGTCCTCCAAATCATCTCTAAAAAGGCTGGCCTTGCTCTCCAGACAGAGATGATCATCATAAAAATTCTCCACCACCCAAATATCATTCAACTCCACCAGGTGATTGACAAGGCAGTCACCGTGACAATTAGGTGGTAATGGAGTATGCCGGAGGAGAAGAGCTGCACCACCTGATACACCACCACCACCACATCAAGGATGGGGAGGAGGCCTGGATCATATTAAGGCAGATTCTGTCAGCCCTGCAGTACTGCCAGTTAAAGAACATCACACATCCACACCTAAATCTACAAAACAACCTACTCAATGAGGAAGGCAATATAAAAATCATGGACTTCGGCTTTAGCACAATATTCAGGGAGCAGCAGATTGCTGAAAACCTTTTGTGGGGGGTACCCCTACATGGTCACAGAAATCTTCCTGGGCCTGGGGTACCATTGACTTGCCATAGATGTATACCGCCTCAGCAGTATTCTCTATTCCACAATGTCCGGATCCCTGCCTTTCGACTCAAGAAAGAATTATCAGACCTCAAGAAAAAATTATCAGTGCAGAATACCATTCACTACAATTGTATTCCCTACGAATGGAAAGACCTACTGAAAAGTGACCAGTGCTGGACTCCAGGGAGTGTCCTTCATTGAAAAAAGTAATGAAAGATCCCTAAGTGAAAAGTGTCCAGAAGATGTCACTACCAATGTATGAAAAGCCACTCCTGGACCACCTGAACCCCAAACCATCCAGCTCATGGTGTCATGGAATTCCAGACCGAGAACATCTCAGTTTCAACAGTGGAAGAGAAATTAACTATCCCATGGCAAATATCTCATTTGAGAACACAAAAAATAAGAGAAGAGGAGGCGCTCAACCATTGAGCACTACCCCTTCCTCCTGGGGTTTCCGCCTATCCATCCCCATCTGCAGAAATATCCCCCTTCCCAGCAAAACCAATGGGGGCTCAAAGCAAGCTGGAATTCCCTACTTGTCATTTTCAGCTACCCAAGCAGGGCCAAAAGTCAGAGAAAGTCAGGTAAGACTCTCCCTCCCTACAAACGAGCATGAGCAGGAAACAAGAAGAGTCTGGAGAGAGGGCAAAAAGGTTGTGGGCCCCACTGTCTACCCAGTGTGCAGCTGTCCTTAAAATCCACTTTGGGGGTGAGGGTCCACCAGGTGTCAATACTGAATCTCCCTCCACCCAATGTGAGTTTGCAACTCCAAAGAAAGGGTCCCTGTGGGCCCCACCTGAGATCCCCAAGGCCCTTCAGAGTCTGTCTTCCCCACCTTGCTGCCATCCACCCCCTCTAGAAGTGCCAGCCCTCTGAGAGGAGGTGCCTACCTCAGGCCTGGCGTCCACTGGCACCAAAAAAGGCTAGAATTGATTCTGGGCCATGACCTGTGGTAGAGTTTGACATCTCTTTTCTAAAAGTTGGGACTCCAGGATCAGCCAGCTGGGGTGGGTAAAAAGACCATAGGGAAGGGGCAAGAGGCACCAAACAAAACCCACAAAGAGAGAAAGCCCCCTCCAGTGTCAACACAGGCCTGGCCCCAGAAACTGTGCGGCCCTAAATGCAAACTGGGCAACCTTGGCTTGTTCATCTCCCTTTGCGGTAGCGTAGTGAGGAGGTACCATAAAGCAGGGATCAGTCTCCACCTCAATTCACAGAGAAATGCAAAATTATCGGATCGTAGACACAATTCGCCAGGGAACTGGCCAAGCATAGGTTAACTGGGAGCCAGGTTGTCCTACAAATCATCTCTAAAATGACTGGCCTTGCTCTGCAGAGAGAAAGATGAGTACCATGAAGACTCTCAACCGCCCAAATATAATTCACCTCTACCAGGTAATTGACAAGGCGGAAACAACTTATATGATGATGCACCACAACAACAGCTGAACCACCAGATACGCCACCACGGCCACAGTGGGCAGCGGGGGAGGCCCAGATCAACTTCAGGCAGATTTTGTCAGCCCTGCAGTACTGCCACTTAAAGAACACCACACATCCAGAGCGAAAGCCACAAACCCATCTAGTCATAGAGAAGGCAATATAAAAGTCATGGACTTTGCCTTTAGGGCAATATTCAGGGAGAAGTAGATGCTGAAAACCTTTCGTGGCCTATACCCCTACATGGCCACAGAAGTCTTCCTGGGCCCAGGGTACCACTCACTTACCATGGACATATACTGCCTCAGCGCTATTCTCTATTCCACGATGGTCGGGTCACTGCCCTTCTACTCAGGGAACCCTACAGACCTCAAGAAAAAATTATCAGTGCACAATACCATTCACCACAATATTTTTTCCCTGTGAAAGGAAAGACTTACTCAAAAATGACTAACTCAGAACCCCAGGGAGCGTCCTTCACTGGAACAAGTGGAAAATCCCTAAGTGAAAAGTGTCCAGAAGATGCCACTACTAATGTATGAAGAGGCACTCCTGGATCACCCGAACCCCAAACAACCCAGCTCATGGTGCCATGGGATTCTAGGCTGAGAACATCTAAGTGTCAACATTGGAAAAGAATTCAACTATTTCATGTCATATAACTCATTTGAGAAGGGAAGATACACCGAATAGGAAGCACTCCACCATCAGAGTCGCATCCCTTCCTCCTGGGGTCCCCACCTATCCCTCTCCATCTGCTAAAGTTTCCACCTTCCTGCAAAACCGAAGAAGGCTCAAAGCAAGCCACTATTTTTTACTTGTCATTTTCAGCTGCCCAAGCAGGGCCAAAAGTCAGAGAAAAGAGAAACATAAAATTCCCCTTTCCCCCAGGATAGAAGAACCAGGAAGCAAGAAGTGGGCTGGGGAGAGGGTAAAAGTGTTGTGGGCCTTTTTTTTTTTTTTTTGAGACAGAGTCTTGCACTGTCGCCCAGGCTGGAGTGCAGTGACGCAATCTCTGCTCACTGCAAGCTCCGCTGCCTCCCGGGTTCATGCCATTCTCCTGCCTCAGCCTCCTGAGAAGCTGGGACTCAGGCGCCCGCCACCACACCCAGCTAATTTTTTTGTCTTTTTTAGTAGAGACAGGGTTTCACCATGTTAGCCAGGATGGTTTCGATCTCTTGACCTCGTGATCCGCCCGCCTCGGCCTCCCACAGTGCTGGGATTACAGGCGTGAGCCACTGCGCCTGCCATGGGCCTTCTTGTCTACGCAGTGTGCTGCTGTCCTTAAAATCTACTTTGGGGGTGAGGGTCCACCAGAAGTCAATACTGAATCTTCCACCCAATGGCAGTTTAAACTTCAGAGAGAGGGTCCCTGTGGATCCCACTTGAGTCCTCAAAGGGCCCCTCAGAGTCTGTCTTCCCCATCTTGCTGCCATCCACCCCCTCTAGAAGTGCCATCCCTCAGAAGAGGTGCCTTCCTCAGACCTGGCATTCACTGGCACTGGACAAGGCCAGAATCGTTTCTGGCCCGTGACCTGTGGTACAGCTTGACATCTCTTCTCTAGAATTTGGGGCTCCAGGCTCAGCCAGCGGGGCTGGGTTAAGAGACCACAGGGAAAGGGCCTCAGGCACCAGAACAAAAGCCAGGAACAGAGAGAGCCCTCAACAGCGTCATCCCAAGCCTGGCCTCAGGAGCTATGCGGCCCTAGGTGCAGGCGGGGCAACCTTGGCTTGTTCATTTCCCTTTGTGGCAGCGTAGTAAGGAGGTACCGTAAAGCAGGGATTGGTCTCCACCTCACTTCACAAAGAAATACTAAATGAACAGATCATAGACACCATTCCCCAGGGAACTGGACCAGCGTAGGTTAACTGGGATCTAAGTTGTTCTCCAAATCATCTCTATGAAGACTGGCCTTGTTCTCCAGAAAGAGAGATGAGTATCATGAAGACTCTCAACCACCCCAATATTATAAACCTGTACCAGGTAGTTAACAAAGTTACAACATAAAACCCACAACTTAGAAGCAAGAAACAGAGCAGCACCACCAGATATGCCACCATGGCCACAACGGGCAGCGGGGGAGGCCCCAGTCAACTTCAGGCGGATTCTGTCAGCCCTGCAGTACTGCCACTTAAATAACATCACACACTCAGAGCTAAAGCCACAAACCCATCTAGTCATAGAGGAAGGCAATATAAAAGTCATGGGCTTTGCCTTTAGGGCAATATTCAGGGAGAAGTAGATGCTGAAAAACTTTTGTAGCCTGTACCCCTACATGGTCACAGAAGTCTTCCTGGGCCCGGGGTACCACTGACTTGCCATGGACGTATACTGCCTCAGCACTATTCTCTATTCCACGATGGTCGGGTCACTGCCCTTCTACTCAAGGAACCCTATAGACCTCAAGAGAAAATTGTCGGTGGGGAATACCATTCACCACAATTTTTTTCCCCTATGAACAAAAAGACTTATTCAAAAGTGACTATCACTGATTTCCAGGGAGCGTCCTTCACTGGAACAAGTGATGGAAAGTTTCTAAGTGAAAAGTGTACAGAAGATGCCACTACCAACGTATGAAGAGGCACTCCTGGACCACCCGAACCCCAAACAACCCAGCTCATGGTGCCACGGGATTCCAGGCTGAGAACATCTCAGTGTCAATACTGGAAAAGAATTCAACTATTTCATGTCACATACCTCATTTGAGAAGGGAAGAAATAACAGAATAGGAAGCACTCCACCATCAGAGCCGCGTCCCTTCCTCCTGGGGTCCCTACCTATCCTCCCCCTTCTGCCAAAGTTTCATCTTCCCTGCAAAACCGAAGAAGGCTCAAAGCAAGCCAGTATTTTTTAACTTGTCTTTTCCGCTGCCAAAGCAGGGAAAAAAGTCAGAGAAAGTCAGATTCCCCTTTCCCCCCAAGACAGAAGAACCAGGAAGCAAGAAGCAGGCTGGGGAGAGGGTAAAAGTGTTGTGGGCCTTCTTGTCTACGCAGTGTGCTGCCGTCCTTAAAATCCACTTCGTGGGTGAGGGTCCACTCGGTGTCAATACTAAATCTCCCTCCAGCCAACGGCAGTTTAAACCCCAGGAAGAGGGTCCCTGTGGGCCCCACTGAGCTCTCAAAGGGTCCCTCTGGAAGTGCCAGCCTTTCGAGAGGAGGTGCCTCCCTCAGACCTGGCATTCACTGGCACTGGGCAAGGCCAGAATTGTTTCTGACCCGTGACCTGCGGTAGAGCTTGACATCTCTTCTCTTGAATCTGGGGCTCCAGCCTCAGCCTGCTGGGCTGGGTTAAGAGACCACAGGAAAAGGGCCTCAGGCACCAGAACAAAACCTAGGAACAGAGAGAGCCCCCATCAGCAGCAACCCAGGCCAGGCATCAGGAGCTGTGCAGCCCTAGGTGCAGGCTGGGCAACCATGGCTTGTTCACTTCCCTTGGGCGCAGTGTAGTGAGGAGGTACCATAAAGCAGGGATCGGTCTCCATCTCACTTCACAAGGAAATACTAAATTAGCAGATCATAGACACCATTCCCCAGAGAACTGGCCCAGCATAGTTTAATGGGGACCCAGGTTGTCCTCAAAAGCGCTCCAGCATCAGAGCACCGTCCCTTACTCTGGGGGTTCCCACCTATCCCTCCCCTCTGCCAAAGTGTCCACCTTCCTAGCAAAACCAAAGAGGGCTCCAAGCAAGCCAGTATTTCCTTCTTGTCATTTTCAGCTGCCCAAGCAGGGCCAGAAGTCAGAGAAAATCAGTTAAGATTCTTCTTCCCCCCAGGATAGCAGGACCAGGAAGTAAGAAGTGGGCTGGGGAGAGGGTGGGAATGTTGTGGGCCCCTTGTCTTTTCAGTTTGCTGCCGTTTTAAAATCCACTTTGGGGATGAGGTTCCCCCAGGTGTCAATACTGAATCTCCCTCCACTTAATGCCAGTTTGCAACCTGAGAGAGAGGGTCCCTGTGAGCCCCACTTGTGCTCCTTCAGAGTCTGTCTTCCCCACCTTGCTGCCATCCACTCTCTGGAAGTGCCAGCCCTGTGGGTGAAGATGCCTGCCCCACACTTGGCTTCCACTGGCTTCGGAGAAGGCCAGAATTGTTTCTGGCTCATGTCCTGCAGTAGAGATTGACATCTCCAATCTAGAAGCTAGGGCTCCAAGGCTCAGCGAGACGGGCTGGGTCAAGGGACCATAGAGAAGGGGTTCCAAATACCAGGGAAAACTCACAAACAAAACAATGAAAGCTCCCTCCTGTGTCCATCCAGGCCGGGCCTCAGGAGCCATGTAGCCCTAGGTGCAGGCTGGGCAACCTTGGCTTGTTCATCTGCCTTTGGAGCCAGTGGCCTCCTTTTGGGAGAATATTCTTGGCATGGAATGACAGCCATAGAGGGTGGGTAGCAGGCCTGAGCAGGGTAGGCTCTTTAGTGGCAGCCCAGAGAGGAGGAACAGGCAGTGGGGGACTTTCCAGCTCCACTGTCCAGGTTAGGCCACTGAGGCTGCAAAGAGATTGAGTAGCATCCCCAGTGATATCTGGAAAGGAATGGATGGCAAAGATTTGCTGTTTACCCCGTCCCACGCTGCCCCGCACACACCCAGTCACTTCCCAGTTTTCTGCTTTGTCCCCCTTCTTCGGTTCTGAAGTCATCCTGTTTTACACCTGTCACTCCCACTGGAGCAGGGACCTTGCCTTCCCCACAGCCACACAGGTCTCACACCCAGTAGGCCCTCAATCAATATTTGTGTGTAAGATACAATAAATCTTTCTGAGTTTCTCTTCAAAGGGTTTAGCCTGTTAACTTCCTTATCCTTTGTTCTGAAACTCAACTTTCTTGTTCTCCCTTGCCCCTGGTTACCGTAAACAGCCTACCACTTCCCATCAGCTCTAATCAATAACTCACATCTGTTCCCTTGGTTACCTGTACCCATTGTTCCCCGGAACCTGCACATCTCACACGATTCACCTCTGTACCTCACGTCCCCCTCCCCTGCTATATTTAGGAAAATATATACAAGTAGCCAATCGGGTCAGCTCAGATTGTGCAGTCTGACCCCAGCCCATGGGGGAGTGGCACAGAGATAGGGACTGCATTAAGGATAAAAACCCCCTGGTCTCCTTTGTTCTGTGTGCACTTGCAGTCTTAATTGATGCGAGTGACACCCTTCTGCAGAAGTAAATTGCCTTGCTGAGAGGATTAAACTTTTGCCTGAGTGCCATTTTTACTTGTGGCACCGAGCATTTATTCCTAGAGTATTTTATATCCAACATGTGGAATCGGTGAGATGGGATTCAAGCCCAAGGTGTGTCTGCAGAGCATTGGAAGTGCAGCTCTGGGTCCCTGAGGCTGCCCAGCAGAGCAGGCTTGGGGACCCACAGGGGCAGTGGGCGCCTATTGTGACTCTCAGCAAGGCTGGTGGGACTGTCACTCACTAAACTTATTTGCTCATCCAATCTTGAGGATCCTGAGCTCCCTGTGGGGCAAGGTTGGTGGGTTCACAGCTGCCTCCGAGGGTTTCCTCAGCAACCTCAAATAAGACTCTGCTCCTTACTTGCCAGCACCTATTACTAAAGAACATGGGGGCAGAGAGAATGGGGGCATCATGGTGACAGGGGTAAGGAGAAGGCCAAGAGTTTTCCACTTTTGGTGATGGTTGTGGTGGTGGCCACAAGATCCAGGGCACCATCTCTTCCTCCTGTCTGTCCCCTGCTTCTTCTGCCCTGCCACCTCTCCCTTCTTCCCCACCCCGCTTGCTGCAGTCCTCTCCTCCACCTTTCCAAGGTAGATGCAGCTTGCTGCTCTCCTGATGCCCCCACTAAGGCTGTGGTTTCTGGGCCCCACTGAACTCTTGGCCTTTATTTCCCTGGCCCCCTCCCCTACCTCCTCTCTGTTTATCCCAGCCCCACCCCCAACTCCCTCTCCCCCAGTTCTTCCTTTGCCATTCCTAATCCCCTCATCCTGATTCCTCTTCTAGGTTTTCTCTAAGTTATCTTTTTATATACTTGCTAATATCTGTCCCCTTTTCCCCCAGACCTCCTCCTGTGCAACACAGAATGATGAACATCTACAAATAGGAATCCCACTCCTGGCCCTAGCCATGACTCAGGTTTTGTGAAGGGGTGTGGGGCAGGAGAAAAAGCAAACCCCACCAAACCAACACCCAGTCTAGAGCCTGATCTAAGTGCCACTCAAAACACATTTCCTCCCTTTACTTTCCTATATCCCGAGAATTCTTCCTGAAAAAGGTGGCCCCTGAGAACCATCTAAAAGCATCACAGTGTGGAAGGGCAAGGGTCCTGAGAGCTGGTCTTGCCATCCCTTGTCCCCAGTTTTCTTGAAGAAGCTGAGCTCCAGAGAAGAGGCAGGGCCCGTGGGGCGTTTGAGTTATACTCCAAGTCTAATTCCCAGTCCAGCAATCCTGCCCCCAGAGGCTCTCTTCATCTGTCCACTTGGCCAAGGAAGGGCCAGGTTGCCCCACGCCCCCTGCCTGGCTGCAGAAGACAACAACCGGAAGGGTGTCCTTGTAACTGGGGCCCCAGAACCATGTCTGCATGGAAAGGGCCCAAGGAGCTAGAGCCCTTTAGCCTCAAGAAGAGTGTGAGGGACTCAGCATCCTTCTGAAGCCTAAACCAAATTTTGGCCTGAACTGTTTTCACCATCTGTGCCCTAGAAGGTTGTGAAGCTCTCGAAGTGGGTCTTCCTGCTTCCCCATCTTCTGAGGCTCAAGCCTTTCTCCGAGCCTCCGTGGGTCCCACCCTTGCACCCATCACACGGTGTCTGGGCCCTGCCTTCCTGACTCACCCACCCACTTCTACCCGCTGCCTTATTTCCATTCCTGAGACACTCCACTGGGCACTGCTGTTCCCTCCATTAGAAGACTTTCACAGGCCCTGACCATTCCTTTTGCTAATCAAGTGAATGTCACCCCCTCAGAGAAGCCCTCCTGAGCACCCAATCTGCAGTAGGGTCACCCCTATCTCTCGCCCTCACTCTTCCTGGTGTCCCCTTCCTAGCCCCTATCTCCATGGGGAGTTTTCTGCACTGATAGACTAGTCTCTCTCACACACCCGGGGGCCAGCGTGTCTGTCTTCTCTGTCCCCCACACGGGAGATGGTCAGTGTTCACTTGTTGGCATCAATGAAACAGGAAGGCCCCTAAGGTGCCGGGAATGGGAGCCCTTCACCCAGGTGAGGAAGGAGACTTGAGGAAGGGGAGAGGACCCAAGTTAGTGCCCTCTCCCTAACCCGAGGGTCAGCCCTGGGCAGGGCTGGTCACTATGCTTTGGGATGCTGTGGGCAGCAAGTCACCCAGGTGCCAAGGCAAGAGACCAAGGGCACAAGCTGTTCCAGTATAATAAAGAAAATATATAGAATAAGAATAGTTATACTAGAAATAGATTATAGATATGATTATATATGAATATCACTAATCATTAGTTTGTAATATTACTCTTTATTCTGATATTATAACCTTTGTTCTACAATTATAACCTAGGAAAAACCAGGCCATACAGAGATAGGAGCTGAAGGGACACGTTGAGAAGTGACCGGAAGACGGGTGTGAATCCTCTGTTACGCCCGGCCAGGGCCACTAGAGGGCTCCCTGGTCTAGCGGTAACGCCAGCGCTTGTAGAAGCGCTGACTTCCACAGTTCCGCAGGAGGACTTCACTGCTTGTGGAAGGCCTGACATCAGTCAGGCTCGCGGCCAGCCATCCGGAGGCCTAACTGTCTCCCTGTGATGCTGTGCTTCAGCGGTCACGCTCCTGGTCCGCTTTCATGTTCCACTGTGTACACCTGGCTCTGCCTTTCAGATAGCAGTAGCAGAATTAGTGAAAGTATTAAAAGTCTTTGAAATGCAAAGAAGAAATAATGGCATAAGCTGTCCTCTCTCTCTCTCTCTCCCCGCCTTGGCTGCCAAACAGGGAAGGGCCCACTGTCCGGTGGACACGTGACTCACGTGACCTTATCAATCATTGGAGATGACTTACACTCCTTACCCTGCAGCTTTTGCCTCGTATCCAATAAATAACAGTGCAGCCAGGCATTCGGGGCCACTACCGTCTCTCTGCATCCAGGTGGTAGTGATCCCAGTGGCCCAGCTGTTTTTTCTTCTGTCTCTTTGTCCTGTTTATTTCTACCATCTCTCCTCTCCGCACACGAGGAGAAAAACCCACAGACCCAGTAGGGCTGGACCCTACAGAAGGCCTCTCCCCTGTGCCCTTGGCAGGTGGCCCGCTGGGGGACGTGGCCGCACTCGGTGCGCTGTGGTCCTGGAGCAGCCGCCTCCAAAGGACAAACTCTAGAACCCACAGCTCCAAAGGACCAATGCGTGGGAAGGTCCGGAGGCTCAGGGGTGTGACCCCGCGTCTGGGCCAGCGCTTTGAGGCCCCTGTGGACCCAGCGGAGAGCGCCCGGGTGAAGCCTCTGGAGCGGGGCGGGACCCGCGCGACCCGCAGAGGGCGCCTGTCCCTGTGGGCGCAGCAGCGCCTGGAGGGAGGTGGCCCCAGCAGCCGGCAGAAATCAGGCTCAGCCCACGGATCCCTGGCTCCAACTCCCAGGCCGGGCTCTGTCTCTTTGCCCAGGCTGGGAGGGGCTGATGGCGGTTGAAAGCCCAGCTCCCGGCCGCTGACTGTCTCCGGGCCCCGCCCCCGTCCCCATGGAGACCCGACGGCGCCGGACAGCCTGTCAGAGGCTGCTCTGGGGTGCGCCCTATCTGTCCACCGCGGGCCGGCCTGCCCAGGCTGTCGCCCGACTAGAGACACCGGGTTGCCTGTCCACGCCTCCACTCCTGGCCCACTTCCCCGCGGGGCGGACAGTAGGGCAGTGAGGAGTGGGAATCTTGTAACCAGAGAAGGGAACTGCCCCCAGGCCCAGAGAGTTTGGAGCCTGGGTACTGTCACTAACAGACCAGGACTCCCGCAGCTGGGCCCTCCCCTAGAGTCTTCCTGCAGCAAGGGCCTCCTCCGGAGGGGCTGTGATTGTTTCCCCGGGGTGGGGCTGAAGCCAGAGCCCAGAGGTTTGCCCCTGGGGCACGGATTCCCAAGGTCACTGGCCTCCCATGGGCTGCAGTGAAGCAGGCTCTAGGGGAGGATGGCCAGCTTTTCCCCTTCAAGGATATGAGCCCCAGGGAAGGCATTCCTGCTCTGGGGACTGCCTCCCTCCCCTACCTCAGAGCCAGCCCTCAGAAGCTTGGCCAAGCTGACCACTCTGTCTGTGATCTCTGCCAGGGAGGCTGAAAGAATATCCAGCCCCACCTGTGGTCCCTTCCCATCTCAGGCTATATAACAGTATGACTCCCCATTTATTTTTTTCGTTTCCCTCTACCCCAGGGAACAACTCCCACTAAACCAGCTGACGTGGGACCACTGGGTCAATTTTGGCCAGAAGATGCTGACACCATACAGAGAGCCTGGGCACCTGGGCCCCCTACAAGCCTGGTCATGGTGTCCATGGGATTTCAGGTCTCATACATGTCCGAATCAGTATTTCCCCCCAAAAAAATACGCATGTAATTATCCCATGGCCTCGTACCTAATCCTGGGGTACAGGAGAAGTGCAGAGGAGGAGGTGCTCTGTCATTGGAGCACAGTCTCTTCCTCCTGGGGGTCCCACCCGTTCTTCCCCATCTGACAAAGTCCACCTTCTCTGTGGAACCAAAGAGGGCTCAAAGAGAGCTGGCTGTTCCCACTTTTTAATTTTCAGCTGCCTGAGGAGGGCCAGAAGTCAGGGCAGAAGCCCACCATTCCTGCTCAGAACTCTTCCTGGGCCTGGGGTGCCAGTGCCCTGCCATAGACATATGGAGCCTCAATGTCCTTCTCTATTCCATGGTGGCCGGGCCCTGCCCTTCTACTCAGGGAACCCTACAGACCTCAATAATAAAACTATCACAAGAAAATACCATGCCCCACCATTTTTTCCCTTCAACTTGAAAGACTGATTAAAAAGTTACTAACATTAGACCCCAGGGAGCGCCCCCCCTCCCCGGAACAACTGATGAGGGACCCATGGGAGAACAGTGGTCAGGAGATGGCACTGATACTATATGAAGAGCCACTCCTGGACCACCCGAGCCCCAAACAACTCAGCTCATGATGGTCATGGGATTCTAGACTAAGAACATCTCCATGTCAATAGTAGAAAGAAAATTCAACGATTCCATGGCCCCCTACCATGGATGTTTGGGTGTTTAGAGCACCCAAAACAAAAGAGGAAGCACTCTACCATCAGAGAACTGTCCCTTCCTCCTGGGGTTCCCACTTGTCTTTCTCTATCCACTGAAGTTTCCACCTTCCCTCTCCCACTGAAATGGGCTCACAGCGAGCCAGCTCGTCACACTTTTAACATTCAGCTGCCCAAGGAGAGCCAGAAGTCAGGGCAGAAGACCACCATTCCTGCCAGTGCACGTGCTGGCCTGCAGAGGAAGCCGGACAGTTTTAGTGAAGCCCCCAGCATGACCCTGTGGCCTCCCCCTCCACCCAGAGCACCAGAAGCAGCCGCAGAGACCCAGAAATGTCCCTGGCCCAGTGAGAACCATTGCAGGAAGCCAGCTTCCTCCAAGCTGGACAGCCAGAGGCTGTGACATCAGCCTTGCCAAGAAACCAGGGCTGCCGCAGGGCTGCCAGAAGTTGACTTTCATTTCTGCTAAGATTCTGTCACTTGAGCCCAGCGCAGAACATTCCAACCAATAAAATCGCCCCAAAGAAGTAGTTGGACGGCAGTAGTGAAAAAAAAATCACATAGGTGGGGGAGTCAAACCCCACTTCCTGCATTTTATGGTATTTATTCTGTCTTTACTAGTATTATTTTAATTGGCAGATCATGCTTGTATTCATTCATGGGGTACAATGTGAGGATTTGCTTGATCTGTGTACTGTGGAAGGAGGAAATCCTGCTACTTAGCATCTCCACCATCTCAGAGAGACCAGTTCCACACGATGTCCCGGAAGTGTTGATCTAAAAAAGTTGACCCCTTAGAAATAGCAAGTAGATTGATTTTGACCTGGGGTTAAGGAGTGACAGAGGGAGGGAATGGGGGGTTGTCGGTCAAAGGAGCAAAGTCTGGACAGGAAGAAGAGGTTTTGACATCTAGTGCACAGCAGAGTGACCAGAGTCGATGAGAATGTCTTGGATTTTGCAAAACACCTGAGATAGTCCGTGTCAAATGTCTCCCTGCATTT
Organism: Trachypithecus francoisi; assembly: GCF_009764315.1. Taxonomy (NCBI): domain Eukaryota; kingdom Metazoa; phylum Chordata; class Mammalia; order Primates; family Cercopithecidae; genus Trachypithecus; species Trachypithecus francoisi. Next base: position 56,901,319 of record NW_022681453.1, read on the forward strand.
AGATTGGGAAGGATGAAGGTCCTGAGATCCAAGAATATTTCCTTTTTTTTGTTTTGTTTTTGTTTTTGTTTTTGTTTGAGACGGAGTCTTGCTCATTGCCCAGGCTGGAGTGCAGTGGCAAGATCTCGGCTCATGCAAGCTCCACCTCCCGGGTTCACGCCATTCTCCTACCTCAACCTCCCAAGTAGCTGGGACTACACGCGCCCGCCACCACGCCCGGCTAATTTTTTGTATTTTTAGCAGAGACAGGATTTCACCGTGTTAGCCAGGATGGTCTTGATCTCCTGACCTCGTGATCCGCCCACCTTGGCCTCCCAAAGTGCTGGGATTACAGGTGTGAGCCACCACGCCCAGCTGAGATCCAAGAATATTGAAACCTGACAGTGGATGCCAACAGCTGCGGGGAGGAGCCAAGCAAGATGCCCACGCTGCCGTGTGCCCAGCAACTTCGGAGCCTGCAGCACTTCTCCCCTGCTCTGCTCTATTTTATCTTTTTTAATAAAGATGATTCCTGATAAATGACCGTTTCCTGCAAATCTTGTAGTAGCATTGGAAAGGCAGCAGGTGGATCACAGACACTCTGCTGCTTTGCACCCTCCCTGCACAGAATGGGGGCTGTGTACACCCTAGTTTAGGTGGCATGCAGTCATGTGATCCTCTCAGTTACTCAGAAAAATTGAAAACAAAAGACTTCAGGGAAGTATCAGGGTGACCCCACCCACAGCAAATCATTATCAGTGTTTCTGAAGGGCAGAGGCTCTGAACGGGTGCAGGGCAGAGTCCCACACATTGGGCATGGCCTCTCCACACTCACACTGCCTGGTGATCACTTTCAGAAGGACCAGTAGCCCCTTCAGTTCCCATCTGCCTGTGTTAATCATGCTGAGAGGTTCCCAGGAGGATCCCGAAGTCCTGGGAACCAGACTGTGCTGGGGTCAGAGTGGCGTGGGTGTGGTCCCCAAAGCTCCTTAGGGGGCTACTTGTGCTGCTTGGCTCCTGACTATCTAATGTGGCATTGGCCTTTTTGCCGCAATGGTTTCCCCTTTTGCGAAAAGTGGCACGGGGCCCATCCCCCTCAGATGCCTGACAGGAGTAAGCCTTCATCCAGGCCCAGGTTGAAGGGGTGCCTCTATGTGAGGCAGGTGTCCTGGGGGTCTGGGGAGGGTTGATGGCAAGACACAGCAGCAGCCTGGAGGGACGGAGGGGGTAGTGGGAATGGGGGCTTTCATAAGGTGGGTTCCAGTTTCCCAGGAACCCAGTGTTTCCATGTCAGGCAGTGAATCTATGGGTGCAGATGCCCATCAGCACCCATCAGGGAGCTTCCTCATGGGTTCCTAAGGAGCCTGAGGAAGGTCCAGAAGGCCCTGCCCTTGTACATGGCTGGTGGCTCGGTGTGCACAGCCTTGAATATACGGTGACCCTGCACACTACTGATAGTGGCCAAGGACTATCCTGGAGTTCAACTAATCATATAAGATTCTCCTTCCCTAACAAAGAGCAGGACCAGGAAGCAAGGAGCAGGCTGGGGCAAGCACGGGAGTGTTGTGGAGCCCCTTGTCTCCCCAGTGTGCCGCTGTCCTTTAAATCCACTTTGGGGTTGAGGGTCCCCCAGGTGTCAATACTGAATCTCCCTCCACCCAATGCCAATTTGCAACCCCAGAGAGAGGGTCCCCGTGGGTCCTGTTTGAGCTCCCCACCAAGGGCCCCACAGAGTCTATGCCTCCAATTTGCTGCCGTGCCCCCCTGGGAGTGCCGGCCCTGTGAGAAGAGGAGCCTTCCCCAGGCCTGGCTTTCACTGGCATTGGACAAGTTGTTTCTGGCCTGTGCCCTGTGGTAGACCTTGACATCTCTTCTCCAGAAGCCAGGGCTCCAGGCTCAGTGAGCTGGGCTGGGTCAAGACACCATAGGGAAGGGGCTCCAGGCACTAGGGCAAAACCCACAGACAAAGCTCCTTCCAGTGTCCACCCAGGCCACGCCTAAGGAGCCATGTGGCCCCAAGTGCAGGTCAGGCTACCTTGGCTTGTTCCTCTCCCTTTGTGGCCAGCAGCCTCCTTTTAAGGGGACATTCTTCTTGGGAGGAATTGAGAGCCATAGCAGGTGGGAAGCAGGCCTGAAAAGGGCAGACTTCCTAGAGACAGCCCAGAGAGCAGGGCCAGGCAGTGGGGAAGCTCAAACTCCACCGTCCAGGTGAGGACACTGAGGCTGAAGAGAGATCGGGTAGCATTTCCTATGGTATCTGGACAGGAGAGGATGGCAAAGATTTGCTGTTTACCCCGTCCCAGGCTGCCCCACACCCGCCCAGCCACTTCCCAGTTCTCTGCTTTGTCTCCCTTCTCAGGTTCTGAAGTCATCCTGCTTTACACCTGTCACTCCCACTGAAGCAGGGACCTTGCCTGGCTGACAGCCACAGAGGCCTCGCACCCAGTAGGCCCTCAATCAATATTTGTGGAATCAGTGAGATGGGATTCAAGTCTGAGGTGTGCCTGCAGAGCATTGGAAGTGCAGCTCTGGGTCCGAGAGGCCACCCAGTAGAGCAGTAGAGCACCCTGGGGACCTGCAGGGGCAGTGGACGCCTACTGTGACTCTGGGGAAGGCTGATGGAACTGTCACTCACTAAGCTTATTTGCTCATCCAATCTTGAGGATTCTTAGCTCCCTACTTGGCAAGCCTGGTGGGTTCACAGCTACCTCCGAGGGTTTCTTTGGCAAACTTAAATCAGACTACTCCTTACTTGCCAGCACCTGTTACTAAAGAAGGGGGAGCAGAAAGAATGGGGGTGTCATAGCGACAGGGGTAAGGAGAAGGCAAAGAGTTTTCCACTTCTGGCAATGGTAGCGGTGGCAGCCACCTGGCCCAGGGCACCATCTCCTTTCTCCTGTCTGTCCCCTGCTTCCTCTGCCCTGCCACTTCCCCCTTCCTCCCAACCCAGCTCACGGCAGTCTTCTCTCCATCTTTCCAAGGTAGATGCAGCTTGCTGCTCTCCTGATGCCCCCACTAAGGCTGTGGCTTCTGGTCCCCACTGACTTCTTGGACTTTATTTCCCTGGCCCCCTCTCTCACCTCCTTTCTGTTTGTCCCAGCCCCGCCCCCAACTTCCTCTCCCCTAGCTCCTCCTTTGCCATTCCTAATCCCCTCATCTTCATTCCTCTTCTAGGTTTTCTCTTGCTAAATTGTCTTTTATACACTTGCTAATATCTGTCTCCTTTCCCCTAGACTTCCTGTGCAACATGCAATGATGAAAATCTAGACACAGGAATCTCATTCCTGGCCCTAGCCAGAACTCAGATTTTGTGAAGGGGTGTGGGGTGGAAGAAAAAGAAAACCCCACCAAACCAACACCCAGTCTACAGCCTGATCTAAGTGCCACTCAAACACGTTTCCTCCCTTTACTTTCTTATAACCCGAGAATTCTTCCTGAAAAAGATGGCCCCTGAGAACCGTCTAAAAGCATCATGGGGTGGAAGGGCAAGGGTCCTGAGAGCTGGTCTTGCCATCCCCTTGTCTCCAGTTTTCTTGAAGAAGTTGAGCTCCAGAGAAGAGGCAGGGCCCGTGGGCCGTTTGGATTACACTCCAAGTCTAATTCCCAGTCCAGCAATCCTGCCCCCAGAGGCTCCCTTCATCTGTCCACTTGGCCAAGGAAGGGGCGGGTTGGCCCACAACCCCTGCCTGGCTGCAGACATCAGAAAGGTGTCCATGTAGCCGGGGCCCCAGAACCATGTCTGTGTGGAAAGGGCCCAAGGAGCTGGAGCCCTTTAGCCTCAAGAAGAGCATGAGGGACCCAGCACCCTTCTGAAACCTAAACCAAATTCTGGCCTGAGCCGTTTTCACCGTCTGCACCCTAGAAGGTTGTGAAGGCCTTGAAGTGGGTCTTCCTGTTTTCCTGTCTTCTGAGGCCCAGGCCTTTCTCAGAGCCTCCATGGGTCACACCCTTGCACCCATCACATGGTGTCTGGGCCCTGCCTGCCTGGCTCACACCTCTACCCTGCTGCCCTATTTCCATCCCTGAAACAGTCCACTGGACACTGCCATTCCTTCTCTTAAAAGACTTTCACAGGCCCTGACCATCCCTTGGTCAATCTAGTGAAAGTCTCCCCCTCAGCTAAACCCTCCCTGAGCACCCCATCTGTAGCAGAGTCATCCCCAACTTCCACCCTCACTTTTCCTGGTGTCTCCTTCCTAGTCCCCACCTCTCTGGGGAGTTTCTTCACTGATAGACTAGACTCCATCGCCCACCCGGGGACCAGAGTGTCTGTCTTCTCTGTCCCTGCACACCAGAGGTGATCAATGATTCCTGTTGACATCAATGAAACAGGAAGGCCCTTGAGGTGCTGGGAGCCGTTCACTGCAGGTGAGAAGGAGCCTTGAGAAGTGGAGAGGACCCGAGTTAGTGTCCTCTCCCCACCCGGAGGGTCAGCTCCTGGCAGCTCTGCGGCTCTGTGGCTTGAGGCGCCTCTCCCCTGTGCCCTTGAAGGGGGGCCCGCAGGGGACGCGGCCGCACTCAGTCAGCTGTGGTCCTGCAGCAGCCGCGCCCGGAGGGCGGCGCTTAGGAAGGACAAATTCCAAAACGCAGGCCTCCAAAGGACCCATGGGAAGGTCGGGAGGCTCAGGGGAGTGACCCCGCGTCTTGGCCAGAGCTTTGAGGCCCCTGTGGACCCAGCGGAGAGGGCCCGGGTGAGGACTCCGGAGGCGCTGAGCCGGGCCGGGAGCCTCGGGACCCGCAGAGGGCGCCCGTCCGCGTGGGGGCAGCAGCGTCTGGAAGGAGGCTGCCCTGGCCGCCGGCAGAAATCAGACTCTACCCCGAGGTCTCTGGCTCCGCCTCCCAGGCCGGGCTCTGTCTCTTTGCCCAGGCTGGGCGGGGCTGATGGCCGTTGGAAGCCCCGCCCCCCGCCGCTCACCACCCAGTGGCCCCGCTTCCGACTCCATGGAGACCCGACGCAGCTGGACCGCCTGTCAGCTGCTGCTCTGGAGCCTGGGGCCTGCCCCGTGCGCCCTGTCTGCCCTCCGCGAGCCGTGCTGTCCAGGCTGACCCACAGCCCGATTCGAGACATCGGGATGCCTGTCCACGCCTCCACTCCTGGGCCACTTCCCTGTGGGGCGGGCAGTGGGGCAGGGCGGGGTGGGAATCTGCTGCAACCAGGGAAGGGAATTGTCCCTAGGCACAGAGAGTTTGGAGCCTGGGGTACTGTTACCAACAGCCCAGGACCCCGCAGCTGGGCCCTGCCTTAGAGTCTTCCTGCAGCAGGGCTCTCCTCTGGAAGGGCTGTGAGGGCTGTGAATGTTTCTCCGAGGTGGGGCTAAGCTAAAGCCCAAAGGTTTGCCCTGGGCATGGATCCCCCAGGTCACTCGCCTCCCACGGGCTGCAGTGAAGGAGGCTCTGAGGGGAGGATGGCCAGTTTTTCCCCTGCAAGGATATGAACCCCAGGGAAGGCATTTCTGCTCTGGGGACTGCCTCCCTCCCAGACATCACAGCCAGCCCTTGCAGAAGCTTGGCCAAGCTGACCACTTTGTCAGTGATCTCTGCAAGGGAGGGTGAACGAACACCCAGCCCCAACTGTGTTCCCTTTCTGCTTCAGGCTAGGCCATATCTAGGCCTATCAGGGAGGTTGGTCTGGTCTCCTCATGAGCCCCCCTGCACAGACGTCTAGATGTCCAGAGTCCCAACAGAACAACAAAGGATTAAAAACTATCTCTATACTGAAGCAGGCCAAGCTGAAGGCTGACTTCTAGGGTGCCCTAGAATGGTGGAAACTGCACACACCTGACACCACCTAGCAGAGTTGGCTTCCAGAGGAATCTTTCTGTGGGTCCTCACTGACCACAGGATGCAAGCCTTCAAGATGTGCCTTCAAGACCTGTGTTCCTGATGTGCCTTCAGGACCTGTGCTGTGGGCACCTGCTGGCCTCCCCATTGCTAGAATCCATTTGTGCAGCCCTTGTGGTGCTGTGCACACTAGGACCAGTGTTCCCAACTTGCCCGATCATAAAACCACTGAGGACCCATTCTGTGGAACCAATACACTCCACACCTCAGTGGCCTTTCTTGTCCGTGCATCCGTACCTCTGTCTGGGATGCTTTTCCATTCAAATTTTGTCCCAATAAAACCTCTTCAGCAAAAAGAAAAGCAAATCAAAAGCCAACAGCATTTATTATATCTTTTCCAGGGGCCACAGGCTTGCGGGCCTACCTGGCCAGGCAGATGCTCCAAATCTGCCTGAGAGGCATGAGGTGAGGGTCTGGTGCTGGAGGGTATGGTGGCCCTGCCAAGGAGCACCTGTGGTTCCAGCTGCCGCAGCAAGCAGAATGGAGGCCTGGGGCTGCAAGACGTTTTGAGGAGACACAGGAATCAGCATTTTTGTACATGATCTTGTGTGTGTGTGTGTGTGTGTGTGTGTGTGTGTGTGAAACACCGGAGTCATAAAACTGTAGATTAAAAGAAAAACTGCAGAACATAAAACAAAACCCACCTGCAGCTCAGGGCTGACCTGCAGGCCACCTGTGACTGGTGCAATTTCCCGCCTGTGCTGCCCGTGACTGGGTAAGTCTCCACTGCACACCCCATGGACATGGTCTCAGTCTGTGGTTACAGCCCCAAGTGCCACAGAGGTCCCTCCTCATTGCCAGGGCTATCTGGCCCTGAGTCTGTGAGCTCCTGTGGGGCAGGCGTCAGCTTCTTGACCTGGTTTTCCTTCATAACTGCTCTCTGAGGGTAGCGGCTGGCCAGAGATCCTTTGCCAAATGGATCCTGGAACCCAGCCCTGGTCCCTAGGCCTCTCCCCACTGGAGCCACTCATCACTGGCAGGCTGGCCACCAGGGCATGCTCCTCTTCCCTTGACTTTATGTCCCAAGCCTGGAAGAAAGCATCCAGAAGTCTTCTCCTAGCACCACGGGACCCAGACAGCAAGAGAACAGAGCAGCAGGGTCACACCCTGGCTTGCAGGGCCAGCTTCTGGCAACTGCCACAGACCTGCCACACTCAGCTGTAGGTTCCCAAATGCAGCCCAGAACAGCTGCAACTCCTTGGGCCTCCTCTGACTGGTCTATATGCTAATTAGCAACCTGCCTTTGTCCAAAACCCAGCACCCCATGTAGACAGAGCGGCTCAGGGATCCCATCGTTCCTGGGAGCCGCTGCCTCCTCCAGACCTCAGCCCTACCTGCCTCCAGAGGGGACAGTAGAACTACAACTTCCTCCAGGAAACATATTCACGAACATACTAGAAGGACCAGGCGGAAGAACGATTCTGCTGGCTTTGGGCCTTGATGTGTTGCAGGATTTTTAAGGAATCAGAAAGACCAATGGGGCTCAGGAGGATTTTTTTTTTTTGAGACGGAGTCTTGCTCTGTCACCCAGGCTAGAGTGCAGTGCTGGGATCTTGGCTCACTGCAAGCTCTGCCTCCTGGGTTCATGCCATTCTCCTGCCTCAGCCTCCTGATCAGCTGGGACTATAGGCACCCACCACCATGCCCGGCTAATTGTTTTGTATTTTTAGTAGAGACGGGGTTTCACCATGTTAGCCAGGATGGTCTCGACCTCCTGACCTCATGATCCACCAGCCTCAGCCTCCCAAAGTGCTGGGATTACAGGCATGAGCCACCACGTCTGGCCAGGAGGATATTTATTAATTATTTAGCTGCACCGGCCCAGTCAGATTAACATCCAAAGGACTGAGCCCCAAAGAGTCAAGTTACCTTTTAAGCATTTCGTGGGTCAGGGGAGATTTGTGCAGGGGGAATACTACAGAAGTAAGAAACAAAGACAGTTACTCAATTGAAACATGCATTACATAATTTCTTACTTTTCAAGGAAAACGTGTTTTGCAACTTGAGTTTATCTGTCTAGTGACCTTGCAGCTGCACAGCTAGGGAAACAGGGTCTTCACAATACCTGGGAAAGGAGGAGAGATAAGGCTCAACAGCCACAGAAAACCAGGCAGTTAATTTTAAAGGACTCCAGCTCTTTCTCAGAGGGAATTGGGTTTTCTTACATACAACTGAGTTTCTGCTTACACATTCTTTAATTTCTTTTAATTCCTGTTGCAGATGAAGAAAGAAGGGATTTCTTTTCCTACACAGAAACACCCTGAGCAGGAACAGAAATAGATCTTTTGTGCCCACTGATATGTGTCTCTCTTGCCCAGCCTGTCATTGTCCAGGGCTGTGGGTAGTGGAAGGCAGGAACTGCAGGCTCCTTGCCTGGTTCTGCAGAAGCCCTGGGTCAAAGGCCTCCACTGAGAGCATCCAGAAATGTGTGCTTCTCCATCCTGGCCACATACTCAAATCATCGGGTGAGCCTTCAACACACCCGTGCTTCTCCCAGACCAAGGAAATCCAGGGCGCTGAAGATGGGGCCTAGGTATGAAGTTTTCTTTCTTTTTTTTTTTTTTTGAGACAGAGTCTGGCTCTGTCGCCCAGGCTGGAGTGCGGTGGCCAGATCTCAGCTCACTGCAAGCTCCGCCTCCTGGGTTTACGCCATTCTCCTGCCTCCGCCTCCCAAGTAGCTGGGACTACAGGCGCCCGCCTCGTCGCCCGGCTAGTTTTTTGTATTCTTTAGTAGAGACGGGATTTCACCGTATTAGCCAGGATGGTCTCGATCTCCTGACCTTGTGATCCACCCGTCTCGGCCTCCCAAAGTGCTGGGATTACAGGCTTGAGCCACCGCGCCCGGCCGCATGAAGTTTTCTTAAAGCTCCAGCTCTCTAGTGAGTTTCCTGCCTTGGCACTCCTGGAGACATTGCCTGGGCAGCTCAGGGGCCTGCAGCTCTACCTAAGGCAGAGCTCCAGGGACTTGCAGGGTCAAAGGCGCCTGGGCAAGCTTCCCAGCATCCCAGTTTCCACACTGCCACAGGGGTGAGAGCAACTCAGGGGAAGAAAGGAAGGCCACTGACTTTCCAGGTCCTGCTCTACTGGGGAGGGAGGGTGCCTGGGCGGCTTCTCTGCACTCTCTGTCTACAGCCTCCTTCAGTAGCAAAGCCGGCTGGAGTTGCCAGGGGATGCTTGCATAGCCTTATGGGCCAAGAAATGAGTCCTAACTCATGTGTCCTCCCACACTGAGTAAAAATCTCTGGCCCCCACCATGATTCAGAGCCTGAAGTTCCAGAAACTCAGGAGGCTCAGCACCAGAACTCAGGAGCACTCAGCCTGGGTGGAGCCCTGAGTTTCTTTTTTTTTTTTTTTTGAGATGGAGTCTCGTTTTGTCACCCACCCCAGGCTGGAGCGCAGTGGCGTGATCTCAGCTCACTGCAACCTCCCTCTCCTGGGTTCAAGCGATTCTCCTGCCTCAGCCTCCTACGTAGCTGGGATTACAGGTGCGTGCCACCACGCCTGGGTAATTTTTGTATTTTTAGTAGAGACAGGGTTTTGCCATATTGGTCAGACTGGTCTCGAACTCCTGACCTCAGGTGATCCACCCACCTCAGCCTTCCAAAGTGCTGAGATAGGCGTGAGCCACCAGGCCCGGCCTGGAGCCCTGGCTTTCTATCCTTTTGCCTCCTATGCTGGGTGAGCCCCCAAGGCCAGCGCGGCCACTGGGAGGGCTGACAGCAAACGGGCCATCAGCTTGGGGCTCAGAGACACATGGGAACCGTGCAGATGCAGAGGCAGCTGGGGTTTTTGTGAGGCGAAGCCTCATTTTCAAGTTCATGGGTTTTAGGCATTCATTGATTTTTGACTTTTTTTCACTCAGCAGTTTCCTTTTTATTTATTAGAAAAGTATCAAACATACGTAAAATTCACTGCAAGCTCCGCCTCCCGGGTTTACGCCATTCTCCTGCCTCAGCCTCCTGAGTAGCTGGGACTACAGGCGCCCGCTACCTCGCCCAGCTAGTTTTTTGTATTCTTTTTAGTAGAGACGAGGTTTCACCGTGTTAGCCAGGATGGTCTCGATCTCCTGACCTCGTGATCCGCCTGTCTCGGCCTCCCAAAGTGCTGGGATTACAGGCTTGAGCCACCGCGCCCGGCAATGTTTTCTTTTTTCTTCTGAGGTAGATTATCTCTTTGTTGCCCAGGCTGGAGTGTAGTGGCGTAATCACAGCTCACTGCAGCCTCTGATTCCTGGACTCACCGGATCCTCCCAAGTAACTGGGACTATAGGCTCACGCCACCATGCCCAGCTGATTTTTAACTTTTGGTAGACACAGGACCTTGCTATGTTGCCCAAGCTGGTCTCAAACTCCTGAAGTGATCCTCTTGCCTCAGCCTCCTGAAGTGATCCTCTTGCCTCAGCCTCCTGAAGTGATCCTCTTGCCTCAGCCTCCTGAAGTGCTGCAGTTTTAGACATTAGCCACTGCGCCCAGCCTGGACATTTCATTGAAATGGAATCATACGACATGCAGTCTTTTGCAACTGGCCTCCTTCACCTAGCACCCATGTTGCAGCAAGTGTCATTCATTTATTCCTTCTTATAGCTGAATAATATTCTAATACACGGATAAACTACATTTTGTTTATTCACTTAGTGGATGGACATGTGAGTTGTTCCTGCTTTTTAGCTGTTATAAATAGCAATGTTTTACATTCCCATCAGTACCTAGGAATACGTTTAATATGAAAGGCAAAGGACTCTGTATAAATCAGTGATAGCCTGGGTGTGCCTACAGTCCCAGCTACTTAAGAGGCTATCATGGTAAAACCACTTAAGCCCAGAAGTTCAAGGTTGCAGTGAGGGATGACTGTACCACTGCGTATCAGCCTGGGTAACAGAGCAAGACCCTGTCTCTAAAAAATAAACCAATTAATCTTACTGAAGGAACTGAAACAAGACCTAAAATAGTATCATGGGCGGAACATTATGTTCCTCCAAAATTCCTGTGCTGAAGCCCTAACCCTCGGGTGGCTGTGTCTGGAGTAAGGAAAGAATGAAGGTTAAATGATGTCACAAGGTGGGGCCCCGATCTGAGAGAATTCATGTCCTTATAAGAAGGGGGCTTTATAAGAAGAGGTGGCACCAGGGCAGGTGCAGTGGCTCACACTTGTAATCCCAGCACTTTGGGAGGCCGAGGCAGGTGGATTATCTGAGGTCAAGAATTCGAGACTGGCCTGGCCAACATGGCGAAACCCCATCTCTACTACAAATACAAAAATAGCCAGGCGTGGTGGCAGGCGCCTGTAATCCCAGCTACTTGGGAGGCTGAGATAGGAAAATTGCTAGAACCCTGGGGGTGGAGGTTGCAGTGAGCCAAGATGGCACCACTGCACTCCAGCCTGGGTAACAGAGTGAGACTCCATCTCAAAAAAGAAGACGCAACATCAGAGACACCTTGCTCACGTGTCCTCTCTCTGTGCACACAGCGGAAAGGGCATGGGAGGACACAGTGAGAAGACAGCAGTCTGTGAGCCTGGAAGAGCGCCCTCACCAGAAACCAAATGTGCCAGCACCTTGCTCATGGACTTCCAGCCTCCAGAACTGTGAGGAAACAAATCATGTGTTTTGGAGCCGCCCAGGCTGTGGGGTTTTGTTAAGGCTGTGGGGTTTTGTTAAGGCAGCTGAAGCAGACTAATACAGCAGCTGCAACAAAACTGCAATCGATGAGAAAAAAACAATGGGATTGAAGAAAAAAATGAATTCCAGTCAAAATCTCAACAGAGTTTTATTTGGGAGGTGAGATGGGAGAGGAAACAGGTGGGAAAAGAGAGGTAAAAGGCTTGGTTAGTCTCAGGGCTGGAGAAGGTCAGGGTAGTGGACAGAGACCCCCAGCTGCCAGCTGCGGGGTCCGAGACGCCAACTGTGTATGTGATGAAGCTGGGCCACCCAAGAGACTTCTCCTTCACCAAGGCCAGCATGGCAGGGACCTGGATTTCACCTGGGAGAGACATCAGAGCCAGGGGTGCACATTCTGCAGAGTGGAGGGAACACTGAGTGGGGCCTCAGGACCCCGAGGCGGGAGGGCTGCTCTGCATGGCCCATCTCTGGAAGCACCCCCGCTTCAGCCTGACATGCTGGGCTTCCCTCCTGGGGCCCATGGGTATGGAGTGGGGACCCCTGCCCAGGTCACACCTCATGGGCAGGTAATGACACCTGGGCACTGCTCATGGACGGCATGTAGTCTGCAGAGTCGGGAAGTTCTGTCCGTACTCAGGGTGTTTTTTGAGGGAAGAGCAAATCAATATGAATGTCAGAATCAAATTCAAGTTTATTCAATTCTAATCAAGCGCTGCTTTAAAAAAGGCTAAACCAACACGAAATACCACCAAGCACCCGCTCTCCAAGGCAGCAGCCCGAGCTCTGCTCACGGCTGGTCTCCAGCAGCCGCCAGGGGGCCGGCCCTCCTCCCTCATGGCGATGCTGGACATTCCCTGCCTCTGCGGGAGACACACGGTCATGCTGGCTGCAGCAAGGCAGGAGGATGAGCAGGTGGAAATGCCGAGGAACTCCTTGGTTCTCTCACCCCAGAACTCTTTCCAGCCTGCTAGGCTCCGGGCCTGAGGGATCATTCACCCCCCAACCCCACCCTGTGACTTAGTCATGGGGGAAGTGAGGCCTGGAGAGAGGGGACTTGTCCCAGCAGGGATTAGGGCTTTCCTCCCTGCTCTGTGGCGGATGCTCCTGCGCTGAATTCGGCCATGCCACGCACCACACGCTCTCTGGCACCTTTTCTCGGTTCTCAGTGCTGCCCCCACAAGCTTAACTTACAGCTGGGGAAGAACAGCAGAGGTCGGATCAATTAATACAATCACACAGCCTGAGACACAGCAATACTGCTACGGAAAGAGTACTTCAATTTAAAATTTATAATAAAAATAAATTTTAAAGAGAGCTGGCCCAGGACATCCACGCCACATTCCCTCTTCCTCCAGGGCCTTCCTGACGCCCTTGACTGCGGCCTGGCCTGAGGCATGCACATGCCACTCACCTCCAAGTTCTCCAGAACCTCCGGGGCACCAAAGACCCTGACCTCAGAGCTGGTGTAGTGGTTGCTCAAAAGGATTTCGGTCTGGTTGGCATAAAGACCTGGGCTGAAGGGCACCTCTGGTCAGCTGGTAATGACACGGAGTTCAGCCTTGTCCTCACACAGCGAGGGAAGGACAGGGAGGTTTGGAGCTGACAGTCAATAAATGGGTAATGGGTGGCCATTAGTGAAGTGGCAGGAGGCGGGGCAGCACACACCGCGAGCTGTTCTGTGTATGAACGGCCAGGCGATGATGTCTGAACATCTTCCTTTAATTTTGCAGACGGAAACAGGGCACGATGAACCTGGGAACCCACAAAAATGATGAGCATAGAGCTCTGTGGGGTGCGGTAAGAAGGGGGGAGGGGATGAAAATACCTTTGCATTGGGTTTTGACTTTTGAGCCATAGAAGTCTTTTACATGTTCAAAACCTAGAATTAAGCCCCCAAGGAGAAAAAGAAATCCAGACCCTAACTTGTCTTCCTATCCATCCACCATCACGAGACAGCAGCAGCCTAATGTAGAGGTGGAATGGCTCACTGCAGCCGCAGCACAGAGCCACCTGGGGACACGGCCTTGGAAGGCCAGGGCTCTGTCTCACAGGGAGCTGGGCATGCTGTGAACCAGGGACCACCACGTCGTGCTGTCTCCTCCCCAGCAGGGGTCTGCAGCTGGGGGTGCATGTGGCAGGGGCTCCTCTTCACACCTAGTAACGCTTGCACAGAATGTTTGCTTCCTGCCCCAGAAACTTTGAGTTTTGCTTGTTTGGAGGTCTTAGTTTCCACGAGGGAACGCTTCCCCAGAGGAAATTTGGCAATGGTTCTAGTGCATTGGAAGATGAGACTTTCCCTGGCCATCTGGGGCTCCCCAGGCCACTGAAGCAATGGGAGGCAAAAAGGTTCCTCTACTGGCTGGAGAGATTGAGCCCAGTCACCAAGGCTTTGCTACGCAATGGGGACAAGAACCTGGGGGCTTCTCTGGTATTTCCATACCCAATGGTAATGGCTCATGGGAAATTCTAGCAACCAAAAAAGGCAGGACAGTTGAAGAATCAGAGTACTTAGGAATGATGGTTTGAGTCACAACACAGATAGGAGAAACTTGAGGCTAGGTGCAGTGGCTTCATGCCCGTAATCTCAGCACTTTAGGAGGCCAAGGTGGGCAGATCACTTGAGTCCAGGAGTTCAAGGTTATAGTGAGCCATGATTTTTCCACTGCACTCCAGCCTGGGTGACAGAGAGAGAGCTTGTTTCTATAAAACCAATTTTAAAAAAGAAACTTGACCAGCTCAGGTCTGTATGAGGGCAGGGGACAATGGAATGGGCTTGGGAAGAAGGAAGCCACAGACATTACTCACAGCTGTGCCCTCCATTAGCAAAGGAAGGGCTGCAGTAGCTTTTCTCACTTTCACTTTCCTGGTTACACACACATTAGTTGGTTTGTGCTATTTCCTTCTTTCCATTTTTTTACTTTCTATACAGGTGTCAATGGCTAACGTTACAATTTAGTCTTCAGGGGACAGAATATTCAGCAGCGCTGTGATGGAACCTGAGGAGTCACTCAGAGCCCCGCATACACAGTGACTGAGGGACTGTGCCTCATTGTGGGCAGGGTGTGAGAAACCCCTTCTTGGTCTGGAGTGTGGCTGTATCTTGGGAGGCGGAAACACAAGGCTGCTTGCTTGTTCTGAATTTCACATGTGCATGGAAGGTGCAGGTGGAAGCTTAGTGTCATATGATAGCTGGGTTAGAGCCTTTTTCTCTCAGCTCCAAAGCCATTGTTCACCGCCTTGCTCTGTGATCATAGCATTGGACTTTGTCAATGTTCTCCTCTGCCAGTTAGCAGAGGCGACACTGGGGGTGCTGCGGGAAGAAGGGGCGACCCTCATGGTTGCACTGGGCAGCCCTCTCTTCCCATCTGCAGTTGCCGTGGGCAGGCAGGGTTCCATGGGAGTGACTTCCCACATGCAGTGCCCTGTCTGCCAGCACCCGAGGGACGTCCTGCTTGCCGGTCCTGTCTCACACTCCCATGCCTGCCAGCCCCAGCCTGCTGGCTGCAGCAACTGCCTTGTGGGGCAACTGCCACGTTCTCCGCCATTCCAAGGGCTGCTTCCACTCCTTCTCCAATGAGTCCGAGCCTCGGGACCAGAGGAATGACCCAAGCAACCCTGAGTCTGATGAGAAACAATTGTTATTGTAGTTCTAAGCCAGGAAGTTTTGCGGTGTTTGGCTTTGTAGCAAAAGATAACTGTCACCCCTTTTATTTAGGGGTCTGTCCTTTGTCCAGTGATTAGTCACACCATCTTTACTATATCCTAAGTTTCCATTTTATGGAGTCTGTTTCTGGATTTTTCATTCTGTTCAGCTCGTCTGAGTCTGCACATACCAATACGGCAGGTTTCATGACAGAAGCTTTCTAGCATGCTGCAGTAATGTCTGGATGTACCACTAACCCTAAAAACAAACACACAAGAAAAGAACGATTTTCCTGGAGAGTCTTGTCTTATCAAAATAGGAATTTAAAATAATCTTGACTAGCTCCATTTTTTTTTTTTTTTTTTTTTTTTTTTTTTTTTTTTTGAGACGGAGTCTGGCTCTGCCGCCCAGGCTGGAGTGCAGTGGCCGGATCTCAGCTCACTGCAAGCTCCGCCTCCCGGGTTCACGCCATTCTCCTGCCTCAGCCTCCCGAGTAGCTGGTACTACAGGCGCCCGCCACCTCGCCCGGCTAATTTTTTTGTATTTTTTAGTAGAGACGGGGTTTCACCGTGTTAGCCAGGATGGTCTCGATCTCCTGACCTCGTGATCCGCCCGTCTCGGCCTCCCAAAGTGCTGGGATTACAGGCTTGAGCCACCGCACCCGGCCGACTAGCTCCATTTTTTTAAAAAACTGAGAAGTATTGACCTCTGTATGTTAAATTGTGTTATCTTAAAACTCTGTATTTTTCTCAGTGTTTTAATCTTTTCCTCACTTGTATTGTCATTATTTTTTGAAGTTATTCCTAGTTATCTTTTTCCTTTTTTTGAGACGTGGTCTGTCACCCAGGCTGGAGTGCAGTGGTGCAATCATGGTTCACTGCAGTCTGAACCTCCTGGCCTCAAGCTATTCTCCTGCCTCAGCCTCCCAAGTAGCTGGGACTAAGGGCATTAGCCACCATGCCCAGTTAATGCTTTTTATTTTTAGGAGAGATGAAGTCTCCCTCTGTTCCCCAGGCTGGTCCCAAATTCCTGGACTCAAGTGATGCTCCTGCCTCAGCCTCCCAAAATGCTGGGATTATGGTGTGAGTCACCATGCCTAGCTCCTATGTATCTTTTGTAAAAATTTTATCTTGTACATGCATTCCTTTTTTCCTTTTATTATTCTTTTAAACGTATTAATGTCTATTGATTCATATATATTAATGTCTATTGATTCATATATATTAATGTGCTTTTCAGTCATCTTGCTGAGTTTCCTCATTGTGCCTTAACTTTTTCATTAATTTCTTGGGATTTCCAGAAATGCTGTTACATCATCTGCAAATATAAATAATTTGCCTCTTTGGTGGGGCACAGTAGCTTATGCCTGTAATCCTAGCACTTTAGGAGGCTGAGGTGGAAGGATCGCTTGAGCTCAGGAGTTTGAGACCAGCCTGGGCAACACAGCAAGAACTCATCTCTACTAAAAATAAAAAACATTAGCCGGGGGTGGTGGTGCACACCTGTAGTCCCAGCTACTGGGCTGACTGAGGCAGGAGAAACACTTGAGCCCAGGAAGTTGAAGCTGCCATGAGCTGTGACTACACCACTGAACTCCAGCCTGGGTGACAGGGCAAGACCCTGTCTCAAAAAAAAAAAAAAAAGAAGAAGAAGAAGAAAAAGGAGATAATCCACCCCTTCCTTTCTGATTCAGATGCCTCTAACTGGATCTGATTGCATTGGCTGAACCCTTCAACACAGTGTTGAGGAGAAGTGAAGATGCTTACCATGTCTTTTCCCTGATTTGCACAGACTGCATTCACTGTTTCTCCATTCAATTAAATGCTGGCTTTTGAACTCAGGTATACGCTATCATTCCCCAAAAAGAATCCACTTATTTAAGTGTTTTATGTACCAGGAATTTGTTCTAGATTTTGTTGAAGCCCTTTTGTCATCCAGAGAAATGATCACGTGGTTTTTCTTCTCATTTTAGTTAAGATGATGGATTTCCTACTATTGAACAATTCTTGCATTCCTGATGTAAAATGCTATTTGGTCATGAGGTATATTAGTTTATATGGAATATACCACTAGATGTTTGATATGATTTGATTCACAATTTTCTATTGGTGACATGTAGCTCTGTATTTACGTAACTTCTATCAGGTCTAGAAAACAGTGCCAAAATCACTGCATAAAAAACATTGGGAGGCAGGTGCGGTGGCTCACCTTTGTAATCCCAGAATATTAGGAGGCTGAGTCAGGCAGATCACCTGAGGTCAGGAGTTTGAGACCAGCCTGACCAACATGGAGAAAACCCGTCTCTACTAAAAATACAAAATTAGTGGGCATGGTGGTGCATGCCTGTAATTCCAGCTACTCGGGAGGCTAAGGCAGGAGGATCGCTTGAACCTGGGAGGCGGAGGTTGCAGTGAGCTGAGATGGCACCATTTCACTCCAGCCTGGGCAACAAGAGTGAATCTCCGTCTTAAGGAAAAACAAAAGCACTGGGAAGTTTTCCTTCCTTTGCTGTGATCAGAAAGTTTACGTAACAGTGAAATTATTTGGTTGTGAAGGTCGGAAGAATTCCCTGTGAAACAAAATGGGCCAGTTAAGCTGTTGATTACATTTTCTATTTCTCTCATGGGAATTATTCATTTCAAATTTATTTGCATAAAGTCGTTCAAAGTATCATCACTCTAAAAAATGTTCTCCACTTCAATATTCAGTCCTGTGTTGGTTTCTCATTTTCAGTGTTTTGTTTTCTTATCACCTTGATTTGGTTAGCTAGAGGTTTATCTACTTTCTTTTTTCTTTTTTCCAAGACCAGCTTTTTGTTCATAAGCTTTATTATTTCTTTGTTCTGATTTTTGCTTTTTTTTTTTTCTTTCTTGAGACAGAGTCTCACTCCATCTCCCAGGCTGGAGTGCAGTGGTGCTATCTCAGCTCACGGCAACCTCCGCCTCCCAGGTTCAAGCGATTCTCCTGACTCAGCTTCCCAAGTAGCTGGGATCACAGGTGTGCGCCACCATGCCCGGCTAATTTTTGTATTTTTAGCAGAGATGGGGTTTCACCATGTTGGCCAAGCTGGTCTTGAACTCCTGGTCTCAAGCAATGTGCATGCCTTGGCCTCCCAAAGTGCTAAGATTACAGGCATTAGCTGCCACACCCAGCCTTGCTTGTTATTTTGTAACTGGTTCTCCTTTGTTTAATCTTTTCCTAATTTTGCATTTGATGTTTCTTTTTCATTCTGGATGTAATTTTCTTTGCCTCATTAATTGCACCATGGATTCTGATACAAGTTTTTACCATTTTAAACAAATTCTATGGTTGTGGTTTGTATTTGTCCTCTGATCCAAGAGTAATTTAATAGAGTTAATAACATTTCCAGTAGGGAATTTTTGAGTCTTTAATTCATTTCTAGTTTTACTGTACTGTGATTAGAGAATATGTTTAGATTCTCTCTGCCTTGTGGAATTACTGAAGTTTCCCTTGTGTCTTAATATGTGGCAAGTTTCCAAAAACGTTCCAAGGGAGCTCGGAAAGGTGTTTTCTCTGTTAGTGAAGCGCAATGCTTGGTATCACATTCATAAGAAACTGAAAGCTTCTAGATCATTTCATTTTGGTCTCTTAACCTATCTTGGATTCAGAGTGGCAATGTTAACCTTTACGAATGTGTTTTTATTTCTTCCTACCTATCCTGTAGTTTTGGTTTTTTGAAGACTGCTGTTGTCTTATGTGGTGCATAGATATTCCTGTCATGTCTACATTGGGAATTGCAGGTTCTAGCATTATCAAGTCATCTTCTCTTGCACATTGTTTTTAAGGCTGATTTCTACCCTGTCACACATCAAGACTGTAACTTGCTTCCTCCCCTTATTGGGCTTCATTAGCTTGTGCCCCTCCGTGCACGTCTTTATGGGTAGCCTTTAGCCTTTCTGAATTTTTCTCTTAGGTGTCCCTTTAGCATATTGGCAGAGAGTTGGTGGGTTTTGCTTTGTGGTCTGGGGGTAGATGGAACGTATTTCTAGTCCATACCCTAGCCATGACTCCGTTTGTGGCAGGGAACACTTCTATAACCTCTGACGCTGGGCTGGGCGTGGAGCGAAGTGGTCAATGGGGTTGTGGTGTGCCTGGTGTGAGCAAAGGTGTGCAATGTGCTTGGGGCCAGGCTCATGCTCCTGCACTGCAGCCTACTACCATGACCAGGACAGGCCTCGACTGGTGCGGTCAGGAGAATGAGGGATACATGGAGCAGTCCTAGACTCCCTAGGCTCAGACTGACCCAGTTCTAGACCAGGGGAACCCTGTGCATCTGCAGATGCAGGCTGATAAATCAGTGGTTTTTTCCTGCACACTTTGGGGTTGCCGCACAAAACTAGTGTGGCGAAGAGAAAGGTCTTCAAAGACCTTTTTCTTAGAGGGGGAGCTAGGCACACTTGCGTGTTTTTTTTTTTTTTTTTTTTTTGAGATGGAGTCTGGCTCTATCGCCCAGGCTGGAGCGCAGTAGTGTGATTTCGGCTCACTGTAAGCTCCGCCTCCTGGGTTCACGCCATTCTCCTGCTTCAGCCTCCTGAATAGCTGGGACTACAGGCACACACTACCACGCCTGGCTAATTTTTCAATTTTTTTTTTTTTTTTTTAGGAGAGACAGGGTTTCACTATGTTGGTCAGGCTAGTCTCGAACTCCTGACCTCGTGATCCACCCGCCTCAGCCTCCCAAAGTGCTGGAACTGGCACACTTGCGTTTTGATGTAGCTGGTGTCTTTGGTTTGTTCTGGAAGGTTGTTTGCCATTGTGAATTCACTGTGTGGAGTATGGCGTCCTCGTGTGGCTTTCATTCTGAAGACCGTGGTCTGTTTCACTCCCCCTTTTTGGCTTGGTTATTTTTTTTTCTGTATTTAGGAAGGCTTTATTTTTGTTCTGGAGCTGTATTAGTCAGTGTTCTCCAGAGAAAACTGAACAAATAGGACACACACACTCTCATGAGGGGATTTATTGTGGGAAATGATTGGTTCATGCCCTTCTGGAGGCCAGGAAGCCCCAGGATATGCCAGCGGCATATCCCAGAAAGCCCGTGGTGCAATTCAGTCCGACTCCAAATGTCTAAGAACCAGAAGAGCCGGTGGTGTCCCTCTCAGTCCCAGGCCACAGGCCTGAGAACCTGGAGGCTTCTGGGTTAAGACACGGAGTCCAGAGGCCCAAGAACCTGGAGTTCTCATACACAAGGGCAGGAGAAGGTGGATGTCCCAGGTCAAGCGGAGAACAAATTTCCCCTCCTTCCACCTGTTGGTTGCATCTGGGCCTCAGTAGATTGGAGCAGGCCTGCTCACACTGGCGCGGGTGGCCCTCAGTCAGTCCCCCTGGGGGGTCAAGTGCTCATCTCTTCCAGAAACCCCCCACAGAAACACAAGAAGTCATGCTCTCCCTGCTCCCTGGACATCCCTTAGCCTAGTCAAGCTGACTGCTAAAATGAGCCATCACAAGGGCTTGGTAATAGTGCCTTCCACTGATGCCCACGGTGCCCGCTTTTCCTAACTGACCTTGTGCTATTATTGAGCACTGTCAGCTGCAATAAAATCACCCGACTCTCACCTGCTAACAGTGCAGCAGCGGATAGGCTGACTGCCGTTCCCTTTCGCTTCTCTTCCCGTTTTTCAAACGCGTGGGTGCTTTTCTGGGTTTGGTAGTGCAATCATGCCCTCTTGTGCTGCTAAGGTGAAATGCAGTTCCCGTAATAAAAGATATTTTTAGGTGGGCCTGGTGAATCTTTGACAGCATCTCTGTGATGAGGCCCCTGTCTTAGCTGCTTCCTTCTTGCCCTTCATCACCAAAGCTCCCAGACACCCTTTCCAGGTGCTTCTGGCCCGATGGCCTGTCCAGGTGCTTCCTGTAGCTCTTGCTTAGCCGGTCGCCTTTCTCCTCTCAGGGCGGCTCCCTCCTCCTGCTCTGTGCATTGCACCTCCACAGGGACCACCCATTTCCTCCTGCTGTGCACCCCCTGTGGCTGCCCCGGCACCCACCCAGGACCTCTATGGGGACCCCTCCATTCCTTTCGGCTGTGCACCCCTCACCCCTGCACCCCACCCAGGACTTCCACAGGGACCCCCAACCTCCTCTAGTTGTGCACCCCCCCACTCCTGCACCCCACCCAGGACCTCCAAGGGGACCCTCACCTCCTCCAGCTGTGCATCCCCCCTGCCCCTGCACCCCACCCTGGCAATGGCAAGTGATTCTACATCAACTCTGCTGCTCTAAGATGTTTATTTTCCCACTGACCTTTAAGTGAATTTTGTGGTTTTTCGCTCTTTCCCAAACACAGTGTAGGTCTGACAGCTATAGGTGACTCTGTTTCTTTGTTTTGGAGACATGGTCTTGCTCTGTGGCCCAGGCTGGAAAGCAGTGGGGTGATCATGGCTCACATAGCCTTGGCCTCACCAGCTAAAGCAATCCTCCTACCTCAGCCTCCAGAGTAGCTGGGAACACAGGCAGGCACCACCATGCCTGGTTCATGTTTTGATGTTGTAGAGATGGGGGTCTCACTATGTTGCCCAGGCTGGGATTACAGGGGTGAGTCACAGCATCTGGCCCCTCCTTGTTCTTCTTTGAAAAGTTCTCAGAGGATGTGAGAAGAGATTCCAATTCAGGTATTGTCCTCTGGTATTTTTATTTTAGAATGTGTTCTTCCCTATTAACTACATGGAAAATGACAAAGTGCTTCAGGTCCTATCTTTCAGATTTAATTGGAACACTTTAACGTGAAGGTGGGATGGGGTGTGGTTAGGCACAATAGGAAGAAAAGCTTTCCCTAAGGGCCTTGAAAGTCCTGAAGCTCCATGTTAGAAATGAGGGTGGGCGACCTTCACCCCATGCCTGCAAGTAGCAGCCCCCAGGTCTTTATCACAGGCCTGTTCTGGGTTGAGTGGTGAGATGGGGTCTCTTGAAAAGTGGGCACTGAACTGAATGCACTGAGCTAAGAGGCATCTCAGGGGACACCTGGCCTCCAGCAGCACCAAAACGGGGTCCATGGTCATCCCAGGAACTCAGCACTGTGGTCGAACCATGGTGTTCTCCTCTCTGGGCTCCAGTCCTCACCAGAATCACCAACTCTATCAGAAACTCGATTATTTCTTTCCGTTTGTTCCTTGTTCACCAACACAACACTATCTGCATGGCAAAATGTTATGGGACATCCGTAAGGTGGAATGTTATGCAGACATTATAAATTGTAGAGTCTTCCACTGTCTCATCACAATAGATTAAGGGGGAAAAAATAGCATTTACACACACACAGTGTCACTAAACTGTATTCTGTGGAACGCACAGGCTATCGTTCAGAGATTGATTCATATATGCACACCATCTTTTCCAAAGGCTCTAAAAGGTCCAGCAGAAAGAAACGCATTGAACTGCATGCAATGCATCGTTCCCTAGAGGTGTGGGACCGATGACACTTTCCACGTGGGGCACCAAACAACACTGACAGTACTGTTTGGGAAGCACTTCAGAGATGTAAACTAGGTGACTGAGAAATATGCATGGAGGGACGATGGAAGAACAGTTGGCCACATACTCAATTATATGTGATTTGAGATAGTGAGACTGTGGGGACATTTTTTTTCTGTTTTTCATCAATCTATTCTCACTAGATTTACTACATGTTAAAAGACACTTGACATAAGTTAAAACACCATGTCTAAAAGCCTCCAACCACTGCCCCAATTTTTACTTATTTAACAAGGCATGCCAGCGGGCCCCAGTGCCTTGCCAGCATGGTCACCACCCCATGTTCCTGGGCCCTGATCTCATGTTGCTGCCACATGGCGTCGTGCATTGTAGCACATTTCCTGCTGTGCTCCCGAGGCATTCACTTAGGAAATCTACTTTGTGCTCCATGTTGAGATTACAGCGTGTACAAAGACAGACACTGTCTTGACTTTTTGACCTTTACTGTCAAAGGACATGCATGAACAGTCATAAATCAATCAAGGCTGGTATGGCTGGAATGTGAGGGGAATGTGACTGTTGAGAGGCAGGTAGGGGCCATGTGAAGGATGGGATTTCTTTCCTCCTAAGGGCAACAGGAAATCACTAATAGGGCTTGAAGCAGGAGCACCTTAAAAAAATGACTCCATGGCTAGGCAGCTGGGTATAGTGGCTCACAGCTGTAATCTCAGCACTTCGGGAGGCCAAGGCGGGAGGACCGCTTGAGTCCAGGATTTCGAGATCAGCCTGGGCAACATAGCGAAACCCTGTCTCTACAAACAAAAAAACTAGTCAGGTATGGTGGTGTGCCCCTGTAGTCACAGCTGCTCAGGAGGCTGAGGTGGGAGGATCACAGGAGATCAGGGCTGCAGTGAGCCGTGGTTGCACCACCACACTCCAACTTCGGCAACAGTGCAAGACCCACATGGGGAATAGACAGGAGTTCCCCGAGGAAGGCCAGTGCCAAGGCAGGGAGCTCTAGTCCAGGAGAGAGACATGAGGGCCTGCAGTGGGGTGAGACGTGAAGAGACTCAGATGGATTCTAGAAGCAGCAGGAGGCATAAATCAAGAGGGTTTGGGGAAAGATGGATGGGACACCAGAAACCCCAGGTCCCAGTTTAAACAAGTCAATGATGATGTCATTCGCCAAGACAGGGAACAGAGGAGAGGACCAGGTTTCTGCTGCATGGGGCTATATAATGAAGAGCATGGTCACGGAGGGCTTGCAGGGCTGGGCTGTCAGAGACACCAAGGGGACATGGGTGCCCAGAGTAGAGGTCTGGGCTGCAGATGGCATGTGGAAGCCAGGGGCATGGAGAAGGTGGACTGAAACCATGGGCTTGTGTGAGGGTGCCTCAGCAGAGGGGAAAGGGAGGAAGAGGGCTTGGACTTCACCTAAGCCACACACGAGCTCCATGGAGGAGGACTGGCCTGCACAGGAGACTGTGAAGGAGTCTCCAGGGAGCAGAAAGGGCCCATGGCCCAGAGATGCCCAGGAACCAGCGTTTCAAGGAGGCAGACACGAACAGTCACAGCTGCCAAGGGGTCAGGTGAAGCAAGGACTAAACATGTTGCTGGGGTTCGGTGGCACGGAAGTCATGTGCAGCCAGGGAGGAGGAACCACCGTGATCTCAAGGTCTGAGTCAGGTGTCTCCCAATCAGACTTCTCAGTGTCAAGGGAAGTTGTGCGGGGCGGGGCGGTAGGGCAAACTGTTTCCATACATTTAATAATGTCAATGATCAGTACCCTCAAAGACCAGCTGCTGGTGGTGGTGTGACCTGAACTCCTGCCATCCATTCATTTTCAGATAGATGCATGCTGACAAGCCCAGTACTGGGGCTGACTGGACACACAGAGGCGGATCATGCAGGTCACAATCTCAGGGAAGGGGGAGACAAACACAATTCCCAGAAGATCACCGCCTCGGAGCCCCGGCCTAGCTCATCTACCTCCAGCAGCTCCTGGGCTACAGATCTGCATCGCAAAAATCAAACCGAGGCAGAAATGGGTACTTCAGGGAATTTTTGTACCCAGCTTCTCTTGAAGGGCCCCTGAATGGTCTGTAAAAGGGATGGACTCCCAGTTGCAGAGACAGGCATTGGGCAAGGCACCAGGGTGTGTGCACTGAAATGGCTGGTTTCCTGGTTTCAGTCTGGATGAGCCAGTAGTGGCTATGAATGAGACTGAAAGAGGCCGCCCATGTGAGAACATCTTTCAATCAGAATGTGCTGTACAGAGGGAGGGCCAGAGCTCGTTTTGGTCACCAAAATTAACTTTGTTTTCCACTAGTTAGATCTGCCAGTTCATTTTATCCCGTGCACTGAAACTTAGGCCTCTTCCTTCCAGGAGAATGACTTTACCGTCTTAGGCTTTTGCACACGACATTAGCCAACATGGAAAAGCAGGTTGTTCTGACCTCATGTCATCATCCATCTTCACTGGGGACTGGGCCACTGGGTATTTTGTTTTTCCCTAAGTCATAACTAGTGTACCTCAACGTTTAATAGAATTCATCCCCTCTTACTCCATGAAGGGACCATCATTTGTTGAAAGTTGCTAGAAATACAGCCGGGCACAGTGGCTCACGCCTGTAATCCCAGCACTTTGGGAGGCTGAGGCGGGTGGATTACAAGGTCAGGAGATCGAGACCATCCTGGTTAATATGGTGAAACCCCGTCTCTAGTAAACATAGAAAAAGTTAGCTAGGCGCTGTGGCGGGCGCCTGTAGTCCCAGCTACTCAGGAGGCTGAGGCAGGAGAATGGCGTGAACCCGGGAGGCGGAGCTTGCAGTGAGCTGAGATGGCACCACTGCACTCCAGCCTGGGCGACAGCGAGACTCCATCTCAAAAAAATAAAAAAATAAGTAAAAAAAGGAAAGTTGCTAGAAATTATAAATACCTTTGAAACCTTCAATTGGTTGTGACGTGTCCCTTTATTTTACATTTTGTATCAGTGTCCTCAAAGTCAAGTCAGTCCAATGTCTTCAAGGAAAGCGAGTGCCCAGAGTCATGACAAGGAATGGAGAAACTCATCAGCTGGAGATCTGGGTCTCGCCAACAGGGCAATTTCTGGACTTTTCAGAAACACTGAGAATCCGAGAGTTTCAAAGGATTTATTTGATTTCCCCACATGATCACAACCATGGTTTTACATTGATAGAGTCTGTTACCACTGACAAACAGAATGCAGATGAACACAAACGCACTCCTTCCCTCCCACAGGTACACAGTGGGGGTGCCAGGTTTCTTGTGAGGGAGGTGTCCCTTGAAGTCTCCGAACAGTCTGGGGATTCAGGACCTGATTCTAATTGCTTCAAACAACTCGGAGGCCAAAGTTATCTCCCAAGAGGAGACGCATGCTGTGTGCAGTCTCAATGTGACCGCACACAGACGGGCGACGCGGATGGTCTGAGTGGAGGGCAGGCCCCCTCCCCCTTGTCCTGTGCTCAGCGCCCCCACCTCACCCTGCTCAGTGTAGCCATGCTGCCTTGACTATTGTTGTTATATAAAATACAAATGCACTCGTTTCTCAGGCAGGAAGGGTGATACTTTACAAGGAGAACTATAAGACTGTGCGTGCTTACCTGCGGGCACAGAGCTTCCCGTGGAGCTGAGTCAACACCCAGCATCAGCTGTGAACATCTGCTGTCTTTTCAGCTCATTGTTAAGAAAAACAAGAGGCTCGTGCCGCATGCAGTGTGTGAGGGAAACATCACTCTGCACTGGATGCTGAAGACATTTTTAAGCAAGATGTGCACATCATATTAGGATGAACTTTATTTTTACATTGTTGTACAATTCATTGGTAAACTTAAAAAAATACAAATACATGATTTGATTGTTGTCCCAGGAAAGACTTTTGTCACATTGCCAGCTGTTTCCCTCAGCGTCTCCTGTTCATGTCAGCAATTCTGTATGTAACTACAATAGTTTGTGTGACTTGAGAAAGGTGTGCCAAGGGCGTCCTCGCAGTGAGAAGGGACCAGGCAGACATCCTGAGGCCCTCGGCCTCCTTCTGCCTCCCCTCCTGTGGGACGTGATGACAGGACCCCGAAGCTATGGCTGTAACAGGTGGGGATCGAGAGGGGACAGTCCCATGAAAGACACACGGGGACACAGCTCACTGGGAGCTTCCGCTTCCCAAACAAGATGTGGGCAGCATGACTCCAGCCTCCAGAATCCAACAATGTATCTTCCACAAACTTTTGATAAGCTTGCAAATAAAACAGGATGAAACCTTACTGGCCTGAAGGAGCACACAGTGTGGCTGGAAACCCCATGAGGGGCTCAGTGGGCTCCAGCAGGTCCTTATGCAAGGCCCAGGCCTGCTGCCCAGCACAGCTCCAGAACACACCCAGGACAGTGCCAGAGGCTGGCAGCCCGAGGCTGTGGAGCTTGCAGGATGGTGATGGAGAGGGAGAGTTTCTGGAAAGCCCCTCCTGGGGTTTACTGTCTGTTCCTATTCATTAGTGCTGCCCTTCAGAAAGAGCAGTTCTATGCCAAATGGCCTGAATCTTTCTGGAACAACCTGAAGGTTACAGTGAGACTCTCTCCCCTTGGCACAGAAGAGGGCGAGAAAAGCTGACATACTCAATATGTGATCGCTTTACTTCAACAATGCGTCTACGGTCACACCAATACATTTTGCAAATGTACAATCCGCAGAGCACGGCCTCACAGCTGACACCGGATGACATGCAGCAGTTTAACGCTTCCAGGTCAGAACAACCTCCTCAAAACTGCGAGACAAAGAGTGCTTTAGGAACTAAGCCTGGCTTTTAGAAAAGACCCAAGAATTGAGGAGTCGGGGACACCAGGGCGCTTCCCCCACAGCCTAGCCTGGCCCAATCACATGCTCCCAGCTGTTTCTTTCTGAGCAGACACCAAAGAAAGAAATGCCACACCGATGGGAGGACACAGGTGGGCAGGTTAAAGTCACACTTAATTTTAAAAAGGCTAAACTCTAGATTGCTGTATTTGCTCTCTGTGGAGATTAACAAAGTGCTTGGTTTGCAGATTTGCTGGTACGGTGATCTCAATGATATGAGCGAGGGGAGGGATGTGAGGAGGGAAATCAGCAAAACCCTGGCCAGCCAGCCAGCCAAGGTGACATACAGCCAGAGGGGGCTCCCCTCTCCTCCTGCCGTCCGGCCACGGCTCACCACGCTGTCCACCGAGCACGCGGCCCCACGGCCCGCAGAGTCAGGCGTGAGCTTCGCCCTTTCTGAAAGGGCCTCCGCCTGGACAGGTACCGGGGGGCAGTCCTCGGGTCCCATGGCTTAGGAGCACAGCACTGACGGCTGCAGTGGCTCGAAAGGCTGAAACTACAAAGTATGGCCCGTGGGTGACTCGGGCACAGACCCGCCACGTGCAGCATCTGGCCCGCGGAGCGCATGGTGTCACCACAACACAGAAGCAACAAGAGCACAGCTGAGAGTCATGTGATGCCCTGGCAGCTCACTGGACCATGGGAAGGCAGCGGGGGCTCCGCCGGGCACTCGTCGGCTGGGGTCACACGGGCCACGGTGATGACACAAGGGTTCTGCTAGCACATGGCTACATGGAATTACGATGATCACTGCTACCACTCAGAAAACAAAACAGGAGACACACACACCGCCCTGGGTTGCTAAACGCTAAAGTCAACCTTCAGGTTCGAGAGTGGTTCCTGGTGAAAACACTCTCTGAGGGCTTCGGCCTGGTGTGGGTTGGAGGCGGGATGAGGAAGTTATGGTGTTGGGGAGACGAGGATGAGAGCTGGTCACTTTCATGTTGGAGATGAACACTTCTGCCGTGTATGGGTGCCCCTCTCGGAGGACTCTGAATGAGTGTGCATTAAATCATATGCGCGTAAAAGAAACATGGATCATGGAGATTCACAGTTATCGCAGCCATTAAAGTGTCTAAGAATCTGTGTAACCAATGTCCTAAGACAACCAGCTCATAACCAGCTGTCCTGAGTTGCTACTGTAGAGTGTACTGCAGTTTAGCTATTTGCTTACCTGAAATAACAGAGCATTATAATACTATTTATGATAGTATTCTGTTAATAAAATAAGGATTTATACAAAGCAATACTGGACTTTTTAAACAGTTAGATGCTATGTTACTTGGCACAGTTAGTAATGATTGTGTAAAGATTTTAGCCAGTCCTAGAGGGACTTCTTTGTATGAAAATATGAAGTATCTGAATTTGTTCCTAGCATTTAGGGTTTGGTCTACTGTCTCACACACCCAGCTAAGGTACTGTCTTCCTACTAGGTAAGTGGAGCTCCTTGTAAGGTGGGTATTGCTAATGTTGTGGACTGAAACGCCTGCCTTTCACACACAAGTACTACCTATACAGTATATATATATATATATTTATATATTTATATATTTATATTATATAAAGTTTACTTACGTATTTTCATCAACCATATCAGGTCTACTTAATTTTTTGCCCATTGTCAATAAAAGAGCAATAATGCAGCAAGTTTTGGGGTTTGTTTTGTCTCTGTTTTTGTATCTCATTTCTTCGTTTTCTAGGTTGGGTTTTCACAGGCATGTAAATTAGGGCACAGGGAGCTGAGAGCTGGAGTGGGGGAGGCAGTTCAACATCTACTTGGCTGGCGGCACCATTTCAAGGCTGATGGTGTCTGAGGCCCACCCATCCCTCAGACTGAGGTGAGCGGAGCTCGGGGTGCCAACACTAAATTAAATCTGGACCTTTGTTCCACACAACACAGCCCTATGGGCTCCTGGGGCTCCAGTTGGGCCGTGAGGGGAAGAGGGGAGAGATGGCAACAGAAGCGCCCCGGGTTTGGTGTGCGGCTGGCGACCCCCGGGCGTGCCCTGTGTGGTGTGCAGCTGTTTCAGGGAACCTGGGACACCTGCCCAGGCTGTCTACACAATTGTGCTGATGCCGCTGGGTTTGGCCTTGCTGCTGGTGGGGGGCGGCGGGGCAGGGGGCTGCCCGTGGTGGTGCGCTGTGTGCCCCATGTGGGCCGAGGACAGCGGCGGGTGGCCGTGGGCGTGGGCCCCGTAGGCTGGGTGCCCCCCGTGGGGGCCGTGGTGGTACTGGTGTGCGTGCTGGATGTGCTGGGGCGGGTGGTGGTGGTGGTGGTGGTGGTAGGGGGGTGGGTTCTGCTGCATGTGGCAGTACTGGGTGTGATGCCCATGCACAGGGGCCTGCGGCAGCCCCTCTGGGGGCCCCAGGTGGTGGCCAGCCATGGAGTGCTGCAGGTGGGGCAGGACCACCGGTGGGTGAGGGGGTGGTGGGGCTGGGGCTGAGGGCAGGTGGGCCTGGGGAGGGGGCTTCCCTCTCTTGCTCCCGAATAAGGAGCCCAGGAGGGAAGATGAGTTGGGCATAGTCTGGTGTGGGCGAGATGGACACTCTCGTGTTGATGTAGCTCTCCGGCGCATGTGAGGACTGCTAATGATGGACCCCTAAAAAGGAAATTCATAGAAATCAAAATTAAAAGATCTTCAAGCACTTAGGTCAGAATGTTTTTTTTTTTTTTTTTTAATGTAAAAATTCACCCACTGACTGCTAAGCTTTAGTTCAACTTGCTGGCCAGAGGGTGGGGCTGAGTGCAGCTGGCCTGGGCCCCACCTCCTCTCACTATAGTGCAGGGCAGTTGGGGGTGACTGGCCTTGACCAAAGTAGGGGGTGAGGGCAGGGGAGGGGCCCGCCTCTCTGACTGCCACAGCAGAAGTAGGACTTCCAGTCTCATTCTGACAAGTACTTTGGCCCTGGCAGCAGCCTGAGGTTTCAGATAGGAACCCCTGGGTTGGGGTGTCTGTGCGCTATGTGTGGCAAGTGCAGAGGGGCTGGTGTGCCTGGAAGAGGAGCTCTGCTCTTGCTGAAACAGGGCCCTCAGCTCTCCTGCTCCGCCCATGTGGGTCCTGAGGTCTCGGGAGAGGTGGTGACAGGGACAGGTGGGGCTCAGAAACCTTGTCCTCTGGGGGAATGGGCTGCCTAGGCATTTCACTGCAGCTGCCTACTGCAAACCAAATAAGGAAAAAGAAAGAAACAGAAAAAGATCTGCAAGCTGAGGTAGAGATGTGAACAGTAACACAGAGATGGCTGGAGGATGAGTGAAATATCATGAAATCCACACTGAATTTCTCTTTCTCTCAAGACACTCCTCCTCCCACAAGCTAAGCAATTCCATGGTGTCCTGCCGCAGACACACAGCAATCAAACTCCAAGAAGAAAGCGATGGGGATGGGTGGGCGTGGAAGTCAAGGGTTCAGCAAAAACATCCAACAGCAAGTGTGGAGGATGAGTGGGAGCCGGGTGGCCCGGGCGGGGGTGCCGGAAGCTGGGGATGGTCAACCATGCTCAAGGACCACAGGTGATGGGGTTAAGCAGAAACCAAAACACAAAATTCAGAACCACCCCCACTGTTCAGTCCAAAACAAGCGGTGAGAGGCATGGATGTTTCTAGGCACACAGGAGAAGCTGACATGCACAGGGTCCCAGGCAGGCAGGGAGGGAGCGGGTGTCTGCGTCTCTGTGCAGTAGGGGAAGGAAGAGCAAAAAAACAAAAACCAAAACAAAAACAAAAAAACAAAAACAAAAAAAAAAAAAAACCCAAAAAACAAACAAACAAAAAAAAACCAGGACAACAGATATGAACTGAGGACTGGGGAAGGCGACACAGGACAGCCAGCTGGACGGAGGCGCTTCCTACTTACTTCCACATTGCTCTCTAGCGATCCCGCACTGCTGCGACGCCCTCGCTTCCCTGCCCAGAACATGCAATACCAGAAGTTAGACGCGGACATGAGGCTGGGGGCGCTGCCTGCCTGGCGCCACGCTGCTGCCACGGAGCCTGCACCCCTGCTGGGAGCAGGCACAGGTGCCGGGCCCACCTGCCCGCAGGAGCCAGGTGTGAGGGGTCAGAGGAGGGGCTCAGTGGGGAAGCCAGCAGCAGTGCAGGAATGAATTTTCAAAATAAAGTTTTTGAAAAGCAAAAAAAAAAAATTTTTTTTTTTTTTTTTTTAAAACCAGCCCCTATTTTATACTCCTTCTCCTGGACCAGCAGTCTGTTGAGAGGGGCCCTGGGGCTGAGGCATGTGTACAGGTGGGCCCGATGCCTCTAACTCGTGTGTTCACCCCTGACTCGGGTGAATGGGGAGGGGCGAGGGCAGCTTCTCCACGGCCACAAACAGCATGGCAGGTCCTGCATGCCCACCTTCAGTGACTGCCATATATATGTGTATATCCGCACACACACATATATGCCCCCACCTCCTCGGCAGGACGAGCACTGAGGGTGAAGAGGAAACACCTTCATACCCCCGCTTCCTCCCGGCTGCCCGCAGGAGCTCAGTTTTGGTTTGTGCAGTGCCCTGGCCAGGGGCAGGAGACAGGGTTGGGGGCTGCTGGAAACCACTTTCCAGCTTGGGATTCCTCTGCTTGGCACCATTCCCCAAGGGGCCACAAAGCCTTCCCTAAGCCAGGAGGTCTCTGCCAGCATCTTCGTCGTGCCCCAGTGCAGGGCACACAGTAGGCACTCGGTGTGCGGGGTCCGTCGAAGCAAGGCCGGGTCGTCCTCTTGGCTCCGGGTGCCTAGGGCCCAGCCCGGCCCTGCCCAGCCGCCACAGTCCTTCCTGTGGACTTCTCCGTGGATTTTTGAAGAACACCAAGCCTGGAGCATGACAGGGGCCTGGCCTTAGGGGCCAGCCTGGGCTCTGGGAGTGGGGATGGGAAGAGGGAGGAACAGCCCTCCCCACTTGACATTCTTGAAGCTTCCATTTGGGCAGCATTGGCATGTGTTGAGCACCGTGCTGGACAGGTCAACCCTATACGTGTCACTGTGTCTGTGTCAGAGAGGGGGCCGCTGAGGCCCAATTCTCACAGGCAGCAGGGTTCACACCCAGACCTGCGCACCCGGCCGCCTCTAAGGCTGGATAACTTGGCCACGCTGCCTTCAGAGCTGGACCCCAGGCCTGGTTGGGCCCAGGACCCTAGGAGAAGGAAGCAACTGCTGGGCCTCCCCACTGTGCCCTGTCCCCAGCCTCTGGGAAAGTTACTGCACCTCCCAGCTAGCCCAGGGCCACCAGCCAGTGACAGGTGGAGGGAGTGCTGTGGGCTTCAAGCCTCCCCGTGCCCTCTGAGTGTGCTGGGCTGTGCTTTGGCATGGCTTCAGCCTGGGCATCGCCACACAGACTCAGGGGAGTCCAGTCCCTCTGCCTTGCCTGCTGACCCCAAACCGGAGGTCCAGGTGGGAGGGGGTCAGCAGAAGGCCTTGGGTGGCTCTGGCTTGTGTGATGTGGCCCTCAGAGACCACTATTGGGAAAGAGCCACACGGCACATCAGGGCAAGAGGGCTTGACACCAGTTGCTGAGGACCTAGGACAGTGAAGTAGGACCCTGGCCCTAATTCTCAGCCAGAAGAAAGAGGAGGCTCACATTTCCTCATTTTTCAGCCAGTGTGGGAAGAGAGGCTGACCTTTCTTCCCTTCCTGCCCAACACAGTGGTCCAGGGACATGAAGCAAAGTAGAGTCCAGCCTCCCAGGACATGGCCTCCCTCCTCCACTCCCCGCTTGGGTGGTCACGGCCATCAGACACTCAGGACACTGTGGCGCCATGTGGAAATGTGGAGGGACAGAGCGCCACTGTCTCTAGGGTTTTCAAATCAGCTCTCTAGCCCACTCCTCTAAGGCCTGGGACTCCTCTGGCTGACTAAAAACCAGGGGCAGAGGGGAGATGGCCTCCCCTGCCTGTATCTGGCAACTCCTTTTGGCCAGCCTATAGCTTCTGACACGACCTGGGCCAGGCCTGAAGGCTGGGGTTGGGGGTCCACACAGTGTCCCCACCTGGAGTTAAACACGGTCCTCCTTACCCTGCTCAACTTGGGCGAACACTTAGGAGTTCTTTATTTGGCTGTTTTGGAGTGATGCTGAGTGTCTTACAATCCACTTTCTCAATGTCTCAGGTCAGCAAGAGATGCAGGGTGATCCCAGGGCTCCCTCTGTGCTGAATCCCAGAGCCCTGTGCTCACAGGTACACCCACAACCATAACTGCCCATAGCAATCCGTGCAGACATCCCATGCATATGCAGCCTCCCACACCTGCCCAGGTTCACAGGCTGATGAAGTCAGGCAGGCCAGAATAGTGGCTCACGCCACATGTGTGCGGATCAGGCCAAGCCAGCCCTGGGCAGGGTCTGGAGGGACTTGGAACCATTTTTCTTGAAGGGCTCCCAGGATGGTTCTTCACAACTTTTGCAGCTTCCTCAGAGTCAGGGCAGGACGTCACGTGGCAGTACTCTCCCGCCCACCGGATACTCGTCCTGTGACCCTCAACAATGCTGTAGCCGAGCTGGTGCATTGCTCAGTGTCAATGACCACAACAGAAACGATAGCTACGCACATTTGGCCGGCGCTGCCTGAGCCAGGCATACCTGAAAGGCTTTCCATGCATTGACTCCCTCGCTGCAGCTGGGGAAACAGGCCCATAGGGTCTGAGAGCTAGAGAGGGCAGGCGGAGGTGAGGGATGGGCTCAGGCTGTCTGACTCTGGCATCTGCGTGCTGCAGCATGTTCTCTGCTGGGCCTGACATGGTGGGGAGGGATGTGGCCAGGGCAAGAGGAAGCACCACCCTCTCTGGGCCCTGGCCCGCTTCACACATGGCAGGGGTGCTGCTCTGTCCACCCACCACTGCTGGCTGTCACTGCTCCCCTGGAACAGGGCATGGAGACTGTTGCAGGCAGGTCCTCTCCGTAAGGACTCAGAGCTGGGCAGCTTGGCCAGGGAGGGGCAGGAGGGCCGCTGGGGGCCACTGGTCAATGTCCACCACCACTCGGTTGATCCCTGTTCCCACAGTCCTTGCTGGGTCCTTGGTCTCGGGTCAGCAGGGCTCTTGTGCCGCTGGAATGAGGACCGGGTGGGGAGTCTTGGCCCAAGGAAGACCAGGGCTGAGACACCAGGCAATGCACTGCGGTAGGGCCGGTGCTAGCCCCTTCCCTCTAACTCTTGGCATGATAGAGGCTTCTGGAGGCTCCTGAGGATGGGTTCCTTCGGGCACCATCTACGGCTACTTCATCAGTCCCCTGGCTTCATGTCTGTGGTATGTCCTCTCCTGGATGGATGTCGAGTACAGACCTGGGACAGCTGCTCTCAAGGTTTCCTGCTTCGGGAGCAGTGACGTGCCAACCATGGAGGGGACACTGTCCTGCGGGCCTGCCTCTTCCACAAGCTCATCGTGGTGTTTCGGGCTCAGTGCTATAAGGGCTGTCTGTAGTGAGTGAGGTGGGGCCATGCTGCTGCTGGGGAGCTTGCAGCCCCGACCTGGTCCAGAGCATGACATCTGACCTCTCCCGCTGCCAGCCCTGCCCCTCCCAGGAAGGCTGCCAGCACCCGCCTGTCCCGATGGGAGATCACAGGTGGCCTGTCCCCAGCCTGGGGTCTCGGCAGCTGCCTGGACTCAAATCCCACCTCACTTCACCTCCAAACTTTTCTGGGTACAGGGGGGGTCTCTGAGATCTGTTCCTGCTTTTGTTTCAATGATAGGCCCAGGGCGGGGTCTCAGTCCCTATTGTCCTTCTGAGCTCAGAAATTGTCCTTCTGAGCTCCTAAATGACAACAGCAATCGTCACACTACATGAAAGCAGCTAGCTCTGGGCTCACCCTTCACATGAACGTGGGCCCGGCATGTGGCTGTCCGACCCCCAAGCTCTGGCAGAGGGTGGACGGCTGGGGTCCTGATCTCTGGGCCCCGGGGTGGATGGGGCTCAAGGGCCTCAGTTCTGGCAGAACCGCTGCTGCCTGAGAAGGGCTGGATAGCTTCATCAGGGGAGGGAGAGGGCAGGGCCCGCCACACTGCACAAACTCAAACAGAGGTCCCGGCCCACAGCCTGCAGAGGCCCAAAGCAGTCCAGTGACATTTAGCTGTGTTTCACAAGGCCACTGGGAAAACCAGTGGTTCTCAACCAGGGGTGATTCTGCCCCCCAGGGGACACCTGGCAATTTCTGGAGACATCAGTGACTGTCGTGACAGGGAAGATGTTACCGGCAACCAGTAGTAGAGGCCAGGAATGAGGGTAAATATCTTGCCAAGCCCCAGATGGCTGCCCAGCAAGGAGTCACTGGGCTCAAAATGTCAATCAAGCCGAGGTTGAGAAGCCCTGGGTTCAACCTTCATGCTGGCAACTGGCAATGAATTTCTGATTTTTTTTACTATGGCAAATAATAATAATAATAATAATAATAATAATAATAATAATAATGACAAAACGAAAACAAAGGAAAAAATCCAACTTAAAAAAAAGGGCAGACTCCAAAGGGCCTGAGAGGGATTTAGCTGAGGGGAGGCAAGGCTGCTGACGGGCAGGTGCAGGAGGGAGTCCTGAGGCGGGGCAGGTGGGGCAGGCAACCCCAGGAAGGGGGTCTTCCCAAAACAGGCACACCAGGCTCCTAGGGCAGACCTGCGCGGGACAAGCTGGGCCACTGCAGCCCCAGGCAGCCCCCAGGGCCCTTTCCAGGAGAAGCTCACTGACTGGTGGACAGACTGTTGGGCTGAGGGTGGGTGTGATACCCTCCCGTACACTCCTTGAGCAGCAACACAGGCTGCAGCGGCAAGAGCAGGCACCCACCGGCCGGCCCGTGCCTCTTGTTTCTCCTGCTCCAAGAGGGAGAGGCTGGGCCAAGGCTGCTGGCAAAAGCCCCTGAGCCTTGCTGCTCACAGTGCCCCACCCCCAGGAATGCAGGCGGTTTCAGGGGTGCTGCTTGCTTGGGGGTGAAATAGCTGGCAGCAAATTGAACACACACAGAAACAAAGAAACAACCACAACATGACAGTTCCCAGCAGGGCTTTCCCGGGCCGGAGCCAGCCCTGGCCGCCGCTCAGTGGCCTCTGCGCTGGACGAGGCCCGGGTTTCCCAGGAGAGGAGGCCCCGGAGGGAAAGCAAGACCGGGGACAGTGGGCAAGGGGGCGCCAGACAGCTTGGAGGGTTCCGCGCAAGTTCATTCATCAGCATGAAGCACAGGGACGCGGCCGCACAGAGCACGGGACACAGCCGCCGGCTCACTCCGGGCTAGAGCGACTTCCCAAATCAATAAACGAGTAAATAAAACCCCTGGAAGAAGAAAGGGAAAATGGGGACGACTTCCCCAGCTAATTCGTATACAATGCCTTTCTTTTTCACAATTTGGTCCTGATTTCCTGCGTCTTTTTGGGATGCCCTTTCTGTGCTGTCAGACGCTGCTCTGCTTTGGGGGAGGTCAGGGGAAATGCCACACTGGCCTCGCCGCAGGCCTCGCCCCGCGTGATGCATGCCCCGAATGCAGACGCCCTGCCTCGGTCTTGCATGCGCTGGTCTAGGAAGGTGGTTCTAGGCCAAGCTCTTACCAGCTTCCGAGAGGTCCCGCAGGGAGCTACTGAGGGCGCTGCGCTTGAGGCCCTCGCCGCTGGCGTAGCTGTCGTCCAGGCAGGCCCGGCTCAGTGTTCCATTGCCCGACTCCTTTTTGAGGCTGGAGCACTGGGACATGCTGGGCCGCACAACACCTTTCTGCTTCTCAAGCTCCGCTGGAACAGAGAGGGTGAGGGGCCTGATGAGAGGAGCACAGCCTAGAGTGGGCGGGAGACGGGGCCTTCTGTTTGGAGCTAGCACTGTCCTGAGCCACCATCTGCCTTGAATGGGGAAGGGCTGTTTCTGGGAAAGAGGGTGTGACGGCCACTCTGGACAAAAGAGCAGAAAGGAGATCTCAGGAGGAAGGCTAGAGAGGCCAGAGGGCCTTGTGACCTGCAGGAATGACAGTCATCTTCCAGGCTCGGGGGTGGACAGGGAGGCACAGACTTGCCTAGGTCTGGGAGATGAGCAAGGATTAGCCAGGGCCTTCCACAGAGGGAGCAGCAGTAGGGAGTCCCATGTGCCTCCAGGGAGTAGACCTGCAGCCAAGGATGGCCTTGGCTGTGTGACCCATCAGTGGGTTGAGCCTGATGCAGAAGACGACGAGGTACAGAAAGGCCAGCTGGGAACTCTGCAGGCTCTTGTGCATGGGGTGACCAGAGAGCCAGAGTCTTTTGCTGGACATATGACAGGCAACAGGTAGGGCGGGTCCTAGATTGGACCCCCTCTGTGCCTCCTACAGCCTGGGCACACAGACTGCCCCATCACGTGGCCATAGGGAAGGTCAGAAAAGACTGAGGGACATCTCGTCTCTGTGGGCTCAGAAGAAGTCACTGCCCTGACATGGGGAGGCAAGTGCCAGTGTCCAGCAAGTTTCGGCCTTCTGTCCACAAGCCCTGGTACTCACACTCTATCCTGTGCTTCTCCATCTCTTGGACTTCCGCAATGGACTCCCGCAGGTCATCGGTGAATTTCTTCCGGTCTTGAGGGTTAGGGGCGTTGAAGTTTATTAACACTTTGATGTCTGCTCCGGGGACAGATGAAGTGAGCCGGATGCCATTGGGGTAGTCTGCAAAAGGGAAGGAGAGGGGAGGAGGCCCACAGGTCTCAGTGTGTTCTCTGCAACCTCCTCTCTGGTCAGGTAACAATGGTAGGGCTGAGCTGTGCGTGAGCCTGGGATAAGTGCCCGGAGTCCAGCCTCCGCAGCGGCAGGCTGCAGGGGTACAGAGCAACCTCATCTCCTAACTTGGGAAAGATGGTCTGTGTTGCTCCACATGTGACTTGGGGACAAAAGTGGCTGAGCTCACAGGAGGCTGCTGGGGCCACCATTCTTCCCCAACCTTAAGGTCGTGGAGACCAGGCCCTTGACTTCCAGGTCCTTGGGCACACTGCCAGGTGCTGAATCCTGGAGGAGGACAGAGGTTGCGTCCTGAGAAGGGTGGGGGTCTTCTCTAATCATTTCAGTTCTGGACAACAGTGAGGGCCATATTATCCCGAATGGCCTGTGGCCCACAACTCCCATGGGGTGCACTATGGGCACTCCACAGCCAAGGAACCCTGTGCCCAGACCTTCCTGGTGCCACCTCCTGGCTTTCAGGGTCCCTGGGGCTTTGATCTCCTGGCAGCGCTGCTCCTGCAGTGGGAGCCACTGACAAAGCATCAGGCACTGGGTGCTTGAAGGTTCCTGGACCAAGCACCAATCTGACCTTGGCTCAGACCAGGTGGGCCAGGTGGACCTGTGGGCAGCTGCAGAGTGCCCCTGTGTGCATATGTATGCACATGTGTGTACATGCAGCCCTAAACTGTCACGTGGGAACATGTGCCTAGTGATGCCAAACCTTCTGATTTTCACAATATCTACATTTTGATGTGGAGACTGGTTCAGCAAATTTTTTAAAAAATATGCAAACCATATAAAACGTAACTGAGCTGGGCCTGCCTCCAAGGCTGCCAGTTTGAGATCCCTGGCATGACAGCATCTCCTATAGAAGCTGCAGGCTTAGCTCTTGCCAGCACCCGGCGTCCAGGATCGAAGGCCAAGCCCTGGGACCACAGACATGATCCAGGTGCAGCCTCTGTCCTGACGGTCCACAGTGGTCCTGGCCCCCTGCTGGGAGCTTTGCTGCCAGGATCTCACTAAGTTCCCACCCCAGCCCTGGGGGGCAGGGGTCAATGACACCATCTCAGAGAGTGGGCTACTGCTGGTCAGGACAATGTGGGGATGGCACTGGTCTCCCCTGGGACCAAGGTAAGGCATGACTTGCAGCCTGCAATGGACAGGAATGGCAGGAGGTGGGGAGGCGGCCAGGGCAGGCACACCGTGCTCCTTGTTGGGCGCGTGGGGAGCAGGGCATACAGGGAGTGCAGGGGCTCCTGCCGGGCTGTCCCTGGTCCCACTGAAGACAGAAGGGGGCAGTGAGCCCCAGATCTAGGCACAAGGCCTGTGGTTTTGGATGGTCCAGCTGCGGGTCCCTGACACTGTTCTCACCTGCAGATGGAAGGCTGATTAGACAGACAGTGACGCCTAGTTCTGAGAGGACAAGGGACACCTACTGCTCAAGCAGGGACACTCAGCTTCTTTCCCTAGGACACTCCAGGTGGCCCCTTGCTCCCCAGCCCAGGAGGACTGGCTCAGCCTCCAACAAGGAAGGGACAAAGGAGGGGGAAGAGAAGCTGTGGAGAGCGAAAGGAGCAAGGTAAAATGGAAGCCAGTGGGGTGCTGCAGGTGTGAGCCCCCCAAACTCCCAAGCCCCCAGGCCTTACCCAGTGCCTTCCAGCAGGACATCAAAATTAACCCTTGCAAAGCACTGTGTTCCGGCAGGTATGATGGGGGCCCTGTGGTAGGCACTACTTTACGACCCAGGAAACAGAGGCCAGAGGGGTTGCAGAGCCAGGCCACACAGCAGTTGAGCCAGAACTGGGATCTGACCCAGGCTGAGGGGCTCAGCTCTTCACTTCCATGGACACTTGGGGGTTGCTGTTGCCTGTGTCCTGGGCCATGTTTGCACATCACCTATACGATTTAATGTTTTTCTGTCAACATTTTATTTAAATAAATGTATTTCTGCCATAAATTTAAAAATCTTATCACTGCAAGAAGTGAAGTACTAGTAATTACATCAGGCTCAACTGACTGATGGGTCTGTTGAGGGTCTGTGCCTACTGCTCACCAGAGCTCCTAGCTGCAATCTGCTCTCTGGGTATAAAACAAGGGTGAGTGTAGAAGCCCCCACAGGGTTCTGTCCTCGAAGCAGCCAGGAGAAAGAGCGTAAGCTGGGACGTGCGCTCTTCCAGGCAGGCCCTGGGGCAGACTTACACTGGTTCTCGAAGAGCAGGACCTGCATGCCGTACAAGGAGAAGGACTGTCGGAAGCTGTACGTCACCGAGTTCTTCTTCTTCTGGAAGATCTTGGTGACCTGGAAGCAGCCAGAGACAGAGCTGAGCTGCAGTGCCTCGGGGGGCAGTGACTATGTGCAACCTCTGGCCAGAGGACCCTCCTGGAGTTCAAAATCAGGAGGACAGGGACAAATCCACGTGGGTGGAGGGCATGGCCTTCCACTCCAAGACTCGGATGACGGTTCCTGTCCCTGCAACCCCGATGCCATCTTGGCTAGCAACAAAGTCCCACAACCTGGCACAGAGGCAGTAGGCACTTCACAGTACGGAGCCTCCTCAAGTGCCTTCTCACAGCCACGTGAGGTGTACACACCTGAGGCTTGGTACCTTGAGGGGCAAGAATGGACAGGTGGTGCTCAGCAGTGCTGACCTTGAGAAGAAGCCATGGCTTCCTCTCTCGGGAACAGCTAGAGTGTGAAGCTATGCCTGGTGGGCCAGCAGGGAGACTGGCCCGTGGGCTAGTGATGTGATCCCTGAACCCCTGCTGGCCCGCCACGGTCCTTGGCTGCTATCCTGGTCTGCAGTAAGGAAAGGAACTTTCCAGTGTGGCAGCCAAAGGCTGGGCTGGGAGGGGAGAGGGGAGCTCACACCTCCCCGGTCTCCAGGGCATGCCAAGCACCATGTAAGGGTCTTACGTCCAGGACCTCACTGGACCCCTGCCACCTTCTGAGAGATTCATCTTACAGAGGAGGAAACTGAGGCTCAGAGATGTGAAGGGATTCGCTCAAGGTCAGGAGTTCTTCATAAAGGATTTGAACCTACAGGTCTGATTTCAACATCAGTGGTCACAGAAGGGTAGCCAGTCTTCATACCCAATCAAGAACATGGGCATCTTTGGCAAGAAAGCCCATGGCATGGTATAGAAATCCAAAGGACAAACTCTCCCTTCTCTCTGCAGTGGGCACTTCTGCCCCCATCTGGCCAGCATCCATGTCACCTTTTCTTCTGGCAAGAGCTCCCCAGTTTCCTTTTGGGGAAACCTCTAGCCTTTGTTTCCTTCAGTCCATAGGTCTTGAGGGGACCAGCTCAGGGTTCCAGGAGGTGGGGCCTGGGACCCAGGCCTAGCCAATCAGAAAGCGCTGCACCTGCCTGGCCCAGAGTGGCTTAGGGAGGGATGTGCAGCAACAAGGACTAACTCTGCAACCTCTGCTCAGTCTAAGAAGAGAATTCTACAGTTGCTCAGCGGACAGGATCAGGTCTGGAGCTGCTGGGGCCACATTCCCCTCCTGGACAGAGCCTGCCTGAGGAAGGGGCCTGCCCAAGGAAGCGTCACACAAGGTACAGGTGCAGACAGCACACAGGAGTGCTGCTGACGTTGGCAGAGGCTCTGGAAAGAGCTGGCACTAAAGCCAAAGATCCCACTCTGGACCTGTACATGAGCCAATGAAGTCTGTCTCCACGTGCATCAGTGTGACAGACACCAGGCAGACCCTCCCTTCTGCACCCCCACATGCATGCACATCTCCCCCATGCAGACAGCCAGATGCGGACCCTGGGCTCTGGCTTAAGGTCCCTGCTATGACACCTTGTGGGTGAGCCACATACCACCAGGAGGTCGTTGAACAGGAAGATTTCTCGCTGGTGTAGTCCGAGCTTCTGGGGCTTGTTTGGGTCTGGAACCTCAAAGAGACGGCAGTAGCAGACCAGCCGACGGTGGGGCAGAGAGAGCACCTGTGTGGGGAGAGGCTGTCCTGCCACGGCCGCCCAGCTCTCCTCCAGGAGCCCTGGGAGCCACAGTGGACAAGTCTAGCCCTTCAAGCTAGAAACCTGGCACGTGAGCCTTAAGTTCAAAAATGCCTTCCCTCACACACAGTGAAGAGCAGATGTGTCTTTTGGCTCATGGCAGTTTCCCGTACTCTGTTCTCAGGAGCCACTACTTAAAATCCCTTACGTCTGCTCTCCTGAAGCACTAGGGACACGCCCCTGCTTCTGCTGAGACCCCCCTTCCATTCTTTTGGGCAGGTACCAGGCTTCTTAAACTATCAAGTTCACCTGGGAGCCTCTGGCCAGACAGCGAGTCACATTTTGAGTCCCTGCAATGTGCCGGTCATACACATGAGGCCACTAAGCCCTAAAAAAGTCTTTACAGAGAGAATCTACTCTAGATGAGGAAACTGAGGTACAGAAGGTAAGTAATGACAAAACCAGGAAGTGGCAGAGCCAGGATCCAATTCCAGGTCCCAGGACTTTTCCCACCCTACCAAGCCTCCCCATAAAAGATTCCTATTGTCCTGATGCCTGAAAATCCTGAGCCAGCAGCCAACACTCTGTGGCACCTGCCCTGGCCCTGTCCTCCACTCCCCACATCTGCCTTGAACACGTCCCTGACAGCTCACGTGAGCCCTCAACATGGTCACAGCTCCAGCTGCCCTTGAGGCCGGATGCCTTAGGGCGAGGGATGGGCCATCAGGACTTGGCTCTGGGAGTGCCCAGGTTCATGCAGGACGGGGGAGACGGCCAAAGGGGTGGGATCCCCAGGATCACTGCCCTGAGGCCAGGGGCTTGACTCTGTCAGGCGTGCTCTAGGCCAAGGCTGCCTGAGTTTGGCACATCAGGGGGTTAAGATGAGGGGGGAAAATGTGGCCCAGTCTGGGGTGCTCAGATTGCAAAGGTGTGAAGGAGAGAGGATGGGAGGGTTGGGGAGCACAGGCTGGAGGTGGGAGGGGCCTGGTCTCTTGCAGGGGAAGCTGGGGAGGGTGAGGGCAGGCAGAGCTGCTTTCAGGACTGAGGGACAAAGCCAGTCCACAAGGAGGGTCATGGCAAGCGGCCTGGTCACCCTGTGTGCATGTGCCCTGGGGTGTGTGGGCACACTACAAAGCTATGGCAGAGGATGGGTCCTGGGGGTGAAGAGGCGGGCACTGGGAGAGCCTGGGGCATGGGATGTGGGGGACAGAGCACAGAGCAGGGTCAGGTAGCGGACAGGGCAGGGCCTCAGAGGACACACCGGGGTCTGTTTCAGACGCAGGGTCTGGGGGCTGGCCTCAACAGGGCACCGACAAGAAGCAGCCGGAGTCTCCCCTGACAGCACAGCCTCAGGGCCTGCAGAGATCAGAGGCTGGGGTAATTATGAACACCTGATTCCTCAGCGCCCCAGCAACGAACTCAAGCGGCCAGCACTCGGGCTCTGGGAGTCTGGGGAGCCGGAGACTGGCTGATGCTGGACCTTCCTAGTGCAGTGGGCTACCCACAAAGGTAAAAGCAGAGAAATACTCACACAGCCGAGCCCAGGATGCAGGGATCCGATCTGTGGGAGAATGTGAAACCAACAAAAGGGTGTTCATGTTTCAAAGCCACGCCCAGGCCAATGCTGCAAGTGCCCCCTCCCTACACCTCCCCTTGGGCTCCACCCAGCCAGTATGTGGGGGACCTGCTCTGGAGAGATCTCTGAGGGGTCCCAGGGGACTCCTGGACCACCCAGGAAAGCCCACCAGTCTCAGGGGCCCAGAACTCAGCCACTGCACAACCCTGGCCTGCTGGACTAGTAAGCGCCTCAGCTCTCTTCAGATTGTAATGCAGAGCCAATAGCTGTTATTCCCAAATATGACAGGAGCCACTTGAAAAAACCCCAAGCCCTGGCTGGCAGAATTCACCAGCCCTGCTGGAAGGGACCACACGGAGTGGGGTGGGTGGGAGTGAGAAGGCCTGGCAGGCAGCCCCGCCCAGGTGGTGCTGGGGCCCACCACGTACCAGGGCCCATGACATACCGGTTTCTTCCCCACAATGAGCTTCTCCACCTTCTGCACCTGGGATACATGGTCCTCATTGGTCTTCAGCTCTCGCTTACGGATCCGTTCATAGATCCCGATCAGCATCTCCCGGGGAATGTCCTCACCATCGTCCACACCTGGGCAGGGGATGCAGCTGGATATCAGGGTGGGCCCCAGGCTCACTCAATTTACCAGTTTCTAAAGCAAATCAGAGGAGCGAACCTTCCACCAGACCCAACAGAACAGGCAGGCCCACAGCAACAGGACATTTTCAGTCAACACAAATTTCCTCAGTCCTCCTACCAGAATGGGCCCAGTACATCTGACCCGGACTAGTAGGCGATGGGTGTCAGGGGCTGAGCCACCTCTAAGCCATGTTCAGAGGGCTTTATAAATGCTACCCTGCTCCATGCTAACCACAGCCCTTCAAAGTGGGTATAATCATCTCCATTACCCAGATGGGAAGACTGAGGCTGAGGTGTGGGGAGGCTGGGGTTTGTGAGTTTGGGATCCGATGGACCTGGGGCCACGTCCTACTTTCACACTTACTAGCTGTGTGACTATGGGCGAGTGCGTCACCCATG
Organism: Trachypithecus francoisi; assembly: GCF_009764315.1. Classification (NCBI taxonomy): domain Eukaryota; kingdom Metazoa; phylum Chordata; class Mammalia; order Primates; family Cercopithecidae; genus Trachypithecus; species Trachypithecus francoisi. The sequence goes on from NW_022681453.1 coordinate 56,945,893, forward strand.
CTTGGTGTCCTCCTCTAAAACAGGTTGCCCACAACACAGGCTTGTCATGAGGAAATGAGGGGCGCCTGGGGCGTGCCCAGCTCTGCATCTGAGCAGTGAGAGTGCTGCAGTGGCTGCTGTTGCTGGCCCACATCATCCGGGCAGAGACTGGAGGCTGGGCTCTGACCCAGGGCTGCCCTAACCACAAGCACACACCACTTCTTTCTTCCTCCCCACTCTGAAAACTGCTGTGAGCAGAGAAACAGCCCTGTACATGCGGGAAATGCAAACTCGTTTTGCAGTGAGCTCCAGCCTCATCCCTCTGCCAGGCTGCAGTCCAAAGGGCTGCAGGGCTTGGGGAAGACGGACCTCCCACAGATGGCTAGCAGGACAGGAGATGCTCCAACCCGGGGTAGGCAACCTGGCAATGCCTGCCCAAATGATAAGTTCTAGCACCCTCTGGTACACTGACTGCATTTGGGGAACTTATCCCATGGGAAATGAGACACATACAAGGTTATTGCAGCACTGTTTCCAAATGGCAAAAGGCTGGAAGTAACCCGTGTACCCATTAACAGGAGAGTGCTCACCAATCATTCCACATCAGCACAACAGACTACTTACTACGCACCTGTCAGGAACAGTGAAGAAGGCCACAGTAAAGCACATGGGCCATTTCTCTTAGATTTAGTAAGTGAGAAAAAGCAAGGTGCAAAGTAGCAGGGGGTAAAACCATTCCTGTATATATACACTTGCATGAGCGGAGCACAACTGGGGGCACGGCCAGGAGAAGCCAAAATCAAGGACCTTCAGGGGCAGAGGCTATGCCCTGAGCACGCGGGGTAGGGTGGGAAGGAAACTCTGCTAGGCACCTTCCAGTATATTTTTCCCCCTAAATAGACATTAGTTTTAGAGCAGTTTTAGGTTCTCAGCAAAACTGAGCAGAAGGCAGATTTACCCCCCAACACTCATAGCCACCCCCGCTGTTGCCATCCTCACCAGAGTGCTCCATTGGCACAATGATGAGCCCACACTGATGCATCAGCGTTACCCGAGGTCCACGTTTTAGATTAGGGTCCACTCTGCGTGTTGTGATTCTGCGGGTTTGGGCAAACGTAGAACGACCCTTATCCACCATTATAGCACCACACAGAACAGTGTCACCATTCTAAAAATCCTGATTTCCGCATACGCACCCCCCACCCCCCCAGCTCCTGGCAGCCACTCATCCTTTTCCTGTCTTCATAGTTTTGCCTTTTCCAGAATGTCATGGAGTTGGACTCACATAACACGCAGCCTGCTTAGACTGGCCTCTTTCACTCAGTGCTACATACTTCAGGTTCCTCCACATCTCTTCATGGTCGATAGCTCACTTCTCTTTCGTGCTGAGCACTATTCCACTGTCTGGAGGCATGCAGTTTATTTATCCCTTCACCTGCTCAAGGACGTCTGGTGGTTGCCACGTTTTGACAGTTTTGAATAGAGCTGCCATAAGCATCTGTGTGCAGGTTTTTCCGTGGGCCTAAGTTTTCAGTTCATTTGGGTAAATATCAAGGAGCACAACTGCTGGATCATATTACTTTCCGGCTTTCAAACTATGTAAATATCCATTTAAAAAAATAAACTAAAAAATCCAAAAACTTTAATAACAAGGAAAGACTCCTGGACTGGCTTCCGTGGTGAGCTACTCCTCCTTCACAGTCCTCCAGCCCCCAGGGCTCTCCTGCTGCAGGACCCACCGGACAAACTGGGGTGACCCACTCAAGAGAGGATGTGTGTTGGGGTGGAGATGAGGATTTCCCTACAAAAAGAACAGGCTATCCGTGCGCTCGGCACAGAGCACCAGGCTGGTTCCGGGAGTCCAGGGACCTGCCTTGCCTCTGCCATTTCCTGGCTGATGTGACCCTGGGCAGGTCCCTGCCTTCTCTGAGCCCTGATCACCCCTTCTGAAGTATGAGAAGATGAGAAAGAACGTCCTTGGGCTCCAGGCTGAAAAGGGGTGACTTGGTGGGGACAGCCCAGGCTTGGGAGACAGAACCTGCAGCTCCCTCCTTGGGAATGCGGTGCTCAGCCCCTTCCGTGGGAAGTGGGGAGGCTCCTGCCACCCTGTCATCCAGACAGCTGGCAGGACTGGGTGCAATCATGGACAGGAACCACAGAGCCGCTGCCACGGGGGGATGGACAGGCCACCACCTGACTCAGCAGCCCTGCCCCGCCAATCCTTCTCTGCTCTAGGCCAGTCGTTTCTGGTTCCTCCTGTTATTTCTCATCCAGCACGTCCCAGATGACATGCAGGAGGTTCTAAAATAAGGAAAAAAAACCACCTGTTCGGGCATGGTGGCTCTAGCCTTTAATCGCAGCACTTTGGGAGGCCAAGGTGGGAGGATCGCTTGAGGCCAAGGGGTTCAAGACTAGCCTGGACAACATAGTGAGACCCTACCTCTAGAAAAAATAAAAATTAAAAATTAAAAATTAGCCAGGCATGGCGGTCCACGCCTGTGGTCCCAGCTACCTGGCAGGCTGAGGCAGGATGATCTCTTGAGCCTGGGACGTCAAGGCTGAAGTGAGGTATGATTGCACCACTGCACTCCAGGCTGCACGACAAAGGAAGACCGTGTCTAAACAATCAGAGACCCTCACACTCTCCCTAGGCTGCCAGAGGGACCTCTAAAGATAAATAAATAAATAAATTAATTAAAACAAATCAGAGACCCTCAAACTCTCCCTGGGCTGCCAACAGCATGCAGCACACAGCTGGCTTTCCTGGAGGTGATGAGTGGCCAGCCTGCATCAGGTATAACGTGGGAGTCTGTGAATCCCAGAAACAGGCTCGGCCCCATGAGAAGGGAGGCTCAGGGTGAGGGAGGCCCCGGGTGGATGTAGAGGAGGCCCCGGCCTCCTGGCTGCTGCTTGGACACCTGGGCCTGGGAGTGCCTCTGTTGCACCACCGAAGTGTCCACTGGTGGCTCTCAGGAGCTCTCAAGATGCCTTAGTTCCCAGGAACTACAGACTTGATGGACTTGGGGCCTGCAATGCCCCTCAGACCTTGCAAGAGGCCACATGCAGTGACTGCTGGGTGCAGAGAATGGCTGTCCATGAGCTCTGAGCCATGCCCCAGCCTGCTCAGCATCCCTTCCTGCCTCCCAAGGGAGGTGGCAGAACCACTCAGGTCTTAGAGCCTAGCTCAGGTGTCATCTCCCTGTGGTCTCTGCTGCCTGGGGATCCTGCCACAGTGGCACCCACCACCAGGAGAACGGGAGGGCACCTAAAGACCCTGAAGTGGAGCTGGAGCTGCTCCCTGGAAAGTGACCCTGTCCAAGGAGAAGGGACGGCAGAACCACTGTTGAATAAACTAAGAATGAACAGCTTTGTCAGTTCCACATGCTCTTAGAGCCAGGCTGGATTCACACTGGCTCTTCTTTGCTTTTATAAACAGTGACACCCTTTCCAAGGAACCCTCAGTCCCTGTCCTTTCAACCCACCCTCAGCTCTTGCAGCCAGGGTTCCCACAGGGACTGAAGGATGCAGTGCCTTCCTCCTTCCTTCCGAGGACCTCGGAGCACACAAGGGACACACTGGGCTGGCATGGAGCTGCCTGGGGGAATGTCACGGCCTTTTAGCTCCTTTCCCGTCTCTGATCATGCAAGGAGGCCTCGCTTCCCGCAGACCCTGCACCCACACCTCCCGGCACATGCCCACCTCCCAGGGGACAGGGAGTCGGGTCTGTACTCCACCGCCAGCAGCGGGAAGCCGCACTGGCTAGAACTCAGCAGCATTGCTTTCTTTTCATTGTATTTATTTTTATAATTACTTTCTACATTTGGCAAATGCTACTCATTCTCCATTTACAGTAGTGATATCAAGTCCCCTTTTAAAATATATTACTTTTAGGTAAAGACACACAGAAAAAGGCTAGTTTCATCCTTCAAGGGCAAGCTAACAGCATCACCTTCTCCGTGAGGAAGGTTTCCCAACACCTCGAGACCCTGGCCTGTGTCATGCAGCCTGTGTCCCACAGGGGCTCCTCTAAGGCAGTGCTCTTCCCAGTCATCTGTGCTGTGCTCCCCAAAGGTCCCTCCATGCCAGACCCTGGATGCTGGAGCCCAGCTCCCCAGCTGGAGGCTGCCTCATGTCCCTGTCTGCCCTCACACCTGGGGAGGGCCTGGCTGGGGCAGGTGCTGAAGCAAGTCTGTGGTTGGCTGACCACCCAGGACAGCTTACCTCGGAGGTTCTTGATGAAGTCCTCCAGCTTCATTTTCCGCTCGGGCTTGACATTGGGGCTGTACATGTCGGTGTTCAGCAGGATGATGGCGAAGGCCAGGATGAAAATGGTGTCTGGGTTCCGGAACTGCCGTACCACCCCGGGGTTGCAGATGCAGTAGCGCTGGCTGCAGACCAGGAGGGAGGGGGTCAGAGCCATGGCGCAGCAAGTGACATGGCCCCTCTCTCACCAGCTGAGGCTGTCACGTACTGCTGAGCCTCAGTTCCTGCTTCTGGTGAGCAAGGATCACGCCTGCCTGTCGGAGGTGGCCCTGACTACGCACTCGCCCTCCTTTCTCTACTGCAGTCCCTCCTACCCTGGATTATAGCCAGGCACACGGCCGTCCTGGGGAGGACTGTATTTCCCAGCTCCCAGGAGCTCAGAGTAGCCACACCACCACGTTCGGCCCATGGGATGTGAACAGATGTGATGTGAGTGCCTGTAAGGCTGGGCCCCTCTTCCCGCTGCCTGCAATGGGGATGTTACAGTGGGTGTCAGGCCTGTCCTCCGGGACCCTGAGGAGAAAGCAGCCCAGGCCACCTCCACACCAGCTCAGAGGGAGCAGCACCCCACCTTGTCTCAGCCATGGCTACTGAGGGGCCTCAGGTTCAACAGCTGTGGACAAGAACAGCCCCCTGCGTTGGAATCAGCCCGCTTGCCGCTCCCACTGCCACTCCAGGGGCCCCTCCACTGCTGACCTCATGGAGGGACAGGTGACAAGAGGCAGGGACAGAGTAGAGGAGTAGAGGAGCCAGGCAAAGTACCAGGACTGAGGCTCAGGAGCCCAGCTTAGTGCCCTCTCCTCCAGGAAGCCGTCCTGGAAGGAAGCAGGTGCATGCTGCCTCCCGCCAGGGCCCTGGGGTTGTCCTCCCTCTGTGTCCTCAATCCTCCTGGCCCCACCACCAGGGTGGAGCCCAGAGGGCTGGGTCAGCAGCTGACCTGTGCTGCCCACACCCAGCATCGAACATGCAGGCTCCTACACAGCCAGTCTGCACGTGATCCCAGAATGGATGACTGTGTAGTGACCTCGAGCTCACTGTTGTGTCAGGAGCTGGGCAAAGTGTGCCCACATGTCCTGTGTCGGTCCATCCTTGCACCCCTTTCTAGGATGTGTGCTATTGTTATTCAACTTCACAGGTGAAGAAATGAGGCATGGAGAAGTTAAGAAACCAGCACAGGGCCACACAACCAGTAAGTGGTGGAGTCGGTGACTGAATCAGGCTTCTGGCTCTCTGGCTTGCGCTGAGTCACTGTGCCCCTCCTTGTGAATGAGCAAATGAATGACTAGATAGATGGACTTGTGGATGAATGCAGAGCTCGGGGGGAATTGGAGGAAGAGCATTCAGAATCCCGATTTGAACAGACAGAATCCTAGCAGTCGCAATCATAACCTCTTTCAACTTCAGTTTCCTCATCTTCACAAGCAGAATAATCGGTACAGTCTCCTCTACCCCCACCACCTCACAATGGCTGAAAGGAGCCCGACATAGTGCCTGGAACGTAGACTGGGCCACTACAGTCACCCCCAAAGCAACATTCAGCGACACCTGGCCCTGTCTAGGGATGGTGGGGATGCAGTCTTTGGTCCATCTTCAGGCCCTGAAGCTGGGGACACCATCCTCCCTCGATGCAGCACCCCCAGCCAGCCTGGGCCCCACCTGAACGCCTCGATGAGCCGCTCCACTTTCTGAGCCTCCCCTTGGACACGGATGTGCGCCTGGAATTTCCTGAGGGCCTCGTCCAGCTCCATGGTAGAGAAGTCCATCTCATCCACCACGCAGCTGGAATAGAGACAGACAGCCCCGCATGAGCACCCCTTGCAGGTGTGACATGCCCAGCCCACACCCAGGTGGTGGTGCCTGGAGCCCAGGGAATGGGCTGCCTCCTGGTAGGGAGGGCCCCTGCCGGACTCCAACCAATCAGCCAAGAGCCCTCAGAATGCAGCAAAAAGGCTTCTGGGGAGCCGTGAAGCCCCTGGAACTGTAGGGAAGCATGTGTGCCTATATTTATGTGGGCAGTTTTCCCAGTGGGGCAGAGCATATGGTTATCTGGATCAAAGCCTTTCCCAACAGACAAGCAATTTTTTTTTTTTTTTTTTTAGGCGGAGTCTCGCTCTGTCACCCAGACTGGAGTGCAGTGGCGCAATCTCGGCTCACTGCAAGCTCCGCCTCCCGGGTTCACGCCATTCTCCTGCCTCAGCCTCCCAAGTAGCTGGGACTACAGGTGCCCGCCACCTCGCCCGGCTAGTTTTTTGTATTTTTAGTAGAGACGGGGTTTCACCATGTTAGCCAGGATGGTCTCGATCTCCTGACCTCGTGATCCGCCCGTCTCGGCCTCCCAAAGTGCTGGGATTACAGGCTTGAGCCACCGCGCCCGGCCAATTTTTTTTTTTTTGAGATGGAGTCTCGTTCGTCGCCCAGGCTAAAGTGCAGTGGCGCAATCTCAGCTCACTGCAAGCTCCGCCTCCCAGGTTCACGCCATTCTCCTGCCTCAGCCTCTCCAGTAGCTAGGACTACAGGCGCCCACCACCATGCCTGGCTAATTTTTTGTATTTTTATAGATATGGGGTTTCACTGTGCTAGCCAGGATGGTCTCGATCTCCTGACCTCATGATCTGCCTGCCTTGGCCTCCCAAAGTGCTGGGATTACAGGCGTGAGCCACCGCGCCCAGCCGAGACAAGCATTTTTAAGCATAGCCCTCACCAGGCACACAGTGGACGCTACGGTGAGTCTCCTCTCCTTCTGCATGGGGTCGGGGAGTTCACTGCCATTTTCACAGTGAAGAAAGGGTGCCCAGGGTGTTGACTTTCAGAATAAGCCCTTGTGGGGAGAGTATCGGGGTGGTGGGCTGGGTTTTGCAGGTGCTTTTCCAGGGACTTGAAAGGGCCATGCACCCTCATCTGTGGGGGAGTGCCTAGAGGGGCGGCTGATGGTCTATACATTCTTCCCATGGCTCTACACCGGCACACCCTTCCAGTCCCTCCTATGGTGACCCCAGAACAGAGAAGATGGGGTCTGCACCAGGAGCCCTGGGGCAGGCTCCAGCTTCTGGCCTAGCTCCCTAATGACGTTGCAGTCACTACCGTGGGGCAGAGGCCTGGCCACACAGGGCCTGACCCCTCTCCCAGGGCCATCCCCACATGGGGAGATGCAGCTGCTCCCACCCTCCTCTGAGTACTCAAGGTGTCCTGGGGCAACAGCCTTGGAGGTGGCTTCAGAGCAGTGGGGAGAGAGCAAGCAGGGAGCAGGCAGGAGGATTTGCTGGGCAGCAGGAGCAGCGGCCCTGTAGATGCCTGGTGTGGTGGCCTGGGGGAGCCAGCCACTTCCTGAGGCCACTGCTATTTTCTGAATGAGGAGAACAATATGCGGATTTCCTAAGGACCAGGAACCGGTTTGGAGCGGGGAATGGCTGCAGGGGATGGGGGCTGGAGCTGGGCATTCACCAAGGAGCTCATGGGCTTTCCTCGGACCTTTCCTCATGCTTGCTTCAAAGAGGGGAGAGGGCAGTAGCCATCCTAACAATACAGCAGGCTTCTCCAGGTGCTGAGCAGGGAGAAAGATGCCCGGCCTGTGCATGCTTGGCCGACCAAGGACACAGACATTCTGCTGGTGCCTGCCATGTGCTGGCCACATTTAGCCTCCTGGGCGTGGGGCGGGACTACATGAGTGCCTGTGTGTGTGAGTCCGTGTATGTGGGGGTGTGTGCCCAGGCCAGCCCCTCCCACTCTGAGCCTTGGTTTCCCCACCCATGAGACAAAAGGGGCGACGGCACCCGCTGCCTCCTAGGGAAGCAGCAGAGACCGCAGGCGCACTGGCCAGCCCCAGGGAACGTGAGGCCTCGTGCTCCAGGGGGTGCTGTTCCCGGGCACCTGCTCCCCAGCCCTCGCTGGTCCCCTCGGCTGCACATGGGCAGGGCTGGGCGGCTAGAAGGGACTGCCTCTGGATGGCCAACACTTCACCCTGCTCTGAATGCTCTTCCTGGCCCACCCTTCTGGCTCAGGGAGTTGGGAATCCATTTTTCAGAAGGGTTTCAAGTAGCTGACAGTGTTGTGCTCACCAGTTCTCTAAGCTGGGGGGAGCTGTGGAATCAGGAGGTGGGGGTAGGACGCACAGCCCAAATATCCCAGCCAGGAGAATAAGGCGGGGCAGAGTGTGGCATGGGCCGCCCACAGGGAGGCAGGTCACTTGATCCAGCTCCTGACCGCTCTCCCCAGGGGCGAGTCAGGAACAGATACGGCATGCAGTCCATGTAGGAGGACGATAGCCAGGCCAGGGGAAAGTGCCCTGACCTCCAGCTGCCTGCTCCTGCCAGCCCTTCCATGAGTGACTGCAGGAACATGGGTCACTGAGGGCTGTGATGCTTGGTGCCAGGTTGGATAAACCGTGCTTAGGGACAGAAGGGAGGAGCGGCCGAAGGTACATGCCCGAAGGTGGGCGGACAGGCAGTGGGGTCCACATGTGGGATGGTGCGTTGGAGGGCAGGTGCCCACTTGCATGCTGTACAGATGTGGGGTATCTGCATGTGTGTGTCTAGGAGTTAGAGAGAAGGGGGTGCCCAGCACATGTCCCGGCAAGTAGGGTGGGCCTGACCCTGTGTGTGCCCATGCGTAACACAGGGTGCGTGAGGGCGTGTGTGGAATCAAGTCCCACCCCTGCCGCAGAACTCACTCGAGCACGTCGCGGTTGAACTGCTTCTGCCGGTTGCCCAGGAACTCGCCGATCATCTGCCGGCTGAGGCCCTTGCGCTGCAGCAGGAAGTGGGCTACCCCGACGGGTGTGTCGGGCACAAAGCCACGCTCGATGAGGTACTGGACTCCCTTCTCAGGCTTCCTGGGGTAGGATGAGAGGCACACTCAGCACCAGCTGCCCGGCTGCCAGCCAGGCACCTGGAGGGGATCTCCGCTCAGTGGACAGTCGACATTCTCCCTCCCTGCCCACCTGTACCGGCCCTCATCCCCGTAGGCATTCAGGGGTGTTTAGTTCCATCTCCTGCCTGGGTGGGAACTCAAGAGCCCAGGCTGGCACCGGAAGACCCTGGGCTCCAGGCATCCTGCCCTGTCCCAAACCCAAATGTGGGGGACCTGGTACAAACACCTTCACCTAGACTCGCCCAGACCTTGTACAAAGAATGGGCTGGGCTGGTTGCAGGGGTGCTTCTGTGAGTGCTGGAGATGGACCATCACTCCCCTGCCCTGCCTGCAGCCCCTTCTCGGCTGCCCGGTACTGGCCCCAAACGCCCGCACACACATTCAGGACCGGGTTCCCTGTCTGGCCCAAATCCCTGCTCCCCTCAGCGTGAAAGCCGCTGTGCCAGGCTGCTCTTCTGAGCAGACTGGAACCCTCTGTCTGCCAACGGGTAATAAAGCACAGCAACCACAGCACCTGCAGGGAGCAACTGCTCTGTGCCGCCGCTGTTGAGGCGCCCTGTGCACACTAATTCATTCAATTCCCACTCCGGGAGGTCAGCACTCTGGTTACCTGTGGTGCGCAGGAGCCCAGACTTGGGAGCCTGACACCATATGACCTTTCAGGGGTCCTGGCTTCCCCTGTTGTAAACACTGAGGAAGTAGTCAGATGCCTGCGATGACGCACTCAGTAATGATGAAGGTGCAGAGAGGCAGCGTTTCTAGCTGGAGGTCACAGTGCCAGTGGCAGGGCTGGCCCTGCACGGCTGAGTGTGTCCACTGGAGACCGGACCCCCAGAGCATGGATCATTCCACTGATTCAAGCCTCTCGGTGCCCAAGGTGTGTGCAGAACCAGGCCTGAGCAGGGATGTGCATGGTGCACGTGTCGTGGGCTGATGGGGCCTAGTGCCAGGCCAGAGCACTCCTGGTCTGCACCTGGCCAGGTGTCTGTAGGGCCAGGCAGGCTGTGGGGACACGGCACTGACCGTGCCGCTCACACCAACCCTGGGAGCAGGCCCTGCCTCCCTGTGGCACTCCGGCACGTGTGAGAGGTGTGTGAGGGGCCGGCTGTGTGAGCCCTGGCAGGCCCCTTCTCCCTTTGGGCCTCAGATGTCCTGCCCATCTTGTGGTAGGTCTCTTGCTTGGCTGACCTGGCAGGGTGGTCCTGGTGGTCAAAGGAGAGAGATTGGGCCAGGCGTGGTGGCTCACACCTGTAATTCCAGCACTTTGGGAAGCTGAAGTAGGTTGATCACCTGAGGTCGGGAGTTCCAGACCAGCTTGGCCAACATGGTGAAATCCCATCTCTACTAAAAATCCAAAATTAGCCAGGCGTGGTGGCTCACACCTGTAATCCCAGCTACTCGGGAGGCTGAGGCAGGAGAATCATTTGAACTCGTGAGGCACAAGTTACAGCGAGCTGAGATTGTACCACTGCACTCCAGCCCACGCGACAAGAGCAAGACTCTGTCTCAAAAAAAAAACCAAAAAAACAAAACAAAAAAAACCAGGCTGGTGTGAGAGGGCTTTGAAGATGGCCACACATGTGACCCCAGAGGATGGGGTTCTCTATGGAGTTTGCCAGGTCACTCTGGGAGCTGTATGGAGCCATCAGGCCAGACTGCCTCCACGTCCCCTTGGCCCAAGTCCTCAGAGTCACCGACAGCTGTCAAGTGGTTGGGGACACAGGGACATGTGCTTCCTCAAGAGTCCATGAGGGGTCCAGTGTGGCTTGGGCCTCCTTGCCTCATGGCACACCCAGAACCTGTGCTGGGGTATAATCGGCCGGGTCATCCACTAACTGGGGGGCTGGGCCTGACCCCTTGCCCCAGCAGGTAGAGGTCAGCATTCTTCTGTCCCCAGGGTAGGGGGAACGGAGATGAAAGCCGGTGTCCACCCGCCCCATAACTGCACAGCTTCTGGCTGACAACAGCGCCCTGTGGACACTGTATTTCCACGTGTAAGTGAAAGGAAGCCTCCTGGCTGCAAGGTGACCCTGCTATTTTTACCCTAGGATGGCCACACCCATAAGCTTGTCCCCAGGAGTGTGGCAGGGAGCAGCCACTAGCTGGCTTGGTCCTGGCACAGAAGTGGTAATGGAGTGGCCCCATTCCTACCTGTCCCAGGGACCCAGGACGGAAGGACCAGCGTTTCACTGTTTACAAGATCACATGCCTTGCTATGCTTCAGGGGTCTCCAACCAAGAACTGCTCCAATGCCCCAAGCCTCTACAGCCATGGCCAGAGCAGATTCTGGGTCCTCACCATCCTGCTCCATGCCAGCCCCAGACCACACCCTTCTCTCCCTCCCTCAGCTTCCAGGTGAGGGGTTGCCATGGCTCACCTACAGTTGGGTTTTCTTTGGCCTACACACTGTTAACAGAAAGCATTCCAGTTAGTTGCCAGTATTTAAAAACTGGAAGAGTGTACAAAAAATCTGGATTTCTGGCTTCTGAAAAATCAGACCTTCTGGCATCCCTGGGCCTTTGCTCCCTGGACCCCATGGCTGTGACTACGGGAGCTGGGCTGGGCTATCCCCACCCCCTGCTGCCTGGTCCCTTCCCCACACAGGTGCATGCTCTGACTCCACCCAGGCTGTCTGGTCCCTCCAGGCCACTGCTGCAGTGACCAGGTCCAGGCCCAGCTGGGTCCTGCCTGGTCACTTCCCTGGGCAGCAGCTGCTCTTTTTTTTTATTTTGCCTCCATCCACTCTCTGGTGTTGACGTGCCACATCCAGGGACTTCCAGGACAAGGCTCCTTAGCCCTGGAGGTGCTCAGAGCACAGAGGGAAGAGGGGAAGGCGCTGTGGGAAGTGGGCATGTGAGCTCTTCAGGATTAGGTGAGCACCATGTGTCTGCTGGGCCAGGCACCTCTTGGTGAACACTGGCTGGGAGTAAGCCATGGGCCCCTGTGGGTACAGTTGAGAGGCCTAGTCTGGGCAGGGGGCAGGGGACAGAGACTGAGGGATCAGGTAATTTTCTGGGAAGAGGTGACAGTGAGGACAAAGGCCCTGAGGTGGGTGGGGAGATCGGAGAGGCTATTCCAGGGTTGAGCATAGGGACCCCGGGGGAAGGCAAAGGGGGCAGTGGGCCGGCGGGCAGACCACACTGTGCTGCAGGCCATGGAGAGGGGTCTGGCTTTCTCCCGAGTGGGCTGAGAAGCCCCGGCGTGCTGTGAAGAGGGGGGTGATGGGGGTCCTAAGTCCACATGGGCGATGCCATGCTGAGGAGGTCGCGGACCAGGGCCCAGCTGGCAGCTGAGTGAGGGGCTCCTGTGGGCACCCAGCCATGCTGCAGCAGAGGTGCAAGGGGAATGGGTCGAGGACACCGTCTGAGGGCAGAGGTGTCGATATCTGCTGATGGATCTGGGTGGGGGGTGGCCGAGGTGGGGACAGTGGTGGTAGGAACAAGAAGGACAAGGAGCAGTGAGTCCAGGATGGCATCAGCTTTTAGCCTGAACCTAGTGCAGGGAATGGATTCCACCCGGCAGGCCTCAAGGGCGATATCGCAGAAGTGAGGATGCTCAGTGAGGGTGCCTGGGCCAGTGATGAGGAGCTCGCCACTCACCTGAGGGGAACTTCGGAGAAGCTGCAGCTGGACAGCCAGGGCCAGCTCCAGGGTGGGGCTGGGAGTCCCCCCAAGGCTCCCTACAGGAGGGACAGGTCCTCAACAGCCTCCCTGACAGCAGACGGCCGGGGCACTGGGCATTTACTAGTGGGAATCCCCTGCTACCTAGACCTTGCTACCCTCCCCTACTCCTAGCCTGTGTAATGAAGCCCTTCCTTCCCCAATCTGTCCTTGGTGGCCCTGCTGGGTGGCGAGTTCTCCATCCACCTGCGCCCCACCTCACAGAGCTCCACGAGGTCTGCCAAGCATCACACAGGCCAAAGGTGGCCCACTGGTGTGGCCTCGGACCCCCACCGCCTCCTCTCGCAACAGGACTTTACTTTCCCGCCTGCCCTGGGGAGTGGGCTGCAGGACATGCTTCAGCCACTGAACTGTGAGCTGAGGGGTCTGTGTCACTTCAAGGGGGAAGCTGTGCGGTCCCCTATGGACACCCACCTCCTTCATTCATTCCACAAACATTTATCAAGCACCTACCCTGGCCAGGTGCTATGCTAGCACAGTTATGGTCCCCATCCTCAAAAAACATGCTTTCTAGTTAGAGAGGGATACAGAAGGAGATAAAAAGTCCAAGAATATGCTACAGCACAAGTATCAGGGGCATGGCTGGAAGAGCCAAGAAGCCCGTACTTCCGTCTCAGCTCCACTTCTGGCTGGGCAACCCAGGGTGAGTAACTTAGCCTCTCTGTCTCTGTATAATGGGGATGACAACAGTTCACACAACAGAGTTACTGTGAAGAATCCATGAGTTCGTACTCATAAAGCACCATACCTCAGGCCTCAGAAACCATTTCAGGCTTCACAGCTGGAAGAAGAGGCCTGGGCTGGAAGAATCCACCCAAGGTGATGCCACAGAAAGCTGGGATGGCATCGACTTCAGCTGGAAGGGGCAGAAGGACGGGCAGGAAAGCCCACCCTGACGAGATGGCATTAGGCCTGGGCAGGTCCCTGGTGGAGGGAACGGCCAATGCAAAAATCTTGAAAGGTAACAAAATGGGGGCATAGAAGGGTCAAAAAACTGGCTCCAGCAAGATGAAGGGTGCTGCGACTTATAATTCATGCTTCTGCCCCAGAAGTCCCTAAAAATTCCCTCTACCCTCCAGATGCCCTTCCTGCTGCTGAAAATCCACTCTGTCTAACTCTGCAGTGACTCATCCCCACAGTCCCTCTGTGTACACCCGTTACTCTTTCTTTAGCTCTTCTTGGTTCTACCCTGTAAGGATCCAGCATTAACAAGTGCTACCTGTAACATTCTCACCATCTATACCTGACCCACCTGTGTACCCCTGGCCCTGCTGCCCCCTAAAATGCCCCAGCAGGCAGTGTTGTCGGAGGCTTCTGACTCCATCCCTGCTGTGTGCTCCCAGGTCTGGCCTTAGCTGCCTCCTCTAAAGCTGGCTGAGCCAGCTTTTCCTCACATCAGATGCTGATTCAGATTCAAGTGTGACAGGTGAGCACAGACGGCACCAGTCACTTCCTGCACACACATCTCTCGTCTTTCAGCTGCAAGCTGAGCTGCTGGTGGGACGACAGAGAGCTGTGTGAGGCTCTGAGGAAGAGCTGCTGCAAGGCTGTGGATTGCATGTGGGGAACACGTACCTGCTGAAGCCAAGCACTGAGTGCTTACCCTGATATTTTCCCAGCAGGGGTGTGCAGGATCCAGAAAAGGGTTCTCTCTCTCTAAGACATGGGTTTCACTATGTTGCCTAGACTGGCCTCAAACTCCTAGTTTCAAGTGATCCTCTTGCCTCAGCCTCTCAAGCAGCTGGGACCACAGGGATGTGCCACTGTGCCTGGCTGCAGTCCTTTTTAACTGTTCAGGATGCCTAAGAGATGTGGAAGTGGATGGATGCCCAAGCACCTAGCTTTAGCCTCCAGGTTTCCCAGCGTACCCTCCAGCTCAGGCCCTAAGAGCCAGTGGGCAGATTCTACTCTCTGCTCCAGGCCAGTCATAGAGCCCTGCATCCTGCTTGCCCAAGTAAGTGGTTCAGGGAGAAGCACGAGAGCCAGAAGGAGCCGACGAGGGGAGGAGAATCTCTCTTCCTCCTACTGGGGTTGAGATCAGACTACAGGCCTGGGGTCCTCGGATGGCCCTCCTGTCCTGGGTCAGGGAGGATCTGGCAACGGGCAGGGCCAACCCTGAGGCAGATGGAGCCAAGAAATACCCGGGACTTTTCAGGTCCATAAACCAGTAAAGCCTCTTTGCTTAACCCAGTTTGATAGAGTTCCTGTCACATGAAACAGAGAAGGCCATGATTAACGCAGAGCCCAACGCAGGGTTTGGAGTGCCCAAGGATCTCCGTGGTCAGAGGTCTGAGCCCACCTGGTAACCGCTTGTGCGGGTGAAGACAGACTCACCAAATTCAACATTCAGAGAGTCCCTGCATACCTGGAAATGCCCTTCCAATGCAGCAACCCAGACTCGAGTCCCCCCGGGGTCCTGCAGAGAGGTGCCACTTCCAGCCTTTCCCACACTGCCCAGGCCAGCAAGCTCGCCACCTCCGGAGGCTGCCTGCTCCATCCAGCTCTTACTTTTACACTGCACTTTCCAGTAGCATGAACCCAAGTGGCTTCCCTGGTATCGATCCCAGAGAGAAGGCATGAGAATCACCCTTTGAAGTGTGGCCAGCACCCCCTGCAGAGTTTCCCTTGGCGCTGTCTTCTCTGAGGCTCAGCACCAGCCATCTCAGACCCAGGCTAGAGCTCGGGATCCTGGGCTGTGGGTAGCATCAAGGGCCACAGGCCACAGTGGCCCGTGTCTAGGGGAGGGGGGTCCCAACCTCCAAAGACCCAGCTCAAAGTGCTCCTAAGAGAGCCCATCCTTTACACCATCAGCACCTCAGGCTACGGGAGCAGCACCGCACATGCTCTGTGCCAGCACTTCTGGTGTGTGGCCTTGAGCTTGGGCCTGGGCTCTCAGCCTGGCTGCCTGCACCTACGCTTCCCAGGATGGCTGTGGGGATTCAGTGAGACAACAGGCGGAAGGTGTTCGGCATGGGGCCTGGCACTTGGTCCAGGCTCTGCACAGGCCGGCTCTGCTCACTGTTATTTTTATCAACGACAGCAGACATGTTAAACACAAGGAGCACAGAGCTAGAGCATGCAGATCAGGGGCACTCTCTGAGCCCTGTTCCCACAGGTGGAGGGGAATGGCCCCCTGTGGGTGCGCTGGAAGGGTGAAACAGTCACGCTACCTGCAGGATCCCAGCGACAGCATCCTCTGCCTCCCTCCTGCAGTAGCTCCAGCAGGTGGATGGGACCCGAGGCTGCTGGACCCAGGGGCTGGGCACCGAGTGTAGGGGAGGCCAGGTCCACAAAAGGGGGCTGCGTCCAGGTACAGGGCCCTGTGCTGGAAGGGCCTCAGGGGCCCCTGTGAAAAGCTCCTAGCCAAGTAGTCCAACCACACTGTAACACCAGGTGGCCACCCAGGCCCTGCATACATGTTCCTCAGAGACAAGCTTCTCACTCCTTTTTGAGGGTGCCCGTGTCATCATGAAGCAGCTCTGGGGCCAAGGATGCTCTTGCAGAGGCAGGAGAGGTCTGGGGTGGCTCACCTGTGACATGGTCACCTGGGCTCATTTCAGAGAGGAATGTGACAGAGAGGAAGTGGACATAGCCAGGCATGTACCCCTGAGGGCGTGTACCAGGTACAGGAGCAGGAGACGCTGGGGTGGGGTTCTAATGCAGAGGTGATAGACTCAGTGAGGTCCCTGCTGGGCACCTGCCCCAGCTCCACGTGCTGCAGGGCTGCATGGCTTCCCACAAATGGTGTGGCTCTGCCTCCTGGACCCAGTTTACAGATCTGTCACCCAGTGAGGAGGTAGGGAGTCCAGGGGTATACCTGTGGTAGCAGTTTCTACACCACAGATTTTAAGGGGATGTGTTCAGGAGCCAAGTGGCCAGGGTGTGACGTCCCTAGTCGCCTACCAACTGTGTGAGACTCAGCTCACCCACTGCACAGGGAAACGTGCATTAGCGCATGACAGGCCCTGGGAAACGCGCCTGGCGCACCGTCAGCACATAGAAGGATTAGCCATTCTTGTTATTTGACTGCTTGGCCCATCAAAATGCCTGTTTGGGTCTTCCTAAAGCCCGGCCCTGGAAGCTCCCTTCCCTTGGCACTCACTCTGGACACAGAAGCTCTCGCTGACCACAACAGCTGCCATCCACTGCACAAACATTTTCCAGGTGCAGGCAGTGAGACTCAGAGAGTTCAGGGAGTCGCCCCAGGTCCCGCAGCTGATAGGTGGCAGAGCCAGGGCTGAAATCCTCCTGCCTCTGGCTCCTGCACCCCCGCCCTCCCACAGCACCGCCAGCCAGATCAGCTGTGTGGCTGTCAGCTGGGCCGGGTGAGAGTAAGCAGCAGATGCCCAGAGAAACATCTGGATGCCTGGTAGACCTCGGCAGCCCCAGGGATGCCCTCACTGCCAACCCACACCACTTTCTCAGGCTTCGTTTCTGTTCTTCCTCCCCGCCTGCTGCTGGCTCTCCCACTTTGGTACATGATTCCCTTTAAGGGCGCATCCCTCCAGACAGAGGCCTGTGCCAGGAATGCTCACTGCTTCATTGCTGGGAAGGGGTGGAAACTGAGAGCTGTGCTGGAGGCCGGGCAAAGGCCGGGACATACCACCCCGCAGGGAGAGAAGTGGAGGTGGTACACAGGTGCAAGGCCAGAGAAAGGGAAGGGAAAGGGCAGTTCCTACTTCAATTAAAAACGTGCCAAGACCCAGCAACTCCACTTCCAGCCATCTGATCAAGGGGCCTCCCAGGCGTGTGTATAAGGATCACAACCACTGTCACACTAGTGCTAGTTGTGAAAAGCTAGAAGCAACTGGCCATATAACCTATAGCCACAGTGGGGACTACACTCAGCAGCACACAGGCGCAAGGCAGCCTGTGTGCAGAGCCCAGCGATACCCTCATAAGGCAATGTCACAGTCCCAGGCCCCGACTGATGTCAGCAAGGATCCAACAGTAGCAGCTAATACATAGTAAGGCCCTATCCTGTGCCACATCCTGCTCTCAGCACTTCACACGGACCAACGCTTCACCCTCACCACCCTGGGAGGAGGGTGCCCCTGGCATCAGCCCATTTCACAGATGTGGCCACTGTGGGACGGGGGGCTTTGCTGCCCAAGGATATACAGATAGGACGGGGGACAGCCAGGATTTAAAGCCAGACAGCCGGGCCCCAAGCTGTGTTCTTAACCATGGCTGTCTAGAGTTCCCAGGAGTGCACACAAATGCACAGGAAAAAAATCTGGAAGGAGAGATTGCAACATGCTGAGTCCAAGAGGATGTTATCCTGAGCTGCAAGGCAAGCATTTTCTGTGAAGAATGTATTCACGTGCTACACAGAGAATTAAAAGTTAACTGAATAAGAAAGAATCTACACAGACCAAAGCTGGCTGGTTGAGGAAGGTGGTTTTTCCTGGTTTCCTGTCTCCCCACTGCTGGTCTCCACCTGTCCACTCTGCAGGGGCCCCTGGTTATCCCAGCCTCCCCTCTACGGGACATGGGCCTGGGTTGAGAGATGATCCTGGAGCTGGGCTGTGCCCAGGAGCAGTGGGGACAGACTTCAGGGACCGTGTTAGGTGGGCCAGTAGGACGCAACCCTCCCCTGTCCAGCGCATTGCTCCGGCCGTGGCCTGTGCAGCAGTGAGAGCAGCCGTACTCTGCAGCAAGCCACAGACAGATCAGAAGCACAGAAGAGAGCATCCTGGTAGATGTGAGATGTCCAAGACTCCATCCTGGTAGATGTGAGATGTCCAAGACTCTTAGTTCTCAGCTGAGCAAACCAGTAAGCCATTGCCCCTGGCTGGCCCCAAATGAATGCACCATTCCCCAGAGGCTCTTCCTGAGACAGGCCTCTCTGACACCCCAAGATAGTGCTTCCACGTGTCTCAGGAATGGCTATCCCCCAGTTTAGGAGTAGAGAGAACAGGGGGCAGACAGAACAGGGAGGCAGCTCGACACTGGCTTTGAGATGGCCAGGTCCCACTGCACCATTCACCACCCTAGTTTGACCTTCTGGGAAAACTGTCGTCTGCCCCTGGCTCTCCGGATGTGTGTCAGGAACCACCAGCCCAGGGGAGTTGGTCCCAGGCCAGCATCTGATGAGGCCAAATCCCAGTGGCCCAGGGAGTGGAAATAACGAGAAATCTCAGGTTGGACAGGAGCCTGCACATTACTCAGGCCAAGTACTCAGCCCTCCTCCCCTTCCTCTTGCTATTTTTGGCTGTGCTAAGAATAGTCTGCTTTAAATACCCATCGCTCCTTGGATCTGCTGTCAGGATGGTCGATGGCACCTTTCCAGGACCCCCTCGGGGAGTAGTCACTCCATGAACCCAACTCATGCAGCTCCCCAAGACCCCCGGACACAGCCATGGGTCTGACCTGCGTCTGTCTGAGTTCCTTCCCTCCAGGACACGGTTCTGGGTCTGGCCAACTGCCCCTGAGCACTCCTACCCCCAGACATGGCCCAGGTCTGGCCTGCGTCCCCCACAAGACATAGCCCTGGGTCTCGCCTGTCTGCTCCTGCCCCCCAATGACACAACCGGTCATACCCCTGCTCAAAGTCCTTTGTGTCCCACATCACCCCTAAGCCTGACATCCAAAGCTGGGCAGGGCATGGCCCATCCACTTGCTATGGTGGACTCAGGAGTGATGGGATGGAAGAGCCTGCGACTCAAGTTGCTTCAGCACAGAAAGCTCCCATTCTGCCCCTGCTCAGCCTGTCTGTGTTGCTGTCCCAAACAGCAGCTCCAGGAAGGGCTGGATCCTCAGTGCACAGGTTGGCAGCATCCTAGCCACCAACCTTGTACGGCAGCTTCCTATGCTCACAGGCCACGCTGGACCTCAAGCTCTGTGCTTGGAAGGATCCAGCCATGCCCACCTGCCGAGGCCCAGCAAGCCATGGCCACCTACCCTGCAGGGTCACCAATGGTACTCACTTGTTGAAGAGGTTCAGGCCAATGCGGTAGTGCCTCTTGCGGATGACATCGTTGCTAAAGGCGGGCGAGTCCCAGCTGTTGCGGGCCTCCTTGTGGTAGGTCTGCTTGCTGAGTGTCTGCTCCCGCAGGCTGTCACGGGACGATGACTCGGAGCTGCAGTTGATGGTGTCATTGGAGTTGGATGTGCTGTTGATGCTGTCATTGTCGCCGTCTGAGTAGTCCGACTCAGACTTGCTCTGCCGGTTGGCTGAGCCATTGATGGCCAAGTGGCTGTCCAGGGGCCTGGGGGGCCGGGGCCGCAACTCAGGCTCCTCCCGGGGGAGGCTCTTTGGGGGACCGCTGTGGGGACCATGCTTGGGGCTGCCCTGCTGCCCGCCGAGGCTGCGCTCATAGGCACTCTGCCTCTTGAGTGAGCCCCGCTCTGAGCGGTCACTGAGGTCCACAGAGCTGTCGCTGGGTGGCTCGATGGTGAGCAGCGGGAGATGCTCCACCCGCAGTCGCTGCTCCTGCCGCTCCAGCGACGGCGTGCTCCGGCAGCTCGTGTCCGTGTCGGCCTTGTCCTCTTTGTGGGCCAGGGCCCAGTAGTCTGGGGCTGCGCCCCCAGCCCGCAGCCGCAGGTCTGACTCGGTGCTGGACGGCCGGTCCCCTGCCTGCGAGAGGGGCAGAGGGGGAGACAGCTCCTCCTCATCGATATACAGGGTGACATCACTGTACGAGGCCGTCATCTCGTCCAGTTTGCGGTGGTCCATGCTGTGCAGGGCTGTCTGGGGCTCGGTGTCCCGGGCCCGTGCCGCATCCAGGGCTGGTGCCTCCTCAGTGTGCAGGCTGCGGCAGTTGAGGGCATCGTCGATGGACTCGGCCAGTGATTTCACTTGCCTAGAGAAGGCGTCCTCCAGCTCAGTGATGGCGTCCGCAAAGTCGCTGGAGGGGGCCGGAGACTTGAGGGTAGTCGGCTCACTGAGGTCACCACACTCAGGGGGCACCAGGGCTCCCAGCTGGGAGCCGTCGTTAGTCACTGAGACCTGCTTCCCCTCAAAGTAGGAGCTGTGCACTTTCTCAGGCCCCTCAAAGGAGAACTGCATCCTCATGTTGGACAGCACGATCCGGCGCGACATGCGGTTCTCTGACATGGAGCTGCGCAAGCGCTCGAAGTTCTTGTTCATCTGGTACTGGCGAAACGCTGTCTGGATGGTGCGGGCCGCATGGCGGGTTACCAGGCGCCCCCCATACTTTCGTTCTAGCATCTCCACCTGGGGGTGGGAGAGGAGAATGAGAACAGCCCTGCACATGTGGGCACAGTGAGACATCTCCCAAACTCCTTCCCACTTCCTAGCCAAGCAGCTATGCAACCTGGGAAGGTCCCAAAGTTGGTCAAAGCAACTGCTGAGGGATGCTGGTGGGCTTATGCAAAATATGAGTCCCGAGGTCAAATTGGATAGAGAAGCACCAAGTTAAAATGAGTGCAACCATGTTTTTCCTCTCAGACCTGTTTTTTTTGTTTTTGTTTATTTTTGTTTTTTTTTTTGAGACAGAGTCTCGCTCTGTCACCCAGGCTGGAGTGCAATGGCATGATCTCAGTTCACTGCAACCTCTGCCTCCTGGGTTCAGACGATCCTCCTGCCTCAACCTCCTGAGTAGCTGGGATTACAGACACCACCACGCCCAGCTAATTTTTGTATTTTTAGTAGAGATGGAGTTTCACCATGTTGGCCAGGCTGGTTTTGAACTCCTGACCTCAGGTGATCCACCAGGCAGGGCCTCAAGAAACTTTAAAAGGCAGTGAGATACACTATGCTGAGTGTCCCAGTGTCTTGGGTCACAGAAGCCCCTGGCCCTGACGCATTTTTGAGGTATGCCACCTAATGAAACCCATTTGGAGACCCTGGAAGAAGTATGCACAGGTCAAGAGGCTAAAGATTCCAGCAAGGCCCACAGGCTGCTGGACTCATTTCCTTTCCACAGCACCAACCAGGCAGCTCTGGTGGCCAGAGGCGTCACTGAGTTTCAGGGAGACCTGTGGGGTCTGCTGCACTGAGAAGCAGGCTTCGAGGCCAGGTGCCTGAGTTCTAATCTGGGCTATGCCCCTTGGTAGCTGGGTGACCCAGAATAAGCCCTGAGCCCATGCACTTCCTCGGTTTCCTCGTCTATTAAATGGCATAGTGCTGGGACCTATGACTGTGGTGAGCCCCGGAGACAGAGGCCAAGGGCTGGCACATGCCAAGCACAGGGGTAGCTGGGCTGGAAAGACACTCAGCTGCATTCTGGGAAGGGATTTACAGTTTGTAAAGCCCCCAAGCTCCCTTGCTCTACAGATGGGCAAATTGTGGCCCAGAGAAGAGACTCAACACATTTTCAAGAGGCCTCCAGGCTCCGGAGCTGGCTTTCCCTCATGAGCACCGCCATTCCTGATGGCTTGTCTGGGCTGCACGGTTCATTCCTGTGAGGGCTGGGCTACATGCAGGGAGGGGATGGGGTGAACCCCGGGTGCTTCCGTGGGACACGCAGACCTCCTGAATTTCTGAGGCACCCGTGACCAAGGAGGGCCCTGAGGGCCTCTCCCTGCACCTTGCTCCTGAGTGGACAATGAACACATTCCTGCGGCCAAGATAAGGAATTGGCTTCTCCGCCAAGCCAGGCCTCTTGGGGTGCTGGGGTGGCGTGGGCATGTGATGTGGGGCTAGGAGCCAGGCAAAGCGCTGCACCTGCCTGTACGGTCCCAGATGCCCACTACATGCTGGGCATCACGTCACACCTGGAGGTGGAATAGGAGGCATGGAGGTCCTTGCACTCGAGGAGCGAGGGGTCTGTCAAGGAGAGCAGGCAGCCGCAGGCGCAGAACTGAAACAATGCCAAACAGACATCCAACAAATCGAAGGCTGCAGCCTGCACCAGGGACACTGGCTCAGGGCCACATAAGGCCTTGCATGCCCATGCATGCCGCCTGGCTTTGGGTGGTCCCAGCAGGCTGGGTGGAGGAGAAGAGCTGGGGGGGGCTTGAGGGGAGCAGATCAAAATGACTTTTCCAATCCCAGGCCAGAGTCTGTTTTTTCTCTCGCCCTGTTACTGAACGTCATCCAAGAAATGACCTCACTTCCACAACTGTAAGCAGAAAGTTTCCATTTTTTGGGTTGTGAGTGGAGCTTAGAAAGCCCGCGGGGCCGATAAGAGACCCGAGGCTGGGATCTGGGAAGCCTTTCTTCCCTCACCCTACTTTGTGGGCAGCACAAGCACCAGAACCTCCAGCTCAGGCCTAGAGCTCCCCGCAGGGCCTTCTCGCCTGCTGGCTCCGGACCTCGCAGACCAGGCAGCCACCCTGTTTTCCTGAGACCTCCTGCCCAAATCTGTGTGTATTGGGGGCGAAGGGACTTCAGGAAGGCAGCAATGGGCTCTGCGTTTGTTCATCAGAGCCCCTGGCAGTTCTTCTCCCAAGGGTCCCCACACATGGACCTGGGGCTGCTCTTCCTCGTCCCCAAACTTACTGTGGGTCATTCTTCTTTCTGGGATGGAACTATTGCCAGGCCTGGTCGAAAAGTTTCCTGGGACCCAGTGGAGGGGATTCTACTAACATGTGCCCATCTACTATGTGTGCTGGGGACCCCCACACCCTCATCCCATCTCACAGCAGCTTCTGCTCTCCTGAGGGGTTTCGCTACCCTACTTCTCAGCAAGGACAAGACGCTCAGGGGAGGGAAGCCGCTGGCCCAGGGCATGTGGTTCCTGGATAGAGGAGTCGAACCCGTGGCCAGGGCTCCCCTATCCGGCCCTCACTTGTCCCTTCAAGGCGAACTTCTGAGCAGTGCAGAAGAGGAACTGGGAAGAATGTCACTTCTTGACGACACAGGGACAGTACCTGACACCCACTCAAGTCTCCTGCTTCAGGGACAGAAAGCCACTGAAGGGCACAGCAGGCCAGGGGGCAGAAAAGCACAGTGGGCCAGGGGCCAGAAGAGCACAGGAGAGTAGCCCTTGGGGTCCTTTCACTAAACGGACTTTGTGTTATGCAGATTTAAAACTCCTAATTGAATCGGGCACCTTACTTTTTCATCTAGTGATTCCCATGCAATCTGTCCCATTCCCACTTTTGCTGAGTTTTCCAGGAAGCTCGGTGGAGCATCGAATGCTCAGTGGTCCTTGATGTCGCCTCCTCCCTCTCACCTCTTTGGTACCTCTTCCGGGCCTTCCTTTCCATCATACACACTCAGTAGCCTTTGCACCAGCTGTTGCCTCTTCCTGGAACAGCCAGCTCTAATGTCACCTTAGAGAGGTCTTCCCAACCAGCCTTACCCAATGCTGTCACCTCCCATAGCCGCCCAATTTCTTTCCCCAATTTTTAGAATCCCTAGAGTTTGCATCACTTTCTGGAAGTCAACTACCTCTACATTGCTAACTTGCTCCTGTCCAGCTCCTGTGCCACAGTGGAGCTCAAGAGCAGGGGCCTTGCCTCGGTCACGGGCACCCAGCAACAGTGTCTGGTGTGTGGTGGGCGTTCAGATAATATGCCTGGAATGAAAATGAATAGCTGGAGTCCTATTAGGCCCACAGTAAGCATATAATTCTCTTCAAAGGCCTCTATTAAGTCCTAACCTTTCTCCTTTCTGTTTAAATGGCTCTGCTGCCAACATCTCTTACTATAAACCGTGGTCCACTTTGGATGTGGGCATCATGGATAAAGGGAACAGAAGCTGCTCTGCACTGTGTTGGCCTGGCCTAAGTTGCAGGGCAGCACCGACAGCCAGGTGAGGAGGGGGCTGATGGGGGATTCCCTGTCAAAGAGAGGGGATGATCCCGCAACCCCAGGCAGTATCTGCACCACTCCCTTAGAAAGTTGGGGCACACCAGGCCTAGAACTATACTCTTTAAAGGACAAAAAGGGGAGCACATATTCAGGGGAACTTGAATCTATACTCCCAGCAAATATAAACAAATAAAACCCCCAAAAATTGTTTTTAAAGAAAAAGGATAACTAGGAAGATCTGGGAGCAAGCAGAGGGCGGGCGGGGCCACAGGATGGGTGTGGATGGGAGTGAAGGCCAGGTAGCTTCTGCAGCATGGAGTCTGGGGAAGATGGGAAAGGGCCCTGGGGCCAGCAGGGGCAGAGGCGGCCACCTGGGCATCTGGAGGAGCTGTCTAGAGCTCAGTGCCCAGGAGCTGGGGAGAGTCTGACAGCCCTCCCCAGCCTGCCCCTGCAAGCTTGCAGAGCTGCTGCCTGGGAGCCTGGGTTCTCTTGAAGCCTGAAACTGCTATGGGGCTTGTCCATGCACTGGCTCGCTCACTCCCTCACTCACCCATCTGTTCATTCACTCAGATCCTTATTAAAACACCTACTGTGCACATGCACTTGGAGGGACTTAGAAGCAAGAGCTCTTGGCCTCCCCAGGGACTGCTCAGGTCCTCGCTCTTCCCTTTGTACCCCAGGATTCTCCTCTCCTGGTTCAACTCTGAGAGGCTGCCTCTTGTCCTCCCTCGAGCCCAGCCCTAAGCACACTGTGGGTCTGGGCCACCTCTAAGGGCCAAGGCCCCTGGGGGAGGGGAGCAGTCTTCAGTGGGGGATTTCCCACAGGAGTAGGGAGGTGTGAGCCAGGAGGGGTACAGCAAGCAGTCTCCCCTGGCTGGCCGTAGATGAGGTCCTTCCCAGAGCTTGTGCTGTTCATGCTGTCAACGGACCTCCTTCCCTCAGCCCTCTCCTGGGTCTTTACAACCTCAGTGGCCTGCCACGTACCCAGTGTGTTCCGATGACATTGGGCTCAGATACCTATCATGGTCCCCCAGATCTGGGCCATGCAGGATGTGGAACCCAGGCCATGGCAAAGGCCTCATCTGAAGACGACTCTCTGGAAGTCCCCAGAAGGAATGCCAGACAATCCAGGTCCTTCACACACGCCAGCAAGAGCCAGCTGGGGCAAGAGGCTCCTGAGAGCAGCCACAGGTGGAGCCGGAACTGGGGCAGAGTCCTCAGCCTCAGCCCACACACACCCCAACTTGAGTCTATGGGAGAGAGCTGCCACCATGCCTGGTGGGGGCATACATGGTGGGCAGAGTTGCCCTGTGCTCCCATGTGTGGCCCGAGGGGCTGTGCTCGCCTACCTGCTTGTCCTGCAGGTCCGAGGAGAGCTCATAGCTCTCAGAGAGTGAGCGTGAGCGCTTGATGGCCTCCTCCTCGGCCTGCTTGCGCAGGATGGAGGTCGAGTGCTGCAGCTTGGGCCTCCGCGTGCGCTGCTGTTGCCCCGGCGGCCCCGAATACAGCCCATAGGCTCCCACGGACGTGTGCTCGTAGTGATCTGGGCTCAGGCTGGAACCAGGCACTAAGGGGCCCTGGGGGTAGGCCGAGGGGCTGTCCAAGGACGTGCCAGTCTCGCTGCTGGGGGCCTCGCCCTCGACGCTGCAGAGGAGAGAGAGGTGAGAAGCTTCTGGTGAGCAGGAAACCCGAACACGATGTCGGGCCATGGGGCGCAATCCCACTCTGCTCCTGGAGGAGCCCCCATGCCCACTCTTCTCACACCCAACAGTTGAGTCCACACATGCAGCGGGCAGGACCCTGCAAAGCCCCTCCACTCAGCACCCCACCCGCTCGAATTCAGTTTCTCTGTGAAGCGCACCACCCTCTGACATCCCATACACCTTCCTCATTGATTTTGCTCACTGTTCATCACCCACATGCAAATACCAGCTCCCTGAGGATGGCAGTTTTGGTCACTGGGTTGCTGATCATCCCCAGAGCCCAAAGCAGTGCCTGGCACAGAGCAGGTGCTCAGCAATTACTGACTCAGCCAGTTCTGTCACTTTCTCTCCTACCACCTGCATTAAATACACCACTGATTTAAAAACTTTAAAAAAACGCCGGGCACGGTGGCTCACGCCTGTAATCCCAGCACTCTGGGAGGCCAAGGTGGGCAGATCACGAGGTCAGGAGATCGAGACCATCCTGGCTAACATGGTGAAACCCCGTCTCTACTAAAAAAATACAAAAAATTAGCTGGGCGTGGTGGTGGTCGCCCGTAGTCCCAGCTACTCAGGAGGTTGAGGCAGGAGAATGGCGTGAACCTGGGAAGCAGAGCCTGCAGTGAGCCGAGATTGCGCCACTGCACTCCAGCCTGGGCGACAGAACGAGATTCCATCAAAAAAAAAAGTTCCAATAATTAACAAAAGTGATTCTGTACTGTACGCCTACACAGGGCCAGCCCTTGTGCTGGTGGCTGCCGTGAGTAAACTGCGCCCTCCGTATGTGTGTGCTGGAGCCCTGGCCCCCAGCACCTCAGCACGCGACTGTGTTTTGGAAACAGGGTCTTTGTGGAGGTGATGACATTAAAATAAAGTCACTGGGGTGTCCTGATCCAGCCTGACTGGTGTCTTTGTAGGCAGAGGAGATGAGGCCATGGACGCACACAGAGGGAGCAGCATGCGAGGACCCAAGGAGGAGAAGACCACCTGCAGGCCAAGGAGAGGGGCCGTCGGGGAACCCACCCTGCCTACACCCTGATCCCTGACTTCCAGCCTCCAGAGCTGTGCGACAATAAACATCTGTGGTCGAAGGCACCCGTGTGTGGTGTTTGTCATGGCGAGTTCGGAAACTCATACAATGCTGTATATACATTTTCTCTAAATCTTGAAAGCAGTCTACAAAGAGGAACCATCACCTATCCGTTTCCAGGTGAGGAGACTGAGGCCTACAGGGGGTGCCAGAGTGACCCAGGTAGGAAGTAGGTGAGTCAGAGTTCAAGCCCAAGTGGTGGGACCCTGAGACCTGGTGTTCCCCTCCGCCTCACCACCTTCTGTCCCTGCAACATGTACACATTCCTCTGACGTCTCCAAGCACCATGGGGGAGCAGGGCCCCTGATGGGGCCGTGTGGGACAGGCTGACGAGCTCATCCCGACTTGGAACTCACAAGCCTTTTCACTGTGTGCAGACGCTGGTTTCCACTGCAGGTGGCTTCTCAGTGTAGGACGAGCAGGGAAGGGAGAGAGTTACGTCACAGTTTCCAACACAATGTCCAGTCAGTCTGCCAGGTACCCTGTCCCTGTCAGATCACTCAACCTTGGGCTGGACCTTGAAAGACCCTCTCTCCCAGGGGCCGGAATGGAGGTCCCAATAGATGGGCATAGCAGAGAGATGGGCACACGGACCCCACGCAGCTGCAATCCTCCCTCCCAGTGCCTTCTTCAGACCAATGGAAGGCCTTGCACACAGCAGCCTGGGGCAGCGAGTCCAGCCCTGCTCTGCTCTGCTTCTGTCCCTGCCGCTCCTCATGAAGCCTGCAGGACCCCAGAGCCCAGTGCAGAATGTGACTGTCATTGGCTCCAGGGAAGCCCGGACTGGGGGCCCCAGCAGGCGGCCTGGAGCAGAGAGCATAGTCAGTGGCCCAGGAGGTAGGGAGTGGTGGCTCTTTGCTGCCAATTCTGCCGTGAGCCAGGGCTGGGCTGTGGATCTCGGCACCTGCTTTCCGGCCTGCAGATTAGGGCAAGACTTCTGGCTCTAGCCTCCAGGGTCAGGCAGAGGATGCCCATCCCACTCCCCAGGAGCTGGGCCATGACAGAGGCCTCTTCCTGAGCAAGAGCCTGAATGAAGAGGGGGCCCAGGGCTCTCTGCCTGGCTCTGCCCTCACTGGACTGAGAATCAGGGCAGGCTGCCCCTCCCTACAAGGCCCCAGTTTCCCTATCAGTAACACAGTGGGTTAGACTCAATGCCTTCAAGCCATCTGAGGAACACCACCCTTCAAGATTCTCCACATCGGCCGGGTGGGTGGCTCAAGCCTGTAATCCCAGCACTTTGGGGGGCCAAGACAGGCGGATTACGAGGTCAGGAGATCAAGACCATCCTGGCTAACACGGTGAAACTCCATCTCTACTAAAAAATACAAAAAAAAAACCTAGCTGGGCGAGGTGGCAGGTGCCTGTAGTCCCAGCTACTCAGGAGGCTGAGGCAGGAGAATGGTGAAAACCCAGGAGGCGGAGCTTACAGTGAGCTGAGATCTGGCCACTGCACTCCAGCCTGGGCAACAGAGTGAGACTCCGTCTCAAAAAAAAAAAAAGATTCTCCACATCATAAGAGTCTCCCAACTCCCTCCCCTGCAGCCCCCACCCACAGCAGCCTCCTTTGGGCCTGGTGTGTGTGCCTTGGTAGGGGGAAAGGGGGAGAACGGATCTGAAAATCCTCCCATTCTATTGCTAAAGCTTTGAGCAGCGCCTTACAATACTCACCAACCTAATCAACTGTACAAAGGAGCAAATGAGTCTCCATCTCAGACTTCAGGCCCCAGAGCCTCAGGTTGCAGGGGAGTGACAGCCTCAGCTGGGAAGCCCATCCCACACTGTCTGACCCCAGAGCCCACGCCTCTGCTCCAGGGCTGTGCACCTCCCTCTGTCTCGCCTCATCTTTGCAGCCTGGGGACACATCACACGCGCCCTGGACTGGAAATACTTCAGTCAGGGGCCAAATCTGTGCTTCCAAGCAAAAGGCTGACAGGAAACAACAGCTCGTCCTTAAAGAGATGCAGCCAGGCCTTCACTCCTAAGAGGAGGATTCAAAACAGTCTCATCACCCTAGGTTCACAGAAGCACAGAGATGGACAGGTGGTTTCCCTGCAGGTCCCTGGAGCTGAAGCAGGAAGCCCCTTGGTGGCCCACGGGCTGCTGCTGAGCTGCTGGGAGGCTCTGCCAGGGAGGGGAGTACAGGACCCTCACTGTGCTGCCCCCTGACCCAGGATGAAGGAGCAATGTTCACCTCAAGTCCGAAGGAATTCCACCCTTCATCAAGCCCTTTCTAACCTGGCCTGAAAACACAGTGAGCAGGCAGAGCAGGGCATCCTTCCCTGACGGTGGGGGGTGAGGGAGGGCCCAGGCCTGCCTGAGAACTTGAGAGGGGCCTTTGTTCCCAGTTGGCCGTGGTGTGGGGCAGACGGGGCTGTGGAAAGAGATCAGGCGGCAGCCACTGAACTCAGGATGGGCAGGAGATGGGAGTGCCTGGCGCTGGTAGTGCAGGGTGGTTTTAGGCCCTGGGGCAGGGCATCTTTGGGGATAGGATTGCGATGGTGGTGGCCTGGGGCAGACTTTCTGGGCCCGTGGCAGCCCAAGATTCCGCTCTGGGCACTCCTGGGTTCCGACCTGCTGCCCTGGGTCAGCAGGTCCAGAACATGCTTGGGAGAGGCTGGGCCTCCCTCTCCAGGAAGGGAAGGTCTGACAGTCACCAAGTCTTCCCTTCCATCCCGGAGCCAGGGTCCTAGGGGTCATCAGTTTAGTCCCTTCCCCAACTCAAACACCCCCATTCAATCTGTCCTCGGGTCCTGTCGAGTCTATTGAATAGCATCAGCTTGTGCAATGTGGCAGCCCTTCCACACTCCAAAAAAAATCAAACCCAACTTCAAACCATCCCAAAAGAAAGAAATGTCTGGGCGATCCTACTGCAACCAGTGTGGCACTACAGGGATCTTCAGCAAACGTGGACAAAAGTGAGCACAGCGTGGAATTTTCCATGTAGCTATGAACCCACTTCGAACCAGAGGACATCACCGCTTGATGGCCCCAATCAGCAGCTACGCAGTGCAGTATTAGACCCTAAAAAAGAGGCTTTTCTGAGTTTATCTGAACTGATAAACACAAAGATAATTTAAGTGAAAATGCCCAGTAGTAACAAGTACATGCAGCTATGGGCACTCTAGGACTCTGCTGCAAGGAGTATACATCAGTACAGGAAGTTATCAAACTTAAATGATGTGGGCGCTTGACTATTTTCTGGCTGAACTCGTGAAGATGTTTTGCTCTACAGCAATACTCTGAAGCTCTGGGCTCTCAGCCCCACCTTCCTGATTAGGACTCAGCTCTACCCAGTTTCTTCCTGGGGCAGGAAGAACTATCCTATGTCAACAGTTCCCTTTCTAGGGCAGAAACACAGATGCCCTAGTGACAGAGCTTGGCTATAAAGTGACAGTCACATTTTACCAGCATACATGAGTCTCTAGGTGGGATTTTGGGTTAGAGAACAGCCAGACTGGCTCCCATATCCCTGCCCCAACCTCCTGAGCTCAGCTACTTGACATCTCACCACCCACTTTAGTTGCCTTGGGGATGCTTCTCCCACAAACCCAGCCCACTGAACAGGACTGGGGAACACACCAGGGTGAGTCCTTAACTGTACTCCTGAATTTATTATCTCTCAGACACCTGGGCCACATGCAGACCAAGGAATGGGCTGAGGCACCTGTTCCAAGTCCCTGAAATTCCTGGCAGTTCAGAGTCTCTGGAACATTCTATGAGAGTTAGGTGGCTGCTGCCCAGCCCTTTTCCATAGATTTGTGCAAAGGAAATAAGACTAATGCGTGCAGCAGTACATATGAGGATGTTCACAGCAGTGTTGTTTCTGATTATAAACATCTGGAAATAACCTAAATAAGCATCGACAAAGGGATGATTGAAATTAATTCTGTATGCACACAGTGGAAATAATGTCAAAATGGGGGAAAGATCTAGTTTGATGGCTTTTCTTATGAAAAAGACTTGGGGATTTTTTGTGGACTATAAGAGGAATGTGAGCTGATGTCATGATGTGGCCGAGAAGCCAGTCACTAACATGAATAAAAAGCCAGGAGCAAAAATAGCCCTGCTGCCCGCCACAGTTCTCAGACACAGCAGAAGACAGTGCACAGACAGTCCAGAGCCTGAGGGCAGGGATGGCAGACCTGGGACACATGCATGCACCACCCACTCCTCCTGGGCAGACATTGCTAATTGATCACAGACCCCCTCCTAAAGAGCTTAGATGAAGCTTCAGCCTCCTTCCAACACAGCACTCCATACAACTGATCCCAGCTAGCATGTGAGATGGACTCTATTTGCCAAGGCCAAATAACGGTATGCCAGGAAGCAGTATAACAGTATGCTCCTATCAAGAACTGAGGCTATACAGCCGGGAGGAAAGCAGCCTTGGGGAGATGATGTGATCCCCATCATCAAGCCTCTGACAGGCTGACAAGCTGAGGCTTGAGATTTCTCTTGCAGGCAGAACTATGACTGCCAATACCCGACCCGATGAAGGACACTCTCATGTGGTTAGGGCTGCTGAGGAGGTGGTGAGTTCTCTGTCATCGGAGGTGTGCAAGCTGCGGCAGGTCAGACACCGGTCAGAGAGGTGGTAGAAGGGACTCCAATCCTGGCTAGAAGCCTCTGGCTCAGCGCCATACGACCTGAGTCTGCCATCTTTACACTAAGGTCTCAGCTTAATCCCACTTCCTCCACAAGGCCATCCTTATGCCACACACTCTTCCCTACCCCGGCGATCACCTGATCTCGTGTGTAGTCCATCTGCACCATGGGGAAGTCTTGCTCTGTGAGTGTGGGAGACAACTGCCCAAGCATCCCCCAAAGCCCCGGCCTCCAGCAAAGATGGGAATGGCCAGAAGCAGGAGGCCTGCTCCTTCCCATGAGACGAGTTCTGTATGTCCAGGATGGGCCCCCGGTGGTGGGACAGGCCCAGGACAGGGCCAGAGAGCACATGAGGGCCTGGAGCTGCTTGTGGATGCATCCATACTCTGTCCCAGAGCCCGTTGCGGGCTCAGGCACAGACAGCCCTTCTCTCCCAGCCCAGGGACTGCAAGTGCTGGTCACTGGAAGGTCACAAGCTCTTCTCCCTTCTCGTTTTCCAAACGTGCTTTCTTGTGATGGAGGTGGTATGTGGAGTTTTATGTAGGGACATGGTTGGGTGAGGCGCTAGATCCTTACAGGACAGTGTTGCAATGGACACCTCTCAGGAACAGAGAACACAACTTGAAGAGTTTCCTCCTGCTGTCCCGCCCCACCTGGCCTTTCTGCCAAGCAAGAGTTCTAAGCAGGCTCCTGGGTGAAATTCTAGCTCTACTGCTTACCAGCTGTGTGACCACAGGGGGAACTAATGCTGTGCCTCAGGTTCCTCTCCTCTATAATGGGGGTAATTAGTGTTATCTACTTCACAGGACTGTGGAGACTTAGTGGAGCTGACACAGTGAGGTCCTTAAGAAAGTGCTTGGCCCATTTTCAATGACTGTCTCGGGTTATTCTCTGATCTACAAGTCTCAGCAGCTGGAGGCAGAAGGGCAGACAAGCCTAGTGCCCCAAGCCAGGGTCACCTGCCCTGCACCCTGCCTGCTGCTGGGACCCTCTCTGCGAGACACCCACCTCCAGGCTGGAGAGCCTGACCCCAGGGTGGACCCAGAGACCATCCACTGGCCCGTTCCCTGGACTGGGGAGCTCCTGGGGATGGGTGAGAGAGGCAGACAGTCCAACCCCAGCCCCTCAGCCCAGACCTGTTGGATGCCACGTCCCGACTCGCCGGGGAGTGAGTCAGGGCAGGGGGGCTGTGGCCTCTCAGCCACGGATGTCTCTAATTATGGCCTATGAAGTAATGAATGACTTTTCTCAAGAAAAATGTTAGCCAGGGGAGGTTCTGGGCACCAGTGAGGGGACAAGATGAAAGCAGTGACCTACTGTTCACCCCCAACATCGACAACGACAATGGTAGTAACAGCGAATGTTTATATGGTTAGTGATGTTCTAAGCTGTCTATGGAACCCATTCAGTGCTCTCAATACCCTGCAGGCACGGAGAGGTGGCACCCATCTCCAAGGGCATATGGGCAGTCTGGCCAGGGAGCCCAAACACTTACCCATTGTGCTTATGCAACTTCTTACAGAGGGGGCATACACACATGTATATACACGCATATACATACACAAACACAGATATACACGGTCTGAATTATACAGCAGCAACTTCTCCATAAACCTGCCAGGTACAAGATGCCGTGGCGGGTGTGTTTAAAATACATGACCTGAGGCCGGGTGCGGTGGCTCAAGCCTGTAATCCCAGCACTTTGGGAGGCCGAGACGGGCGGATCACGAGGTCAGGAGATCGAGACCATCCTGGCTAACACGGTGAAACCCCGTCTCTACTAAAAAATACAAAAAATTAGCCAGGCGAGGTGGCGGGCACCTGTAGTCCCAGCTACTCGGGAGGCTGAGGCAGGAGAATGGCGTGAACCCGGGAGGCGGAGCTTGCAGTGAGCTGAGATCCGGCCACAGCACTCCAGCCTGGGCGGCAGAGCAAGACTCCGTCTCAAAAAAAAAAAAAAACATGACCTGTAACTCAACCACCATCACTGGGAGGTAGCTAGGACTGCTCCCTTCTGCAGATGACAAACTCAGGGATGGAAGAGTTGAGTCACCCAGTCAAGATTGTGAGTATAAGACAGGGTTGTGTGGGACCTGACCCCACACCAGGGCCTCTCCTGCCCAGCTGCTCAGGGGAAAAGCATGCTGCTGGCAGCTTGGACAGGGCTGGGTCCAGTGCCTAGGGGTCCTGGGGTTGTGCATGGTTATGAGATAAATCAGAGAAATAAGCCTAGTCATGTGTGGCCAGCGGGTGGCCACATCACACAGCAAAGCCACCCTCTTCAGAGTGGGCCGGGTCCCATGCTAGAGGAAGCAGGCAATCTTGAAAGCCTGTCTGTGGTTAAATGTCCATGCCAGCAGCCTCAGGCCAGACTCCTGGCAGTCTGCACAGACCAGAGCAAAACAGCCTCCTGAAGTACGTATGCCCATCACACCTCCAGGCCTCGTGGCTTCCCCTACACTCTGCTTTCAGGGTTTCTGATTTCCAGAAAGGGAGCCTAGACTGGGCAGGCACAATTCATTTCCAGCCCTCACAAGCTCCCTCTTGGGGCTTTCTGTGGCTCTTCTCTGCCTAGGCCACATTAACCAAGGTTAGTCACCCAGAGGAAGGAAGGGGATGGTCTTGCTCTGCACCGGGCTATCTTCACCTCTATGCCTCCATCTCGGGGAGGGATGGGACACAGCCAGGCAGGGTCTAGGGAGTGGGTGGGGCACATCCTCTGAGCAAGAGCAAGGATGGCACAGCTGGAGAGGGGCGGCCGCCACCCCGCCAGGTCTCCGCAGGGTGGTCCTGGTGCAGAGAGAACAGGTGGGTTTGTGAGGCCAGGGGCAGGAGCTTCAGACAGCTAGCAGTTTTGAACAGTTCAGCAATTTAAGAAGGGGCTGCTTTAAGGGTTAGTGGAGGTGTTCAAGCAGGGTCTGGAAAAGTCAGTCTTTCTGGGCTGATGTGGCTGGGGGTGGGTCACCCACACATATGCTCACCCACTACGCCACTATGCAATGGGGGAGCCCAGCACAAGCTAAGTACACAGATTTCACCCCTGCAACGAGCCCATCAAGAAAGCACTGCTCTTCCCATTCTCCAGATGAGAAAATGGAGGCTCGGGAAGGGCCCACTGTGATCCTTGCCCAGGATTGCAGAGCACAGAGCAGAGCCAAGATTCAAATCCATGTTATTTTTCTAGTCCTTCCCACTCTGGAATGCTCTCGGGACTGGAGGTAGTCTCCAAGAGCTAGCCTGGCCCCAAGGAGCAGAATGTAAGGACACAAAGAAATGGACCTCAAAGGAAAACTCAGTGTGTAAAGAAGGGACATAAAGTTGGCCAGCTGCGGTGGCTCACGCCTGCAATCCCAGCACTTTGGGAGGTTGAGGTGGGACACTGTTTGAGGCCAGGAGTTTGAGATCAGTCTGAGAAACATAGCAAGACCCTGTCTCCACAAAGCATTTTTTAAAAATATTAGCTGGGCATGATGGCAAGTGTCTATAGTCCCGGTGCTTTGGGAGGCCATGGCAGGAGGACCACTTGAGGCCAGGAGTTGAAGACAAGCCTGGGTAACATAATGAGACTCCATCTCTACAAATTTTTTTTTTTTTTTTTGAGACAGAGTCTCGCCCTGTCCCCCAGGCTGGAGTGCAGTGGTGTGAGCTCTGCTCACTGCAGGCTCCGCCCCCCCAGGGTTCACGCCATTCTCCTGCCTCAGCCTCCCAAGTAGCTGGGACTACAGGCGCCCACCACCACGCCCAGCTAAATTTTTGTAATTTTAGTAGAGACGGGGTTTCACAGTGTTCACCAGGATGGCCTCGATTTCCTGACCTCGTGATCTGCCTGCTGCCTCAGCCTCCCAAAGTGCTGGGATTACAGGCGTTAGCCAACGCGCCCAGCCAATTTTTTTTTTTTTTTCTTGAGATGGAGTCTCGCTCTGTGCCCCAGGCTGGAGTGCAGTGGCGCAATCTCGGCTCACTGCAAGCTCCGCCTCCCGGCTTCACACCATTCTCCTGCCTCAGCCCCCCCGAGTAGCTGGGACTACAGGTGCCTGCCACCACGCCCAGCTAATTTTTTGTATTTTTAGTAGAGACAGGGTTTCACCGTGTTAGCCAGGATGGTCTCGATCTCCTGACCTCGTGATCCACCCATCTCAGCCTCCCAAAGTGCTGGGATTACAGGCGTGAGCCACCGCGCCTGGCCAAAAAATTTTTTTAAATAGCTGGGAACAGTGTCTCATGCCTGTAGTCCTGGCTACTCAGGAGGCTGGGACAGGAGGATCCCTTGAGCACAAGGAGCTCAAGGCTGCAGTTAGCTATGATTACATGACTGTACTCCAGCCTGGGCCACAGAACAAGACCCTGCCTCTAAAAAACTTTTTTAAAATTATAATAAAAGGGCTGGGCATGGTGGCGAACGCCTGTAATCCCAGTACTTTAGGAGGCCGAGGAGGATGGATCATTTGAGCTCAGGTGTTTGAGACTGGCCTGGCCAACATGATGAAACTCTGTCTCTACTAAAAACACAAATAATAGCTGGGTGTGGCTGCGCAAGCATGTAATCCGAGCTACTCAGGAGGCTAAGGCACAAGAATTGCTTAAACCTGGGAGGCAGAGGTTGCAGTGAGCTGAGATTGCACTACTGGGTAACAGAGTGAAACTTGGAGTGTACTCCAGCTGGGCAACAGAGTGAACCTCTATCTCAAAAAAAAAAAAAAAAAAATTATAGTAAAAGAAGAGAAATAGAACTAACTGGTGTAGCCAGCAAGACAGGAATAGTGAGGGCTTTCCCAGGGGAGGCCGTTCCAGTGCCAGTCAGCCATACCCCCTTCTCTGGTCTTGAGGGGAGGCAGCATCCCCACCGATGCCTAAAGCCTTACAGCCTGGCAAGCAGTTCTAGGAGAATGATGCCTGGCTGCTGACCAAAAGGATTACAGACTCCTGAGGTCCTTCCTAGAGAGCAGTAGGGTGAGGACATCCTAGATGAGGCCCAGCAACGCTGGTCGCCTCCCCTGGCAGGCAGGGTTCGGATGAACACGACCTAGTGGTGAGCAGGAGGGGTGCAGTCGCAGTACCCCCAGGGGAAACCTAGGGAGGGTGGACAGAGAGGGAACGAGTGAGCCCTGGAGGAGCACACGTAACGGGCACAGATGTTGAGTCCCGTGCTCAGAGCCTCCAGATGCTGCCAAGGTCTGGGACAGAGGGGATGGTGGGGCTGTGGCCCTCACATGGAAAGATTTAGAGTAAGAATCTGTAGGAAGCACTGGCACGAGGTGACGGCCACCTAAACATCCCATGTGACTTCCACTGGCTAACCAGGAGCACCATATCTAAAACGGGACAATCCAGAAGTCACCCCTACAGGGCATAGTGGGAGAAGGTGGGGGTCAGGAGGGTTTCTGCATTTACCCAGTTCCCAGGTTTGGAGAAATGAGGATATCCAGGAATTGCAGAGGAATCCAAGAAACCAGACATCCTGCTGCCCAGGCACTGCCCCTTTGAGCCCTAGTAGACAGCACAATCTCAGGCTCCAAACTGAGCTCCCCATAACAGGCCAGCTCCCCACAGCCTTGCCATCTCAGTGGGGTGTGGTTGGGGTCCTTGGAGCTGCTCGCTGAGCATCACTCTTGGCATCTCTTTCTCAGACCCTCCTCCCCATCTGTCAGCACATCGGGCTGCTCCGCCTTCAACACAGATCCCGCATCTGCCAGCCCATGTGGCCCTCATCTCTTCCCTGTGTGACTGCCACGGCCTCTGCAGGCTCTTCTGGCCTCACATGCCACCCCACCCCACTCCTCTCCAGCCAGCAGTTGGGGTCCTGTTAAAACACAACCCTGACCACATTCTCCTCTCACTTGGTGGGATTGAGAGCCCAAGTCCTCCCATTGACCCAGGAGACTCTGCAGGACCCAGCCATTCCTCCTGCCACCCCCACTGAACCCCCTGGCCACTCCAGCCCAGCCCCCTGGCCTCCTGGCTGTTCCTCTCCGCTCCGGAATGCTCCCACCCCAAGACCTGTGCAGGTGCTGTTCCTGCTGCTCAGTGCAGCCTTCCCCAAGTCCGCTGGCTCCCTCCCTCACTCTATTCAGGCCTCTGAAGACAACTGGAGGGATGTGGCTGAGAAAGAAGAGGAGAAGATGAGGAGGTGGCAGAAGAGGGATGAGGACTCCAAGAAGGCATGTGGTTTAAGCTGGAAGAGACCTCAGCATATATGAATGGTGACAGACAGCGACCCTGACAGGAGGAAGAGGTCGGGCTGGTGGGTCGGCACACCACCAGAGGGCTGAAACCCTCCTCTGGGGCTTCACTGTTCTCTGAGGGGCAGGGAGGGAGGCCAGTCAGCTGCTCATAGGGCCTGATCCTTCATCCCCCCAGCAAGGTGGGGCTCAGCCAGGGACAATTTCAGGAAGCTAGGTCTGACTTGAGCAAGCCACGGGGGAAACAGAGAATGCCTCCAACCTTGTGCCTGGCTGCAGGGAGCACACCCACAGCGCTGTCTCCATGCCTCTTAGTCTCCGTGCGCCGTAGACAGACCTGTCCAATGGCCCCTCAGAGCCTGGAAATGCTGTGGCAGCCCGGCCTCCATCCGCAGGGGACACTGAGGCTGACTGTCCAGTTGCCTTCAGAGAAGAGGACCCTGGGCGGAGATCGGCCTCACTGACATCCCCCTGCCCTGGCCTCAGGCCTGCCCTGCTGAGGCCTAGATAAGGCCCGGCCCAGCTCCGCCTCAGGCTGCAGCATTATCTTTAATGACTGGCACCCAGACCTCCAGAAGTGGCTTTTATATATGTAGAAAAATATAGGACTCGAACAATGAACTTTTCAAAGCGGAAGGCTATTTTTAGAGCTTTGCTTACTGATCCAACATTCAGCATCTCTCTATATGTCAGCAGCTGCTGGCGAGATGGGCAGGTGGCTTGAGGAGTCGGGCAGCAGTCAGGGTACAGGGGGCTTCTCAGGCCACCCAACCATACGAAGGAAGATGCAGTTTTTCGCACTGCCCCTGGCCTCTGGTCCCGAGCACTCTGTACAGCTCCGTCAGGCACCTACCACCCTAATGTTGTCATGACAGGAGTGGCAGCAACATTCTGGGCTAGAGTCCAACACTTGAGTTGGAACCCCAACTTCTCTGAGCCTTGGTTTCCTAACTGCACAGTGCGGGCAAGGCTGCCCCTTCATGGCCTCACAGTGGA
This sequence comes from Trachypithecus francoisi, assembly GCF_009764315.1. Taxonomy (NCBI): domain Eukaryota; kingdom Metazoa; phylum Chordata; class Mammalia; order Primates; family Cercopithecidae; genus Trachypithecus; species Trachypithecus francoisi. The sequence goes on from NW_022681453.1 coordinate 56,984,918, forward strand.
GTCAGTGGGAGTGTTCCAGGAAGCCCCACCAACAGCTAATGCCATGCCTAATTAGAGGGTAATTATTTCAGGAGAGACCTCCTGTCCTCAGGGCTTATTCTCATCAGCACATAGCCAGGCAGGGCAGAAAGAAAGGTCTCTATGTCCTGTGAACCCAGGGCCACACAGCCAAGGCAGCCCTTATCCTGTCAAAGGCAGTCTTTCCAGCCCCAGGGAGGTGGTGGTTCCAGCCTCCCCAGCCCACGTCTCACTCCCAAACATAAAGAGTACTGTCAGTCTGCAGGGGCCAGGCCACCCTCCATGGCTGCTGTGAGGCCCTCTCACTCAAAGAGCCCAGGGACGTGAGTGGGTTTTGGAGATGAGAATGTAGGTTCCAGGAGACAGGCTGGGGATGAGAGGGCAGCCCCTAGAACCTGGAATCAGATCTGCCCTGCCCCCTCACAGCTTCAGGGGCTTCCATGGGAAAGAGCCCGAGGGCCTTAGTGGTTGTGGATCAATGGCAGCCTGGAGCCCAGGGCTGGGAGAGGCCCTGGGGAATGTTACAGGGCTTCTGATGGGGGCTGCATGGCAAACATGGGAGAGAGGGGTCTCCCTCAGCAGGAGGGAAGGAAAACAGGGATCCGCAGGGGCCATCTCCCCGGATCTCTGTTAAGTTTCCTCACAGCACGGCTCCATATCTAACTCCATCTTTTATCCTGCTTTCTTATTTCTGTCTCTCCTCATGAGGAGGTCAGCTTCGGAAGGGCAGTGTTTGTCTGTTTTCCTCACTGAAGTTTCCACAGTGCCTAAATAGGGCTGGACACACGGCAGGTACTCAGTCTGAATCTGCTGAATGAATGAATGATGCTGCTAGTGACTAGGGGACCTGCACAACCCTGGAAGTAGATGCCAGCACTCCTAACACAGATGGGTCAGGACAGGATGCCCCGCGCTCAGGATGGAGAGCCACAGAGCAGGGCAGAACAGGTCCCCGGTGCCAAGGCACGGCTGGCTGTCTTCTCTTTCTCCCACAACTCCACAGGCCGACGGCAGGGCTGCTGCTCTCTCATTTACAGGTGGGAGCACCAAAGCCTGGAGAGGACAGGGGCTCAATAGTCACACGGCTGACACGCAGCCTAGCCTGGCAGAGCCCCGTGACTGTGGAGCTGTGTCCACACCCCTCCTTTGCTCTGCAGCTGGGTTGTGGAGACATCAAACGACTATGGAAACTGTGAGTTTCTCCACCATACAGACACACGCTCACTGCGCTGAAAACACTGTCCTACAGGCCTCAAGTCACCAAGGAACTTGGAATACTGAGATCAGCTCCATCCCCTGAGGACACCCTGGGCTCAGCTCTCTGTGTGCTGCTTCTGCCCTGTGCCCACCCCACCTTCCCACAGTCCCGGGAGCCCTTCTGGGCTGGGCCGGGCACTGGCGGGGCCTCAGAAAGGAAGCAGGGGGCAGACTGGCTCCATAGGCTGGCAACCTGCACTTTCACTTGGGCCGAGAGCCAGCTGGCAGGGGGGCTGTGAGGCTCTGGATTGGGGGCCGATACAAACACCCTACAATCAGTCCCAGCCAGGGCCTCTGCCTGGTGAGGTGTCACCACTACAGGCATCACTATCAGTGCCACAGAGGGGTCCCAACCCAGGACAACAGGCCTAAAACAGGAAAAGTCATCCCCTAACGCCAATCCTGCAGCCAACCCCAGGACAGGCAGCCTTTAAAGAGAGAGGCTGGGCAAAGCCCTTTATTCTCCTGAGCACCACCTGGGCCAGGGCCAAGGTGAGGGATCCTTGGCCTCGTCCCTGGGAGAGTTGGTCAGGAGACCTGGCACCTGCCCGACTGCTCCCCATAAGGAGACCTCGGACTGCACAGAGCTCTCTGGAAGACAGATTCTGTGTGGGGGGTTCACAAGGTCTCCAATACTGGCAGCCCCTGGCCCAGCTTGATCCACAAAACATGCTCTCTGTGGCCTAGTGTTTCAAAAACTAGAATGAATCACTAACATTTCAGCACCTTAAGATTTTATATGAAAATCTAAGTTTCTGACTCATCTTGGGGACCTGGCCACCCTGGGCCCATATTCCCACTTGATAACAGTCAGATGAAGTGAGGTGGCAGCCACATCCATCAGACGGCACATGTTCCGTCACCACCACAGTCCCCACCACTGCCACAGTCCCCACCACTCCCTATTGCCCATACATGCCTGGGTCACTTCTCCTCCTGCCTATTGACAGCATCCATGTTTGCTTATGATGCTTACATAGGACCAAAATTCTAGGCCCAACGCAAAGAAAAGAACTAGGATCTACAGCCTGGGATCAGTTGTTCCCAAGAAACCTAATTTAGAACACCAATTCCCGAGAGGCAGGGTTCAAGAACTACCACAGCTCTGCATGGCCGGTGGGAACACCAAGGCCTTCTGCTCCACTGGGTCCTGTGAGTGTGTGGTTTTTACAAAGCTCTAGCAAATTAACATCATCACAGTGACCACAATTCACAATCCCATGGTCATCATAACCACCAAGCCTCAATTCACCAGATGCCCTCGTTCCTAAGTTTCATAGAGTTAGGATATAATTTTCAAAGTCATCTGATACCTGGTGTTTATTCCAAAACTGGACTCTAAGAGGATGTCCTGAGGTTCAAATTCAAGCTGTCCCCACCCTCGGTAGCCCCCTCCGTCCACCTGTGAGAATGCCAACCTGAGTCTGGAGGAATGCCCAATGGCTCCAGACGCGTTCCTGGGGAGCGTAGCGGGGAGCTCTAGGTGCAATCAGGAGACCACGTCTCTCTACAGCTCCCCTACTTCCAGGCTGAGTGGCCCCAGGCAAGTGCCCTCCACTCTCTGGGCTTCTGTTGTCTCATCTTCACAATGGGCATCACTCCTGCCCTGCTTGCCCAATAGGAGCGTGGGAATAGAGGGAAGACACACTTTATCAACTGTAAATCCCACGTGGAGCTGTTTCTGTTCTGTGCCATCAGCCAGAGAGGAAGGCTCAACCCCCTCAACTCCTCAAGTCTTGGCTGGGCTTGTCCAGGTCAGAGAAAGAGGGACATCAGGAGAAGTATTCCCCAGTCCAGCACCAAATTAAGTCCTGCAGGATCAGGAAACCAGATACGTCCATCTCTGTGCCTGCGTAGAGGGCTTTATGCTTCCAAAGGCCTCCTTCCTTCCCCTCTGCCACAGCTTACCTGGTCTCAAGACACAAAGTTTACAAGACTGCTTCCCTTGCCATGATCTCATCTGCATGGCCTCACCCTCTCCTCTTCTTCCTTTAGTTTCTGCATTAACCATTCCTATAGCCTGCACTCTGCCAGATGCTTGCCCCTGGCTAAGGAGGGTAGTTCTTGTTGGTTCTGAGTGCACAGAGATGACCAGAAGCTTCCAACCCCTGGGCTCACTCAGAAAGATTTTTCAGAATATACACACACACAGAGCCAAAAATCTTCCTGGCTGAGCCAAATTAAATACAGAGGCCTCTAGTTATTTCCATACGCACCAAATGGACTTAAATAAAGCAGTTCTCTGTGGCAGGCTGCAGCACACAGAGCTAGGCTGGGCCCCAGGGACGCCCCGGGAGAGCCAGGCTGGAGGCACAGGCTGGGGAGGCTAGCTCTGGACAGGGTGTGGGCAGAGAGAAGGAGATGGATGCTCATCGCCAGAATATGGCCCACCCTGCCAGCAAGGGCCTGCGCTGTGGCCATCTTGGCCCAGACAATCTTGGTCTTTTTTAGGTGCACAGCAAAACTGAAAGGAAAGTATGGCGTTCCCATGTACCCACTGCCCCAAGGCAGGCACAGCCACTATCAACATCCACACTGGAGTGGCACATTGTTACAGTCCACGAACTACAGTGACATCATCATCACCAGGGTCTACAGTCTACATTCGGCTTCACGCTTGGTGTTGTAAACAGCAACCTTTTGAAGTAGGTACTATATCATCTTCCCATTTTGTAGATGAAGAAACTAAGGCACAGAGAAGTGATGTAATTTACCCAAGGCCATGTGACTCACACAGTACGTGAGGAGGGGCGAGGCTGGCTGGGCCACCTCCCTGCCTGTCATGTTCTTCCCTCTGCGGGGCGAGCCCACTACCCTGTCTGTCCATTGAACTCCCCCTGCCCTTGTAGGACCTGGTGCAGGTGCTGCCCAGACCTGCAGCACAGCAGCCGCCAGGCCCCACGGCAAGTCAGCGATCTGCCCACAGCACCCAGTGCAGGGGCACAGAAAGGGTCTTGGGGACAAATGAAGGCTGGGGGTAGGAAAAACTACCCCACTCAGCTTCCCCCATCTACAACATTGGCACACAGAGCTCTTCCCTGGCAACTGTCTGGTACCCAGCAGGCAGGAGCTGTGTGGCCCTGGGCAAATGACTTGGCCTCTCTGTGTCTGTTTCTCAGTCATAAAATGGGAGTATTGTTCACCCAGCAGGGCTGCTGTGAGGGCCATATGATAACACACACAAATCCTCGGCCTGGGGCCTGTTACCCAAGAAATGCACAGAGTAGCTGCTGCCACTGTCACGATTTAGGACTGTTACCATTACGCTGCACTGCATGGTGCCATGGGGGCTAGAGGGAAGGTAAGCAGGCCAAAGAGGAAGAGGTCCGAAGGAACGCAGACCATCTGACTCCACACTAGCACCCATACCTGGGGAGCACGAGGGGCGCCTGGCTGGGATGTGGCCATGCCTAGGGTGTGACTTTGGCTTGTTTTTAACTAAGCTGGGTTGGGGGCGCTCTATGTACGAAGCACTGTGCTAGGAGCTAGGGTGGTAACCACACATTCATACTGAGGGCAGTGGCTGAAATGTGTCAGCACTTGCTGCATGCCGGGCTCTAAGCCCAGCAGCAATGTGGGGTGGCACGGCACCCAGTGATGATGACAAAGGCAAGTAAAGGTGACGGGAGGTGTCCAGGATGACTTTGGCATTCTAAGTGAAGCCCAAGAGGATCAGATGAAGTCATGGAAGAGAAGCCAATTTGGGGAGAGGGAGATAATACATGTCCCTTTGGAACTTACAGATTTACAGGTGCCCATGAGACCCCTCGAGAGGGTTGCTGGGTGGGCAGCAGGATGTCAGCGCCTGGGCTGGAGCCAGATCAGAAACCCCAGGAAGGAAGAGACTGCGTGAAGTGGAAAAGGAAAGAGGGCTGGGCAGAGGCCCAGGGACCCCCAGTGCTGAATGGCCACCCAGGGGCCCAGCAAGATGAGGGGCTGACGGGTCTGGGAGGGTGGCAGGGGCCGCAGCCTGGCTATACCACCTGGCAAGGGGAAAGCCAGGGCAACAGGGAGACCCTGTGGAGCTTGAAGCTGAGAGCCACAATACCACCCAGGGGACCCCCGATCCGATGAGAGAGGCTGAGAGCCCATTCCACGCCCTGCCCTCCAGGGGTCCTAGGGAGACGGAAGAGAAGTGAGTTCTCTTACCCTGACCCAGGAAGGCCCTGTCTGATGGAGGAGTCATGGGCCTAGCCTCTTCCAGTCACTTCCAGACACAGGGCATCCCAAATGGGTCAGAAGCTACTTGGTCACCAGGCTGGGAAACTGTTTCAAGCTCAGAGTTCCCGAGTTGGACCAACACAGCTAAGTGCTGTTCAAGGGACACTGTGGCCTGCCCTAGGCACCCGCCCCAGTGATACAACTTTTCCAAGGCTAGAAATGAGGCCAACCATGAGACAGGTCCTTGATATAAAATCAACAAAATGTCTGGGATTAAAACTAATCTAGGGCAATGAAATAAAACTGCACATAGGGATCATTATACCATTCTACTTTTGTACGCTGCAAATTTTACATAACAAAAAGCTTAAAATAACGCTAAGACTCTGCTATCACATCAAGGCCCATTATTTTCTTGGGCCATTTTGCCATTTTTACTAAGCACAAACAAAAAACACTCAAACCCTGCTCATTTAAATGACGGCTCTGAGCTCTGAGAACAGTCAATGGCCCAGAGGGAACAGAGAATTCACGTTCCTGCGACCGCACCTCCCCCTCCCCTAGCAGCAGAGGAAAGAGCTGCTTCCCCAAACACTTCCTTTCCACCCCACCCTCACCCCACGGGAATTGCGGCGCTGCAATGGTAATAATGATGATGGCTGGGGAGAATAGCAGTGCAGTGGGTAGGGGTCATCACAGCAGCTGGCGCTTACTGAACATCTACTAGGTGCCTGGCGCTACTCCGGCCCCTCTCCCCCATCATCTCGGGTGGACAGTTGTCCTGATCCTGTCAAGGAATCTGAGGGTGGTTCTTAGCCCAGATGACTTCCTGGGGCTGGCGAACATGTTTTTAGATTGCAGGCACTAGGCGGAGCTTCCAACGATTCTCCTTCCACTCTGCTGCTGGTAGTGCACCTCTGTAGCCATCCATGGTGTTCAGGGAACCCAATGCTGCCACTGAGGTGTGCACAGCTAGGGCCTGCAGGTTTTGTCTCTCTGGCTCCTCCTTGGCCCCCTGCTCCTCCCTGCCTCTGCCTCAGGCTCCATTCTAACATGCTGCTCCCCAGCAATGTCAGGGAGGGGAAAGAGGGTCCACACATTAACCAGAGGAACAGGTCTACATTCTGCAGAGCTTGAATTCATCATTTTCATTTTCTAGCCTGTTTCCTCATCTGTCAAATGAGAATAATGTCATGATTTCACAAGGTTCTTGGTTCCAATCAGACAGGTATGTGTGAAGTTCAAAGGCCATTCAAATGCCAGTATCACCATTTTCATTCTGTAGCCTGTTCCAGCCCCAGTCTCAATCCTGTGCCAACTTCAGACCCACCAAAAACAGTTAAGCCTTTGCCCAAACCCAGCTGACTTCCTTTCCCCTTCCTGTCTGCACGCATGGTCACCTGTTTTATATGTGTGCTACCCACACTGCCTCTCCCTCCATTGTTCCCATTTGACAGACAAGGAGGCAGCAGCTTGCAGTGGGGACCAGCTTGCCCTGGCCACACATCCAGGAAGGGGCAGAAATGGAATCCAAGTTTTTCCAGCTCCAGATGCCACCTCTGCCCACTGCAGCAAGCTGCCTCCCCTCCCAGGCAGACAGATCAGCTAGAGAGGACAGAGCAGCAGAACCAGGGACTGAAGGCCACTGCCCCTGAGGTCAGGCTCTGGAGCTCTGGGCCTTATTAGGCTCCAGAAGCAGCCCCAGGTACCACCAGGAAGCCAGACCTGCCCAAAGCCTCAGAAGTTTAGCACAGGCCACCAGGTGAAGGCTCCAGAGGTGCCACAGCTCTGCTCCATCTGACACAGGGCTGGGGGCCTCTACCTTGATGCCCCAACACCTCAGGGTGTCTCTCACACATGGTGCAGGCCATTTGCCCATCCTGTCTAAGGAAATCTTCATCCCAGCCCAACTGCAAGCTGCCTTACTTTGCAATTTCCCCAATCCACAGGCAAAGTGATTTTCTTAATACCCTTAACCATCCACTTGTTTGTGGGTTGTTTGGACAGCACGCTATAAGCACATGCTAAAGTCCATGGGTTTAGTCACTTCTTACCGTAGGCCATCTGTCACACCACCAACAGCCTGCAGTCCTTTAGCCCTTTACCTTCTTCCCCTCACCACTATCTCTCTGTACACCTCTCTTTTAACTCTGGTCTTGTCTGTGGCCAAAAAGATGAATAATCCACTCCCATCTAGGAACACATCTCCCCAAACAAGTAACATGGTCCAATTCCACACAGTCAAACTTCTCAGGTCTAAAACAGCAGCTAAAAGATGCCATTTATCTGGTGTTGACTATGCAGTTTGAGCACTGACATGGATTCATTCATTGAATCCTCACAACTCCATGGCCTCCTCTTGTCATCCATCTTTTACCAATGGGGAAACTGAGGCGCAGAAAGGCTAAGGAAGGTGCCCAAGATCATAGGGACAATGAGGAGCAGAGCTGGCGTTAGAGTTGGGGTTAGAGTTACAGGTAGTCTGACTACAGAATCTGCCTCCCTAACCATTGGGCTAACCATCCTGCATCTGCAAATGACTACAAGGATCAAGAGGCTCATTCTTCTTCTCATAGATGTGGAAACTGAGGCCCAGGGAGGGATGGGATGAGATGGGTGACTGATGCCAGGGCTCTAGGGAGGGAGACAACCAACGGCCAATCAGGGCCAGTTCTGGACAGGTCTTTCTGAAAGGCTTCCTCTCTCAGGATGGGAGACCTTTGAGCTTAGGGTCAGCCAGAATAAAGACAACAATGATTACAACTAACATCTACCAGACCCTTGCTATGTTACTATGAGACACCATTTAAATGCTTTACTTGTATTCATGCACTTCATGATTATACCACCTACCCTCCCAGCCAGAAATAGAAAAGCAAACACCACTGACTTCTGTAAATGGCATCAGGGAGAAAGTATTCATGTTGGCAGACAGACTCTGATCCGGTCTGGGCAGCAGGGGATTTTGGGAGAATCGTTTCAGTTTGTGTGAATGAGGAGGCCTCCTCCCAGTTGCGGACTCGTTCCAATTTTTCCAGTTTGTTAATGATCCCTTTCCCCTCCTGTGGGATCAAGTTCAGCACCCACACACTTGCGTGTCCTCCAATGATTCAAAAGCCCTAGCCTTGGGTTTCCTCATCATGCAGAAGCCTGTCATGTTGGCATGGGTCCCTCAGTGAGTCAGGGGACAGTGAGTTTTAGTCCTCAGGACCCTGCTCCAAGCAGAGTCTTGGCCTGGGGCTGCGCACAACACACAAGCATGCTACCCTGAAGAGCCTGCAAGTGCAAAGGACACTGTCCCAGAATCCTGCCAGAGAGTCTGGGGATGCAGCTCTTGGGTTCTGTGGGGAAAGAGACAAGATTCCAGGAAGGCCCAGTGAGTGGTCATCAACTAGCTTGTGGGCTGAGACATTTGGGAACATGTTGGGAATCCTGATGCCTGGGGATACTGGACACCTGTTGTGGCAGTATAGGGAAGAAGCAAAAGGCTCCATTCATGATGGTGACATATTTTGTCAAAGATTATTTAATCCCAGAAGAAGCAGAGCCTGGCCACGAAGTACACAGACCCTGAAGCCAAGCAGGCCGAGTTCACACGCTAACTCTAGCACTCTAGCAACTTTAGCACTAAATGGCAACTGCTATTATCATTATTACTGAGCTTTGAACAAAGAGGAAAAAACAAATGCAGTCACAGTGTCTCATCTTTACAAACAGGGAGGGGACTCTTGCTATGGTTCTCTATGGGGACCTTAAGTTCAAATCAAACTGTCACCATGTCAGGAAACTGCAAACCGAGGAGATAAAACGGAAAGAATGGGCCTTTCCTCCAAGGAGCAGCAAAGCTGCAGGTACCTATGAACAAGGCAAAAAAAGAAATTCAAGTCAGAGCAGCTGGGACCCCAAGAAAGACGACTTCACAAAAAGCCACACAGACTCTAGAAATCAGTCTTCAACCTCACATATCAGCAAAAAAGAAAACTGTGAGGAATCATTTTAACTCAGCAACAATTTCACAAAAGGGAAAAGGTGGTAATAATGATGATGGTGATGACAGCTACCATTTGTTGGGGATCTATCTGTATGCACCAGTCACCAGGCAAAGCTGCACATCCCTGCACCCTCCCCAGGGGGTTTGTTTTGGCTCCACTTCATGGATGAGAAAACCAAGACTCAGAGATGGGAGGCAACATATCTGAGGCCACACAGCTATGAAGAGGTGGAGTCAGGGTTTTGTGTGATCCCCAAGTCCTGTGCTCGGTGATGTACCATTTTACACCGCTAACCTCAGTGCTTCTACATCTAGCCCAGAGCCTGGTACAAAGTCAGTGCTCAGTACATGTTTGTGTGTATAAAGGAACACAAGAAAGTGAAAAGCTATGTGTCCCCTGGGTCATACACATCTCTCGATAGAACAACGCACTCCTCCAAGCCCAAGAGAGCATGTGTGCACTTGTTAACACCTGCATTTATGGATGCTTTCATTCACTGACAACTGGCTATGTCCACCATGGGGCCAGGCGCTGTGCGAGGCAGGCATCGGGGTACTAGCCACAGGGCCAGGCCTTGGAGGGACACTTGCCAAATTCGGGGTATAGCCACAGCAGCCAGGATAGTGGCAGGTCCAGGTGCCACCATGCCATATTTCCACCATAAATGCCATCAACCTTCTCTCTGCAGCAGCTCACACAGTGGGAGCAGCCAGATTCTCTAAGGCCATGCCAATTAATTCTTCAAGAGTCTTAATGGCCTCTAAACTCATTACAATTTGCTTTTGAGGACAAACGATAAATCACATTCAACAGCCTTTGAGCACATCCCCCCTATACACACACATACACACACACACACACACACACACATGCTTCCCCAGACCTCTCCCAAGGCCTCCGGTGGTGTTCAAGCCCATCTGGGCTGTGCATCATCTTGCCCCTGTGCTTACTGGGCGGATATTCCACAAGTCATCAAAATTCAAAGGAAATTTACAAAACAGGAAGAAAGTAAATCCAGTGGGTCATTGGTGCTTGGGAAGAGCAGAGTGCTGACTTGGACAAACATGGCATTTGACTGGAGTCCTGAGGATGGCCAGCTGTGCAGTGGCCTTCAGACACCCACATTCTCAGAGCACTCCATGAAGCAGTGTTATCATTCCCTTTCACAGAAGGGGAAACAGGATTGGAGGGATGCGGTAACTTGCATACACTCACGAAACTGAGCTGAGACTTGAAACAAAATCTGTTTGCTTCCCCAGGTCCTTCTTTCCTTAAGCCTCAAGCTGCCCTGGATTCCAGATTCTCCAGGCAAACCAAGATTCCACAGTCTGCAGAGTTCAGACAGATAAAACCGTATGCACACACATGTACACACACATATACTGAGCTCCTGCAGCCCTGGGTACCCTGTCCAATCCTGTCCAGAAACATCTATTTGCCCAGTTGTCACACTGTTTGACTATGCAGCTGTCAGTCCTGTCCGTTTTTGAACTGAAGCTGTGTAAATACTAGTGCAACCAGTTCATAGTCCGACTTCCTTGAGTGAAGGCCTGAAAATCCCAGGGCCTCCAGAGGCCTCCATCACAACATTAGGGTTCTCCTGTAGGCTCCCCATGTGATACTCTGGCCCAGTCACTGGGTTCTCTCAGTGTGTGTACTCTTAAAAAAAATGAAGGTAAGAAGAGTCCTGTGTTGTCACAAGGCTCCAACAGCAAAGCATCAAAGTGCCACACATGCTTTCGGAAAGAAGCCTATATTTGTAGATTGGTGCATGGTGGCATAGCTGGACTTGGGAGTGGTTATCTTGGGCCTGTTACAGACTTGGGGGGGGGGTCCCCTGAGGTTTCTGGACCGTGCTGCATCCCATCTGGGTTTAGAGAGGGGGAGATGGCCAGCTGAAAGGACTCTGGCCCCTGGGAGCCAGCCCAAGGAGCACCTAGCTCTGCCTACACAGGCCAGGGACTAGGCTGATTTCCTTTAACCCTCCCCCAAGCTTCCCATGGAACCACATACCAGGTGCTCCAGAACAAATGGGACCCACCTGCTCTGAGGCTGATGCGTGAACTGTGGGCTATACCTGAGCGAGGCTTCTCAACCTCCAAGACCTCTGGCTCATGTTCTGAGACTGGGGGAACAGCTGTTCATTACCAACCCAGACCACAGAATGATCCAAGCAGGCTTCCCTGCAGCTGGAAGATTGAGATGAGATACCCAGAGGGACTTCTAATGAGAAGGGATGTGGGACGGAGAAGTATGCAAAAGAGGTGGCTGGACATGCCAACTGGAATGGCGATACTGAAAAGGTCCTAATGGAGGGGCAGAAAAACCCCCCAGTTACTTTCAGCTCAGAGGGAGGAGGGAGGTGCAGCCAGGAGAGCATGCTAAAGGTTTCTTGTTCCCCACTAGACTGCTGGTTCCATGAGGACAAAGACTTCATGTTTTGTTCACTGCTATGTCCCTGATGCCTAGAGCAGGGACTGGTACATAGCAGGCACTCAATAAACCACAGAGCCTTAGCACTGACAAGACTGAACACTCAGCCTCGATTTGCTCTCCTGCAATTGAGGATGCTGGTACCACAAGGATAAAAAGCAATTGCAAAACCGGGTGGGACAGCTGACGGGCTATGAAGGCCATGGGTGCGTGTGGGATATGAATAACACGACCCCCATGTCCAGGCTGCTGTCACTGATTCCAGACAGATGGTCCTGCAGCTGCAGCATGCCTGGCCTCCACCTCAGATGCAAGGAGCAATGGGTCCTTGGGAAGCCCTACAACCCCACTTGGAGCGTCAGACCCAGAGCTCCAGGCCTCTGGGGTGAGGAAGGGGCAGAGGGGGACATATGCATGTTCTCAGTGCAACTGCTAGGCATGCGCTGCACCGTTTTTGAACTGAAAGATCAAACAGTTCCAGGTGGGCTTCCTCCAGAGGGGACCTGATATATGCCAAGTCAGCTTGTCAACAAATCCCCTTAGCCCCACCCCCCTGCTCCTCAGAAGGGCCTGCAGACAGCTCAGGGGGCAGCTGTGCTGGCCACTGGAGAGAGGAAATCAATATTCCCAGCACATACACGCACACTCTCTTTCTCCCTTTCTCTCCATAAACATGGGCCCTTGGAAGCTCAGACAGCCGCCCACAGGCCCCGAAGCAGAAAAGTGTTGGCCCCTCTGACACACCAGACTCCATCCCTGACCACACCAGGTGCACACTCATCACCACATAAACAAAGCCCCTCACATCCACACTCTGCCACAAACAGCAGCGACACACCCCAGTGCACCTCCAAGTGGCCCTGCCAGGCGCACAGTACCCAACAAAAGCTGCTGGCACACCTGGGACGCCTGTTTGTTCAGGGTCATCCACCCTCACACACACTCGGGGTCTCGCAGACAGGACAGACACATCAATCCAAACACAGGCCCAATGTCTGGAATAGACAGGCCTGCAAGAGGCCTCCCTGGCAGCCCCTGCCCTGCCTGCAGTTTGAAACAGGCACAGCCCCGCTGGGGACCCTCTCACCAACTCTCCTCCGCTCTCCCACCTGCCCCTCACCTCACACCCACACCGAGTCCCACTGTTTCCCTCTCAGCCCCACAAACTCAAACTCACCCCCACACCAACTTGCACTCCAAAAGGCCCTCGATCGCACACACACTCCCATCCTGAGACCCTCCCAGGCCACACAGCGCTCCTGTCCCAAGGGCGCGTCTCTCTCTCCCACGCACAAACTCGGGTCCTGTTTGCTGGTCTCCCACCCAAACCCAGTTTCGCGGACGCACCCTGCCCCGCAGGCAGCTTTCTCTGGTACGCCGGGCGCCCGGTCCCGACGGTCACCTGCACTCCCGCACACGCGTCCCCACAGCCTCCGCCAGTCCACCGCTCAGCACCCGGGAAGGCCGCTCGACCCGCGCCGCGCCCTCACCCGCTGTCAAGCTCCAGCTCCAGAAGGGACTGGGTCCTCTCCGAGTTGCAGTGCAGGCACCACATGGCGGTCGCAGCGGGAGCGGGCCGGGCCAGGAGCCGGGACCCAGGCCCAGCTGAGGCCGCCGACTCCCGCCAGCGAGCCGCCGGATCCCGGGGCCGACACCCGGCCACCCGGAGACCCGACCACCCGCCACGCGACCACGTCGGGGCTCCTGGCCCAGTGTCCGCCGGCTCCCGCGTCTCTGGCCCTGAGTCCAAACCCCAGGCCAGCCAAGCCCGCCCCTCCGCCGCCGCCCGCTTGGCGCAGCGCGAGGCCGGGCCGGAGGAATGTGGCCCTGAAGTGGGCGGGGCCGGGAGGGGGCGGGGCCGGAGGGCGAGCTGGGGGCGGGGCTGCGCGCAGGGGCGGGACCGCACGGAGCGTGTGGGGAAGGGAGCGCAGGAGGCGTGGCCACACGGAGCCGAGGCAGGAGCATAGGGGGCGGGGGGTCAGGGGCGGGGCTACATCTAGGGGCGGGGCTACACCCAGGGGCGGGGCCGAGCCGTGGCGCCGGGTGGCGAGCGCAAGGGCGGAGTCCCAGACACTGCATCCAGGTCCCAGCGCGCGAAGCCCCCGGTCTGGTAGGAAGGCTCTGCGCAGCCCCTTCAACACTGGCGCCTCCCGGGAGCCATGTCTCCCTCCCCAGCGTGTAACCACAACAAATACAAAGCTCCAAACCCCCAACCAGAGCCTACTCTGCTGATGCCCACTCAACCTCTGCCTATCTTGATTTTGCCTTCAGTTTAATAAAACCTGGCCTTTGCTCGCCTGGACCGAACCGTGTGGTTCTGGGGCTCTGATGCGCCCCAAAGAAGGGAATGGGCCCTATCCTGAGGTTGGTACCACCCTTTTGGCGGCTTTTTGGGGAGGATCTAATGGAAAATTGCTTCTTTCTCCCTAAGCCCACCCAGCCCCCTGCCCTTTCTCCACCCAGAGACATCCTTCAAGCACCTATGACAAGCTTAAAGTAATAATAATTAGCACTTTAGAGTTCTTTAGTGATAGCTGGCCTTCAAGGCAACATTGTGAAGTAGGTGGAGTTACCCCGGCCCCATTTTACCAATGAGTAAACTGAGGCTCAGCTTAACTGGGCCAACTCAGAGAGGGCTTCCTTCACCCTGTCCTCCTCTCCCAGGCTCTTCCTACTATGAGCGCTCACGGCTTGCAGCCCTCCATTTGTACGTTTACTTCTTTACTGTCTGTCCTTGGGCTCCATGAAGGCAGGTACAGTGCTCAGCGCCCACACTTGTGGAATGCCTAGACGTGGCTGGGAGACAACAAGCAGATATGGAACAATCAAAACTCCTCCTGTCCTGGACCACCCACCTACAAGTCCATCCCCTGGAGGGCCAGGCAGCTGGCGGGCCTGCGGGAGTCAGGAAGCTTGCAAGAAGCCATCAATGCAGGGTCATTGTCTTGTGCCCTTCTGAATCTTTCATTTGGAGGCGGACAGTGAAGGAAGGGGGCTGAAGTGGCCCATCTTGCAGCAGAGGGCAACCCCTAAAAACAGTTTAGAGCATCTGGGTTCCCAGGCAAGAGGATGAGCAGGAGCCCAGTGCCCCTTAAGCCAGTTAGAGCACCTGGGTTCCGAGCCAAGAGCCTGAGCAGGAACCCAGTGCCCCTTCATTGCCCATCTCCACATTCCCCTTCTCAGCTTCCCATGTTTTCTTTGCTCCGTTAAAAATAAATGAAGACACAGAATCGGGGGAAATATTTGCAAATCATGTATCTAAGGGTCTAGTGTCCACAGTATATAAAGAACTCTTACAATTCAAAAATAACAAGGCAAATAAGCCAATTTAAAAACAGGCAAAGTGTCTGAGTAGATATTTCTCCAAAGACAATCTACAAGTGGCCAATAAGCACATGAAAAGATGCTCTCAACCTCACTAATCTTTAGGGAACTGTAAATCAAGACCGCAATACAACCTCACACTCACAAGGAAGGCTATAATAAAAAAGATGGACAAAAGTACCTATACATAGAGGGTTCTGGAAAGAGAAGAACACTAGGCTGCACTGCTCAAAGACCACAGCCACATCTGGCATCTGTCGTAGTTAGGGTAATGGTAGGGAGCTGGGAGAGGATAGGGTAGAAATTACCCAGTTGAGGGCAGAGGCAGCAGAAAACTCCCACCCCTGTCTGAATTGCTCTCTAAAAATAGACTGCAATAAATGGAGCCAAAAGAATTCCCCCAGCCCAGCTGTTGGAGCACTCTGAACACAAGCTTTGACAGCCTCACCATCCGGATTGTCCAAGAATTTCAGGCACTTCTCCAGGCCCAGGGCCCTGCCGCCCAGCAGGATGGTCTTGGGGACATTGTCTCGGCTGGGATTTAGAAGGGGATTGAATTTCCCTGTTAGCATTTGGAATACCAGATGATGGACTCTCTGGAAACCAAATAATAATTTAGGGAACTGTGAGCAGAAGCAAGAAAAGTTCCAGCCTAGAGAGGCAGAGAAGGCCAATTTTTCTGCAGAAATGACCAGACTGGTCAGAATCCCTGCATGTACCATTAGGACAAATTGCTTAGCTTTCTGAGTCTCAGTTTCTGCAACTGTAAAGAGTGGCTCAGCGGCCACCTCTACCCCAGCTAATTCACCTTGCTGTTTAATTTAATTTAGCAAGCATTAATTAGTATTTACTCTGAGGCCTCAGTGGGGAAACACTGCTGTGACAAGTATTCCTCAGTATGGTGTCATGACAGTGGAGGAAAGAGCCTGTAATTCTGCCCCAGGAGAGGCTCTAATGGGGGGACATTTTGGGTTGGACCTTGAGGGATGAATAGGGTCCCATGTATGGGGTCAAAGGATGCAGAAGTCATGGAAATGTTTAGTTCCACTGTATCAACCCAGGTTTTAGTCCTGAGCTGCTTGCCTTGGCCCATTTCACATGCTACAACCCGACTTTATCTCTATGCTACCCGACTTCTGACAGCCTCCAGTCTTTCCACAGCCTCCCTGCTTTCCTCCAGCCGGATGTGTGGCACTCTCCCAAAGCCCAGCCTTTGCAGCCCCTCTCTCCAAGTTGTCAGGATCAAGCCCAGCCTCTCTGCACAGCCAGCCTCGTAGCCTGTGTAGCCTGGTTCATCTCTCCAGCCCTTACCTCTCCTCCTGCCCACTCTATGCCTGCCACACCTCCAGCAATACTAAGCTTCTTGCAGTTCCCCACACTCCCCACTGTGCCTGGCTCACAGCTAGGACCTTGGTTTTCAGCTTCCTATGTCACTGCTCCCAGAAAGACACCCATGACCCTAGTCCAAGTCAGAAACTCCTCTTACATGGCATAAGGTTACACCGCACCTGCTCGCTTATACCAGTGAGCTGTATTCCAACTGCCAGGGCTGGTTCTATGTCCTTCCCTGCAGCAGCCCCTGTGCCGACAGTGGAGCCTGGTGCACAGAAGGTCTTCAACAGCTGAATAAGGTTGGTAAACCATGGCCTGAGAGCCAAGTCCAGCCTGCTGCCTGTTTTTTAAAAATAAAGGTTTACTGGAACACACCCATGCTCATCCACTTATGTATTGTCAATGGCTTCTTCGGGACTATGATGATGAAGTTAAACAGTTACAAAAGAGACACACGACCTGCAAAACAAACAATATTATGCAGCCCTTCTCTGAAATAAATGAAGCTCTCCTGAGGGAGTCTTACATTGGCTCCAACTACCCTGGCAACCCCGCTGCGTGTTCAACCAGACACCCCGTGCAAGAGCAGAATCCAGACATCATGGGGGAAGACAGTGACTGAAATGATAGGGATGGGCCAGATGATCCTCAGACAAGATGGCCACAAGATGGGGTGCACTGTTGAGAATGAATCCTACAGCGCCGCCTGCCCGTGTGCACATAGACACATAGAGGCATGCCCAAGGATATTAATTATTTGAAAAAGCAGAACTCAGGGGAGGTAACATGCAATGCCTCTCAATGCGGACTGGTTAAGTAAATTGTATTACACCCATCAATGGAGTCCCATGTTAAAAAGATGGCAGCAGCATCCTGCATACTTATAGGAAAAGATCTGAGACACAACACTGTGATAGAAAGTCCAGAAAAACGTGAAGTGTACTTATAAAAGAATCTACAGAACACTAGTATGCTTATATAAGATTGTATAATCATAGATTACTTCTTAAAAGAGACCCAAGAGACAGGTACCAGTGCTTGCCTCTGGGAAGGGAAACTGAGAGGTTCCAGAAATTCATGGAGAAGGCCTCTGCCCACTAGGCTTCAGATCTAGGTGGGACAGGGGTGGGGAGGAGAATGAAGAACTTTTCACTCTATGAACACTTAGAGTTTTCAAAATTTTAGGCTGGGCATGGTGGCTCGCGCCTGTAATCCCAACACTTTGGGAGGCTGAGGTAGGTGGATCACTTGAGGTCAGGAGTTCAAGACTAGCCTGGCCAACATGGTGAAACCCTGTCTCTACAAAAATATAAAAATTAGCCAGGCATGGTGGCAGGTGCCTGTAGTCCCAGCTACTCGGGAGGCTGAGGCAGGAGAATTGCTTGAACCCGGGAGGCAGACGTCGCAGTGAGCCGAGATTGTCCAATTGCACTCCAGCCTGGGAGACAGAGCGAGACTCTGTAACCTCCCCTGCCAAAAAAGAATTTTTAAACAAGTGTTTGTTACTTTTAAAAAAGCCAGTTATGGACCACGTGTGGTGGCTCACCCAAAGTCAGGAGTTCAAGACCAGCCTGGCCAACATGGTGAAACCCCGTCTCTACTAAAAATACAAAAATTAGCCAGGCGTGGTGGTGGGTGCCTGTAATCCTAGCTACACGTGAGGCTGAGGCAAGAGAATCGCTTGAACACAGGAGGTGGAGGTTGCAGTGAACCGAGATTATGCCACTGCACTCCAGCCTTGACAACAGGGCGAGACTCCATCTCAAAAAAAAAAAAAAAAAAACGACCAGTTATGGATTGGACTGGAACCAATATAATTTGTGTGTGTGTGTGTGTAACATGTCGAAATCCCATCTCTACAAAAACACAGAAAAATTAGCTAGGCATGGTGGCATGTGCCTGTAGTCGCAGCTACTCAGGAGGCTGAGGTGGGAGGATCACCTGAGCATAGGAAGGTCAAGGGTGTGGTGAGCGGTGATTGTGCCACTGCATTCCTGCCTGGATGACAGACTGAGATCCCGTCGCAAAAAAAAAAAAAAAAAAAAAAAAGCGCCAGTGAAATGAGGAAATCAAGGGACTGAAGGTCTTCTGACGTCTTCTAGGAGGCTCTGAAGTCCACCAGAGCTAGTCCACAAAGACCCCAAATGCTTGATGGTACTTAAGCCACCTCTTGGGCTACTCCAGGTTCCTCATCTTTCAAGCAGGTTGTGTCTTACTGACAACCATAAAAATCGGTAAGAGTTGTGCTGTAGCACATTTTGAGCTTCCGCTCACTGTCTGTTAACCACCGCTATGTTACCATTCATCTTACGAAATGAGCATTCCCCATCACAGCTAGCATGCTGGGTCTGCGAGGGAGCTCTGTGGCCGCCACTCAGCCCCAAATCCTCATTTCACAGACAGGGAAACTGAGGTCCAGAGAGGTGGAGGGATGTGCCCCAGATAAACACTGACACTGACCCGAGGCTTCATGCCACACTGGCGACCACAATACGGCACCCAGCCTGGACAATACAGCACCCAGCCTGGACAATACAGTACCCACCTGGACAATACAGCACCCAGCCTGGGTGGGCGAGTTTTAAGACTACACTATTCTCACCCAGATATGGAATAGAACCTATTCCTATGACTGTTAGATGCAGTAAAAAGCCAGAGACAGCTGCATGGAACACAGCACTCTGTAGAGTGGCACCTCAGGGAAGCCAGTCCATCCCCCAGAACAGAAATGTTTCCAGATAAATAAAGCTGTTCTTATCAAGTGCCAAATTATCTTTAAAATTCCAACCATTTTCCACAGAAACCACTTGTGAATTTGGGACGTGCCGTATCTTACTAAACAAAGTAAATGGAATGAACTAGGGATCGCTGGAGGTGGTGTAGGGTTGTCCACCCTGACCTAGGTCTGTGGCCCGGGTTTCCTGCGTGATACTGAACTGCTCAGGCACCACCTGTATTGTAATCCAGCTCCTGCCTGTGTTTCCAGCCTCATTCCCAGCTGTGATCCCTACAACACAGCCACTCCCAGAATGCACCCTGCACTTCCCGGCCCCAGTGCCTTTGTTTTTCCTGTTCCTACTTCCTGGGTTGTTGGTCCATCTGATTGGCAATGTCTTATTCAATCTTCAAAGCCCAGTTCAAATGTCTCTTTCTCTTTAAGGCCTCCCCTAATCCCTCTACCCCCAGGCAGAGCAATAACCCCTTACTTAAGACTGTGGGCACCTCGAAGGTAAGGACCATTGCTCTCCATGCACCTTCCCGGTGGTGGGGCCCAGACACTGCCACTGTCCTGTGTAACTGGCCTGGTTCCAGAAAGCTACCATAGCCCTAGGGGAATTCATCCCAACCACAGTGGTACTTGGGTTGGCCAAGACCCCAACTATGACTAAGATTAAAGCAGCCTTACCCCCACTTACCCTGATGTGATTATTAGGCATTGCATGCCTATATCAAAATATCTCCTGTGACCCATAAATATATACACCGACTGTGCACCCACAAAAATCAAAAATTAAATAAACAAACTGGCCTTAATGATAAAGTCTGAAGGAGCCACCAAGACCCAGTGCTGCCCACCCATTGTTCAGATGAGGCAGCTGAGGCTCACAGAAGCAGGGAGCACTTCCCCAAGTCACACTGGGACACATCCAAGAACTGGTTATCTGGCTTCCTTTCCCCAGCTCCTTCTGCACTGCTAAGACCTAAGACTCGTGTGGTTTGAGGTGTCAGGAGGCTCTGTTTTCTTGTGGTCTTTAGATGAATAAAAATTAGACGCAGCTGTTATGGTGCCATTAGTTGACAAATGGACTCACACAGGCTGAGGATGCATGGGAAAGATGCTGAGGGAGGGGCTGCAATAAAGAACCACACGGCTAGGACACAGCGTCCCACGCAAGGAGAAACGAAACCCAGCATGGGTACAGGTGGCTCTGCCAGGGCTCTGAGGAGCCTGGCACATGATGGGTGCTTGGTGGTTGGTGAGGGTTTTCTTTAGCACACAAAACAGCCAGGAATGGTCACCTCCTCCAAGAAGCCCTCCAAGCCTGGATCCCCAGAGCACTCCATGATTCTAGGTTCTCGGTGACCAGTGCAATCCCTGCCACACAGGGAATGCTGGTCTGTTGTAAACATGAAAGAAGGTGGTGAGAATATGCTTGTCACATCCCTCATCAGTCTGGCTGCTCCTGTGGGCACACCCCATCCCTCCTGGTCCCCCTGCAGAGCCCAGCTAGGTGAGCTGGACTGCCTGTCCCAAATCCAGGGGCAGGGCCTGCAGAGAACAGTCCTGTGGTATCCGAAGGGCAGCTACTTGAGTTATGGGTCTCTATTCGAGTGGAAGGGAAATGGCCATTTGCCAGCTTTCCTGCAGGATTCAAGGGGCAAGACAACTTCAGGAGGAAATTCCACTGAGCTGCTGCCTCCATTGGTAGAGGACTCTTCCCTAAACTCCCCCCATCACACTGCCATCACCGTTCTCATTCAGGTGCCTGCCAGCCCCCGCCGACAATCAAAAATACCCCCACTTCAGCCCTTCATACTCATTCCTCCTTCCCTGGTAGGTGGCACAGGGAGCCACAGCAGCACCCTCAGGGAGTGATGACACTTATGCTAGGTGGGCTTGGACCCCTGGGGCACAGCTCCTGGAACAGGGCTCCAGGTCCCTGCAGGTGTTGCCCCTGAGCTCTCTGTACCCCAGATGGAAGAGGCAGGCCTGTGGGCAGCAGGCCCAGCAGATATCCCCGCCGCGCATGTGACCTCACACAGTTACTATGCTTCCCAGGGCCTCAGCATCTTCAGCCTCAAAGTGGGGATGGTGCCACCTTCCTTGCAGGCTCAGTGTGAAGCTTGGCAATGACACCCATGACTGCCTAGCCAGGGCTGGGTACACAGCAGCCCTGCAGAGCCTGCAAGTTCCTCCCCTTGCTTCACTGTGGCCCTGGCACCTTGCACAGGGGCTAAAGTGCAAGAGAAGCCAAGGTATGCTGAGTGAATAAGCGCCCTTTCCAGCCATAGGCTGCGTCCCACAATAGGGATGCTCATGGCTTATGGAGGCTCCATGTTCTGGAGCATGATCTTGAATCTTGGGCAAGTGGTTTGGTCTTCCTAAGCCACCTTTCCCAACTCTCTGCCTCTTCTTGCCTCTTCCTGCAGCTTCCTCTCACAGGGCACACAGTCTGGGTCAGGCACTTTACAGAAGCGCCCACACTTAATCCTCAACAACCTTCCATTTTACAGATACAGAGACTCAGAGAGGTTGAATAACTTACGTAAGGCCACACAGCTAGTGCCTGGCTGAATCAGGGATTTGAGCCCAGATCCATTTGGTCTCCAAACCATGAACTTAACCATGAAGCTCCACAGTCCCTCTTCCCCCATATCCAAGGTTCTTATTGAATGCAGGTTCTGTGCTAAATGCACGACAGGTCATCTCATTTAAGGTTCACAATGGAACTCTAAGGTAGGGACTATTCTATCTGCCCATGCAGAAAAAGAAACCAAGGCTCAGAAAGGTTAAGGAATTTGTTTAAGGGCAAACAGCTAATGAGGGATAAGAACCCAGGACTGAGTCCCAAGTTCATTCTTACAACACTATTCCATTTGACCTTCACGGCCCAGGAGGAAGACCTCTGTGGGGAGAAAGTCTCCGTCTTGGCTGATATGTGAGTAACCAAAGCAACCTTGGCATCTGCCCCCCAAGGGCCTGCAGAGGCAGACTCCTGCACCAGCTCCCTTCTTGGCTGTATAGCCTTGGGCGTCACTTCTCTGAGCCTCAGTTTCCTCCTCTGTGAAAAGGAACTGAATAATAATCCATGTCTCTGAGGTTGCCGAAAAGAATTTAGTGAGCCATCTAGTGCTGGGCCTCAGCGGTGCTCTGCTTACACCCAGCCTGCTCCCTGAACCCCACTCCCAGACTGTATACCACTCCCCACTCCCTTTGCTGCACTCTCCTCCTGGGGTCTGCCCTGGCCCTCTGGAAGGGAGTGACGCTGGGGAAAAGCAGGAGGGGGGCAGCAGTGGCCGCCCCAGGAGGGACTCTGCCAGCCCTGCTGAGTGTGCCCTGCTGAGCGTACCCCACAAGTCCAGGCGGGGTCACAGCGGGTGAGCAGTCCTTGCCTTTTCCCCACCTTTTCCCCAGCTGCCTGCACCTCACCATTCCTCACTCAAGAAAGCACATCCACCCGTGGAGCCAACACTTACAGGGCCCCTTGCAGATCCCCCGGGAACCTGGGACCAGGGCAGAATTGGGTTCTGCAGCTTCTAAGCCCTGCCCTCAGGTCTAGAGTCTGGGAGAGAGACAGACCTCATACGTGAAGCACTCTAAGACAATATACATATGCTCTGTCACTTCTTCCTTGGGACCTTCCTGAACCTGCATCCACATTCTCTCTGTCTCATCGATTTGCTTTAAAGCCCATCTCACAGTCCATCATTATCTGGCTTAATCACTTGTGTACCCACTGTCACTTCCACCAGAATGTAGCTCTGCAACTTTGTTCATTTGCCATTGTATCCCCTGCCTCTAGATGGTGCCTGGTCTATAGCAGGTGCTCAATAAATGTCTGCTGGACAGGCAAATCATGTTGATCCAGATTCACTTTGGTTCAGGGACCACCCACAGGGCTAAGGCAGGTCTCCTTCCCTCTCTCCATGCTCATCCTTGTCTCAATCTCAGCAATGCCCTGAACCCCACCCCTCTTTATACCATACAGAGATTCGGGAAGGGCAGGAAATGGTTTTTCAAAATCACTTGATTCTCATCTCTAGTGTGCTAGGGGAGCCCAGTATTTAAAGGAACCCATCAGCTAAAGATTTTATTTAAAAGGAGGCGTCAGGCTGGGCATGGCGGCTCACGCCTGTAATCCCGGCACTTTGGGAGGCTGAGGCAGGCAGATTGCTTGAGCCCAGGAGTTAGAGACTAGCCTGGGCAACATGGCGAAACCTCATCTCTACTAAAAATATAAAAATTAGCTGGGTGTGGTGGCACATGCCTGTGGTCCCATCTACTAGGGAGGTTGACATGGGAGGATCACCTGAGCCCAGGAGTTTAAGGCTACAGTGAGCCATGATTGCACCACTGCACTCCAGCCTGGGCAATAGTGTAAAATCCTGTCTCAAGGGGAAGGAAAAAAGCACCATCCCTTTGGCAAAATGAATGGCCATCCTTGATATACTTGGGTTTCTTTCCTGGTAGCTTTACCAAAACTGGGGCTTATCTGCATATGAAAATGGGTGGAGAAACTGAGGGAATCTAGAAAAAAATATAAACAGAAAGCTGCACGGGCTTGCCCTCCTTCAGAACATCTCACCTGGATGTCACTAGCTTAGACGCCGTGGCAGGGCCGGGGCTGCATTCCTGGTAGCTGTTGGGGAGACAGTCTGCTGCCTTTTACGTAGTGAGTTCACA
This sequence comes from Trachypithecus francoisi, assembly GCF_009764315.1. Classification (NCBI taxonomy): domain Eukaryota; kingdom Metazoa; phylum Chordata; class Mammalia; order Primates; family Cercopithecidae; genus Trachypithecus; species Trachypithecus francoisi. The sequence continues at coordinate 57,008,840 of NW_022681453.1, forward strand.
CCAAAGAACAGCTCCCAAGGGAGTGCAATGTAATGAATAGATACGTTGATTTATAATAAGTGCTGGGGTCACCTGTTTTGTAAATGGATGCCATTAATTGCTCCTAAATCAACAGTGTCTCCTAAGTGAGTTAAACATTCCCCTTTGCAGTCTTCTTTATGTTACTGATTTAAACACCTTCTTTTGTCCCAGTGGAAGGAAGACCTGACCCAACTCCACTGATTCAGAATTAATGGAGGCAGGACATGTGAGACGTGTGATTCACTGTTTGAATACATCTGTCACTGAGAATGTGTGCATTCCTGAATGTGCTCAACAACTTCCCAGCATACCTTCCCACCTACTATGTGTTAGGCACTAGGCATCTCAGAGGCTGCAGATGTGGACCCTACCCTCAGGAAACTCAGTTGGGTATGGGGAGTGAAAATAATTCACAATTGGCGTCAGCCACATTCCTGCATGAGTTCATGTAATCCTGACAGCAATTCTACAAGGTGCAGATTGTTTTCTGATTTATCACAGATGCCTTGAAGCCTAGAGAAGGTAAGTAATTTGCCCTAAGACACACAGCCCATATGTGATGAAGCTGGGATTAGAGCCCAGTAGACCAACACTTAGCCTGTGTTTCTTGCACTCCAACAGTTGTCCTCAAAGTGGGGTCCTAGAAACAGCAGCAGCAGCAGCCTCAGCTAGGAATCATTTGAAATGCAAATTCTCACCCTCCAGATGATTGTAATACCGGCTGCAGTTTAAGAATCTTTGCACGGGGCCAGGCGTGGTGGCTGACGCCTGTAATCCCAGCACTTTGGGAGGCTGAGGTGGACGGATCACATGGTCAGGAGTTCGAGACAAGCCTGGCCAATATGGTGAAACTCCATCTCTACTGAAAAAATAAAAAACTACAAAAATTAGCCAGGCGTGGGGTGGCGCCTGTAATCCCAGCTACTTGGGAGGCTGAGGCAGGAGAATTGCTTGAACCCAGGAGGTGGAGGTTGCAGTAAGCAGAGATTGCACCACTGCACTCCAGCCTGGGCAATAGAGTGAAACTCGGTCTCAAAAAAAAAAAATTTTGTTTTTCGCATGACAGGAAGCCACTAAATGCAGTAATAGGAGCAACCTGGTAGAGAGGCAGGAATGACTGCTACCTGGTGGAGTAGTCATTCAGGGAAGGCTTCCTGTAGGAGTTGATGCCTCTCTTGGGATCTGTGGCATGAATGGGAATTCACTGGGTGGCCCAGCAGGAGAAAGGCATTGCGGGTACATGAAGTGGCAAGGGCAAAGGCTTGGTGAACTTGGGAAAATATTCCTGTAGTTCTGCATCTACGTGGGGCATGAAGTGTGGGGACGGGTGCGCTGTGAGGCATGAGGCCAGTGGACCGAGCAAAAGCTTCATCCTGTGAGGGTGTAAGCAGGAGTGGGAGTGACCTGGGTTTAGTTTCCCAACAACCACATGGCACCTGTATACATACCAATTACTTAACACTCTTCATTCTATCAAGGAAACGATATCTGGTCCATAAGTGCAAAGCCAGCCTCACTAAGCGTAAATTGAATTCTCCCATGAAAATAAATCAACAAAAACAAAATGCTGTTATAAACTCCTGCTTTGATCCTGTTATCAGCCCCATCCCTGAGGCTTGCTGTGTCTTGTTTAGAACAGAGATTAGCAAGCACAGAGAATCCACATGCCAGGAGGCCGCCAATAAAACAGAAGCATGCTTTTTTACATCCTGATAGGGACTGAGATACAGACATAGCGCTGCATGAAAAAGGTAAGCTGAAGAATGCTGGACTTGGGTTACAGAAAAGGTGGACATGCGCACGCATGCACGTACGCACACACACTCCAAGGTGTCCCTGGACAGCGGTTGTCTCTGGGGAGGGGAATGGGATGTGGAAGGGCGTGACGCACGGCTCACTATGTACCCTTCTGTATGTTTAACTGTTGAACCATGTGACTGTATTACTCCCTATATAATCAATACATCGTATTAAGCCTTTGTGGATGATAAAGAGACGTTAAAGGTCTGTCAGCATGCTGACCCTCCTGTCTGATGTCATCAGAAGGGCGGAAAGAGCACTGGAAGGAGAACTCCCTCCCGTGTTCCAGGTGGTATGCTCCGTGTCACCGAGAGCTGAGCCTGTGCCTCACCCGAAATTGTTTCGGGGTCTGGATCTCATACTTCCTGAAACCCTGCTTGGTGGGTAACAAGGATCTAAGAATCCATTTTGCACAACAAGAAACAGCACAGTCAAGCGAAAAATGATTTCCCAGCTACCTGAGGTGTGGGAAGTCAGCCTGGAGCCAGGGGCATGCAGCGTGGGCCGCCACGTCCTGTTCCACTCTTCCTGGGAACAAGACTTGGCTGCTGCCCCACTGTGTGCCTCCTGAGCTGTGCAGAGAGAAGGAGAAGCACTTGGGCCCAGGAGCACCTTCTGCACAGGGCAGGTGTAAGGGGCTGTACCCATGTTATTTTCTGTAATACTCCCACCACCCCTTCAAGTGGGCCCTCTTAGTCCACAGGAAACAGAGGCACAGAAGGGTTACACAACTCACCTCCAGGCCACTCAGCTGGTGGTGACAGAGCTGGGAATCCAACCTGTGTGCCATGCACTGGACAAAGTCTAGGAGCCCCTGAGCCAAGTCAGCCTTTGGCTGGTGTGAGAACCCGACCCCACGAACTAAAAGTGTTCAGCCTTGAGACCCAGACAGACCACTCCAGGTTCCTGGAGTTGATCCACGATGAGCATCCCTCATGCAACACAATCCACAGACAATTGTTTCTCTAGCAATTTCCATAAATAACTGTAATTTATGGGTTAATAGCAAAGATATCAAGGTTTGGAACCTCCTGGAGTGTTAGGAACATGATTTGTAACTACAAACACACAACAATTTGTTCAACATGCCAGCTACATCTTCAGTAATTACTACTCTGGTTAAGGATAATTCCACATTCAATGCCCTGCCATGCACGGGGAGGGGAGGTCAGGAAGGAGGGGCTGGGATGGGACCTTGGCTGTGTTCTGCTGTGTTCCTCACTTCCTCGAGGTCCTTTCCTCTTCCTAAGAGCCCTCCTGTTCTCTCCTGTTTTGGGCCTCGCCTGGTCCTCCAGGCATTTGGACCTGGTGAGCCTCTCACTGTCCAGCCCTGCCTGCAGGGACCCAAGTAGGGCTGCGTGGATGCTCCTTCCTGGGAGGGGCACTGGGAGCACCTTGACAACCATGGCTGTCTTAGCCGATCCTGCCTCTCTCCCTCAGGAGGCACCCTGCTCCATTACACTCCTTCCCTCTGCACTTCAGTGAGAGGAGCCAATCAATTCCCCCTTCCGCTAAGCAGTGTTCAGGTGAGTTTCTGTCAACTGCAACCCAAGTGTCCTGAGAGATCGATGCAGGATGGAGGCTTGCCTCATCTGATGGATGAACAAGGCCCCACAGTACCCACTCTAAGGGCAGCAGAGGGGTGAGGCTTGGTGGGGTCCTGCTTAGGGGGAGTAGGAGCCAGGGTTTGATTCCAGGCTCTGCCACTTCCTAGCTGTGTTGCTTTGGGCAAATCACAGAAACTCTGAACTTCAAATTCCTTCCCTATAGAAGAGGATAATAATATCTACCGCATAGGGTTGAGTCACTGATAAAGTTAGCTATATGAGGTGTCAGACTGTGTGTATGGTATTGCCACATTTGTGTTTAAAAATGGGGGCATAACGTATGTTTCTAGGCATTTGCTTATGTATACGTGAAACTGTCTGGAATTGGACATAAGAAACTAATAACCACGAGACATCTCTGGGGAGGAGAACCGGCTGCTGGGAGACTAGTGGTTTCGTCACAATTCCCCCATTCCCTTCCACTCCCCAAGTAGAAACAACAGGGGGATCTTTTTTTTTTTTTTTTGAGACGGAGTCTTGCTCTGTCACCCAAGCTGGAGTGCACTGGCCAGATCTCAGCTCACTGCAAGCTCTGCCTCCCAGGTTCACGCCATTCTCCTGCCTCAGCCTCCCGAGTAGCTGGGACTACAGGCGCCCGTCACCTCGCCCGGCTAGTTTTTTGTATTTTTTAGTAGAGACGGGGTTTCACCGTGTTAGCCAGGATGGTCTCGATCTCCTGACCTCGTGATCCGCCCGCCTCGGCCTCCCAAAGTGCTGGGATTACAGGCTTGAGCCACCGCGCCTGGCCAACAGGGGGATCTTTTCACCATATACCCTTTTGTATCTTTTGAAATGTAAATAAACATGTTAGAAATATACACAAAGCTAGAATGAAAAATTACCATTAAAATTATTCTTTATCATAGAGAATTGTGAAGTATGATTGTAGAATTAGCTGTGAAATCTCTCTCTCATACATACATGCTAATGCCAGGCTGACAAAGGACACCCGGAAGAGCCAGCTGTGGAGGACCTGCCTCCCCATTGCCTGTCCCCTCTGCAGCAGCTTGGTGAGCCTCAAGCCCACCATGGGGGTGGGAGCCGGGTGAAACCAGCCTGCATCCTCTTCCCCATCTGCACCCTGAGCACTTGCCTCCTGGCATCCCACAAGGGGCCACTGCTGCCTGTTCCATAGATGGGGACACTGAGACCCCAGGTCACAGGCTGCAACTGGAGGTCCCTAGACAGCTCTGGCCCCAGATGGGTTATGTGTGACCTGAGCTGCATTTGGGGCTTCTTGTGAAAGCTGGATGCACTGCTGCATGGGGCCCACATGAGTTCCTCCCTGTTCACCTGGGACTGGTGCTGAGTCACCGTGGTGCCCTGTTAGCAGGTTAAGCACTGTTCTGCCAAAATCCCCCCCATTCTCTTTTGCCCCCCATATTGGAACCCACCATCAGTTGTTCTTTAGCATTTTATCAAACACACTTTAAAACAACACAGGCCGGTGGTTCTCCAGCTTTTTGGTGTCAGGCTCCCTGTACACTCTCGACTGAGGATCCCAAAATTGTTCATGGGTGTGATATCTATTGCCATTTACCATATTAAAAAATTAAAATTAAGACATCACCAACCTTGAGACATCTTTATAGCAAAAGCCTCAGTCTATCTGCCAATATGTCAGGTAGCCTCTAGAATATTCTACAGCACACTTGTGCAAGAATGATGGTGATAAGGCAAACAACAGCTTGTTGTAGTTGTTATTTAAATGGTTTGAACTCCCTGGACCACAGTTTGAGAAACATTGCCATTAAAGAAAAAAATGTTCTTAGCCACAACCAATGCCAGCACCCATGCCATTTGCCTGGCCCCTGTGGGTCTAAGCCCTCTTCTAGAAAGAAAGAGAGAGGAACACGCTCTGGGTCCTATAGGCAGAACTGATTGGGGGGTCCCCTTTCTAGTCCTGGTGGCTGAGGCTGCATGACCCGGCTCAGCACCACAGCTTGCAGCCCCTAGTACTGACAGGAAAGAGCTGTCTGCCTGTGGTGGGGCTGTTGTTGGTCACTTCAGGGGACCTAAACAAAACAGCATCAGCACCCACGTGCTGTGTGCCTGCCATGTGCCAGACACTGGAGGAAACTGAGGCTGTTTGAGAAATCACTAGTCCAAACGTTCCCAGCTTGCAAGAGACAGTGGCAAGGTACTGGCCCAGGTACCCCTGTTCTGAGGCTGCAGAGGGAGGCCCTGGCCATTCTAACCAATCTTCAGCAAGGTGCAGTTGTCTGCCCTCTCTGGGTGCTTGTGTGTCGGATAGAGGGTGAGGAGTGCTAAGGCTCACTGGGGGCTCCTGCAGGCCTTCCCCACTGTAACTCACTTGCACCCGCCTCTCCTATGAGACAGGGACTTTATGGCCAGCATTCCACTGGCCGCAGCTGCATAAACCAGACCTGAACTCGGGTGCTCCAGCTCCAGCATCTAAGGCCTATCCTCGGCAAAGGAGGGTTTCACCCAACCTTCCCCAGTTTGGGCACGGTGGCAAATTTAGATCAGATTAAAAAGACAGTTCAGGGCACAGCTGGTAGAGCAGTCCTCGGAGGGGATGAAAGGTGGCATGGTGACAACTGCAGTCTGAGTGCCAGTTTGGGATTGGGTGAGGAGCAGGGGGAAGCATGGCTCACTCCTGGCCTGACCAAAACGATCCTCAGCCCCACCTCTCACTGGGTTGGTCCTGGCAGGTCCAGCCCACCCACCACCTGTCACCCTGCTGGAGAACTGCAGCCTGGCCTTCCCAGCCCCGAGACAGAGTGGCCAGGATGAAGTGATGTCCCAGCTTTGAGCAGGGTGCCCAGAAGGGTGATGAGCCAGCCCCTGGAGCCCACTCAGTCCCCATTCCACCTTCTTGGCTCAGCTCCTTCAGGGACCCCTGGGCTGACCTCACAGGCCCGGCTGGGCAATTCCTCCCAGCACCTGGGTGATGCTGTTCAGGGGACAATTTCCCTTTCCCTCTCCTCTCTGGACAGCTCCATGAGGATAAGAATAAGATTGTCTGACATACCCCACTTATGCCCAGCTCCAGCATGGCGCCTGGCACAACTACCTGCTGGAGAAATATTTGTGGATGAAATGAATATGCCCAGCTCATGTGTGTCCCTGTCCCCAAATTCACATATCTTTAAAAATAAAGCACCCACCTTCAAGGGGGCAGGCACAAAGATAAGGGCCTTTCATACTTCATTCTGAGGGATAGTAACATGGTCAACAGATGGTCTGCACAGAGCTGTCCTGACCCAAGGTATAGAGAGCCAGAAAAAACTGGAACTGAGATGGGGAGCCAGGCCTTCTCTAAGTCAGGCCATCCTGCAGCCCCCAAGGTCAGGCCCATGGTCCAGTTTTCTCTGAAATTCACCAGGCTGAGTCTCACTCAAGCCACTCACATGGATCGGGAAAGGTGTTTGGAGTTTCCTTTCCCCTAGGGTTACCAGGAGAGTCCCTGGAGGGAGATTCTAGACAACTGAGCATAGGAGGACCACAGGGAGATAGGGAGGAGACCCCATGCCTTTGCTAGTGAGCATCCTCAAGTCTAGTTTCACCACCCACATGTAGGGCCACTGTGTAAATTTGTAAAAGGCGCCCTCTTCTGGTGGATACAGCCCCAAAGGACCATGGCTTAGCTAGCAAGACTGCCGCTGTTCCCCTGCTAACTGCCCTCGTGCAGAGCACAATCTGAACATCTGTACATTTGAGAGTGCCTGGAGTTCTACCACACAGGGTGACAGTGACTCTGTTCTTAGCCACAACCAATGCCAGCCTCCCAAGGCCAACAGTAAATGCTGCTCCTCCTTTCAGGGGGCTGGGAGGCCTAAGGGCCATGCATGCACAACCTGTAGCCACATGGAACCATCTGCTGCCTTCCTGGGGAAAGATAAAGCCCCACCCCTCAGCCCCCTACGAGATTTACTTGAACAAAGATAAGTCACTTACAGGTCCAGAAGTCACAAGATCAAGAGAGAACATGTTAGCCAGACTTAGCACTGCCTTCAGCTGCCTCCCAGTGCACTATTAAAACTTTTAAAGCAATTACATTTTTTTTTTTTTTTGAGACGGAGTCTCGCTCTGTTGCCCAGGCTGGAGTGCAGTGGCCGGATCTCAGCTCACTGCAAGCCCTGCCTCCCGGGTTCACGCCATTCTCCTGCCTCAGCCTCCTGAGTAGCTGGGACTACAGGCGCCTGCCACCTCGCCCGGCTAGTTTTTTGTATTTTTTAGTAGAGACGGGGTTTCACCATGTTAGCCAGGATGGTCTCGATCTCCTGACCTCGTGATCCGCCCGTCTCGGCCTCCCAAAGTGCTGGGATTACAGGCTTGAGCCACCGCGCCCGGCCTGCCTGCAATTACATTTTTAAGTAGTTAAATTTTTCAGGAAATCAAGACCCCATCCCCACATCACAGGCCTTAGCCCAAGTGGACTAAGTGAGGTATGGCTTGCTTCGGTCTTCCCTCCGCCTTCTCACTGAGGCTGCCACACACGCTGGGCTCCCACACTGAGTCAGGAGCCCAGAGAAGGCCAGGGCTGGCTCAAGGTCACCCAATGGCCAGCTGGCAGCCAGGCTGGGCCTGAGTCAGGTCCCCAGGACCCACCCTTGCTCTAGACCCAGATCTGCTGGAGCCTGGGGGTGGGGGAGCTGGTCTCCAACTTGGGCCTTCACTGGGCACAGAGACACCGTTCTTTACTGCTCAACAACCCCCCCCCACCACCGTTTGCTCTGTGCCAGGCTGCAGCCTTCCTTAAGTCCTGCTGACAAGGAAAATCTGGTGCCAGCACCCACAAATATGTGTGACTTCTGGAGGGAGGCAGCAGCCTGGGTTCCCCAGCCCAGAGTGGGTGGATTTAAAGGACGGGTGGCAGGGGGGGTCTCTAGATAGGGGGTCACCAAACTGCCCAAATATGTCTGGGGTGGAGGGTGATAAACGTTTATATGTTTCTGACCAGATACCCGAAAAATGCTTTCCATGTTTGTTCTGGGAGGGGGTGGGGCACATACGTAGTCTCCACTGCATATTCTTTTATAATGTTTAACATTTTCATCATGGGCCTGTATTTCCTAAGCAAATATTAAATTCATAGATTTAAACCCATACATAAATGGCCCAGGCAGAAAAGCAAGAGACAGGAGCTCAGAATTTCAGAAGATGAAGGGACCCCAGACATTGACCTTCTCTGCAAACATGAAAGCTAGGGTTGACTGAGTGCCCATGGGCTTTGCCTGTTGGCCCATGTTTTTGTTTTGTTTTGTTTTGTTTTTTTTCTTTTGAGACGGAGTCTTACTCTGTCGCCCAGGCTGGAGTGAGTTGGCATGATCTCGGCTCACTGCAAGCTCTGCCTCCCGGGTTCACGCCATTCTCCCACCTCAGCCTCCCGAGTAGCTGGGACTACAGGTACCCACCACCACGCCCGGCTAATTTTTTTAATTTTTAGTAGAGGTGGGGTTTCACCATTCACAGGATGGTCTCGATCTCCTGACCTCATGATCCACCCGCCTTGCCTCCCAAAGTGCTGCGATTGCAGGTGTGAGCCACCGTGCCTGGCCATTGTTGGGCCATGTTTTTAAAGCCCTTCTTTACCATCTCATTTCAGCCTGAGTGACCTGAGGAGGGAAATGCTATTACTGACATCTTCCATGCTACAAACAAGGAAATGAAGCAAGGTCGCCATAGACTGGACCACCGAGTCCAAGTCATACCCACCGGCCAAGGCTGACGGCATGCTACAGGGAGGGCTACGTCACAGGCTGGGCTGGGACCTGAGGCTCTGGATCCTGCTCTTTGTCCTCACTTTTCCCCCAGAGGCCTAGAGTTCCCTGGAGCCCCAGGTAGCGGCAGCCCTGTGCCAGAGGGAATGTGCCTCGTCAGACAACTGAGAGCTCCCAGACAACTGAGAGTTCCCCGGGGGCCAGGAGCAGAGCCTGCAGCTTCCTCAGGGTCACACAGGCACACTACTGAGATGCAGGTGGCCATCCTCAGCCCCTCTGTGAGCCTCAGTTTCCTTATCTATGAAACAGGTGAATCTTTCCTACCTTGGAAGGCAGGAGTAATGATGGCCCTGGATGAGGCATCTGACACACAGAGGTGCTCAGCACGCACTCATTCCCTTCCCTTCTCCCCTGCCTGGTGAACCTGAGAGTGGGAGGTCCGTCCTCTCCTGGCTACGTCCTGCCAGGCCAGGCATGGGGCACTGCCTGGGGAAAGGCACCAGGGTCTAGGGGGCACGCTAACGGCTGGCAGTGACCCTCCCACCCAGGGGCACATACTAGGCACTGAAGAGGACGAGGAGCTGGGACGGGAACCGGGCGGGCAGGGTGCCAGTGCACATATGTGAGCTCATGTGTGCTCCCCACAGGAGACCGAGACCCGGTAGGGGCTTGCTGTGGGCTGTGGCATCTCCCAGATCTCAGCTGCCCCAACAGACCAAGATAGAAGGAGCTTGGGAGGGGACATTTTACTTTCCAGCTATAGACACTAATAGTGGGGCTGGTCCATCCCACCCTTCCCTTACCTTGGTCCAGTGCTGTGGGTGGACAAACAGCCGCAGCCTGGCCGGCTTCTCAGGCCTCTTCTGCTGCCCACACAGATGAGCTCCCTCAGCCCTCCCCCAGCTGGTGCTGCGGCCAGTGCGGGTCATAAACCCTGAGCCCCTGCTTAATCCGCCAGCTCCCGAGTCAGCGCCAGCCAGACACGTGACACTGCAGCCTCACGGACCTGTTTGGCAGGAGCAGCAGCTGGTCCCGATGGGGGTGGGGAGGGCTGTCTGCCTCGCCCTCCGGCCGTCCCTACCACCTCCCAGCCCACAGCCTGCAGTTGGGCCCCTGCCAGCCTTGTAGCGAGAGGTATGGTACGTGCTGGGGGCAGTGCAGGTAGGGAAAAGAACACAGTTCTCACCAAATGGTGCCGGGCCACCTGGGAATGGGTATATGTGTGCACATGGGGCCATGCATATGCACACATGTATGTGTGTCAGAGAAAGAGAGACCATAGATGAAAATCTATTCCAGGAGGATTAAAGACCTAATGTGAAAGGTGAATAAGGAGAATCTTCATGACTACAGGGTAGGAATGAGTTTCTCAAAACACGAAAAATGTTAATAAAGTGAGAAAGTTGACAACTTGAATTAAGAACTCTGAAATTGAGAAGTTTATCCCAAGACCCCGTAAAGAGTGAAAAAGGCAGGCTGGAGGGAGGGAGAAGATATCTACAATGTGGATTAACTGACAAAGGATTAGAATCTGGAGCACCCAAAGAACTCTCCAAATCATAAAGAAATAAAAAGACATCCCAAGATGGGTGAAAGGCATGAACAGGCACTCCACCAATGATGAAATCCAAACAGCCAAAGGACAAACAAAAGACCCCCAACCTCATCAGGGAGATACAAATTCAAACCACAGCAAGAAACCATTACCCACCCACCAGGTGAGCGAAAACGACAAATACTGACAATGCCCAGGGCGGGGTTGGGGCAAGGCTGTGTGCTTGCTTTACAGCCAGTATGTGCCCCAGAGATAGCTCATGCCATGTGTGCCGGGACACAGGTTCAAGAGCAACAGCCCCAAACTGAAAACAACCCATGTGGTCCATCACAGTAGACTGCATAAATAAGCTGTGGCCTGTCGATACAATGAAATACTATTTAAAAGGACAGTCGGGTACAGTGGCTCACACCTGTAATCCCAGTGCTTTGGGAGGCCGAGGCAGGCGGATCACTTGAGGTCAGGAGTTTGAGACTAGCTTGGTCAACATGGCAAAACCCCATCTCTACTAAAAATACAAAAAATTAGCTGGGTGTGGTGGTGGGCACCTGTAATGCCAGCTACTGGGGAGGCTGAGGCAGGATAATTACTTGAACCTGGGAAGCGGAGGTTGCTGTGAGCTGAGATTGTGCCTCTGAACTCCAGCCTGGCGACAGAGCAAGACTCTATCTCAAAAAAATAAAAATAAAAGAAAAAGAAAAGAATGAAGAACAACTCATAGCATAGGTGAATCTCGTGGATGCAACTTTGAGCAAAAGGAGCCAGACCTGAACAAACATCCACAGCCTATTCATATTCAGCCAAAAAATAATAAAAACAAAATTATATTGTAAAAAGCTGTTCTATAGGTGGTACAACAGGAAGGGCAAGAGGGATGTTATTAGCACAAAGTCAGGATGACGACAATCTCTGAGGAGTAGACTGGGGAGGGGCACGTGGCGGCTTTGGGCAATGCTCAGTCTCTTGACCCAAGCAGTGGTCACTCATATTCTTCCTTATTTTTCTTTAAGCTCTGCATGTTTGTCCTTGCACCTTTCTCTGTGACAGGTGACCACATTTAAAATAGAAAGGTACATGTGATAAGGGTGGGGAAAGGCACAGACCCCAAGCTGTGACTGCAGAGCCACCAGGCAGCGGCATCTGAGCTGGAAGGGCTCATCTTGCTCTCTTACTTCACAGACAAGAACTGACGATCAGAGACAGGAAGGAACTTGCCCAATGTTGCAAAGCAAGTTAGAAGCCAGCAGGGCCAAGACTAGAATCTAGGTTTGGCAAAGCCCAAACCAAGGCTCTCCTCTCTGGTCTCTTTGGAAGAGTTCTTCCATTGCAAATCACATTTAACACCAACTGGAGCAGATGGGTTGATTTTAGCATTTAGCACTGCAAAATTATTCTGTTGGCTTACGTATTGTGGGTCTCTTGCCACTAGAATAAAAGCTCCCAGAGGGCATGGTTTTTGGTCTCTTTTGCTCCAGTGGTAATCCCAGCACCAAAAGCAAAATCTGGCACACAGTAGGTGCTCCATAAATATTTGCTGAATGAGTAAATGAATGGAGCTGATGCTTCTATTTGCACTTTGAGATCCCAGAAATCCCTGGTGGCTTCTGTGATATCCCAAAAGAGAAAACAAAAAACAACTGTATGATACTGATACACTTTCACAGAATTATCTTCATAACTGCCTTAAGAGGTGGGTACCATCATCACCCCATTTGAACAAGGAGAAAACAGGGAGGCCTAGTGACTTGTCCAAGGTCATGCACAAAGCTAGGAAGTTGACAGCTGGGATTCGAACCCAGCCCAGCTGTCTTCAAGCACCCCTAGGATCACTGAACTGGAAGCACAGAAAGGCTGAACCCCATTCATGACTCTGAAGCCCCCAAAAGGCTGGCTGGCCCTGGACCACTCCATACACCTAAGCTTACCAGGAACTGTGGAATTTAGGCCCTCTTGTCCTCACCCGCCCTCAACCCTCCTGAGTGCTGGTTCTGACTTCTAAAGTGTTTTCCAGTCTCTTCCAAACTCTCAGTCCCCAGTAAGGAAGTGGGTAGGGATTAGGTCCCCCATGATAAAGATGGGGAAGCTATGGCTCAGGGAGGGGAAGGGACTTGTCCAGAGTAATAAAGAGTCTGGCTCTCTGACCTAAAGGCCTCCTAAGTTGGAATGACGGACAGAGACCCCAGCTGCTGTTCAAGGATTAGCCATAAGACGCTCAATTTTCTTCCTGGTTCCTTTTATACCAAACCCTCAGGCCACTTGGATGAGCCCCAAACCTGGTCCTAGTTCAGCATCTGGCTGAGCTGAATAATGAAATGTTCCCATAATACTCCTCGGCACTTGGCTTTATTAAAACACATTGGCACTTTTAGCATTGTTACAAACCTGTATTACTATCCTGATAGCTTTCCACCAAGTCCTCGGATCATTGAAAAAACAAAAAATAAATCGTTGGCTCTGGGAGTCTCGGAGCTAAAATGGTCCTTCAGGGTATCTCAGCTAACCGAAATTTGTGAATCCTCCACCTGGCCTCACTCTGCACACCTTCGGTGAGGGGAACTCACTGCCTTTTAAGGCAGCCCGTTCCTTGTTTGGATTCAGCTCAGTCTCAGTCAGGTACAACAAGAACTTATATCAGCCCCTGGCACTAGGGATGAAGTAGTGCCTCAGGCCCCACTCTGCCCTCAGGGAGTTCACAGTCTGGAAGAAGAAATTGTGTAAGCACAACCGGATAAGGCATGACGCAGGCCAGGGTTACCTTCTAAAGAGACAGCAGGTAAGGCCTAAGCTGTGTGTACAGAGGTCATTAGCCCCCACAGCCAGCTTTCTGTGCTGACACACACAGCACGCAGAGATTTATTTGGGTCAGCTTGGACTCTGTGCACTTGAGTCTGAAGCCCTTCCCAGAGGAATGCCACCCTGAGGGTGTCTGGGTACACAGACTGGTAAACTGCTGGGGCTCTGGGGCAACCGAGCAATGCTGAAAGGACAATCGACAGGGTGCTGCATCCTACATCATTCCAGCTGGCCTGTGGGATTGACACTGTTTTAATATTATGCTTTGAGAACCATCATACAAGGGAATGATGGGTTTGTGGTTTTGCAGATGAAATGGGAAATACATGTGAAAGCCCCTGTGATCGGGTCCAGCATGGAGTAGATGCTTAGAAAAAAAACGCTCACTGGGTTTGCACTGCAATCCTGCTGGATTAGAAAGCCATATACACAGTTCTGAGTCACAGTTCTCTAAGTCACTGAGAATTTAGCAGCCTGCTTCCTGCTTTTCCAAGCTGACGCTTGCTATGATGGCCCCACTGAATAGCCCCAAGGCAGGCGATGAGAGGGAGTCTGGAAGACTGGTGTATGACCAGGGGTCTAAATTCAGTCCCTACCTGCACCCCGCTTTACACCGCCCTTCTGTTCAGTGATAATGGTATCCCCGCAGGGAAGATTCAGGGACTCAGGGCAGGCTTTGCCAAAGAGGTATCATGGATAAGGATGATGGAGGATGAATGGAGTTTGCCAGGTGGCAGGGGTGGAGTGTTCATTCCCGCAGGAGCCAAGGCAGGGCAAGGCGGGGCCCAGTGGAAAGGTAGGGGGCTCCAGAAAATGCTGCTCCCAAAAGCAGGTTTGCATCTCACTGCATGGTGGTAATGAATGCTGGTCTGAGCTACAGCGGTGCGTGGGACCCCAGTCCACAAGGACCTCATCAACAGAATGGGCTTTTGCCAGCCTCTTGCACTTGAGAAACACTTCCTAATAGGAATGAGCAGCCCCCCACTCCCCACCCACCTTATTATGAGGGGCAGGGGGAGTGATGAGGGCTCTGGCCAACTCTCCCACCAGAGGCCAGATTCAGACTCCCTGACCAGCACAAAGGCAGCTCCAGCTTGCACAGCCCAGAGGTGGGCAGTTTCCTACAAGAACAAAGGATGGCTGTGTTCTTGACTGGGGACACTTAGGTGCTTAGGTCCACCCCCTATACCAATGGCTGAAACTGTGTGCAGGAAAGCTGGGGACACAAATGGTCCCAGTTCTTCTGGCGTGGTCTCGGCACTCCCCTCTGGACGATGGGGAAGGGAGCATGACTAAAACCAAGGGTGGTGGTGTGGGGACAGCAGGCATGGGACAGGCAGGGCAGGGCAGGTTGGTCAGCGCAGTGGCTGGAAGGGCGAGCTGCCATGGCCCTTTAAGCAGCCTTGAAAGAGTGGCAACTCCAGTCACAAGACCCAAGATTACCTAATGTTTGCAAACCATGCAGGAGACAGTCCCCTGCAGAGGTGAGCACAGGCCCCCTCCCTTGTCCCTTCACTGCAGAGACCTCTGAGGGGACACCGAGTCCTCCGAGCATTCCCCAGGAAGCAGCTCTCTCAGGATAACTGGGTTGCTGGAGAGCTGGGGACAGAGCCCCTCAGCTCTGAATATGCTGTGTGACCTTGGACATGTCCCTGCCTCTCTCTGGCCTCAGTTCTCTACCTCTAACACAGTGGGGTGGCTCCGGGATGCTCCCTCCAGCACTGATGCTTAATGGCTGGGCTGTGGGCATTGTGGCCACCCCAAGTCACCTCTTAGTTTATCTTTTCCTGTGGGGGGTGGGGGTGGGAGGAGGTGGCACGGCTAAGGCAGTTTCTCTTCTTTACCCTTAAACCTGGCTTCTGAGCTCTAATCGCACATGGCTTCAGCAGCCTGGCCATCTTGCCAACTGTAATGAGGAGCTCGGCACCATACTGGGAATAGGGGAGGGTGACCAGAAAGCCAATTCCCATGTCACCTTAATTCAGAGTTGTTCAGAGGGGGCTGCACAGGCCAGTGTGTCTAGTGGAGCCTGACCACAAAATGGAACAGTGGCTCATCAAAGTGCACAACCAGACCCCTGTTCCCAGTCCAGGACAGGTCCCTCCCACCACAGATCACTGGGCATGCTCAGAGCAACACTCACAAAGCTGACCAGGCAGAGCCGACTGCTGTCCTTGTGAGCCTCATCTCCTGGACAGGGCCAGGGGGAGGGGACACCCATTGTCACCTTTCTGCTCCCTTTACTCCAGGAACAGATCAGCTGTGACAGTTGAGAGCTTGGCAATTTAAAGTGACAACTGCCTGACAGAAACATGGGAGGGGAAGTTCCCCAGGACTCTTAGAAGTGGGGAGAAACTTGACTCACCTCTGCCAACCCATCCTGCCCGCTTAGAGCCCAAGGGCAGGTGGTTTTGTAGCGGCAGGTAAGGGGGGGTGTCCCACACTCTAAGACCCTGGCCCAGGAGTGTCCCATCCTCAGCTGGCAGGTGGAACAGGTTTCCAACAACAACCCCCATTACACCTCATCCCCCTGCTGCCTCCTGCCCTCTATAAGTCAGGGTCCAGAGGTCGCCAAGGCTGTTCTGGTCCCCAAGACTGCTCCCTAAGCCAACTCTCCTGGGAGTCTGACCAGGAGAGCTCCCTCCACCCCAAGACTGAGAACCAGTCTCTTCCCCACGTGGTAATGGCAGGAGGGGCTGCCCAAGGTCACATGGGGTTGGGAGACAGGGACAGGGCCAGGTTGGACCCAGCCCTCCAGCCCTGCCAAAGCTTCTCCCTCCCTCCCAAAGCGCGTCCTTGTGGCTCCCAGCGAATTCCTGAGATGCCTCAACCTCCCGCCCGCGGCTCCGGACCCTGGACGCGGTGGCGGGATTTCTCCGCCCGGAGGCAGCAGCGGTGGTGGGGGCGGGGTGGGGGTGGGGAAGAGAAGCAGGGTAGTGCGGAGTCGGGGTCTGGGAGAATGCTTGCCCGGCGACCCTCGGGGTCTGGATTCACGTACCCTCGCTTCGGGGAGGCAACCAACTGCATTGATGCGGAGATGGAGCACCCCGCCCCCCGCCCGACCCCCAAGATCGAGCCTTTAGCGTTCTCAAGGTTTCGGGATAAGCCATCTGCATAGCCGCGGAGGTTGGGGCTTCTGCGTCCTCACCGCTCCAGTCCCAGAGAGCGACACCGCAGAGCCCAGCTCAGAAAGCACTGGCTCGCCCCGGCCCCCATTCCCGTGAGCTTGGCGGCCGCTGATCCCATCCCACAACCCGGTGCGAAGCCTGGTGCGGGCTTCGCAACTGCGGCCTCGAAACCCCCTCCTGAGCCCCGCTCCGCGAAGCTCGCAGCGATCCCCGCGCGCCCCAGGTTCCCGAGAGCCACCCGCGCGTCGGTGCAACCGCGGCCTTGGGGGCGGAGCTGCCGCCCAGGCCTCCCCGCGGAGGGCATTCCCGGCTGCAGCCCCAGCGACCCCCGCCCGGGGCCCCGCACCGCATCGCACCGGCCGCCGCGCGCGTCCCCCGCCGGCCCGCCTCCTACCTTGCGGGTCCGCCCGCAGCCGCCGAGCACGCGCCGTCCCCGCGGCGGGCGCGGCCCCAGCGCGTCGGGTGGCCGGACGCGGGGGGGCGGGGGCGGGCGCTAGGGAGCCAGAGCCGGAGCCCGATTCCAACGCCGCCGGCGGGGCGGCCTCCCAGCGCGCCGCCCTCCTGCGCGCCCCACCGCCCGTGCGCCGTGACCTTGGCAGGTGGCCTCGCCGCGCCTAGCCTCAGTTTCCCCCCTCGGAAGGTGTGTGTGCGTGCGCGGCCGTGCTGGGGGGCGGGGAGGACGGTGCCGCCCCGGCCGCCGACGTCACCCGAGCCTGGGCGAGTGGAGGGCGCTCAGGTCGGTGCAGCCGCTTTTGCGGATGGACCTGGAGAGCGGGATACGCAGAGTCCAGGCGCGGAGCAGGGGGCACTGCGACCCCCGGCATTTCCCTCAGACTACCCCAGACCCCCAATAAACAGCGAGCAAACGCACCTCAGGCCAAGTCCCCCGGGTCCTCCCAGGGAGAGCTGCAGCCCCGGCCGACAACGCCCCACCCCCGCCGCCGTCCCCAGTTCGCAGATGGGAACACTGAGGCCCAGAGCAGGGAAGCCACTGGCCCAGAGGCGCACAGCTGCACCATGCTCCTCTGCGTCCCCTCCAAGACACGCGCTCCTGACTGTTTGGGGACGGGGTGGGGACCTGGGCCTGCCGGTGCTGCCCCCATCCCGCAGCCGACCTCGCCTTGGATGCTGGGACGGGCCCTGGTGGTCTGGCGACTGTTACAGAGAATGGGGTGCGCACAATCGGAAGGGAACCTAAAGACGGGGAAGAAGTGGCGCAGATAGCAGAGGCTGGGCCTGGAAGGGATGGGGAGGGAGCGCGCCCGCAGGGGTGCACCTAAGGAGAAAGCGAGGACGCGCGAGTGCCCTGAAGGGCGGGTCGCGGGGCAGAGGTGCTCCGGAAGCCCTGAACGCCGGGCCGGGAGCGGCGGCCTCTCCCCAGCAGCCGGAACCCCGCGGGTCTGGACCGCGGGCGTCAGGTTGCGGGCTGCGATTGGGACGAGGCGCCCCCTGGTGCCTGGAGGCGGCGAGACCAGAGACCGGAGGGACGGGGCAGCCAGGGCCCAGCCAGAGAAGCCGAGCGAGTGATGTCATGAGTCAGGAGACCCAGCTCTGTGGGTCCTGCCACCAGGGGCTGTGTGACCTCGGGCAAGTCGTTTCCCCCTCTGAACTTCTGGGAGGAAAGGACAGAAGGAGGGACCCTGGTTTTCACCTCTGACATCTCATGACCCTGGACATCCGGGCCAGGTGAGAGTGGGCAAATGGATCCAGAAAGGCACAGGTGGATCAGAAGTGAGATGTAGGCACTGTTCAGCACTGGAGGAGGATTATTCATTTACTTGAGGCAGAAACTAGTATCTCAATTTTACAGACAAGGACACTGAGGCAGAGAGGTAAAGTCATCTGCCCACATTCACACAGCTTCTAAGGGGTGAGCTGGGATTTGAACACCCACCTGCGAAGCTGTAGAGTCTAAGCAGTGTGCCTGACTCCCCCACTCGCCACTCTTGAAGAATTTATTGAGCATCTAAGTTGTCCCTAGAATGCCCAAGGCACTGGTGACAGAGACGAATAAGGAACGGCCCAGCTCCTGGTGGGTCTTCCTGCCTGGTGGCAAGAGCCCATGGCTTCTTATCAGTGCTCACAGCCAACTGGACAGTGGACCCCCCAGGGATGGGCTTGTGGGCTGAAATGTGAGTCCCATCCCCACTGCATATTCTACCCTTCCATATTATTGGAGGTTTAAACAATATTTTTAAGGGCTAGGCGTGGTGGCTCATGCCTGTAATCCCAGTGCTTTGGGAGGCTGAGGTGGAAGGATCACTTGAAGCCAAGAGTTTGAGGCTAGCCTGGGCAACATAGTGAGACTCCATCTCAAAAATAAATTAACCAGACATGGTAATGCACACCTGTGGTTCCGGCTACTCGGGAGGCTCAGGCAAGAGGATTGCTTAAGCCCAGGAGTTCAAGGTTATCGCGAGCTATCAGTGCACCACTGCACTCCAGCCTGGGCGACAGAGCAAGACTTTTCTCTTAAAAACACTTTTTGTTTTTTAAAGGGCAGTTAAGGGAAGATAAGATGCTTATAGTTTTAATAATTTAAAAACGCAGTCCCTGAGAAGCCATATTCTTTTGTTATCAGTGCCAGGAGTAGGTCACCTGGCTGGTTGGAAGGCAGGTGAGGAAGTGAGAATGACAAAAGTTTCAGAATCTGTTGGACCTGGGCAAGTCCCATGACTTTTCTGAGGCTCATTTGAACTCATCCTTAAAATGGAACTGAAGCTAAAAATTCCCACCCTGTCTTGCTTCAAAGGCTGCTATGAGAATTAACTATGATAATGTGTGGAAAGCCTGCACAAAATGCACTGTGTAAATATTTTCATTCCCAGGAGCCGTGAAGGAAGATGTCGAACATTTAACTGCATAAAAATTAAAACTATGTAAATGGAATAAAAATACCATAAACAAAGTAAAAAAGACAAATGGTAAACTGAAAAAAAATGTCTGCAGCACATATGACAGAATTTAATTGAGGAAAATGAGATGAAAGTTAATTTCCCTAATACATAAACAGGCCTTTCAAATTGATAGGAAAAAGATGACTAACTCATTAGGAAAAAGAGCAAAGGATATGAACAAGCAGCTATGGAAAGATCTTCAATCTCACTTGTAATTAAATGTATATTAAAGACATACAAATCAAAGCACAACATGGTTGCCATTTTTTATCTACCAAGTTGGCAAAAACGAGCAAGTTTGCTAATACTTTTGCTGCAAAAGGTGGGAAGAAATGATCACTCTCAAAAATGCTGTACAGTGATGTGCCAGATGGTGCAACCAATCGGGAAGGGTATGGCGAAGCTACTACAGCACGCTAATATAAAAATGCAAGGACAGACAACACAGCACTGTGTGTACCAGTAAACAACGAAAGAAAAGAGCCGCCTTCAGTCCAGCAGTAGGAGAGGGAGTAACTTCAATAAGATACCCATTGCTGGGACTTTGTCCTAGGATGGACAGATCTCCAGGTCATATTTCTAGTGAAAAATTCAAGGAACAGAAGACTGTACATCATGATGTCTTTTGTGTACAACTTAAAAGGCTCTCTGTAGATGTGTGTGGGAATTTCCTAATTTTCCCAAAGGACACAAATATGCCGAAACAAAGAAACTCTTATTGATGGATACCTTTTGGGAGGACTGAGGGGTGCATGGAATGGATATGTGAGGCGCTTTTACTTTTCATTGTATATTTTTTTGTATTAATTGATTTTTAAAAGGTCAACAGGGATTACCTGGACACAAGCTCATGGGCCAACTGAAGTTTCTTCTTGACATGTCTTTATATTTAAACAATCAGGTTTGCAGCACTTAATGATGGGGATACATTCTGAGAAATGTGTCCTTAGGTGATTTCATCATTGTGAAACTTCGTAGAGTGTCCTTACACAACCTAGATGGCACAGCCTACTATACACCTAGGCTATATGGTATGGCCTAGTCTTCCTAGGCTACAAAGCTGTTCAGCATGTGACTGTACTAAACACTGCAGGCAACTAGTCACAATTATTCCCTTGGTTTCCTCCATATATAGTTATTCCAAATCAATAAGAAAAAACATGAACAACTCAAAATGAAAATGTCCAATTATTTTGTCCAGGTAGATATTTGTGTATCTAAACATAACTTAACATAGAAAAGGTACAGTAAAAATATTGTATTATCATCTTATGGGACCACCATCGTGTATATGTGGTGTGTCATTGACCGAAATGTCATAATGCACATTACTATAAATGTTTTTAAAGTGAATAAAAATTATTGAAGTATTCTTGTTCCTTAAAGCCTACCAGTGAGGGACTTGTTAAACAGATTATAATTAAGACACATCCATATGATGGAAACCTATGTAGCCATCAAAAAGAATGTGGCAGCTCTAGGGCCAGGCACAGAGGCTCATACCTGTAATTCCAGCACTTTGGGAGGCCAAGGCAGGTGGATCACTTGAGGCTAGGAGTTCAAGACCAGCCTAGGCAACATGGCGAAACCCCATCTCTACTAAAAAATACAAAAATTAGCTGGGTATGGTGGCATGCGCCTGTAATTCTAGCTACTTAGGAGGCTGAACTGGGAGGATCACCTGAGCCAGGGGAGACTGAGGTTGCACTAAGCTGTGATCACTCCACCACACTCCAGTTTGGGTGATAGAGTGAGACCTTGCCTCAAAAAAACAAACAACAAAACAAGACAAAAACAACAACAAAAAAGTGGCATTTCTACATGGACTGATATGATAAGGAATAATCCCCAAGATATTTTGGTAGGTGCAATAAAGGGTGTAGAGTGTGTTACTTTTTATGTAAGAAAGAGGGAGTAAGCCAGGTGTGGTAACTCTTGCCTGTAATCCCAGCTGCTCAGGACGATGAAGTGGGAGGACCACTTGAGGCCAAGAGTTCAAGAGCAGCCTGGGTTAATGTAGCAAGACTCCCTCTTAAAATTTTTTTTTTAAATAAAAATAAAAATCTGGTATTAAAAAAAGGAGGGGGTATAGAATATCTGCTGGTACCTGCACATGTTGTCTCTGACAAGGATGCTCAAGAAACTGGTACATGGTTTCGCCATGTTGCCATGCCCTGGGGAAGGTTCTGGGTGATGACCGGGCGGTGGCGGGGGCGGGGGGGGGGGGAACTGTAGGGACAGTGGGGATGAAGAGCTGCTTGCTACACTTCCTGCTTTGCCGGCAGCTATAAAGTTGGGGGAGGGGGGCAAGATCAAGGCCAAGGCTGATCTCTGGGTAGGTTGAGTATTTTTGTTTCCCAACATGAAGCTTTGTCCCCCAGACGTCTTCGTGCCCTGGGGGATGGAGTGGAAAGGAGACTGGCTTTTCACTGAAATGTTTCATTTAAGTATATTTTGCATGTATTACTATATGCATGTGTTACTGTTTGTAAAAGATTATGTTTAAAAGTAATTTCTGAGCAGGGAGCTGAGAAGCCTGATTTCTAGAGCCTGCTGTGCCACTCAGGATGACTCCCTATATGACTTCAGGAAGGCAGGTGTCCCTTCTGAGCCTCAAGGTCCCCTCTATCAAGAAGCATAAGACGAGTGCTAAGACTCCTTACAGCTCTGATGCCATACCAGCTCCAGAGCCTTCTCCCTGGAAGAGCCACCTAGATATGGAATGGCTGCTGGGGAGGTAGGGACTCCCTGTCCTTGGGCTCATGGGAGCAGGGCTGAGGGTAAGCTGCCTTGCATGACTTCTAAAATCCCTCCCAGCTTGGCAGTGTGCTGTTCCTTCTTCATTCTCCCATTCCCAGTGCCCTGCCTGGAAACTCTTAGTTCATATTTCCTCTATCGGTTACCCCTGGCAATGGTCTCGTCTGTCTGGGTTGGAGGTCAGTCCTGTGGTGTAGGGACAGATGACACAGCACTGGGCACTCACGTGGGGCGGGGACATCTAGGGGAACAAAGAGTCATGTTGGGAAACAAAACCACTCACCCCACCCAGAGATTAGCCTTGGCCTCTATCCCGCCCCTCCACTTTATAGCTGTCCACAAAGCAGGAAGTATAGCAGGCAACTCTCAGTCCCCATTGTCTCTGCAGTTCACCATCGGTCATCACCCAGAACCTTCTGTGACTCCCTACTGCCCACCAAACCAGGTAGGCACTCTTCAGGGGACATTCAAGCTCCTGTACTTTCTGGACTCAATTTGTCCCTTCTAGCTCTTCACTCTGTCCATTATTGTCCCTTATCAAAGCAATTTTCAATAATACACATTCAATCCTATCCCTTCCCTGCTCTAAACGCTTCTGTAGCTCCTATGACCTGTGTAATAAAGTCCAAGCTCCTTAGGAACTAGCATTTGCCTCCCTGCTCAGCTCTATCTTCAGCTATGTCTCTCAAAATTAGGCTAAACTTTATGCTTTTCAAGCACACTGTACTATTTCATATCAATGTATATTAGCACATACTATTCCCTTGGTTTCCTCCATATATAAAGAGCTATTCCAAATCAATAAAAAAAATGAACAACTCAAAATAAAAATGTCCAATCAATTTAACCAGGTAGTTCAGTGAAAAAGAAATACAAATGGCCTGTAAACATTCAAAAAGATGTACAACCTTACATAGAAACACAAATCATACTGATGAGATTATCATTTTCATCCATCAAATGGGCAAAAATTCCTAGAATGCTCATGTCTCTTTGTATATTAGCTAAAGTTCAAACTCATCCTTTAAATCCAGCTCTAAAAATGTCACCTCCTCTAGACATCATCTTCTTGGCCCCCACAGTGTCCTGTACATCTTGAGACAGTGGGGCCAGGCACAGAGCAGAAATTCTATAAATGTTAGCTATTATTAATAAAAATAACAGCTACCACACTGTTCTGTGGTCATCAGCTAATGGTTCTATCCACCTGCCCAGAAGGTCTCTGAAAGCAGGAATGGAGTCTGCTTCATCACTGCTTTTCTAGGACCAGCACAGGGCCTGCTACAGAGCTGTGCCCTGTAAGCAGACAGGTGATGGGAACAGGTGAGGTATATGCGGCAGAGGGAAGGGTGGAGCCAGGAGCCAGCCCTCAAGGGCTGCTCTGCTGGGCAGAGTAGGCACTGTGGAGCGGAGGGGTAGAAGGAGGGCCAGGTAGTGGGCACAGCCCCAGGCTTGCAATAAACACAACTTCCATGAACTGGTACCCACTTTGTGTCAGACAGCACTGTGCCAGATACTTTATCCAAACTATCTCTATTCCTGCAGATTCTTTGAGATGGGTGGTGTGCCCTCCATTTTACAGGTAAGAAAACAGAGGCTCAGGAAGGGGGAGTAGCTTACCCATGTGAGTCTTTTTTTTTTTTTTTTGAGACAGAGGCATGTGCTGTCACCCAGGCTGGAGTACAGTGGCTTGACTTTGGCTCACTGCAACTTCCGCCTCCTGGGTTCAAGCAATTCTCCTGCCTCAGGCCTCCCAAGTAGCTGGGATTATAGGTGCTTGCCACAATGCCCAGCTTTTTTTTTTTTTTTTTTTTTAATTTTTAGTAGAGATGGGGTTTCGCCATGTTGGCCACGCTGGTCTCGAAGTCCTGGCTTCAAGTGATCCACCCACCTCAGCCTCCCAAAGTGTTGGGATTACAGACATGAGCCACCATGCCCGATCCTAAGTGAGTTCTTATCATTACCCCACACTGCCTGTGCTGGCTTGTGGGCACTTGATAGATGCATGAAGTTGGACATTTCATGCTCCCTATCTGGAATTCTACTCTTCTATCTGAGAAATGGCTCTATATTAGGGGCTTCTCAAACTTAAGAACTGATGGAACTCTAAGAATATGGTTCCTGAGCTCCATCAGGCCCCACTTTAGGAAACACTGCATCCAATGGTAAACACTGCTACACTGGAAGGTCCTGTGATCACCACATGTTCATAAAGAAAAGGCAGCCACGGACATCAGGCAACAGAGCTCAGTTGGTAGAAGGTCGTCCAGATGACCTGGAGCATGCTTTTGTTAAAATGGGGAAGGAGTTTTCGTCTTCACGAAAATGATGTTTAAAAATGTATTGTCTTGGCCTTAGCTGGAATGGTCAAAAATAATAATAAATAATAAAAATTTATTGTCAAATATTTTTGACAAGGTGCCAAGACAATTCATTGGAAACAATCATTTCTTTAACAAGTAGTGCTGGTTGAGTGCGATAGCTCACTCCTGTAATCCCAGCACATTGGGAGGCCAAGGTGGGCGGGTCACCTGAGGTCAGGAGTTCCAGACCAGTCTGGCCAACAGGGTGAAACCCATCTCTACTAAAAATATAAAAATCAGCCAGGTGTGGTGGTGTGCATCTGTAATCTCAGCTACTCGGGAGGCTGAGGCAGGAAAATCGCTTGAACCCAGGGGCGGAGGTTGCAGTGAGCTGAGATCTTGGCACTGC
Organism: Trachypithecus francoisi; assembly: GCF_009764315.1. Lineage (NCBI taxonomy): Eukaryota > Metazoa > Chordata > Mammalia > Primates > Cercopithecidae > Trachypithecus > Trachypithecus francoisi. Next base: position 57,033,797 of record NW_022681453.1, read on the forward strand.
ACTCTAGCCTAGGTGACAAAACAAGACTCAGTCTGGAAAAAAAGCAAACAACAACAAAAAAACAAGTGCTGAGACAACTGACTATTTATACGCAAAAGGATACATTTGGGCCCATGCTTTCCACCATACACAAAAATTAACTCAAATTGATCAAAGACCTAAATGAAAGAGTTAAAACTATAAAACTCTTAGACAAAAACATAAGAATAAATCTTTGTGACCTTGGTTATACAGTGATTTCTTAGATACAACACCAAAAGCATAAGTAAGAAAATTAAAAATTCATAAACTGGACTTCATGAAAATTAAAAACTTGCACTTCAAAAGACACCATCAAGAAAGTGAAAAGATAAGGCTCTGCATAGCCTCATGCCTGTAATCCCAGCACATTGGGAGGCCAAGGTGGGCGGGTCACCTGAGGTCAGGAGTTCCAGACCAGTCTGGCCAACAGGGTGAAACCCATCTCTACTAAAAATATAAAAATCAGCCAGGTGTGGTGGTGTGCATCTGTAATCTCAGCTACTCGGGAGGCTGAGGCAGGAAAATCGCTTGAACCCAGGGGCGGAGGTTGCAGTGAGCTGAGATCTTGGCACTGCACTCTAGCCTAGGTGACAAAACAAGACTCAGTCTGGAAAAAAAGCAAACAACAACAAAAAAACAAGTGCTGAGACAACTGACTATTATACGCAAAAGGATACATTTGGGCCCATGCTTTCCACCATACACAAAAATTAACTCAAATTGATCAAAGACCTAAATGAAAGAGTTAAAACTATAAAACTCTTAGACAAAAACATAAGAATAAATCTTTGTGACCTTGGGTTATACAGTGATTTCTTAGATACAACACCAAAAGCATAAGTAAGAAAATTAAAAATTCATAAACTGGACTTCATGAAAATTAAAAACTTGCACTTCAAAAGACACCATCAAGAAAGTGAAAAGATAAGGCTCTGCATAGCCTCATGCCTGTAATCCCAGCACTTTGGGAGGCAGAGACAGAAGGACTGCCTGAGCCCAGGAGTTCGAGGCTGTAGGGAGCCATGATCACACCACTGTACTCCAGCCTGAGTGAGTGAGTGAGACCTGATTTCCAAAAAAAAAAAAAGGAACTGAGAAACTGAGAAAATTATATAACTGATACTGGAACCTGTATGTAGAGTATGCAAAGAACTCATGACTCAATAACAAGGAGACAATACAATTTTTAAATGGGCAAAAGGTTTGAATACACATTTCATCAAAGGAGACATATGAATGGCCAATAAGCACATGAAAAGATGTTCCACATCAAAGAAACGCAAATCAAAACCACAATGAGATATGACTTCCCACCCACTAGGACAGCTAGAAGCAAAAAGCCAGACAGTAAAAAATGTGGGACAGGATGTGGAGAAATGGAAACCCTCATACACCACTGGTGGGAATACAAAAAGATGCAGCCACTTTGGAAAACAGTTTGGCCATTTCCTAAAAGGTTAAACAGAGTTACTATATGACCCAGCAATTCCACTTCTAGGTATCTACTAAAGAGAAATAAAAACATATGTCCACATCAAATCTTGTATGCAAATATCCATAGTAGTAGTATTTATAATAGCCAAAAAGTAGAAATGACCCACAGGTCCATCAACCAGGGAATGGATAAAACTACGATGTATCCATACAACGGAATGTTATTATTCAGCAGTAAAAAGGAATGAAAGGCCAGGCGCAGCGGCTCATGCCCAACACTTTGGGATGCTGAGGCAGGAGTGTCACATGAAGCCAGGAGTTCAAGACCAGCCTGGGCAACAAAGTGAGACCCTGTCTCTACAAAAAAAAAAAAAAAAAAAAAAAAAAGGAATGAAGTACTGATACATTCTACAACATGGATGAACCTTGAAAAACCTCACGCTAAGTGAACAAAGCTAGATACAAAGGACACGTGTTGTATGATTCCAAAAGGATATGAAATGCTCAGAAAGACATATCTACGGAAACAAAAAGTGGTTGTTGAGGACTTGGGATGGCACAAGGGAGTGAGGGAAAATGGGTATGTGGTTTATTTTCAGGGTCATGGAAATGATTAAAAATAAAATTGTGGTGATGGTTACAGGATTCTGTAAATATAGTAATAATAACCGAAATGTACACTTAAAATGAGTGAATTTCATAGCGTAAAGTATCCCTCGATAAAGCTTTAGGAAAACACGTGATGACTACATGTAACACAAGATCCTAGATTGGGCGGCAAACTTGGTAAAAAGGACATTATTAGGACAACAGGCGAAATGTGACTTTTAAGTTAGTTGTATATGAGATCCTAGTATCACGTCCATGTTAAACTTCCCGAATTTGACTACGGGACCATGGTTGTGTAAGAGAATGTCCTTGTTCTTAGTAATTATGTGCTGGAACATTATTTAGGGGTGAAAGTTACACGTGGCATGTTTGCAGTGACGTCTCAAATGCTTCTAAGAGGAAAAATGGTTTTTAAGAGAAAGCAAAATTTGGTGGAATGTTATTAGTGGTGAGTTTGGGTTAAAAGTACATGGGAGAATTTTATTTTGTATTATTGTTGTAATTCTTCTTTAAGATTGAAATCACTTCAAAATAACTTACAACTCTTAAAAGAATCCACACATTAAAAAAATTATTGTTTGGACCTTGAAGAAATCTATGAACCTTGAATGGAGAAAAAGCCCTGAGCTAGTTGTGAACAGAGTTCCTAGAGAGGGTGCCCCTGCTCATCATGTCTGTTGCACCCCAAAGAGAAGACACAGCCAGAGCCAGAGGGCAGGGTGAGAACACGTGTCTGTATATGCCATAGCTTGCATTCATTCAGTCATTTACCCAACAAATATTTCCTGGGTGCCACCATGTGCAAGGGGAATCGGCTGTGAAGCAGACATAGTCGAATCCCTGCCGTCAGGTGTTGAGATGCAGCTGGGAGTCAGGGTAGCGCTCTGCAGGAGGGGGAACCCGACGTGGAAACCCCTCAGCTACACCCAGGCCCCAGCCTCCCACCAGATCTGGAGCCTTGGAGGGCAGGGATTTGTGTCTGAATCACCTCTGTGCACTCTCCCTGCCTCCCTCCTCCCTCTCCTTGGATTATAAGGAAGTCAAACTCTGCCTCCACACAGCAAAGAGCTTTTGATCACCGGGGCCCACAGGCCTCGAGAGGCCCAGAGCGGGGACACTTTCCACCAGCAAAGCTCAGAACAGAATCAGCAAGAGTGGGTGGGAGGGAGGGTGGCTGGGGGCTGTCCAGGTGAAGGACTGCAGGGATGGAGGGAAGCAATATCAAGGTGGGAGACTAATTCACCTCCCACCAAAAACCTGGCATCAGGCCAGCCACAGTGCTGGCCACGCAAATATCCACAAGGTAGCCTCTACCTCCACCACTAAGCCCTTGACTCCTGGGGCCACTCAGGGACTCCAGCTCCTGGAGGTTACATGGATTCCCAAGCTGGGAACCCCTGAATTATTTTAGGGGATCTCTCATCCCATATGTGCAGCTAACACTGCTGGTAGACCAAACAAATACTATGTTTCACACATGAACATCTTTCAAACCAAAATAGAAGCTGCTTTGATAAATAAAATTCACAGACTCCAAAGTCATCTAAAAATTGGTTCTTAACAGCTTCCTGTCATCCTGTAGTTTTTCAATCTTGGATATTAACCCTTGTGTGTGGGGGGTGTGCATGGCATGGGGGCAGGGGGTGTCTCATAATTTCTGATGATAAACAGGTCTCTTCTCTTTACTGGAAAAGCCCGGGAGTGCAAATGGCTTGGGGGAAGGATCAGAGGATGAGGCCTGTATTGCTGGACCTCAGGTGGAGACTGCAGCCCAGGGCTCTGGAAGATGAGGGGATCTGGGGACCCACAGTCAGGCACCCAGTGTTACTAGCCTGCCTGCCCCCAGCAGACCAGCAGTCCCCTAGGGCAGCAGCTGGGCCAAGGTTAAGTCTCTCGGGAGTCCTGGGCAGTCAGCATGTAGCTGGGTGACCACGGAGGCAGGCAGGCAGGAGGGGCCTGCACAAGGGGACTGACATTCACAGCAGGCTGGGCTGGCTGAGGGCTTTGAGGCTGGCTCTCCACCTGCTAGCTGTGTGGCCACTGGGCACTCAGGATGTGGTTAGGGCGATGGAGACTGAGTTTTTCATTTTGTGAATTTTAATCAGTGAACATTTAAATAGCCACCTATAGCTAGTGGCTACTGTTCTGGGCAGCCTGGCTCTAGAGGCTTTGTAGGGATGGGGAATGGAAATGGCCCTGAAGGTGAGCCAGCCAGCTTAGCTCCCTCTCCCTTCTCAGCAAGGATTTGAGGGTCCCCCTTGCAGGGTGAAGGCTGCAGTGTCTGGACAAGCCTCAGCTCCCTCCCTGGTCCGGCCCAGGCATTTGCACACATCATAGCCCACAGAGTGCCACTGCCCAGGGCAGTGCACACAAAACCAGGTACTCTGTCCGATATGAGCAACTTAAGGGCTCTTCAAGGGGAATTTTATGACAGTAACTTTTTGACTTTGTATATAGACTTTAGAGCTTACTCCCCTCACCCCAACCTGTGTGAAATAACAGCCCAACAAAATCCTAATGATTGCCAAATATATATCCTGTGATTGCCAAATATGACCACAAATTCCTCCCATCCTGGTATCCAGGCCTCTCCGAGGTGCGACGTGTCCCCCCTCCTCCCACCAGAGTGGGGGGCTGCTTCCTCTCTCCTTGGACATATGACTTTCCTTTCAGGAGAAGGTGGCATTGGTGATGGCTGTGCCTCAAGAGGCCTCGCGGCTTCTGGTCCACTCTGGGAGGGCAGCCTCAGATGCCATGTGTAGAAGGTGTGATTGGGGTACATGGAGGGAACTGAAGGGACCCCAATGTGAGAGGCTTGTCTGCCATTGTGGGGGCCATGTGGAGGGAACTAAGGGGACCCCCATGTGAGAAGGCTGGTCTACCACTGTGGTGGGGGCATGTGGAGGAGCCCGGGGGCACCTGGAGGGGCCTGAGCTGCCTGGCTGACAGCCAGCATCCACTGGCAGACATGGGAGTGGGGCCTTCTTGGAACTTCCAGCCCAGCTGAGCACAGCCAAAGGCAACCAGCACTTACTGCCCAGATCTTCCAAACACACAATCACGCAAAATCATAAGTCACCAATGTTTTAAGACACTATGTTCTGTGTAGTTTGTTACACAGCAAAATCTAACTGAAACACACAGGCACACAGCCCCCACTGTAGAGACTGCCAGCTGGTGTTGCAGCTCAGGGCCCACCCACGGCCCCAGGAGGCAGCAGCACACCCTGCAGCACTTCCTGGGCCCAGGGGCAGGGGCATGAACAGTCTCCATGGGCCGCTGGGGAACTCTATCATTTAAACAGAACACAGACCCACGTGGAGCCCAGAGACAGGCCGTCTTTGGGAGATGCCTGGGGTCTGTGCTCTGGGCCAGGCTCTGACTGGCAGAGCCCCTGCAGCCTGGCCTCTCCTGACATATTTGCAGTCAAAATCACAAAGCCCTGCTACCGGCGGGTATTTCTCTCCCCATTTTATGGATGAGGAAACAGATTCAAGAGCAGAAGACACTTGTCCAAAGTCACTTTTGCTAGGCTTTGTCCTCCTCCAGGATTTTTTGGCCCCCATCCTTGCAGTGGTAGGGGCGCCCCTAATTCACAAGGGTGGAGTGCAGGAGAGGAAGCTGCGGGGGCTGCATGAGACTGTGGGGAGGGAATCATGTGTATTCATGCAGACAGAGACCAAGGCAGTGAGGGTGGGGGGACAGAGCCCCTAGGAAGAGGGTCAGGGGAGCTGTAGTAAGGACTCTGTCTCCAGATGGTATGCAGGATCCAGACAGAGCAGGTGGGGCTGGCTCTGTAAATGGCCTGCCGGCCGTTCTAATCATCCAGAGGACTGAGCTGTCGGCCCAGCTGCCCCTGGGAGGAGGGCAGAGGCCAGCCTGGCTCTCTACCTGCCCCACCCACTGCACTGGTCCACCCTCCATGTCTCTAAGGAAAGCTTGGTTCTAGGTCTCAATTCTGATGCTGTCACTTTCTGGCTGGCAAGGAACTTGTGCAAGTCACTTGGCTTGCCTCAGTTTCCCCTCTGCAAGATAGGGCAGATATTCCTGTTGGACAGGATTTATTGTGAGAATGGAATGATGTCATAGTTGGGAACATCCTCATACACACATTAGAGCTTATCACTCATTCTATACTTGAAAAACATCCCATGTTTTCTTTGCTGACGCTCCAAAGCCTCCACAGGCCACCCACCCCTCCCTTCTGGGTCTATCTGAGGTTTCTGTGCTTGCAGATGAAGCGTAATTCTTGGCTGTTGGAAGTTTGGGGCTGAGTCCAGCCATCCCTCCCTGTCTCTGGGGCCCCACCCATACCCCACCCCAGAGTCCAGAGCCCCCAGCACGTCCAGCTTGCCAATGGAGCCCACCCTTCCCCAGACCAAGGTCACAGAATTCCCTGTCCTATGGGAGGACAGCTTGGTGATTTCTCAAAGTCCTTGCAGCTCTGCACTCCTCTAGGAAGACAGGTGAGAGAGCAGAGGAACTACCCGTCCATAAGCCCACCCCAGGAACCCCAAGGAGGGGCCTGGTGCCTGGCCTTCTGAGTGTCTTTACCTGAAGATGAAACGGGGTTACTTAGGTACTTCTTAGCAGTTCTGAAGTTTGGTACTGAACGTAGATGCCTCTCCTGGCTATGCCCGTCCACTACCATCACCACCTTGTCACCCTCAGTCTGGAGTCTGAGGCCAAGCTGGACACCTCTCCCTCCTGCATCGAAGCTCAGAGGTGAGCCTCAACTGACTCTTCCTCCAGCAAATGTCTAGGGAATGAGGTAAGCATCCTCCACCAGCGACCATCAGGCTGTCCACTGTCCACGCCTGCCCAGACGTCCTCCCTGAGGGTGCTGCCATTAGCCTCCAAACCCTCTGTCCTTTGAGCCTGAATCCCCAGGGGGCTGTCCACACTCCTCTTTTCTCTGCCACCAGGCCAGTCCCCATCTTTGCTGGCCACCTCCTTCTTGCCCTCAGGTCCCCTCCTCAGGGAGGCCCTCACTGACCAGCACCAAGTAGCTCCCCACCGCAGCCTCCTGCTTCGTTTTTGTGACTGTGATGTTGGAAATGCTCTTGTTTGTTTACTTGTCACCTGTCTGTCTCCCTCAACCCCCAAATGCCAGCTCTGTGAGGGAGGGGGTCTCACACTGGTGTCCTCGCTGCTTTGAGCGGTGCTGGGCACACAGTCGATGTTAGTTGGTTGAATTATTGGTAGAACAACGCTGTTGATCTGGCTCCAGGGCAGGAGCCAAGCTCACAGAGGAGGGGCTATCCGGCTAACCCAGTGGCAACCAGATGCGCCAGCAAAACCCATCCGGGGCTAACCTTTCGGTTAACCCTCTCATTCGTGCATGAGGGGGTAGTTATTAAGCCATTTTCCAGATAAGGCAATGGAGGCCCAGAGAAGTGAAGTGATTTGCGCAAGGCCACGTGGCTTGTATACCGCAAAGCTGGGTCTTGGCCTGCCTTTCTGAGATCGACAGCCCTTCTCCCCTCCAGGGTTCCAAGGCTGTGATTCCGAGAGATCACCACACAGGGAAGGAATCCTGACAGCCCGTGAAGTGCCTGGCACTGGGTCAGGTCACTCGCAAAGGTTTGTTCATGTGCCTGCTCTGTCTTCATAGGTCTATTTTGCAGATGTCAAACTGAGGCCCAGAGAGGCCTGGTGACTCGCCCTAGGTCACACAGTGTGGCGACAGCCAATCCAGGACGGGTGCCCAGACTGCCACACCTCTCCATGTGGTGGCGGTGAAGCTAAAGTGGCCTGCTGCCTTGACTTCCCCTTTGTGTCGTCAGGGTGTGGGCAGGCTGATTTCTGACATGCTGTAATGTCATCACGGAGGCGGGACCTTGCCTGAGAAGCCTTAGGGCTGAAAAGGGAAGTGCAGAGTGGCTGTTTCCCCATCCTATCTGCTCTCTGCCCTGGCCCTGAGCCAGGTGGGCGGCCAACTCCCTTTGACCACTTCCCCGGGAAACTCCCCCAGAAATGCCCCAGGTGTCCTCAGCCCAAGCGTAACTCCAGCTTCCAGGCTCAGGACCCTCATCCCTCACATCCTCCTGCCAAGATCACCCCAAGCAGAAACCAGTAGGCATAATAATTAGTATGTGTGTATATATATGTGTGTGTGTGTGTACTTTGCTGATTAGATATCAGCTATCTTATCTATATAAGGAAACAACAACAAAAGTGAAACTGACAGTGCGTTGAGAGCCAGGCTTTAGCACACCACAGCTCTATGTCTTAGGATCCCTCCTCTCTGCCAGTGTGGCACCTGCCTCCTACTCCCATCCTCTGCCTCCAGTCTCCTCTGCCAGCCTATCCTCCATCCAAGCTGCCTAGGCATCATCCTTCGCTGATTGCTGTAAGGCAGTGGAGCACATGGTTAAGATTCTGGGCTTCAGGTCAAGCTGATTTGGGATTTGAAGACATTTACTAACCGTGTGACCTTTGGCAAGTGACTGTGTCGCTCTAAGCCTCAGTTTTCTCATCTGCAAAACAAGGATCATAACAAACTCTACCTCATGGGGCTGACCCGAAGGGATGATGTATGGCAGATCACATGGCTCAGCTGGCCAGCCGTCAGGTCTTAGCAGGTCACAGCGGTGGACTGGCCAGCCGGCAGGTCTTAGCAGGTCATAGCGGTGGACTGGCCAGCCGGCAGGTCTTAGCAGGTCACAGTGGTGGACTGGCCAGCCGTCAGGTCTTAGCAGATCACAGTAGTGGATCGACCAGCCCACAAGTCTTAGCAGGTTGCAGTGGTGGATGCAGGATGTTTCTGCCTGACCAGCCTCCATTCTCACTTTTGGTAAGACACCCCAGTTTTCTTTGGGGAACCCAATCCTCCATTCCCAGTCCATCTAATTTGGGTGAGCTACCTCCAGGGCTGAATGCAGTACCAAGCTTGGTCTATCAGAGACAGTAGCTCATCCCCCCTGCTCAAGTGACTGGTCCAGAGATGGGTATGTGGTCTAAGCTAACCAGGGAGAGTTGATTCTGTCAGAACAGTTTCTGCCTGGATATGACAATTGCCAGCCTGGAGCTGTGGAGGCCATCTGGGCAGAAAGGCTGTCTGGGAATGAAGTCAAAGAGATGGAAGAAGAGAAAAAGAGGCCGGTGTCTGTAGTCATGGTTTGAGCCCCCAAATCCAACTGTACCTGAAGTCCTGTCTGTTTCAGAAACAGAAGGCAATAAATTCAGCCTTTGCCTTAAGCCAGTCAAGCCAGTCTGAGGTACCTCTTTTTTTTTATCAACCAAATACTGGTTAATAAAACTCCCTGCTCAAAAGCTCCTGGCAGCTCCTCTGTGCCTGCAGGAAGAGGCCAGCACCCTGGGCTCTGGGTCCCATTTGCCTTCCTTTTTGTCCTGAACTCTGGCCCTCATCCCTCCCAGACAGGTATCACCCAAGACTGCTGTTTCCCAAACACACCATGGGGACTCGACCTACAGTTTCTACCCAAACTCTCCTCCACTCCCCACTTGACCGGTGCCTGCTGACTAGAGCTTGCCTCCTCCTGGAAGCCTCCCCATGCTTCCTCCACTCTGTCAGTGGCATCTACCTCCATCACTCTGCTTATTTCCCCAGAGTGAAATTCACTTTGTTTTTCTTTTTCATCTTCAAAAAACTTTGTCTCACTGTATCATTTAAGAAATGAACATCCTGGACTGACTTGGGATTTGACAAATTCAGACTTGGTTTTAACACACCATGTGCATTTCCTGAGCCCCAGGCGTACCAGCAGACACAGAGCTAAAAGACCTAGTGCCTACCCGTAGGGGCTTAGAGGCTGAACCAAACCATTTCCCATTTGGCTCAAGTCCATGGATGCAAAAATGACCATTTTTAAAATTTTAAATTCAAATTTATTTTACTTGGGGATAATCATCACTGATATTCATTAAGCCATTGCTAGGTCATCGACTATGGGCATGTCCATGTATGGTGTTATTTAATCCTCACTCTGGGAAATGTTATCCTCACTTACAGAGGAAGTCACTGAAGCTCAGAGAAGTAAAGGGAGCTGCCAGGGGGTTACAGCAACTCTAGGGAGCTGACCCTATATTCTAGCCCTTGTTATCCTCCCTGGCCTTTCTCAACTATGTGTGAATACACTGGGACCAGCTTAGAAGTCTTTTTAACATTCACTGTGTCAACTCAGCACCAAGCTGGCTTCCCCTGGTTGCTCACAGGCAGGTGGCCGTACACACCCACTTCTGTTTGGAGGCCTCTGGTGTCACACTTCACACTCCTGTTTTGTAGGCATCAGGTTTCAGATTTGCTGTTTGCTTCCGCTGCCACTACCGGTAGATCAGAGGCTGGGGAGGTGTTTTAACACATGACTGTTTTGAACACGGTGACTTCCCCATCTGTCCCTGCCATGCCATGGGTAGCATCCCAGCAGCCTCTCGACGGCCTGGCCAATGAGTGAGTCTCAAATTCTAAGTTCATGGGGGAAATGGTTTCCTGCACTCACTTAGAAGGGTGGTTTGTTCCAGCACCTGATCAGAACCTCTGGCTCATTCTCTGCAAAGTGGGCAGGAGGCACCACCAGAGGCTGTGGAGTGGCCAGAATAAGGCAACATATGGAGGGTATGTGGCACACAGTAGGTGTTCACTAAGTGCTCATTCTCTCTTTTCCTTACAGCCTTGCTGCTGGGGCTACCTTTCACCTACATGTAGGCTTACTCGCCTCCACCCCCAGCACGGCCCAAGAACCAATTCTCTGAGTTCAGCCAGGACTTCCAAGAACCTAGCACAGCCAGGTCAGCCCCACTGGGTATGAGTCCTGAACCCGACCCTAGGCCCCTGCTCCCTCAGTTGCCACTCACCAGGCCACCTCCTCCATTGTTCCTAAAATCTAGCTCATCTGCCACCTCCTCCAGGAAGCCTTCGGGGAACCCCTCCAGATAAAAACTCCATTGTCCCTCCTCTGGGCTCCCACAGGCCTCAGAGCTCACCCCCTTCTCAGCCCTGAATGCCCTGTGTAGTCATTTCCTTTTTTCTAGTCCCTTCTCCCACAGAGTACTGTGAACATCCCCAAGACAGAAATGATGTGTTGCTCACCACAGCCTGGGCCCTGCAGCTGGCCTGTCACAGGGCTGGCGACGACCGAATGAAAGGAAATGTCTAATGTTTTCTGAGCACTTGCTACATGCCGGGCACAGAGCCAGGGATGCCCGCATGGAGAGGGCCTGCCTCACAGTGAAGACAGTAGAGAGGAAAGCAGAGGTAAGAGCTGAAAAGTCCAAATGCATAAATGAACGCTGCGATTCAGCCATTCCTGAAGCTAGTTACCCTCTAGACTTTGCAGTTTCAGGAGGCAACGAAACCCCTTTTCTGTTTATGCCTGATAGGTTCGGATTTTCTGTCACTTGCAACTAAGAGAGCCCTCACTGACCGACTGAAGCTCAGAGATGGCACCCAACATACCCCAGGTCACATTAGCTACGAAAGCAGCAGAACAGAAACTCCCACCAAAGTCTGGACTTTTTTTTGTTTTGTTTTGTTTGTTTGTTTGTTTGAGATAGTCTTGCTCTGTTTCCAAGGCTGGAGTGCAGTGGCATGACCTAGGTTCACTGCAACCTCCGCCTCCCAGGTTCAAGCAATTCTCCGCCTCAGCCCCTCCAGTAGGTGGGATTACAGGCGCCCGCCACCACGCCCGGCTAATTTTTGTATTTTTAGTAGAGACGGGGTTTCACCATGTTGGCCAGGCCGGTCTCGATCTCCTGACCTCAAGTGATCTGCCTGCCCTGGCCTCCCAAGGTCTGGGCTGTTAACCACAGCCTGACCACACCCCAGGCCCAGCTGATCACCACCTCGATGCTCCCACACACTGAGTACAGTGCAGATATCCACTCTGCCGGCTGGGTCCTCTCACCTCTTTCCCAGAAGCCACTGGAGTTACACTGGTTGGGATTTCTGGGCATTGGTTTGCAAGTTCCTCAGATGGGGCTAATGAGCTCACCCTTGCAAGCAGGTCAGAGGACAGCTCACACTGGCCTGGCCCACAAGGGACTCAGGGAGTGAAGGCCACAGTGTGGACCCTCCAACCTTCCCTCAGCTGCCTGATGGCCTGCAGGTGTTTTCTAATAGCTGACATGTGTCCATTAAAATAAAATACAACCAGCCGGCCGCGGTGGCTCACGCCTGTAATCCCAGCACTTTGGGAGGCCGAGGTGGGTGGATCATGAGGTCAGGAGATCGAGACCATTCTGGCTAACACGGTAAAACTCCGTCTCTACTAAAAATACAAAAAATTAGCCCTAGAGCGTGGTAGCAGGTGCCTGTAGTCCCAGCTACTCAGGAGGCTGAGGCAGGAGAATGGCGTGAACCCTGGAGGTGGAGCTTGCAGTGAGCCGAGATTGCGCCACTGCACTCCAGCCTGGGCGACAGAGTGAGACTCCATCTCAAAAAATAAATAAATTAATTAATTAATTAAAAAAAATAAAATACAACCAACCGCTTACCCCTCCTTTTTGCCTATCTCCTTCCTCTGCCCTACTCGCCTTCACAGAACATGTCCCCACCATGACCTATCATGCATGCATTGCGTTAGTCATATATCGCTTAACTCCCCAACACCAAGAAGGGCAGGGATGGTTTATCTGGTTTATCACCTTTGTACTCTCAGAGACAAGACAGTGCTTGGTACACAGTAGGTACCCAATAAATGTTTGTCAAATGACTAAATTAACGAATGAATGATGTGCATGAAACTCTGCACAGAGTCATGGAGTGCTTAAAGGCTCCTGGTTACACCTGGCCATTTCACAGGTAAGGACACGAGGCCTCAGGATGGGCTCCCCTGAGGTCCCCAGGCAGGCAGCAGGGGCCCTGCTCTGCCCTGTGCCTCTGCTGGGCCTTGAACACAGGTGTGGGCAGCCATCTGGCCAGGCTCCCCAGCTTGCACCCTGGAGTCCAACAAAGGCAGGTTGCTGCTGGAGGTAGCTGAGCTGGAGGCCAGAGCCCTGGACTCAGCTGTAACCCCTGAGCCCGACCTCTTGGGGTTCTTGGGCCAACAGCCCCTGGTTCACTAGGGTCATCAAGCCTCCCCTAACCCAGCCTGAGGGACACTGTGCCCTGGTAAATCTCTCAGTGAGATGGGAATCCGGAGTCACCTACGCCCACAGGGAGATTCCCCACTGAGGCCTGCTTCCCCATGTAAGCCTCACAACAGCCTCGGAAGGGAGGACTTTCACCGTGGGTTATATGGAAACCCAGGCCCAGAGATGTTGGGACATCTGTTCCATGTCTCATGGCTGAGACACACTGGGGAGGTGGGATTTGAGACAGAGTGACTGACCCCTCAGGGCACTGAGCGGCCTTCTGTCTGCAGCATGGGGCCAGGAGTGAAGGTGCCCATTACTTCTTTATCACTGGGCCTCACTTTTTCCATCTGCCACGGGTTGGGCTCCAGTCCTAAGGAAAGGGCTATCCATCTTGCCTGCCCCCAAGAGCCAGGGCTGGGATGGGGGAGGCTTGGCTAACAGGAGTGAGAGCTCCCAGACTGCTCCCCGAGGCTGGGTCGGCAAAAGCTTCCTCTGACCCATCTGTAGAATTCCCCGATGACCCCAGTGAGCCAGGGGCTGTTGGCCCAAGGACCCCAAGAGGTCAGGCTCAGGGGTTACAGCTCAGAACCCAGAGACCATCCCCCAACACCCTCCCAGCCCCAGGGATCTGCAGATCCTCGAGGTTCTACTCTGGATCATTTCAGAAAGAAACTCAACTTGTCAGTGGGTCAAGGGTCTCCTGGGGGGACACACACTGGGGCACTGCCAGATGGGAAATGGCCCCAGGGAGCCTGGGGCAGGGAAGACTTGTACAAGGCAGTGTCTCCTCAGCAAAGCTTGGGGAAGCCTTGTGTTCCCTCAGTCGTAAAACTCCATTTGCTCAAAGTTTATGCACCATAGGGTTGGGGGAGCAGCAGTGTGGGAAGGAAACACACCAACTATGCTCTAAGAGCCCTGGGCAACTGTGTGACTTCTGAGGGCCTCTGAGGACTTCTGACTGGTGTGTGACTTCTGAGGGCCTCAGTTTACTTGGCTGTAAACTGGGCATTGTCAAAAGTCCATCTTTCTCAGGGTGGTTGTGAGGGCCCTAGGCAGAGACCCAACACTCCCAGCCATCCAGGTGGGCTGCGGGGCCCTGGTTCTCAGTCCTAACAGGGTCTGGGGCTGGTCTAATGCGCAGGGGAGCTAAAGAACTTCCCCTTGCTGCTGTGGGGAAACACCTGGTGTTCCTGGGCCCAGGGCGGGCCTGTGTGCATTCCTGGCAGTGAGAAATGGGTCACAGAATACACCTCTGAGAAACAGTGAAAACTCTGACGACAGCCCCCAAGACCCTCACCACGGCAGGCTGCCCTGACAGTCGCCAGCCCCTCACAGGTTTCTCAGGGCTGCCGAGGTCCCCTCCCCGGGCCAGGTGGGTGGTACTCACACTCTCAAAGTGGAGGGGGCGGAGGTGTCCCTGGAACCCCAGCAGCTGGCCTGCCTCTGCGGCCCCAGGGGATGAGCTGTGGGTCCATCCCCACAGCAGGTCCTGACGTCTGACTTCCTCCCTGCTCAGTCGGTATCCAGGAAACCACACCCAGGGGAGAGGGTGCCAGGCACCCTGGGGCCCCCACCCACCTGCTCTCCAAAAGGCCCCCAGGCACTGCTGAGGGGGCTTCTTCCAGGTCTGGCAAGCCCAAATGGCTTCACTGGGCAAGCCCCAGTTAATAAATAATACAACCACCTCCCTGGCTAGTCTCTGGTGGCTGATTGTGTTTCAGGGCCACTTAAGTTCCAGGCAGGCTGGTTTGTTCAGAGTGCCAGGCCCCTGCTGGATCTCTGGCCACACGGGCACTGCACTCTCACGGAGAGCCAGCTGGAGCCGGCAGCACAAAGGCAGTGTGACGGGGTCCCTGGAGAGAGGGTGCCCTACTTACTTAGCAGCTTGGGCCCAAAGGGTACCCAGGGTTGGTGCCAGGGTAGGGTGGCCAGCCTTGTCTCCCCATGGCCAGGCAGGGCACCCCACATCCCCCATAGGGGTGCCATCTAGAGAGCCACCACCAGCCCATCCTGACATTCCCAGTGTCCAGGCCCAGGCCCCTCCTCCAGGAAGCCTCCTCCCCGCCAGGAGTACTCTGTCCCTGTCTGAATTCCCAGTGCGACCGCCAGCCAGTCTGTCTGTCTCCTTCTTTGGGTCTCAATTGTCATCTCTCATCTAAACAGTGGCCAGCCGCCACATCTCAACCGGCCTTCCCTGCCCCCAACGCCCCACCACTCCCTCTCCACAGTCTCATTTCCTCACAGCAGTCCGGGTGACGGTTTTAAAACAGAAAGCACAGCGATGTTACCCAGCCATGGCTCCCCGACCACAGTCAACTTTCAAGGCCTCTCCAGGATCTGGCCCTGCCACCACAGTGACTGCTCCTCCCTCCCTCCCTCCCAACCCCTGCCGGCCTCCTCCTCCATGCTTCTCCTGCAGGTGCACACAGACCTCAGGGTCCTTACACTGGCTGCTCTCTCTGCCCGCTCTTCCCCAAGGTCCTTACAAACTCACTCCTCCCTGTCACTCTCAACACAAGGCCACCGCCGCAGACAGGCCTTTGTTTTCTTTTCAAACAGTCTTATTAAGATATAATTCACACACCATATAACTCGCCCATTTAAATTGTATAGTTCAATGATTTTATTAATAGTATATTCCCAGAGGGGTGTAACCGTCACCACTATCTATGTTTAGAGCATCTTCATCACTCAAAAAGAACCCCTCCCCAGCCCTGGATCACCACAAACCTACCTCCTGTCTCTATAGATGTGCCTGTTCTGGACATTTCCTAGAAACGGGACCATACGCTTTGTGGTCTTTCGTGTCTGGCTTCTTTCACTTAGCATGATGTCCTCAAGGTTCACCTGTGCTGTAACATGTGCCAGAACTTCATTCCTTTTTATGGCTGAATAATACTCCACACTATGGACAGACCACCTTGTGTTTATCTATTCGTCCACTGATCGCCACTGGGAGAGGCCTTTCTTGACCTCCCCAGGCCACGTGGCTCCCTCTCCCCTGATCACTCCGTCATCCCTCCCAGTTTTATCTTCTTGGCACTGATCCTTGCCTGAAGGCATCTTCATTTGTTTATTTTCTTTTTATCGTTTCTCTCTCACCTGAACATCTATCTGCTCCAGAAGGCCCAAGTGTTCCCCTCACTCACTGCTGTATCCCCAGGGTCTAGCCCGCGTCAGCACCCAATAGGTGCTCAGCAAACTGCTTGCTGACCAGTGGAAGAAAGCCTCTTCCCATGCGCCAGAGTGGCTCATGCCCATGCCGCCTTGCTGTTGGGCTGTGAGCTCTTGGCAACAAGTGCTGCCCTGCGGTGCTTGCCAAGAAGAGCCTCATCCACAACTCCAGTGAGGAAACCAATAACGCAAAGCCTTGGACTCAGGTCCTCCTCTGTGCTGTGGGACAGTGCCCCTCACAGGGTGGGCGCTAGCTGGCTGGATGTGGGAACACATAGTTAGCACTTGGCACAGTGCCAGGCACAGAGTAGGTCTTCACCCCCTGCACAAAGACTCAATGCAGGGAGAGGGGGCGGCAGCCACCAGCAGAGATGGAAACTGAGGAGAGGGAGGTGAGGCTGGCAGGGCTGAGGCAATGGTGAGGCCCATGAGTGAAAGGGGAAAGCAGCCATGAGGTAATTTATGTGTGCTCCAGGCAGTGCCCGGAGCCAGAGAAGTGGCGGCTTTGCTCTGCTCTGCCCAGGACCTCCTGCCCATCCTAAACTCAGCTCTGGGCTCTTCCTGGAGATAGACAGCACAGGCCAGGGTGTGTCCAGAAGGTGTGGGTAAGTAGGAGGAGGTTGGTGACCCCTTCCTCAGCCTCAAGGAGTTCTGGTCTCTGCAGGCTGTCCAGAGCTGGGGAGCAGATGGGTCGTGAGGCTCAGAGCGCAGGGCCAGGCCACTTCAGTGTGTGGGTGGGTGGCAGCAGGCACCGTAGGAAGGATGGTGCCAGTTCCAAGTGGGAACAAATGTCCTTGCATCAGAGCTGCCTAGGCATGGCCCAGGCTGGGAGGTGGTGAGCACTCTGTCCCAAGAGGAACACCCTCTGGCCCTCCTGCAGAGAGGCATCAGATGGCTAATTGTCCAGGATGCTCCCTGGAAGCTCTCAAAGACTGGCTGCCAGCTGAGCTGCTCACGGCCCTCCTGCCCAGATGCAGCCACGGTGGGAAGGCAGATGGGGGCAGGGCCAGGGCAGCCAAGGCCACCCCACTCCTCACCAACCAGCACCCTGGGCCCCATGTGTTCCAGGCGAGCTGCCCTGGCCCATCAAGAGGCTCAAACGCCCCACTGGCTCTCAAGGCACAAAACGATCTTTCTTTTCCAATATAATGCCAGATGCAAAAGTGATCTTCCTGCCTGACCTGAGAGGGGCTGTGGATTTATCAGGGCACTGCCTTGTACCCAGAGCAAGGCCTTTGTCTGCCAGGGGCCCAGAGGTGAGTGCCCAGAGAAAGGCCTGCCAGGGAAGAAGCAGGGAGGTGAGGGGCAGGGAGCTTGTTAAAGGGTTTCATCCACCCTCCAGAACTACTGTATCCCCACATGTATCTCACAGGTGGGGAAACAAAGGCTCAGGGAGGCTGCCTATTATACAAACAGCCAATGCCTCAGCAGCACCTACTGCAGCCAGGGCAGGCTTCCAGGCATCATCTCATGGAAGCTTCAGAACACCTCTAAAAGTCACTTTCAAGGTAGGAAGGGGCTGAACCCAATTTTGAACTCAGGTCGGCCTGACTTCTGAGCCTGTGTGCCTCCCACTTCATCATGCGCCCCAGCCCCCATGCTGAGACTCAGAGGACAAGGAGTGGATGCCACAACCATGCACCCTGCTGGATGCCAAGCCAACAGAACCCAGTGGTGACCTGCCAAGAAGCCCGCTCAGCTGTCATGGCTACCCCCGCACTCTACAGGTGAGGAAACAAGCCCAGAGAGGTTTAGCACTTGCCCGAGGGCTGCACATCTCACAACCTACCGTTGTGGGCTCTAAACCCTGGGGTGCTCAGCTCCCAAGTTGTTCTGTCCAGGATACAGCCTGCAGCCAGGATCATCCCTCTCAGAGTCCTCGGGCCAAAGTTCCAGAGACCCTTTTCCTGGCTCCTTAACTGCGATCACCAAACCCCTAGGCAGAGGGCCAGGGCTGGCAGGCCCACAGCTGCTCCACACACACCTCTCGCTTTTCCAGATGTGAATGGGACCCAGCCAGGGGCAATAGGCTCACTCGGAGGGGAATCTGAAGACGCAAGTGGAAAACTATGCGCTGTCCGATCACAACCCTCCAATCTGTTCCTGTGGCCGCCGGCAGCTCCGCCTCAGGCCACAGACCTGCTGACTCAGGGCTTCCCTGGCAGCCAAGGGGGCTGGGATCCGCAGAGGGCCTGCTCCTGGCTGGCTGGCTGGTTGGGGCGTGGCCTTAGTCCTTTCGGGGACTCTCAACAGAATGGGGTAGGGGTCAGGAGGGCAGAGTGCTTCTCTTGGAGCCCAAGGCCCATCCTCCCCAGCTAACCACAGGGATGCCTGGCACTTATGGGTGTTAAGAGTGGGTTTGGGGCAAACCCAGTGCCAATTATGGTGCCCACACCCACCCCGCCACTCTCCTCTCATTGGTGGTGAGGAGGCCACCTGCCAGTGCTCGTGACACCCCTGTGAAGCTACCTGCCCATCACCACTTGACAGCCACAAACCCTCCTGTAAGGCCCCGCCCCACAGCCCTGTCAGGTGGCCATGCCATTATCCCCACACTTCGTGGATGAGGAGACTGAGGCACAGAGAGGCCAGTATGTTAGCCTCTGTGAGGCGCTGCTGCTTCTCCTACAGACCACGTGGGCAAACGGCAGCCAAGAGGGAATGAGCGAATCACCCTTGGACAGGGCATGGCGGGTCTCCCAGTGCTGAACCCTCTGCATTCCGTCAACAAGCCCTGAGGTTTCCAAAGTGCCAATCCCCGGAAACCTTGGGACAGAACGGGACTCAGGAAAATACAGCTGTGGTCACAAGGAAAAGCACATGGAGCACTCACCGAAGTCCAGGACTCACCCGCCACCTGGCCCAGCTCCCAAGTCACCCACCCAGGAGGTCTATCCCGGGGTCTGGGGCAGGGGCAGGCAGCCGCTGACTCACTCCAGGGCTGAACTCTGCCTTTCTCCTTTCCCACAGCCAGCCGGCATCCTCGTCCCAAGAGAACACTTCAGCCCTCACTGTCTGCCCTGCTCCCTCAAACCTGCCCAGGCCCAAGGCCTGCCATTGAGGCTGAGGCCCAGGGCCCCAGACACTCTCACCCAGCAGCAGAGACAACTATGGCCACTGTAATTATAGTTTCTTATTACAGTGAGAGTAAACTGCGTGGCTGGGTTTCCCCTTTCCCTTTGGCTGCCAGGAAACTTGGCAATTTTTGCACCAACAGAAGAACCTCAGGACCCTGTATATATCTGTTCTGTTCTATTTTTCTACCCTAGCTCATGACATCCTATTCTAAATTGTGCTTTTTCCACTCTGGATTCTTTTTTTTTAGAGATGAGGTCTTACTGTGTTGCTCAGGCTGGAGTGCAGTGGCTATTCACTATTCACAGGCATGATCATCGCACACTACCCTTGAACTGGGCTCAAGCATTCCTCCTGCCTCAGCCTCCCGAGTAGCTGGGACTAGAGAAACGCACCACCATGCCTGGCTTGTGATGTTTTTTATTAATTATTTTATTTCAGGTATTTTCTGTAAGCTGTCACAAGTATTTGGGGACGGAAAGAAGAAAGGAAAGAAACAAGGAAAGAAGGATAAATAGAAGAAAGGCAAAAAGGAAGGAAGGAATGTTTATAAAGTTTATACACCAGATAGTGAGGGCAGAAAGAGGGACAATCTTTCAATGCCGTACCTGTTGCAAGTCCACCCTTTTAAATAAAAAAATACGCCCTTAGGTGGTATCCAAGTACAAACACATCTTCCAAATAGGTGGCTGCCTCTAAGCCCTTCCATATACAAATTCTGGCCCCATGTAGTTCCCCTTTACAGATGAGGAGACCCCAGCCTTGCCTAAGATCACATGGGACCTGGCTTCCTGAGCCCCTGTCTCCTTCCTTCTGACAGCTGCAGAGGCTGGAACGATCACGGGTGGTGTCCCCTCCCCAGAGGGCCAAGGAGCTCTGCTCCACCCTTTCATTCCCACCATGCAGGCACCATTCCAGACACCCCCACTGCCCCCCACAGCTGTCCAGCTGGGGAGAAAGCTCAACGGCAAGGGTCATCGTATCCAACACTGACTGCATGCTGGCGCCACGCCGGGCCCTGATCTTAGTATGTATTACCTCACTAAATCCTCACAACAATCCTGAAAGGATCTGCAGATGGGAAACTTTGACTAGAGAAGTGAAGCCACACCACTAACAATGCCAAAGCCAGCATTAAACCTGGGCAGCCTGGTGCCTGAGTCCGGGTTGAGCCCTCAGCCACTCAGTGACTGACATTTACAGTCACACGAAGGAATCACTACACCAAGCGCTGAAGGGACAAATGTGAGCCCCATTTCACTGGTGGGTAACAGGCTCAGAGAGGCTGTGGGGCAGGGCCAGGGTCACACAGCTGTGCCCTGTGCCAGCATGTTATGTAACACATGCTGTACCTGCCCCTGGTGTTCCTTTCCTGAATGGGTGCTCTGGGTCCCAGGCAAATGCTGCACAACCCCTGGCCATGGTTCCACTCTCTTCCTCCTGCGTCACCAGAGACTGAAAGTTGCTCCAGTTGCCTCCATCCCAGCTCCTTCCTGGACCCTGTATAGCCATGCAAACCGTCCAGCCCAACAGTCGACAGCCAGGCAGAGCAGCCACGCATGCATCCCGGTACCTGAGTGTCCTCACAGAGATGCAGTACTTCCACATAAGGCTCCACACGGCACTGCCATCCCCCTTCATGCCTGGCTCGGTGGAGCAGCAAGTGGCCGAGGGGCCCACCACCACTGCCCCACCACCCAGCGTCTCCTGGCCGGGGACCGGCTCTCTTCACAGATTCTCAGGTCCCTTCCTTCTTCATGGTGGGAAGAGGGAAGAAAAGCTCCCAAAGTCAGGGGAAAGGGGAGGCACCAGCTGCCACTGGCCCCTGCAGAGCTGAGCCACAGGCCCCACTATCTGCCAGCCAGCCTCCGTGCCCTGGTCCTGTCTAGCTGCTCCAGACCTTCCTGGCCAAGCGGCCCTCACACACTAGACCCTGTGGCTTCTGCACAACCTTGCGCCTGCCTCCTGCCAGGAGACAGTGGTGGCTGCAGGCCAGGGGAGCAGTGAGTCACTCAGGGCGGGATGGGTGAGGGGCGTCCGCCGGTGAGGAAAAGCTCAGCTGCCGGAGCCCAGGGGCTGGCCCTGCGTCCAGAGGCTGGTCTAGGATGGGAGAGGCGAGCTCAGAGAGAGGGAGGCGGGTGGGGAGGCGAGGGCGGGCCCACATCCTCCCCATTTCCCCAGAGGCCTAAACCCAACTCCCGCCCCGCAGCCCAAAGCCTGCAGCCCTGCCCACCAACCAGCTGGCCAAGATGAGGGTGGAGGAAGGGGCTGCTCTGCCACCTCACTCCTAGGGAAAGCCTGGGGTTGACACAAAGCAAAATAAAGACAAAATCAGGGCTGATCCTCTAGACAGTGGCTGACTCCGAGGGTCTCCAGCTGGTGGGTGAGACGGTTTCTAGCCCTGGCTGGGCCACTTCTTTGCTGTTTGATGCTGGGTGTGGTCAGCCCCCTCTGGCCTTAGTTTCACCTCAGGCTACTGTGGGCTCGTGGAGCCCTGGGAACTGGCCTAAGCCCTCCTCAGGCCCAGAACTAACTCACCCAGTTCTCCCAATGCTCTTATTAAGTGGATTTTATGATTCGTGTTGGTTTACATGTGAGGAAACTGAGACACAGATAAGGGGAAGTCACTTACCCTAGGTCACAGACCTAGGAATTGGTGGAGGTGGGATTTGAACCTTGGCAGTCTGACTCTAAGAGCCCACGCTGGAGTCAGGGTGTAAGCTGGCTTCTCTCTGTAGGGATGGGGTGGGGTGGGATGAAAGGCTGGAGTCTCTGAGCAGCTGAGGGCCGTGGGGTCTGGGCCCAGGCTGGGTCTGGGGCATTTCCAGACTGAGGCCCCAGCTTGAGCCCCCACCCTGGTCCCCGCCAGCTGCTCCCAGGCCCAGCCCAGCCCAGGCAGCTGGGGCTTCCCAGGCAGGGCCCCCAGGGATAATGACTCACAGATTAAGGTCAACGCTCACAGATCTACTTTTCCCCACCTACGGCCCCCAGGAAGTCCCCCAGAAGGGCAGGTGCACCCAGCACCTGGCACCCAGCAGGGCCCTAGGCATCATGTAGAGTGGGCAGCAGGGCCTCCATTTCACCAGGGGGAAACCGAGGCTCAGAGAGGGCCATCACCTGTCGGCAGAAATAGGGAGGGTGGAGCCAGGGCTCCAAAGCCTCGCTCTGTCCCCAGGCCCCGTGCCCTAGCCTGTGCAGAATGGGAAATCTGTCTCGGATTCCAGCCGGATTCCCACACCAAGGATTAGCAGCTGCATGCTTCTCCGTCCCCCGAGCCAGGAAAGAACTTTTCATCCCAAAGCAAGATAGGTTTCTACAAAGGCTGTGGCCTCCCTGGGGGACTCGGAAACCCAAATTCTTCTCCCTCCTTGTCATCAGAGGACGTTTCACAAGCCACCACAGCAGACCTCCACCTGCCACAGGGGCTCCTCCATAGCATGCAGCGGGATTGGCTGCCCAGCTTCTGCTTGAACACCCCCAGTGATGTGAAGCTCACTACCTTTCAAGGCTCCCCATTCCTTGTTTTTTCTTTAAGCTTCCCCATTCCATCATGGAACCCCACTGACCTAAGGAAACTCTCCCTTGGACATTACTTCCCTATCACTTCTCATACTGGCCTCGGTTCCCTGTGCCACACAGACTAGGGTCTCCATTCAAATGTTTATCTGGCCTGTCCTCCTAGTAGGGGAAGTTTTTGCAGTGTCTCTTGTGGGTGGAAGCAGCCTCTGCTTGCCTGCTGTATCTCTACCCACTCATTCATACATTCACACATCCACACACCTTCCTCTCCAATGAATCATCCATAGATTCGTTAATCCATTCACACATCCATCTATCTTCCTTCCTGTCATCTATTCATTTATCCCCTCATCCACCCATCCGTCCATCTGTTCCCTCACCTGCACATCCATCCATCCATCACTCCATTCACCCATCCATCCATCTATCCATCCACCCAACTATCCACCCACCCATCCACTCATCCACCCATCTGTCCATCCATCCACCCATCCATCCATCTGTCCATTCACCCATCCACATATCATATGTTGCTACATATCATTGTAAATTTGAATTCATTGCAAATGAGCCTTAATCCATCCATCCATCCACCCATCCACCCACCCATCCATCCATCCACCCATCCATCCATCATCCATCCACCCATCCGTCCATCCATCCACACATCTATCCATCTATCTACCCCATCTGTCCATCCATCCACCCATCCACCATTTGTCCATCCACCCATTCATCCACTCATTGAGGACATGTCACACTCTATCTGTCTTTGCCTTCTTCAGGGGCTCATCCTTGAGAACAGGGCATTCCTTACTCATCTTTGACTCCTTTGTCTCTACACAAGCTACTTCCTCTTGCAGAGCCTCAGTTTGTCCCTTTGCAAAATAAGAATAAAAATCTCTGCCCTCCTGGCCGTGATGAGGAATGAGGGATACTACAGAACTGTGTGACCCTGGGTATAACACTTAACCTCTCAACATCACTGTCTGCAGGACAGCATGGCCAGTCCATGAAGTGAGAGTTCATAATGGTTTCTGAAACAGAGAGTGCACTCAGTAAATACCAGCTGTCACCTAAATCCCCCCGGCACTGCCGGGCATGTGTTAGGTGCTCAGTGCCAGTTGCACAGGGAGCCCCAGCAAGAGCAGTGGAAGCGAGGGCAGGTCTGCGTGGAAGCCTTCACCCCCTCAGCTATTCCATCTCCCCAGCCACAAGGCCAAAGCCAGGCTGTGCAGGGAACTGGCTGGCCCTCCAACCTCAGTCCAGTGACTCACACAGCCCACTGGGGATGAAGTCACTGCCGCCCAGGCAAAGGAAAGGACACATTTGTTCCCTGGGAGACTCTGATGCCATTGTGAACTTGGCCTTTGAGGGCAGGGCACAGCTCAGAGACTGTGTGCACTTGAGGAAGGCAGCAGGCATAGTGGGGAGACGGTGTCGAAGGGGACCCCGCTTGGGGGAATGAGGACTGGAAGGGGTGCCCCCTGCTCTGGAAGCTGAGTGAGGGTCAATGAGCCTCTGTCTGGCCTCTAGGCCTCACTGAATGTGTGCCTTCTCCTCGCTTGTCGAGATGTAACTGTCTGTGGTTTTAGGGCCTTGAGACCCTCCAGCTTCTGCCTCTGGCTTAAGGGGCAAGCCACTGTTCCGTATCTGTCTCATCCACAAAATGGGCACACTATACTCAACTCCTACCTGGAGAACTACAAGTGACAGTATGAGACCCCTCCTTGCTCACTGGAGATCCGTGCAGCCTCTCCTATTCTACCCACTCTCCCATGCTGACTGTCACCCACGGGAAACCAGGGTAAGGTGGGCAAGGCCCTTTGACATCTTCCCTCTGCATTGAGCTTCCTGACACCCCCAAGTGACCCCCACTCCATCACAACACCGCTGAGCCCTCTCAGATCTCCAGGCCTGTCCATCCTGGGCCAGGAAATCTGCACACATTGGCCAGTTATTCTCCACATGCCCCAGTCTGCTCTGGGTCCAGGATCGCAGCTCCCAGGCTCCCACTGCCCCCTGGTTCCTGATGGGGTGGCCAGCAGTGGCCCTGGCAGGAGGTCAGGAGGTGGAGGAGAGAATTGTAGGTGAGGGTACTTGTTGCCTCAGCTCTGTCTTTGCTTCCTGTGCCCCTCGGCAGCCACAGTCCTGATGGGTGGCTGTTTGCACTCAGGTCTCTCTCTTTCTGGTTCATGAAACTGTTCTCTCCCCCAACCCTCTGGCCCAGGACTGGTTAGGGCTCCCCCCTGCTGCCAGCCCAGGTGCCCAGTTGCCTTAACCCCATCCCACCCTGCACACAGCCCCATCCCAGGCCACATTGCAAGGGAGTTTGTGTAGTGACCCATGTTTCCTAACAGGACCCAATTGTCAAGGCTCAACTCAAAGGACACCTCCTCTAGGAAGCCAATTTTCCATTGGCTTGTTTCTTCACCCAATCAACATTCATTGATTGGCTTACTCTGTGCCAGATATCATCACGTGAGGAGTTGGTGGACAAAACTGTGGAGCCTGGTGGGGCTGGCCTTCCTTCTGAACCAAGGGAGCAAACGAAAACAATTTCTCGCAGTGGCCTGTGCCATGAAGAAGGCATATGAACTAGATCATTTCTCTGGATGACACACTTCCCTTCTCCAGGAGTCCATCCTTTTTTGCCCCGCATCCTCTTTGTTCCCTGAGCCTGGACTGCAGCCATTTCTTCCCCGCACTTGGATGACCTGTCTCTGCATCCCTCCCTCACTGCTCTGAGAGCTCACATGAGCAGGGGAGGGGTGGGTGGGGAGATCTATGCAGCTCAGTTCTTTGCACAATCACCCTATGAAGTAGCAGTTATTATTATCTCCCCAGCCTTTTATTTATTTATTTATTTTTAACAAATTAATAAACTGAGGTTCAGATGCTAAGGTTAGATACTCAGGATGATATATAAACCCAGCTCTGCCTATCTGACTCTAAAGCTGAAGCTCTGGAGGCTGAAAACAAAATAAATCACTTGTCCTTTATATCTGCAGTCTTCCAATGGTGCCGAGCCATGCAAGGCACAGGAAGGCACACACCGAGTCGGCTGAACTTCAAAACCCTGAATCCCCCTTCTCAAGAAGCACTGGCCTTTTGAGGATGGGGTGCTGGGGTGCCCCTATTTTCCAAACGGAAAAATGAAAGTCCAGGATGCTAAGAGCGTTGGGTCTTGGAGGACAGCGTGGGCTCCCAGCATCCCGGGCAGCTGGTATCCTGAGTTCCACCATATTGTCTCAGGCCTAGGATGGCCACTAATATCCCAGTGTGCGGGCAGGGGCTGGGCACTCACTTCAGGGCAGGAGCTGGGAAAGAAGGCAGAGAAGAACTTCCCCAAGTCCATCTTACGGAGCACAAAGGGCCAGCATCCAAGTTGCCAGACTTGGCCTGCAGGGCCTCACTTTACCTGCTGTGCAGAAAAGAGACCACAAGGGGGCGATGGCCCAAGCAGGGGCCAGGGAGGAACTGTTGCTTGGACTGGGGTGGTGGACAGGAAGGTAGAGACAAGAGGTTGGATTCTAGAGATATTCTTAAAGTGGAACTGGTAGAAATGTCTTATCAATAAGATGAGGGGTTGAGAGAGAAAAGAGGAGTGGAAGATGATGACTGGGTTTCTGGCCTGAGCAACTAGAAAAATGGAGGTTCCATCCACAGTGACGGGAACACAAGGATGGCCAGTGGGAGCAGGTTCGGAGGGACGATGAGGCAAGGCAGAATGGGGAGACTCCCACTGGTCAAACAGAACAACTACGGCTCGGCTCTGGCTGATGGCTGCTCTGCAGAAATAAGGACTCTGATTTTTCAGATATCAGAAATCCAGGTTTTTACATAAAAGCTCTTGATTTTTATATGTTTGCAGTAAATTCAAATTTACAATGATATGTAGGCTAATCCTATGAAAGCCAAATGAAATACATCTGTGAGTGTCTGGCCTACAGGACACCTCTTGTATCCCCCGCTCCTTCTTGCCTTTCAAGGTCCACTTAGCTACCACCTCCCCCAGGAAGCTGCCCATGATTGTTTCAGCTCCAGAGATGCTTGTGGCCCCTCACAGCCCCGCAGGGCTGATAATCCCAGACTGGAAGTGACAGGAGGGCAAATAGGGGGTTTGCTTATCCATTTCTCGTGCCTCAATCATAGGATTTGGCTCAGAGGGGGAGTTAATGAATGAATACTGCCAAATGAGTGAACGGACAACTAGCTCACTTGATCCCTCTGCCCTTATTTTGCAAATAAAACTGAGTCCCAGATAAGGGACATGACCTGCCAGGGTGGGATCTGGGGCCAGGGTCTGTTTACCGTCTGGCCTCTGTTTGTCAGCTGTCCCCCGAGGCTGGGCCAGGCTAGGCCAGCAGGAAGTATAAAGACAATTGCACAATCTTATCGAGTTATGCCATGGGAGGGTAGAAACAGGATCCTGAGCAGCTCTTGAGCATCTGGGTGGAGGCTGTTTGGGGGATGTTTTTCCAAGAACTTGCTAAGGTGACCCCAACTGGGGTCAGGGCAGAGCCAGACCCTAGAACTGCGTACCTCTGCAGGTGTCATGGCTGTGGGACAGATGGCATCCCAGATGGCAGGACTGACATTAGCAATCAGTCAAAGTGACAGCCAGTCCCCATAGGTTGTCCCTTCTGAGGGTTCTGACATGTTTCCTTTCAGCCATGGGGAGGGCAGATGGTACCGGGTTTGACCATCAGGGTTTGTGTTCAGATCTTCTATGCAAGGAAATTAGACAACATAGGAACCGGAGACTCCAGCCTCATTCCTCACTGTTGGAGATGGAGAATGGAGTCTCAGAGGTGGGAGGTGACTTGCCCTGAGGTCACACAGCAAGGAAGCCACAGATCTGGGACGTCTGGGACTTCAGATCAGAAGTCCTGACTCTGAGACCTGCACTGGCCAATGGCTTGAGTCCTCACAAGCCGTTCCTCACACCTTCTGGCCTACCTCAGTTTCTTAATCCACAACATGGGGAGAAAAATAGGATCTATCTCCAGAGGTTGTGAAGACGAAGCAAATGGGAGGAGCTAATGCTGTGTGACTGCACTGTGTAAAGCTACATAGAAGGCCACAAATATACAGCAACTGCCCTTCTAAGCCTCTAGCCTTGACAGTTTCTGGCTGTGGCTGTCTTTAAAGCCTCCAGGGTGACACAGCTCTCCATCAACACAACAAGAATGGTGATACCGAAGGGCTACTGAATGGTTCTTGTAGCCACTCCTCTATGTGTGACTAATTCATTTAATGCTTAGGCCCATTCCATGAGGTAGGTGCTGTTACTATCTCATCTATAGGATAAAGAAAGGAAGGCAGAGAGACGTCCACAGACATGCCCAGGGCTATACAGATAGAACATGGCAGGGCAGGGAATTGAACCGAAGCAGCTTTGCTCTGAGACACACTTCATAACCGCTACGTAACATGGCTCTCCTCGGCTGATTTGGAAGTCCTTCTCAATGTCTAACCTAAATCCCTTTTGTTGCAGGCTGTGCCTATTCACTAGCCCCTTCCTTAGACAAAGAAGAAAGTTGCTCCCTTCAACCCCCACTCTTGTGCTGAGAGGCCTCAATTCTTCAGCCCCTGTATCCTGACTCCCTGGGTCTTGCCATGCAGGTCAAGGGGGGCCAAACGGGAACCCTCCCCTTGTGCGTGTGCGTATGCGCACACATGCGGTGTGTGAGATGTGTGTGTGCGTGCATGCGCACACATGTCCACACAAATCCCCTTCAAAGAGGACTGGTGAGGACTGGTGAGGACTGCAGCACCCTGGGCTGGCCCTCACCTCCTCACTGGCCTCCCTGCCTCCTTTCCTTGTCATCTGCTGCCTCTGGGCTGTTTCCCAACACCCAGACCTGTAGAAGTAAGTCTGCTGCCTGAACCTGCTCCATTGCTTTCCTGCATTCCCAGACCATTCCCAAATCCACCCTCGCCCTACCTTTACTTATTTACTTATTTTGAGAGGGGGTCTCGCTATGTTAACCAGACTGGTCTTGAACTCCTGGACTCAACTAATCTTCCCATCTCAGCCTCCCAAAGTGTTAGGATTACAGGCGCGAGCCATCATGCTCTGTCTAAAATCTTTTTTTTTAAACAGTCTCTGTCGCCCAAGTTGGAGTGCAGTGGTGCAATCTCTGCTCACTGCAACCTCCTCCTGCCAGGTTCAAGTGATTCTCATGCCTCAGCCTCCTGAGTAGCTGGGATTACGGGCATGCACCACCACACATAGCTATTTTTGTATTTTTAATAGAATCAGAGTTTCGCCATGTTCGCCAGGCTGGTCTCAAACTCCTCCTGGTCTCAAGTGATCCTCCTGCCTTGGCCTCCCAAAGTACCTGGATTATAGGCATGAACCACCGTGCCCAACCTCGCTGCATCTTTCTGGTGCACTCTCTTTCCATTCTAGTATTTATTAAATATTTTCTTTTAAAATCATCTGGCTTAAAAAATTGGACCTCAGTCTAATCAAGCTTCCTGATCTAATTCCCAGTTAACAGGAACTACAGGTAACAGAGGAACAGCTTTAATGACATCATGAGGGAGGCAATCAGCCTAATCCTGAAAGTGGGACATGCCACAGGCAAATTTGTTCCTTCAACAAATACTGCAAAGATGAAAAAGGAAGGGGAGCCTCTAGGTAAAAGGATACTTACGAGACACGTGCATGGTGTGGATCTTGTTAGGGCCCTGATTTGAACAAACCAGCTGTAAAAAGACATTTCTGGAGACCCTTTGGGAGAGCTGAACATGAAAAACAGCATGGAGTGGGTGGAAGAAACTCAAGCATAAGGCGCAAGCTGTGCCATACAGTCGTGGGATTCGCCTTACAACTCCGAGGTTCACCTTCACCAAGCAGCTATCTTCACTTCCACACATATTTCACACTTTCAACAATCAGAAGCTAAAAGCAATGCACAAATTAATACATTGGTTGGATTTCACCCCTGAATACATTTATTTTAAAAGGAAACCTTATATCACTCCTTTAAATGGAAAACTAGGATCATCTGCTGTAAGTAGAAGGTTACCATGAAAACAAGACAGTGTTATTGAGTTTCACACAGATACTGTTTCCTGCCAAAGATGCTGGGCTTAAAACCTGCCCCGTTTTTGTTACAAAGAAGCCCAGGGAGAGAACTGAACTCACTCTTACCTGGACCCACCTTTCTGGGAGCACTGGCCTACAGGTAAGGGCCACGCAGCTCATTTTCTCTGCCACATGCTTCTCCTTTATCAGGGAATGGTGGTGACAAGCCTGGGGGCAGGGACAGGTCCACCCCAGCTGGTAGACAAGGGCCCCTGCCTACAGCAGGGAGGGGCTCAGCTGGGGGACTCGGCCTCTGCAGAACCTTGGGGCTTTCTTCAACACGCAGTCCAGAAGCTATACGGCTGGGTACAGATGAGGAAACCGAGGTCCACGGGGGAGCAGGACACTGCCCTAGATCTCCTGGCAAGTCCATGGGGTATAACCAGAAAGGACAAGACTCCAGGTTTTCTGACCTTTAGAACTGTGATCATCTAACCTTTCCCTTGTTCACAGATATTGCTTGAGAACCCACTGTGTGCCAGGCACAGGGCGCAGAGGGGCAGGAGTGACCAAGACAGACAGTCTCATGGAGCCGACATTTGCAGACAGGGGATGCAGGATAAAAACGCGAGCAAATGAATGAGATAATTTCCCAGGATGGTGAGGGTGACAGAGAAAACAAAACTGAGCGACGTGAAAGGTGAGGGGAGGGCGGCGCTATGCTAGACAAGGTGACGGGGAGGGCCTCTGTAAGGAGGAGACTCGGGCTGACACCTGAAGGACTAAGAATACGATGGAGGAGGTCTAGGGTAGAGAACTTCATGAGCATCTGCAGCCAGACCTCAGAAACCTCTGGCTCTGTTTTTAAAACTTTAGATACTGAATTAATTGCGGACTTACAGAAAAGTTGCAGGAAGAGTACAAAGAACTCCTGTATAGTCTTCACTCAGGTTCCCCACTTGTTACCATTGTATCCCATTTGCTTTCTCATGTTCTCGTTTCTCTACGCACACACATCTGTGCTCGCATACACACTTTCCCCCTGTAACTGAGAGTAACGTGTCCACCTCAAGCCCCTTACTCCTTCAAAGTGTCTTTCCTAAAGACAAGGACATTCTCTGGCATAATCACGGTTCGGTTTTCAAAATAAGGGCACTGACATTGACTCGGTACTACTCTCCAATCCTCACAGCTCATGCAGAGCTGCCAACTGACCTCATGCGGTCCTCTATGGAGAAACAACCCCTGATTCTTAAGCCTCTCACACACACATTCGAGGGCAATGTTCCCAGGAAGGCCTTCCAAGGAGAACACCCAGGCCGGCCCTGTGAAAGTGGGCAGCGCAGGGCAGCATGGGGGACGCTGTGCTGCCGTGACTTCCGCAGGCCGAGCCTGCAGGATGCGGATGGGCCAGCCCAGGGCCAGCAACTGTGCTGCACGGAGCCAGGTTGGAACCTGACACAGAAGGATAAATGTGCACCCCTAAAACACCAAAATAGCCCCTCATATTTTGAACCAAGTAGAAAAAACAAATAAAGCTTTAAAAATATTTTTAAAAACATTATATATAAAGCCCCACATTGCTCGATCTGTTCACATGTCCCTGTCAACCCTCATAAACCAGCTCTGCAGGGCACACGAGGGCCTCTGGGCCTGGAAACTGCAGTGCCTTTGGAAATGACCTCTCCCTTTACAATACTCACACGGTGTTGCAAGACAAACAACAGCCTGTGTTTATTTTAAAATTCAATATTTTGTTTACTTGGTTACTGAGTTTTTTTGGCACCCCTTAAATTCTGTGCCCGAGGTGAACACCTCACTTGTCTCACCCTAATCCCAGCCCTGACCACCAAACACCAGACACATGAGCTCTGGTGAGGGCACAGAACACGTGCCCAGACAGCGTCTCCTGACGAGCCCGAGGACAGGTCCTCGTGCCCACTTCACAGATGAAGACAGAGAGGCCCTGTATTGATTTGAAGGGGCATCCGTAACAAAACACCACAGACCACAGGGCTTAAACAACAGAAATGAGTTTCCTCACAGTTCTGGAGTCTGGAAGTCAGAGCGAGGTGAGTTTCTGCTGAGGCCTCTCTTCTTGGCTTGCATGTGGCTGTGTTCTCCCTGTGTCTTCACATGGCGTATTAGTCAGGGGTCTCCAGAGAAACAGAGCCAATAGGAGATGCATATATAGGTATATGTATGTATATACATTTTTTTAAAAATAAGGAATTGGCTCATATGATTACAAAGGCTGACAAGTCTCAAGATCTATAGTCAGCAAGAGAGCCAGGAGAGCTGAGGACTTAGCTTCAGTCTAAACGCCAGCAGGCTTGAGACCCAAGAAGAGCCCATGTTTCAGTCTGAGTCTGAAGGCAGGAAAATACCGACGTCCCAGCCTGTGGGCACCAGGCAGGAGACCCTCTTACTGATTACTGAGCCTTCTGTTCAATTCAGGCCTTTAACTGACTGGAAGAGGACCACCCAGGCTGGGGAGGGCATTCGGCTTCACTCGGCCCAATCCAAATGTTCATTGCATCCAGAAACGCCCCACAGACACACCCAGAGCAATGTGTGACCAGACATCCAGTCACTTTATGGCCTAGGCAAGTTGACACATGAGATGAATATGGTGTTCCCACTGTAGGCGGCCCAATTTCCTTTTCTTATGAGGGCATGAGGGCGCCAGTCAGATTGCATTAGGGCCCACCCTAATCCCCACATTAAAGACCTTATTTCCAAATAAGGTCCCATTCGGAGGTACTGGGGTTACGACGTCAGCAGATGAATTCAGGGAGACACTTTTCAGCCTGTGACAGGCCCTGCCGGGCAAAGGGCTCAGCTTGCAACCACTCAGGACCAGATGTCTCCCCACAGAGTCAACTGGGCAAGTGGAGCTCCTCAGGTTGGCATGATCTCCCCCCCAGAAGGAAGGACCTGTTCAACCAGGTGGCTGCCAAGAAACTGCTGAGGTGCAAACAGTCACTTGGGATGGATTCATCTCACATGCTAAATCCAGCAGTTACTAAGAGCAAGAAGTGTCTGTGGTGAGAAGCTAGTAAGGTCTCGACCCAGCAAGAACGCTTGCCCAAATCAAATCTCCATGAACCTAACACCCGTTTCCCACTTCTTGTCACCAGTGGGATCCTGCTAACACAGAAGGCAGCCAGGGAGGAGTAGAGGGCATAGTGAAAGACTGAGCCAGTGCAGAGCCTGCTGACACCTGCAACGCTTGCTTTAAATGCTCTCTGGATGGGCCCAGTGAGGATCTGCTGACTGAGGCCGGGCAGCCCATGACTCGCACTAGGAGATCAGCTGCTCTCTCTAAACCAGCCGGATTCGGCTCTGGATGCTTGATTCTCATTCCTTCACTGCACCTATTCTGCTGAGGACAAGTTTCTCAAGGCCCTGCCAGTTTGGTCAACCTGCCCCTCTGGGGTATTTCTCACCTACACCCGCACCTGAATCTCACCAGCCCAGCGGGAAGTGTTGGAGCTAATGCTCGCCATTGCAGGGAACACAGGCCCACATGCAGGTCCTGTCCGGCACACAGGCTCCCCTAACAGCATTCCCATGCCCCCAGGGACTGGCTTCTCCCCGACAGGGCACAGTGCTGGTGGGGTGGGAATTCAGAAACCTGTGCCCCACGGAAGCCCAAGGGTCCCTGGAGGCTCTATCCTGCTTTCTCCTCCTCCACTGACATCCCAGCACTGCCAAGGAGCAGGACAGGACCTGAACTCAGCCAGTGAAACTCTCCTGAGACTTGACAGCTTGAGTGGCGGCACAGGGCTGTAGGCTTCCGGGGAGCTTTGTTCACAGCTGTGAGCCTGCCCTTGGGGGTACAGAGTAGGCGCCCTGGCTCCTAATCCACTTCTCTAGCTTCCTGCTGGTCCCCTGAACTTCCAAGAGTGGCTCAGTAAACTCCCTTTTTGCTGTAGTTGGCCTGGGGCTATTTCTGTTGCCCTCCACCAAAGACTCCATCAGACACGAGGCACCATCTGCACATCCTTCTCAGGACTCTTCTGCCAAGGACACTGTCTTCCCTACGTGGACGTGACAAGTCCTCCTCATCCCTCAAGACCCATCTCAGCTCTACAACTCTTAAGAATCCTCTCCTGCTTCCCCAGCTGAAATGATTGCCCCCTCTCTTGAATAATCACCACACTTATTTCAACTGACTCCATTAAGGAAAAGAAAACCCACCATTGATTGAATGCCACTGGATCCCAAGTGCCCCCACACCTGTTAGGTCCTCTTCCCAACCCCAGGATGCTGAGGGTTAGAGTGGAGAAGTGATTTGCTATTGTGGCAGATTCTATTTCCAAACATGGCTGCAATCTCATCTCCTGTCCCACATGCTCTGCCAGAACCTTGCCACTCCCGATCAGGCGTAGAGTTTAAGTCCCTCACCATGGGCTTGGGCAGCACTTTTTTGACTGTCCTGGTGAAGATCATGCCACAGAAGTGATGCTGTGTGTCTTCTGAGGCCTAGTCATAAAAGGTGGCCGTTTCTACTTGGCTCTCTTTCGCTTGGATTGCTCGTCCTTGGGACCCCCGCGCCATGTTGTGAGGACGCCCAGGCCACATGGAGAGTCCTGTGCAGGTGTTTTGGCTGCCAGCCCTGGCTAAGGTCTCAGCTGTCAGCCAGGAGCATCTGCAAGGTGAGGAAGGGAGTGAGTGGCTGGGTGGTTGAGGGGGCAGGTAAGGCTTCCTAGGAATCCAGCCCCCGGTCTTCAAAGCCCAGCTGACACTGAGTAGAGCAGACTCTGCCCAAGTTGCAGTTCTATGGGATTTCAAACCACTAAGTTTTGGGGTGATGTGTTACACCGTCATAACAACCGTGACAGTTATATGCAGTCAGAAAGCATTCATTAGTGTGGAGGAGACACAAGATAGTGTAGCTCAGTGGAGTTGGTCACCTGGGTTGATAAATTACACTCCATTTCTGTGACCTTAGGCTGGTCATCTAACCTCTCTGCTTTCAGTTTTTCCTTGTCTGAAATATGGAAAAAATAATAGCATTCATTTCACAAGGCTGTTGTGAGGATTAACAGAGATACTGCATGTAAAGCTACTTAGCACATATAAACACTCAAAGAAAGTAATAATAAATAAAAATAAATTGTTTAAAAAAGCAAATTATGAAAGGAACCAGTCAGACTGCATTCCCACTTCGCCTGACTTCAGAACTGCACTGTCCCCTCAAGCTACAAAGCCACCCAGGGTGCCCCCTGTAGAGACATTTCTTCCTGGACTGAACTTCCCTGGCCAATAGATGAGGCCCGGGGCATCAGCTGTGTGGGGGGTGCTCGACAGCCTTGGATGAGACCAGGAAGCTCGGCCAGCTTCCCAGGCTATGTGCTTGGAATCCCATCCACTGAGCTCCCTTACTGAGCCAGCAGTTTGGGGAGCTCATCCCAAAGTGGGTTTCTAGATGCTGTGTTTTCGAGATCCCCGGCCTCTGTTCTTTCTAATAGAAGCAATCTGTGAAACCTGCGCATCAGACCAGCTGGCACCTTATGTGATCAGAACTAGTCCCACATCCCAAACCAGACAATGGCATCCATGGTGTACTGAAGGTGACGTTGCAAAGTCAGTGTATGGGCAGAGTTCCTACCACTCTTGGAAGCCTCTTACTATGGAGGGCCTGGAACTACACAGACCAGGGGAACAGCACATGTGCGCCTCACCCTCCACTCCAGGATGCCTAGGGCTGCGTCGAGCTACAGGTGTGCCCCCATACCATTTACATGCTCTCCTCTCTGAATCTCTCTTTCTCTCATCTTTACATTAAAAAAAAAAAAAACACCTGGCTTTTAATAGCGAGTGTAGAAAGAATGTGGGGACGTGGGACTCTCACCCACTACTGGTAAGGCTACACACTGCCAGGGCCACTTTGGAAAGCAAGCTCACTAAGCCTAGGAAAGTTGAAGACACTCATGTGCCATCCTGGTACAAACCCTCCATAAATGCCCGCAGCCATGCACAAGGAGGCAGGGGCAAGGGCTCACTGCATCCCTGTCTGTAACATCGACAAATGGGACATCACCAAAATACACAAGAACAGGAGAGCAGATACTCAGACCGGGGCATGGCTGTACCATGAAATACTATACACCAATGAAAATGAATCAATGAGATCTATACATTGCAACATGGATGAATCTTACCAATAAAATGTTGACTGAAAAAACAAGCTGGCCGAGCTTCCTGGGCTCATCCAAGGCTGTCGGGCACCCCCCACACAGCTGATGCCCCGGGCCTCATCTATTGGCCAGGGAAGTTCAGTCCAGGGAGGAGTGGCTGTACAGGGGGCACCCTGAGTGGCTTTGTGGCTTGAGGGGACAGTGCAGTTCTGAAGTCAGGTGAAGTGGGAATGCAATCTGACTGGCTCCTTTCATAATTTGCTTTTTTAAACAATTTATTTTTATTTATTATTTCTTTGAGTGTTTATACGTGCTAAGTAGCTTTACATATGGTATCTTGAAGAGATATCTGCATACCCATGTTCATAGAAGCACTACACACAATAACAAACAGGTGGGAACAACACAAGTGTCCATTTGTGGATGAAAGGATCAGCAAAACGTGGTCCATACTTACAGTGGGGTATGATTCAGCCTTAAAAGGAAGGACATTCTGACTCATGCTACAACATGGATGAACCTTGAGACCACTCTGCTAAGTGAAATAACAAAATAACAACAACAAAAACATACTGTATTGATTCCATTCATATGGTAGAGCAGTGAAATTCATGGAGAAAGAAAGTAGAATAGTGGCTGCTGGGGGTGCGGGGGGAGTTAGTGTTTAATGGATACAGAGTTTGGGAGGATAAAAAAGTTCTGGAGATGGATGGTGGGAATGATTGCACAATAACATGAATGTACTTAATGCTACTGAATTGTACAATGGTTAAGATGGTGGATTTTAATTCTATGTGTGTTTTACCACAATTGAAACTTTTAAAAAAGCAACTAGAAGTTTATAATACTATGATCTAAAGTTTAAAAACATGTAAAACAATCTTTTGTGTTAACAACATTGTAAAAATGTACATGGCAACAGATGGATAAAGAAAACTTGGTATGTATATAAAACATGTGCATATATAAAAATATATATGTATATATAAATATATAATGTATATATGTGTATATATATAAATATAGATATGTGTGTGTATATATATGCATAAAACGAAGTACTACTCAGCCATCAATGATATCCAGCCATTTGCAACAACATGGATGGAACTGGAGGTCATGATGTTAAGTGAAATAAGCTAGGTACAGAAAAACAAAATATCACTTGTTCTCACTTATTTGTGGGATCTAAAAATCAAAACAATTAAAACTCATGGACATAGAGAGTAGGACAGTTATCAGAGGTTGGGAAGGGTAGTTGGGGGATAGAGGGGGAGGTAGGTATGGTTAATGGGTGCAAAAAATAGAAGGAATGAATAAGACCCACTATTGGATAGCACAATAGGGTGACTACAGCTAATAATAACTGAACTGTACATTTTAAAAATAATTGAAAGAGTGTGATTGGATTATTTGTAACTCGAAGGATAAATGCTTGAGGGGATGGATACCCCATTCTCCATGAAATGGGTATTTCACGTTGCATGCCTGTATCAAAACATGTCATGTACCCAATAAATGTATACACTTACTATGTACCTACAGCAATTTTAAAAAATGTGCATGGGAAATCTACACACCAAACAAGAGGGACTGTTTAGGCTTAGCTCTGGGGAAGCAGGGAGGGCATCAGATTTGTGGGGTGGCCCACAGGGGTGGTCCATCACATCACTAACAGCTTATTTTGGAAGCTGGGTGATGGGTATACTACTCTCCTCCACATTTTCTTCCCACCTAAACTATTTCATTAACCAAAGTACCCTGAGGTCAGCTGGGCTCTGGCAACTTGGGAGAGGGCTCACTGCCTCCCATAATGGCCTTTGGGCCAGAGCTAAAGAGTCTACAGAGGCACCTCCCCGCAACCAAGGCAGAACGCAGAGGCGCCCCGTGAAGCTTTCTTTCCACACCGTGAAGCTTTCTTTCCGTTTGCTAGCTGAAATAAGCGGCTCCGCTCCTCCCCCTGCCCCAGCCTCTGGCAGAGCTCCAGGATTATTTTACATTAATTTAAGATCACTAATGAAGAATAATTAACAGCTTTGAGGGAGCCTGGCACACCCTGTGTTTAGAAGTGGTTAATTATGCATTGTCTGCAAAACACCCCTTTCATGCTCTTAAGTTTGGGATCGCTGTTTTAAACAACGGAATATGGCATCAGGCAAAAAGCCAAGTGGCTCCATTTGCACAGCCTTCCTGGGGAAGGGTCCATTTGGGTGAGGACAGCCACTTGCAAAGCCCCTACTAAGTGCTGTATATTCAGTGTTTTCCTAGCGTTTACCCTTGAAATCCTCACACAAGGGCGAGAGGTGAGCTAAGCATCCTTCTTCCCATGTTACACAGCTGTGGAGGAAAAGTGACTTTTCTAAGCTCCCTGCCACAGTGAGGTCTGACCACAAAGTCTGAGTTCTTGCCCACCTGGCTGATGCATCATCATTTCTGGTCGACAACTGCTGGAAAGATGACTGCCCCCAGCCCTCAGCATGCCATTTGCCAGGGTGGACAGCTGGAGCTGCTCAGCTGGCAGCATGCAGCCTCTACAGCTGGACCCCCTGGTTAAATCCCAGTAGCACCACGGACTGGCCATGAGCCTTTGGACAAGCTACTTCTCCCCGTGCCTTGGTTTCTTCACCTGGAAAATGGAAGAATCATGACTCCACTTCGCGGCATTAGTGCGCAGAATTGGTGCTTAGAACGATGCCTCATGTGTAACAGACACTCACTGAGCTTCACTGCCCCACCTTCCTTTCTAGCTCTTCCCCTGACACACACCTAGGCTTCAGCCTCACCTCCGATCATTTATGCACCATGCCAGGCTTGGTCCCACCCCCATACGTTTGTTCATGCTGTTTTCCACCCACAGTGCCCTCCCCTGTCTGGAAAATTCCAACTCCCATATCTAGGCCCAGATGAGATGCCGCCTCCTGCAGGAAGCCTTCCAATAAGACCTCTCTCAGACTGCTGGTACTTTGTGCACCCTCTATTTATCCCCCATTCTTAACATTCATGAGTTGTTAACAGGTCTTTTCCCTTTGTAGGTTGGGAGCTCCTCAAGGATTAGTCTCATTTGTCTTTGGAGCACAGTCAGGGCTTAAGAACAAGAGTACAGGCTCTGAGTAAGAACCTCCATAGGTCAGGGGAGGGGATAAAGGGCGCTCTCACGGGTTCCTCCTAGAGCCTGAACCAGGCCTCTCACACTTGGACCACGTGGCCCCCAGAGTGTGACTCTCAGCTTGCCACTTGCTTGCTAAGATCCTTCATGGGCTCCCCGCTGAATGCAGGACAAGGACAAGGCCCAGGCCCTGGTACCCCTTCCCAGCTCCATGACCTCTTGCCATGACCCGAAGACACCCTTCCCTTTTAAAGCCTCTGGGTTTTTCCCACGTGGTTTACCCTCTGCCTGGAACACCTGTGCTCCCCATCTCAGCCCAGCAAACTCCTCCAGACACTTCACCACCTGGCTCAGCTGTCAACTCCTCCATGAAGTTCTCGCACCCAGCCCTGCTCCTCTGTCAAGACTCTGACCATGACTCGTGCCTGGCCAGCTGAGCCCTGTGGAGCAGGGTCTGTCCCTCATTTGTCCCTGCCAGGCCCAGGACTGTGGTGTCTACATGGCCTGAGACTGTAGACATTCAAGAGAGATTGCATCTCGAGACAGGAAAGACGGGTCAGATCCTGTGGCCACTCTTCTGCAGTTGCCTGCCCTCTGGTTTTATTCTGCTCACCTGTGCACAGGGGCTTCAATGCTTCTTTTGCAGGAGGGATGAGGATGAACAATTAAGTATATGAAGTGCCCCACCGCGGTAGACACTGAATCACTGACAGCTGGATGTGCCCTCCTGAGGCCACGTGAGCAAGCCTGGGGGCAGGGGTCGGGTGAAAGGCTGTACCACGGCGCTCAGGGCCCACTGGGTGTCGGGCTCCTCTCTGATGTGGCTTGCACTAATCAGACGCAGGACAGGCCACTCTTGCTGGCACCCTCCCAAGAGCAGGGACTTCCTTTCACAGCAGCAGGGGCTGCTGTGAGACCCTCTGTGCCCTCCCCCTTTGGAGAAAGCCCACTGGAAGGGAGAAGAAAAGCTCCCACACTTTCCCAGAATTGCTCGTATGCTAATGGCCGCAGACTTCACAGAGTGTGAAATCAGGAAAAACTAATTCCCTCAGAATAGACGGGACAATTCCTTCCTCTAGGTCTTTAATAACACGCTGTTCAAGGTGACCATGGCGACGGCTCCACGATGATCTGCTGGCCCGGATGCAGGTCTTTCTTGACCAAGGTGTGCACTGGAAGAACACACATGCTCGGAAGAAGCTGCCGGGGGTATGAACATTCAGGCTTGGGTGCCTGCAGGCCCTGTCACCTCAGTGAGCAGTCCTCAAATCCATGTCATCGAGTCCGAATCCCTACAGATGGGAAACTGGCTCAAAGAGAGAAAGTGACTCGCCCAAGATCGCACAGCCAGGAAAGGGACTGAACTTCGGTCTCCTGATCTCCTGACCAGGGGACCCCCAATTCTGCCTCCCCAAACCTGTGCTTAGGGAGGAGGCAGGCCAACCCCTGAGTCATCCAACCCACGAGGTCGGAGCGAGTGTGCTGGGAAAGGGCAGGCCGGGACCCCGGATCAGTGCAGCTTCCCTGCCTAGGGCTCACCCCAGCAGCACGGAACAATGAAACACAGTGCCTGGCCTCAGAGCAGTCCAGGCTGACTCTTTCTCTGCAGAAACTCTACCAGTTTCGGGCCAGAGGGAGAGGAAAGAACAGTTAAGCCCAGTTGCAAAGTGAACCACGACAAATGCCACCACTGGTCTTGGCCAGTGGCGGGGACCCTCCGCCAAGATGAGGAAGCCCTGCAGTCGGGCAGGCTCAGAGCGAACTTTCCCTCTGGGCCCCGTTGCCCTAGCGGCCAAGGCTCTCCCCAGAGAGTCGACTTACCTTTTGTAGGCTCCATGCAGGGGCTGTAGGCACAGGAACTGCCAGTAATCCAGGCAAAAGGCCTTGAACTTGAGCATTTTC
Source organism: Trachypithecus francoisi (assembly GCF_009764315.1). Classification (NCBI taxonomy): domain Eukaryota; kingdom Metazoa; phylum Chordata; class Mammalia; order Primates; family Cercopithecidae; genus Trachypithecus; species Trachypithecus francoisi. The sequence goes on from NW_022681453.1 coordinate 57,074,859, forward strand.
ACCTTTTGGTCTCCAGCTGGACCACGGTAGCGTCTCCGCGGAGACACGGAGAGGGGCTGGTGGGAGGTGGAGAACCGGCTGCTTCGGCCCGCCCTGGTCCCTGCCACGGCGGCCCCCACTCACATGGCCCAGCCCGCCCGGCGCGGCTTGTACAGTACACGCCTCCAATACAAAGAACAGCCAGCACAAAAGCCTAGCAACTCATTCATGCAGCTCGCCCGGCCCGGCTCATGCTGCTGCTGTCTCTGTTAGCTGGTGCATCTGAGGGCTTCCCTGGGGGTCCCTGGGACACACCAAGGCAGCTCTGGCTGTATCAAGTTGCGGGGGCCCCCAGCCCATCATCCTGGGGGGCCTGGATGCTAGGGTTCCTGATGGTGGCTCTGCAAGTCTGTTCTTCCATTCAGGCCCTGGGGCTCTGGGTGGTGGGGCCGGCACCGGCTGGGCAGTCCTGCACCCGCCTGACTGGCCCAGAGTGGCTGAGGCCAGGAAGACCCAGGGAAAGCAGGTAGGGAGGGGGCCAGATGACAGGCAAACACTGGCCTCTTTTGCCAGATAAATTACGTTTGGCGGAATCCCTGTTCAGCCTGTGCGAGGGAAAACTCACCATGTAGCCACATGGTGCTTGGGGTGGGGGCAGCTGGGCTCTGAAAGGCAGGCAGAGGAAGACTGACAGGGTCGCCCAGCGCCTGCTGTTGCCTGGGTGACGGGGACACATTGATAAAATCTAAAATGGAACCGCTATGAGAGCCGCTCATTGGCTGCCGGCAGGGGAATCCTGTCGCTAACCAGGGAGGGGAGCGGCTGAGCTGCCGGGCCACAGACAACCAGGCGCGTTGTTGGGCAGAGGGACCCCAGGCAGAATGGGTGGCCCCACGGGCCAGGGGACCTGGCAGTCACAGACAATAGGAGAGGAGGCCCCGGCCCAGCCTCACCTCTCCCCTCATATCTCCTGGGATCTGGCTGGTCCCAGCGTCTGCTCCAACCCTCCCATGGCCCGTTCCCCACATACCAGCCACCCGAAAATCTGAGGCTCTGGCTCCCAGATACACTGGCCACCCACACCCCCGTGAGTCCGGCACGCCGTTGGGTTCCATGCAGTCTGCTCTCGGGCGCGCTTCCTGCAGCTCCGCTCCTCCTCGTCAGTCAGGTCCCACTCCAGTACCTCTCCTGTCTAAGCTACAGCAGCCCAGCCCCCTTCAGTCACTATCCCGTCTGATTCTTTCCACGGGACAGCCCATTCTCTGACAGGATCCTGCTTTTGCATGTTTACTTGTTAACTGTCTTTCTCCTGACTACAAGCAACTACTTCAGGGCAGGGGCCCATCTCTTTTAAGGGCCGATCCACTACAGGGGCTCGATAATCATTTGCGGAAGGAAGGATCTTGAATAGTGTGTGAAAGGCTGAGGCACCACACTCACCCCCTCTGGCCACTTTGGGGCCCACGTTTGCACAACCCGACATCGTTTGCAAAGCTGTGGTCACATTCCATTCAGACGAGGAGGTCTTCCTACCTCTCCACTCCCCGTCAGATGAAGAAACAGAGGCACAGAGAAGACCCCATCCCCAGAGGTGTGCACATAGAGCCCAGGAGCTGCTGGCCAGGAGGGATGACATCCAGGCCGTCGGATGGGAGCTGGGGCCACAAAAAATACAAGACTCTGTGTGCTTCTAGCAAGGCTGCTCGGCTTCCAAGGGCCAGGCTGGGAACCAGAGGCCTGATTCCACCCCATGCAAAGCCAAAGAACAACGTCTCCCACCTCAGGTGGCATTTTCTCAGTGTCATTAGCAAAAATGCTGCTTCTAGAGCAATGGTTCTCCACCAGTGGCATCTTGGTCATCCCCTTGCCACAGGGACATCTGGTAATGTCTGGAGAAATTTTGGTTGTCACAAATGGGGAGAGAGTGCCAGCATCTAGTGGCATTTAGATGTCACTAAACACCTTACCATGCACAGGACAGCCCCCATACCAGAGAATGGTCCTGCCCAAAATGTCAGTAGTGCCAAGGTTGGGAGGACTTGTCTGTAGTCACTTTCCCTTGGAGGCACCCATCCTGGATGGCTGCAGAGGGAGAGCTTTCCAAATGGCTGGGTCCAAGCCTCCTACAGTACAGTCAGGGAGTGCGAGGCCAGAGGTAAAGGGGGACGCCCAGTGTCATTGTAATGGACCTAGGCTGGATGCAAGACACCCCACTTGGGCTGATAACTGGGGGCGGGCAAGGGAGACACGATGTGCCGAGTGTGATGCGCTTGTTTGGCAAGGTAGCACAGGCGGGGCCAGCAGCCCTGAAGTGCTGCCCACTCCTCCCCCACCCCCCCACCCCCCAGAGAAGGACATTAGCTTCCCTCTCACGATTGTGGCAGAGGAAGCTGGCTGTGCCTTTGAAAGGCGGCAATTACTGGCTGGGACCTTTGTTTCTGAATTCCTAGGCTGTGCACAGGCCTCTAGAATGTCCGAGGGTCGGGATTCTCAGAAGCTTGCCCCCAGTAGCAGAGCTGTGCTTCCACTGCACAAAAAGGGCACAGAGTTACGGTAGCAGTGGGGGTCCTGGGCCCTAGTCCTGGACCTGGCACCAATGCTCTTCTGGTCTCTAGATCTCAGGTATCCTCATCTGTGAAAGGGGAACATTGATCCTGGCCCTGTCTGTGTCTGAGGCTGCTGTGAGGGTTGGGAGTCAGGACGCATGCCAAGGCAAGATGGCAGGGATGGGGCAGGCCCCACTTAGCACCTGCCTCCTGGCCACTCCTCCAGGCATGCTCTACCCCAGGGCCTCTGCACCACTGTTCCCACCAGGCTGCTGGGATGCTCCTCAACCCTCCTGTGCTTCCAGGCCCAGAGGCCTTCCCTGGCCACCCTCCCATCTCTGTCTATTCCCTTCACCTGGATTTATTTTCTCCATAGCTCTTGTCACCACTTGACACGTTATGCTAAAAACCAATTTCTTTGTCTGCTTGCTACCTGTGCTCTTGCCTGCCACAGATGCTCTGTGAAGGTAGCAGAACGCTCAATGACGGATCCTGAGTGCCCGACACCCGCAGGTGCTCAGGAAATATGGCAGAATGCAGAGGCTCCTACAGCCTCCACTCTGACCCCTGCTCTGTCCTCCAGGGAGTGAGGCACTGGGGCGTTGGCTCTGAGGTCAAGTGTGACTCCATCCGATGGAGGGCTGTGCAATGAGACCCGAGTGGGCAGGGCCACAGAACCTGCTCGGACCCACACATCCTAGAACAAAGAGCCCCATCCACCCTCCCTTCATGCCAGAACTTTCCTGGGCTGGCCTCGACCAGGGCACCTGACTGACCAGCCGGCAGAGTGGACAATGCAGACAGAGCTGCAGTGGTGGCCATGGCATGGGTGAGTGGTGCAGAGGCCAGGCTCAGCCCCTACAGGAGCCTCCTCAGCCTCCTTCCCTGGGGTCACCCTGACACAGGCACCCACAGGCCTGCTGGCACCCTAGGCCAGCCCGTCAGGGGTGAGAGTGTGTATACCAGTGTGAGCCTGCAAGCACATATGTGTCAAAATGGGGGCTGTGTGCCCATGTGCAGAAGTGACAATGCCAGAGTCTGACTACAAGAAGAACTGGGTGTGGGAATGTTCTGGAGCGTGTATACGTGTGTGCATGTGAGACTGTGCAATGGGCATATGAGGAGCTGTGAGTATGAGGGCAGGGAGTGTGCTATGGTGTTGGGCAGTATTCACACCAGGATACCCAAATGTTCAAATCCCGGCTCTGCCCCCGCAGTCTCGAATCCTGAGCAGGTGACGTCTGTGGAGTGGGCTAACAATAGCCCTGACTTGCTGGGTGGCCATAAGGATTGTCAGCTTTCACTAAGCAAAGGAAGTACTGTTATGATGCTATGTGGGTGTGACTGTGGAGTGTCCGTGCAGAGGATCAGGTGAGTGTGTGAGCGTGTTGCTCATGTGTATACACGTGTGTACCATTTGGCTCTGCATCCTCCAGGAGCGCACGCGGCGGGGCTGCCAGTCCCCAGCTGGCTCGGGGAAGCAGGGCCCAGATGGCCACTCCCTCACTCCCTGCAGCCCAGAGTTTCAGAGTCGGTCACTCTGACATCTCCTTTCTGTATAGCATCTGCTGCAACCCTGACATGTGGGGCCCAGTCCTTGGTTGCTGTCTCCAAGGACAGGGCCTACTACCTTGTGAGTCTCCTTTTGGGCTTGTTCAAAAACCCCCTCTCACAGAAGCCAAGCTCTTTAGCAGGATGAAGCTCCCTCCCAAACCTCCCTCAACTCCCCTCCTCCCTCTCCATGCCCCAGCCACATCCACCCTGCACAGGTCCCCACACAGGGTCCTCCCTTCCAGGACGACTTGTTTCCCACCCCAAACAGGGGACCAGTCAACTTCTAGTCACCTCTACAAAGCAGTACAGATGTCCCCTCCTCCCCAGTTCACATCGATGCACCGAACACAGCTCTCTAAGTCACCCCCACTGCCAGGACAGGCTGCCTGTCACTTGTCTTTCTTGCCCATGAGACTGGAACAAGGATCTGCTGACATCCAATCCAGGGAGCTTTCCTCTAGGCGCAGTCTCCAGTATTTTGTGTGTGTGTGTGTGTGTGTGTGGTGTGTGTGTGTGTGTGTGTGTGTGTGTGTGTGAAAACAGAAAATGCTCTTTTTGGAAGACATTAAGATACAAAGCACACAGAAGCAGAGACCCTCAGACACCCTGGCTCCCACCAAGCGCAGCTGCACACCAATAGAAACCCTCAGGCTTCTCCCCTGGGCTGCAGCCTTGGTCGTCATGGGAACTGCCGGCTGCAGGCTGGTCCTCGGGAGACCCACCAGCCTTGGATCTCAGAGGAACTATCAGCTGCAGCCTGATCCTCCGAGGGGCCTTCCGCTGAGCTCTGGTCTTTGGGGTAGGAACTTGGACTGCAGTCATGCTCTTTGGGGGGACCTTGATTTGAGGGGAAACCACTCCAAGCTGTAGCAGCTCTCAGGGGACATGTCAGTAGTACTGTGGTCCTTGGGGGAATTTCAGGGCCAAATGGTGGAGCTAATTTCCCCTGATGGGCTCCTAGAGGCCCGCCTCTGGGTGCAGATGGACAGTGGGGACCTACGGAGATCCTGGGGCAGGCTGGGGTGGACGGCAAGACAGTACCTGTAGCGGTCAGTTGAGAGGCTGCTTCCGGTGTCCAGGGAGCTCCTGAGGTGGCAAAAGCGAGACAGGGTTACTTATGGTCCTACACACAGCAAACCCCTTGGGGGCCATGTCCACTCAGGCCCCAGCAGGTGGTCCCAGGACAGGTCCTGGGGCAACTGAGCAGCCCTGGGAGGAGTGTCTGCCCCACATGCAAGAAACCATGTGCTTTCCTTCCCCCTGCTGGGTCAATGGAGAAGCTGCCTTGTCTCTAGCCCACGGCAATGTCAAGTCCCACTGCCCCTTGTTCAGATGGGGAAACTGAGGCTCAAGGAGAGGAAGCACAGTGAGCAGGGTTAAAGGTCCTCTCTGGCTGCCCCAGACTTAACCTCGGGTATGTTTGACCTGAGCCACCATGCTCCTTCCCCAAAGAGCCCTGCACCAGGAATCTCAGCAGACCCATGGGTTTGGGCCCACCCAGCCTCCATGCCGCGAGCCCAGGGGCCCTGGAGCCCTGATTTCCTGCCCAGAGACTCAGCGTCCAGCTCTGGATCTGGGCCCAGGAGCCTGGGTCCTGCCTCCTGCCTTTGACCAAGTTCGGTCTGTGCTATGGGGTGTGGGCCTGGAGCCAGCCCAACCAGGATCACATCCCACCTCCATCCATGACTAGCCATGGACTTGGTGCCTGTCCCCTCACCTCTCTCTGCCTCAGTTTCCTCATGTGTAAAATGGGAGTAGGAAAGCAGATCTCTCACAGGGCAACTCATGCATCTGAAAGGACTGTCCCTGCTTTGCCTGGCAGCACACCCCACCTCCTACACCTTCAGGGCATGGCGTGATGCTTTCCTAGAGGCTGGGACCCCATCCCAGCAACACTGCCTGTACCTGCCCACCTGGGGCGCATCCGCTATGACACAGAACTCATCCCTAGAGACCGTGCCCTTGGAATACCCTCTCCTCCAATGCCACCTGCCTTCCTGCATGGGGCACCCACACCCCCCATCGCTGCCTCACACGCTTCTCCTAAGGCCTTAGAAGTCCACGGCACAGGCCAGGCCTGGGCCTACGTTTGGCCACAGCGGAGTCTGATATTCTGGGCCCATGCTGGGTGCCTGCCATGGGTCATCCCAGCTTTAGCCTCCGTTTCCCTACTTGCTCTCGTACAAGAGCCCTGCTGGACACACTCCTGGAAGGAGGCTGACCTTCCTTCCCATGTCCCATGCTGGCCTGTGATTCTGCTACTTTCTGCCTAGCTACCATCATAGCCACTGGGAGATCCCATGTTCAGCAGATTCGAATCCCCAATGCCAGGCCCTGCTCCACACGCCATCCCTTAGGGACGTGAGCGTCCATAAGGGTGGGAGCGTCCATAGCGCAATGCCTCCTTCTTCTCCAGCCCCAGCATAAGAGGCCGCAGGTCTCTTGAGCCAGAACCCACCCAGGGCCACACATGGTGGGCTTAGCAGCTCTACCTGTGTGCCAGTCATGCCTTGCCAAAACTCATGAAGAAAAGAAGACATGAGGGGCGGTGCCAGGAAGCCATGAGCTCACTTCCTGGACTGGTCACAGTCCTGTGCCCCTTGAGCCAGAACCCACCCAGGGCCAGACATGGTGGGCTTAGCAGCTCTACCTGTGTGCCAGTCATGCCTTGCCAAAACTCATGAAGAAAAGAAGACATGAGGGGCAGTGCCAGGAAGCCATGAGCTCACTTCCTGGACTGCTCACAGTCCTGTGCCCAATCTGGGATGGGCAACAGGTTTTATAGGAGGGAGAGCTAGCGGGGTGGCAAGCAGGCCTTCCCTTCCTTCCAGTGCCAGAACCCACACTGGGTATGGTAAGGAATTTTGGGCTTCAGGGAGTCCTGGATTTGGACAAGAGGACCCAGCCCTCCATCCCCCAGCCTGGCCACTCAGCTGCACACCAGCCACATGAGATGATAACAATACAATGCGACAAAGATACCGCAAAATGGCACCAGGTTCCTGGGCCCCACAGGCAGAGCCTACTGTTCCCAGGCCCAGGGCTGCCCTGCCACAGCCACAGAGATTCAACTCCCCAGCTCTGATCTCACTCTGGCCACATCATGACAAACATAGCAATATCTTCACCTACTGCAGGGTGCCCACCTCGGGCTATGTGTTCTTCCCACACACTTCCTCATCCAGCCCTTGCATTAACCTTATGAGGTGCATGGAATCATGCTCCCACTTCACAGAGGCTGAGGTGTGGCTCAGGGAGACCCCATACACAGAACACCATTCCATTCTCTGCTTCCTTATCCAGACACAAACTCCTATTCACCCTTCAAAACCCTGCTCAAATGTAAAACCCCTTCTCTGTCTACCTTGCACCCTCCCTCAGCAGACTCCTTTCTTCCTTCTTCCTTTCCTGTCTCCCTCCTTTCCTTTCTTTCTTCTCCTCTCTCTCACTTCCTTAATAATAGCAAATATTTTTTGAGCAGTTAATAAGTGGCAGGAGTGTTAACACTTCACAGGTATTAACTCATTGAGCCACGCAACAGAGGTACAGTTACACCCTACATGCTGTGGTACATGGGTCCAAGGAATTGAGCTGTGTGCAATACTCTCTCTCCAACCAGAGAGTACGGTCGCTGAAGTCCGCATGTGAAGACGGGAAACTGTCAGATGGATGCAACGTGCCCCGCAGGCCTGCTGTGGCTCAGTGCTGAACCCCACAGTAGGCAGTGGCCCCTGCCTGCCCTCTCCACTTCTCCCCACCTGTGTCACTGCCCCCACTCCCCACCCCGGGAAATCCTCTGTGGCCTGGAACACTCAGCAGTTCCTCCCACCAGCTGCCTTGGTGCCCCGCCCCTCCAAGACAGTATAGCTAGGAGTGGCTCTGAATGGAGATCCTCCCTCTGTCAACCGCCCTGTTGGGTCCAAGTTGTCTGCAGCCTTGTCCAGCCAAGACTGAGGCCTTGTTCTCCCTGCCGTCCTTCTTCATCACTCAGCACAGCAGTGCACAGGCCAGGAACAGGCCCCAGTAAAAAAAGCCCAGATTGAGGGTGCACAGGGTCCCCAGAGAGACCCTCAGCCCAGCACACCTGAATTTGGAACCAACCCCAACTGGTGTGTGCCCTGGGAATAGCAATGATAGCACCCACCTCCCAGAGCTGTTGAGAATGAGACAGCGCCCATCAGTGCCCATAAAGTAAAAGGGCTTTGCAAACCAGAAAACGCCATTGCATGCATATTTGAGATACATCGTTATTATCACTACATAGACCAGTGTATATTGAGATGTAAGAGCTTAAAGGTTAACACATGAGTTCTAGAGCCAAGAGGGCCAGGGTTCAAATCCCAGCTGTGCCACCTACTAGTTGAGTGCCCTTGGGCAAGTTAACTAACCTCTCTGTGCCCCATTTTAGTTTTTTCATCTGTAATGTTTTGGGAAGATTAAACAGGTTAATACATTTAAAAGGCTTAAAACAGTGCCAAGAACAGAGTCAGCATTCCATAAAAGCTAGCTCTGACTAGGACAGGACTCAAAAGATTTGTATGATATTCAATATACCTTATATTGTATTATATTACATATATTCATGTGTGATACCAACAACATACAAACAAAATATAAATGTTATAATAACATGCACACATATTTTTTAACACATTACCTCTATGTTAATAGATATTTGTTATATATATAAATATATGAGTCTCATTTTATATATGAGGGCACTGGGGCTCAGGGAGGTACAGCAACGAGCTCAGTGGCACCCAGTTTCCCTAAAGGTTTGCCAGCCCCAAGTCCAGAGCTCTGTCCACCTGCTGGAGCTGCGTCGCTTCCCCTGCGTCACCCCCGGGATCTTTGGGGGATCCTGGTCCAGGCTCATGGACACAGAGCTGCCTGTCAGCTGGGCAGGGGTCCAGTCCCTCCTCCATCTTTCGCCTCTGGCTCAGAGACAAGCAGCCCTTTCCAGCAATGTTGAGTGAGGTCCCCCTCCCCCTCTGTCCCCAGCCCCACTTCACAGCCTCCTGGGGAGGCTGCTTCCTTTCCCTTTTCAGAACCAACTGGTTGCCCCAGGCCTACACCCTGGCACTGCTTCTGAACAGCACCCGACTATTGATGCAAAGTTCAAGAGTAGGAAAAAGTGCTGGCTCTGTGCTGCACAAAGTCAGGAGAGGGCCCCTGGAGAATGGGCTGTGACTGGCAGGAGCACCACAGGGATCTTGGGGTGTGATCTGTTCTGAGGTCGGGTGCTGGTTACATGAGTGTGTTCAGTTTGTGACAATTCTACAAGCCATATGCTGATGAAGGGTGTATTTTTCTGTACATAGATAATAATTCAATATCAATTAACACAAAGACAAAAACCAAACAGTCTGCCTCACGTTCAGTCTCCAGCACCAGCCTGGAGCAGCAGAAGCCCAGGCCTCAGGCTCAGCTGGAACTGGTGGTCATCCCCTTTCTTGCACAGCACTTGCGTGGCCTTGGAAACCTCCCTCCCTGCTTCAGTTTCCCTCTGCTAAATGAGGAAGTGGTCAGTGTTTCTATCCTGGCTGTAGGGTAAACACCCTGCGGTGCTTTTAAGAAATATGGACGCTTAGGCCGTAATGCAGACCAAGTTCCTGCACCTAGGGCTTTAAAAAAAAAAACTGCTTATTTTGAAATAACCATAGATGTACAGAAAGTTCCAAATAAAAAGTACAAGATCCTGTGTGCCCCTCCCCTAGCCTTTCCCAGAGATAACATCTTGCACACCTGCAGTACACCATCGATGCTAGGAAAGCCACAGCCCACTGGGCCTATGGGGATTTCACCAGTTACACACGCCTGCATGTTCCTGTGATACCCACTCCCCCAGCTCTGTGTGGCCCCCATGATGATCCAGCACAGGGCCGTCTCCTCACCAGGCTCCCTGGGCACCCTCCATAGCCCCCTTGCCTCTTCCCACCAGCCCTCATCCCTGGCAACTGCCCATCTCTTCTCCATCCCCATCATATTTTCATCTCTCAAGTGCCACACAAATGGAATCATCCAGTGTGCCACTTTTTAAGACTGGCTTTCTGCACTCAGCCCCATGCCCTCTGCATTCAGTCACACTTGGGTGTGGAGGGTCCGCTCTGCCTCTCTGCTGAGCAGTGCTCCCCAGCATGGCTGGGACAGTGTACTTAACCCTTCACCTGCTGAGGGCATCTGGGCAGTTTCCGGTTTGGGGGCTGTTATGACTAGGACTGCCGCAAGTCCTAGTCATAACAAGTCCTTGGACCGGTGTTTGTGTAGACGCAAGTCTTCATTCTCTGGAAGAAACGCCCAAGAGCCCAGCTGGTAGGTCATATGGTGTGTTTATGATGAGTTTTAAAAGAAACTGCCAAACCATTTTCCAGCATGGCTGTACCACACTCCCACCGGCAACAGGTGAGTGATCCAGTTTCCCCGCAGCCCACCTGGCATTTCACGTTGTCCCTTTCTATGTTAGCCATTCAGACAGACGTACACGCTGCCATGTCTGTTTTTTTTTTTTTAAATGAAAGTTCTCACATATTTATTACTGAACACAGCCAACCAACGCGTTCATAACATATTCAGAGAGAAAAAATACATTCCCAATAAAACATGTCCAACTCTCCAGATAGTGGTGACATTTTCAGCTTGATTTGGCAACATGATTGTGACCCTGAGATAGCACCAATATGTGTGCCACCTCAAGTGTAATTCTTTATAGACCCAGCTTGGTTCTTCTCCAATGTCTCCTTTTGGAGTTGTGCCTGATTTTTTTTATCAGTTTTCATCCAAATCCACGGGGGAATGGGACGATTTTGCTTTATTTTCTTGGCCAGGAATCACTTACTCCTGAAAGTCTTGTGGGAAGACATGGCGAGGAGCAGAGTCAAGCACACACCACCATGATGGAGAAAGGAAGAGAGGGGGCTGGCTGTGGTTTTAACCTCGTTTCTCTGTGGGGATGCTGCTACCCATCCTTCCATGAGCTTCTCTGCCACCTGCACGTCATCCTTGCTGGAGCATCTATGTGTACCATCTGCTTCAGAAGCTCCCAGACCTAACGCAGAATCAGTGAATCCCCTCGAGCCTCCCAAGCTTAGACAGTTCTGCCGTTTTAAAAGAACCCATTCGCTGCCTTAAGAATTCTTCCAGAACATCCTGTGCTTTCTGGAAGGAACACCTGGATCCGGGCCTCAGGGTGGGGTCCAGGTGGCCAAAGGCAGCTCTGAGTTGTCTCAGCCAGATGATGACCTTGTGTGTTCCTGAGAGGAATGGGAGGAAAAGGGAAAGAAGGCAGGGACCACGGGGAGAAGAGAGACTCTGGGAGTCAGCTCACAGCCCCGGCAGCTGCCATGACTGGGTTCGCCAGGGGCAACTGGCAAGTGGGCTGGGTGTGTGGTTTCGGGTGAGGGCATGACCCGGGAGGGGCTCGAGGAAGGGACGCTTCAGACTGCTACAGGCCCCAGAAGGGGTTGTATGAGTAATTTGCCTCAATTTCCAAAGGGGTGGGGAGGTCACAGACCTCTCTGTTCCACAGTCCCCCTCCCTCTTACTAAATAAATTGCATATATTCACTGTACTAACTTTAGAAAATAACAGTGAAGCACAACAAGAAAAATAAAATTATCCACCATTCCAACTCCCTGGGGATACCCCAGTGTTAATATTTGAGGAGATTTTCTGGCTGTGCCTGTGTCTGGATGTAGATGTGTTTTAGTTACACAAAAATACGCTCCACTCTGTGAAACACTTTCCCCCGCTTCGCACCGTCTCTTGAGTGTGTTTCTGGGTCTGGAAGCATTCCTCCCCTCGCCCCATGGAAAGCTGGTGGAGCCTGGCAGGCACTCCCCTGCCCACGGTGGGTGTTGAGCTTGGCTGTCTCTCTCGCGTTGGTCCTGGTAAACAAGGCAGTGGCTTCAATAGGGTTTCTGTGCACAGCCACAGTCTATCCTTTAGGACCAATTCCTGGCATGGCTGGGGCACAGGAGGGATGTTTTTGGGCTCTGGGTACACCCGGATATCCACCCAGTGGTGGCACCAACAACACACTCCTACCAGCAACTGACTGTGAGTGCTGGATCATTCTTAGGGCTCCAGAAGTTTCTCTGTTTGGGGCAGAAGCGAGGGCAAGGGAGGAAGCGGTGGGCACCCTTCTACCCTGTCCCCCACACACCAGGCCCTGGCCCTGTGGTTTACATGTCAGCCATTGGTGTCCACAGCCAGGCTATGAGTTGTGTCACAGAAGAAGTGAACAAAAGCACGCTGGGTCTGCATTCCTGGCCTCCCTGCCACCCCACCATGTTGCCAGAGAGAAGGGAGCCTAACAGCGATGCCAGGTCTCCCAGGCTCACTGTGCCCCTTGAGCTCAGGGACGGGATGCAGTCATCCCTCCTCTCTGGGCTTCCTGAGGCTGAGGCACAGAGAAGTGAAGAGGTGGCCTCTGGACTTGAGCCCAGGAAAGCCACTGGGTCACCTTGCGGTCTCATTCCATGATCCCCGAGGGGTGAGGCTGTTTGCCAGTGTCACACGGTGGGACCCCAGGAGCCACGGTGGGGCACTTGGGTCAGACGGATCCTGTTGGGCTTCCCAGTGCAGGCCTCAAAAGCCACATGACCCTGTCTGAGCCTCAGTTTCCTCATTTGTAAAACGGGCTGATCAGAGGTTACAGCGAGGCTCCCAGGAGCTGACGGCTGGAGGCACCTCATAAACCGGCCTGAGGGGTTGCTACACTGGTTCATGCCCCTGTCCTGCCCAGGCCTCCCAAGCTCTGAGAAGGCCACAGAAGGCTCCTGTCCACCCACTGCCAGCCTCCTGTCCTGGCTCTGGGCCACAGACCGCCCTGCCTGTGGGCCTGGGGCCCCATCACTGGGCACAGTGAGGCGATTGTCCCAGGGTTGGCCTCCACACCCCTCCATCCTGCCAAACTGCCCTGCCCAGGAGCTCAGCCCGCCTGTGTCTGGAAACTCCCTCCTGTGGGAGCAGACGGGGGTCTCAGTGAGGTCTTCCTGGACGGAGAGCCCAGGGTAGCCAGGCAGAAGCCCTGGGGTGAGACCTGTCTGGGCCTGAGTTTCCCCATCAGTGTCACGAGGAGTTTGTCTAGAGAAGCAGTTACTAACTTTGGCAAGGAGAGTCTCAGGCCACTTTGAAACGAAGCTTCATTCAACCTAGTCTCCACACAGCCCCCACTTTAAGGTCTAAGAGCTTAGTACTAATTCATTTCATGCTCACAACCACCCTGTGACACGAGATATTCTCCTTCCCACTTTACAGATGTGAAAACGGAGGCACCTAGCCATGATCAGAGGCATAACTCAAAGACCGAATAGGACAGATGCCTTCACTACCCACGTAGGGCAGGGACACAGGCAAAATACACAAACAATATAACCTCAAGAGATCCAGAAAGTAATACCAGGAGACAGTGGATGGGTAGAGTGGGAAGCAGGGGGCTACCCCCACTAACCTGGTCCAGAGCTGCCTCGAGGAAGAGGCAACCACTGAGCCAAGGTCACAGAGGGAGTACATGCTGTGCAAGGGGCCAGCAAGGACAAAAGCGTGCAGAGTGACCTCGGAACATCCTGGTAGAGCGGCCCTAGCGTGCAGGATCCAGGTCCAAGGTGGGCCAGGCCAGGCATCTACTGCAGGAACGAAGGCCTGGCTTTCATAGAGAGGCCCACCTGGACTGTCACACCTGCCAAGTAGCACCACTGAGATGTCCCCCCAACCACCATCCCAGCTTCTTCTGTGACCCCCAAAGGCTCCACTAAGGACTCTCTTCTTAAGGCAGCAGCACGAGTCATGAGTGTCTCGGGTCAGGGCATGTCCAATTTCTCCTGGGCTTGTCCGGGTGGGACCAAGGCCTCACCATGTGGCCTGGAGCCTGACCAAGCCTGTGCATCAGTGTCCTTTGGTCCCGAGTCCAGGACTGCTGCCAAGTCCTATTCATTCTAGGCCCAATTCACTGACGGGCAAGAAGCAGATAGAAACCTTAGTCTAGTACAGGCTTGGGGGAGGGGTGTACCTGCAATCTTTGGAGTTGAGCGCTCCCAACCTCAACTCCTTGCCCTGAAAGAACTATCTGGCACCACCCCATCTACAGGGCAAATACAGCTTCCAGCAAACCCTCTGGGGTCCACCTGGCCTTTCTGAGGGGTCCTTCCTGGGTTTTCAGCCTCACCTCCTTCGGGTGTCAGACCCTTCAGGTGCTGACAGGATCTCATTTAATCCTCAAGCTGCCCTGGGAAGCTTGAGTTTCTTATTCCCATTTTACAGATAAGGAAACTGAGGCTCCGAAAGGCGGAGACCTCCCCAAGCCTCCTCCGCAGATAAGTGGCTCCACTTAGCTCCTGACCTGAGCCTGTGGGCTCTGTCCCCTGCTCCCTGCTCTAGAGTCCTGCCCCACTCACAGTCAGCTCAGGTGGCTGATCTCCAACCACGAAGAACATTCTGGGCCCTCCCAACCTCAGGATGGAGGATTTGCTGAGACGAGCGTTCTCTGAGGGTGTCCTTCCACTGGAGGTCCTTAGGATATTCAGAAAGCAACCCAATTCACCCCAGACCTAGCAACTTACACATTTTTAAAATTTCATTTTAAAATCGCTAATGTATACTCATGGTTCAAAACAAAAACACAAAAGTTGTCATGTGGAAGGTCTCCCTCCTAAACGTTCCATATCCACCAGGCTCCCAGGCACACAATGCACACCTGTAATGCATACACGCTCCCCTGGTCTCTTACTCCTTACACAGAGCCCCATCTCCTGGGCTCCCTTACAAGATTTCCTTATGTGAACACAAGCAGACACATACTCACACAGAGATGGGCAGTATGCAGGAGTTCAAGACTTGCAATGCATACATGTTCCCCTAGTCTCTTGCTCCTTACACAGAGGCCTTATCTTGACCACAATGTGCTCCTGCCTTCCCCCAACAACAATACACTCTTAAACTCCCTTTCTGGCCATTCAGTCTCAGGCACAGCTGCCCACGTGGACTGAAGACACAGTCAGGGGATGGAGGTGGCCTCTGCTTCACAGCCGCCCTCCCAGACCTGAGCCCCTGACCTAAAACAGTGGTGGGGAGCACAGCGTACACCTGCTGGGTACAGTGGAGGCCCCAGGCCAATCTTGGCCCTGTAGACTTTTCCATGCCCAATGGAGGGTCTACAGGACAGCCCTCCAACCCACAACATACCCTCAGAGCCATGCTGCCCTCACATGGCCAAACAAGCACACACACAAGACACACTCAGCCCATACAATGCAGACACTACATACACACATGTGCAAGCAGGCACATACACACGGGCTCTTCCAGTGAGTGGCGGGCAATACCCCAGTGTCCCCAGGCCTGGTCTTAGGTGGCTGAGCACAGACAGGAGAAGTGCCTGGCACAGGGTCACACAGTGAGCAAAGGTTAGGCTAGGATGGGACCCCAGACACCCTGCCTGCCGGCCTGGGAGCCCTACCACTGGGCACAGTGAGGTGATTGTCACAGGGTTGGCCTCCAAAGCTCCTCCATCCTGCCAAACGACCCTGCCCAGAAGTTCAGCCCGCCTGAGTCTGGAAAACTCCCTGCTGTTTTAGGGCTCTCTTTACCTACTCCGCCATCCCATGCCTGCACTCAGCAACCACATGAAAGGAAAATCTGTCCCCAGGCTCCCTGCAACTGAGGGTCAGGAGCACAGACAGCAGGTGACAAAACAGCTCAGGCTTTAACTCACACATCCTTCTGATTAAGAAACAACATTTTCGGCCGGGCATGGTGGCTCAAGCCTGTAATCCCAGCACTTTGGGAGGCCGAGACGGGCGAATCACGAGGTCAGGAGATCGAGACCATCCTGGCTAACACGGTGAAACCCCGTCTCTACTAAAAAATACAAAAAACTAGCCGGGCGTGGTGGCGGGCGCCTGTAGTCCCAGCTACTCGGGAGGCTGAGGCAGGAGAATGGCGTAAACCTGGGAGGCGGAGCTTGCAGTGAGCTGAGATCCGGCCACTGCACTCCAGCCTGGGCCACAGAGCGAGACTCCGTCTCAAAAAAAAAAAAAAAAAAAAGAAACAACATTTTCAGGCCTGGCACAGCGGCTCACACCTTAATCCCCCATACTTCGGGAGGCCAAGGCAGGCAGATCACTTGAGGTCAGGAGTTCAAGACTAGCCTGGGCAAGATGGTGAAACCCCGTCTCAACAAAAAATACAAAAAATAGCCGGGAGTGGTGGCGGGTAACTGTAATCCCAGCTACTTAGGAGGCTGAGGTATGAGAATTGCTTGAACCCAGTGGGTGGAGGTTGCAGTGAGCTGAGATGGTGCCACTGCACTCCAGCCTGGCACAGGCGACAGAGGGAGACTGTCTCAAAAAAAAAAAAAAAAAAAGGAAAAAAAAATAGTAATTTTGAAACCCCTGTGGGCCAGACGCTGGGCTGGGGGCTTCCACGCAAACCCCACAGGGGCATGAAGGTTAGGAGAGGCCAATAAAGGCTAGGCCACGATGGGCTGAGTGCCACTGTGTGCCTGGTATATGACCTCTGTCCTTCCAAACATCCTTGGGGGTAGGGGTTGTTATCTTTCCCACCTCGCAGAGGAGCAAGCTGGGGTTCACAGAGGTCAACTGGTTCTCTGAAGTCACACAGCAGGTAAGGGCCCTCTTTGTGGCCAGTTAGCACCATCCAGGGGAGGACCTGGAGGGCAGCTGCAGGGGACCTGAAGCCTTAGTGGGGCCCTGGAAGCAGAACCCACCCCCAGCCTGTGAGTTCAAGGGTATGTTGGTTTCTGGATAAAAAGAGCCCAACATGCCTCCCATCCCCCGCCATGCATGAGAGGGAGGAGCTGGAAAGCTCGGTCTGAGCGTGCGGGCTTCTATTTCAGGGGCGCAAGATGCTGTCATGGCATGCACTGTTCCCCATGCATCTGTCTCCACTTGGGACACAGAGCATTTTCCCAGCAGAGAGCTGCAGCAGGGCGGCAGGCCTTGGATGCCCTCGGCTCAGGGGGTGGCTGGTAGCCTTGGCCAGCAGCGGAGAGCGCTGCCCTCAGCCAGGTAGGTGGGCTGAGCCCTGGGGTGCAGGAGGTGGATGGAGGGGTAGTGCCCTTACCAGGGCATGAGAGTGGGGATGGTGCCAGCCTCTGACACAGCCTCTCCTGGGCTCCCTCCACTCTTTGGGGCCACTAAGGTCACCGTCCTGAGTCTGACCTCCTTCCACCCCTTCAGACACAAGGAGCTCAGTGCTCCTGGGCTCCTCCCTGGGTGTCCCATAGGGCTCTCCTTACACCAGCAGGCCCCATCCCAGGGGCCCATCTCAGCAATGGCGGTGCCACCCATCAGACCCCCAGGCCAGACTACTGGGCACCACGGTCTACCATGCCTTTGATGCCCTGTTCTCCCCTGCTTCTTCCCAGCCTTGGGCTGAATCTTTGTGGGCACCCTGGGCATCTCTGCTTCAGCAGCTGCCTCAGCCTCCCCATCAGACCATCTCCAGCTTTTCCTATCACCCCCTGCCCACACAGCACAGGCCTGGCATGGGGGCACCCTCTGGGTGATGTGAGAGAGGCAGCATGGGGGCTCATGCCTGGAATCCCAGCACTTCAGGAGGCTGAGGCAGGAGGAACCCCAGGAGTTCAAGACCAGCCTGGACAACATGGCAAAACCCAGTCTCTACAAAAAAATAAAAAAAAATTAGCCAGTGTGGTGGTGGGTGCCTGTGTCCAACTACTTGTGAGGCTGAGGTGGGAGGCTCACCCGAGCCCAGGAGTTCAAGGCTCCGGTGAGCTGAGATTGGGCCACTATACTCCAGCCTGGGTGACAGAGCAAGACCCTGTCTCTAAAATATGAAAGAAGGAAGGAAGGAAGGGAGGGAGGGAGGGAGGGAAGGAAAAGAGAAACAATATACTTCAGGCTAAAGGAGACAACATGGGTCTCTAGTTATGCGTGGCCTGGCCCTCCCTGAGAACTTGCTCTTGCTTAGGAACCCCCTGTGCACTTCCTACCCCATGGTTCTGGCCCACAAGGCCGGGAATGGCCCATATTATAGACAGGGACGAGGGGACAGAGCCGGCAGCACCGTTCCTCCCTCACCATTCCTCCCTAGGGAGGCTCAAAGCAGCCAGGAAGGGTTTCCCCTCCTTGAGATGCTGGCAAAAAGGATTTCAGGTCAATCTGGAATAAATGATGAGTTTTTTCATGTAACATACAATGCCCTAGGCAGTTTTTAAAAATATCTATCACTAGGAAAAGAGGAAAGACGAAATGGTAAGAAAAAGTGCTTATTTATAGGTCCCAGTTGGCAAAGCAAGAGGGGGATGTGCCAGCCCGGAGGTGCAGCTGGATCCTGAACATCAGGGGTCCCAGGACTTACCTAGCACATGCAGTCCTCAGCCCCCACCAAGATCCACAGAGCCCCTAACATACAGAGCCCACGACTCCAGGCCCTGTGCTGATGCCAGGGGCCAGCTGCCCGGTGTGGGGTGCTGGGCTGGCCTCCCTGGTGCCTGAGCCATGGCTCTGGCTGCCCTGGGCCTCTGCACACTACTGCACTGAGGCTACCAGCTCCGTCCAGACTTGCCCCAAACTGCCAGGCTCTCCTCTAACTCCAAGCAAAATCTGGTGGCCTGTTTCTAGACTTGGTTTACCTCCATCCCAACAAACACACACATTTGAATTCCCCTCCTAATTCCCAGCCCAGTGGTTCAGGGGGGCTGACCCCATGCTCCAGCTACAGGTGTGGCCAGGTGACAGAGGCTGGCCAATCAGCACATGGCTCCTATTGGGGATGGAGATGGTTTCAGGAATGGCCATGAGCCCCAGGGCTGACCAGGGGACTGAGGCTGCTGAGGGGGCTGGAGCCTCCACACAGGAACGTGTCCTGGGGAAAGGTGAAGGTGAACAGGACATGGCCACGGGAATGTTGGAGCCTCTGGAGCCAGCCACACTGAAGCCAGACTGTGGGCTACTCACTGACGTAACCACAGAAATCCCTTTGACTTGAGTTTCTGCTGTTTGCCACCCAAAGGCTCCTGATGGATACACCGTTATGGCCCAGCTTCCCTTCCCTTCCCAGATGTTCACATTTCTTAAGTCCTAGCATGTCCTGAAGCCTAGCCCTGTGCCATGAGAATCCAGGGGAGGATGGGGACAGGAATAATCTCTATAGGTCACAGAGATACCACAGGCCTTATTACCTCATTCTGTCCTGATGGCCACCCTGCAAGGCTGGTATTATTAGCCTCATTTTACAGAAAAGGAAATAGGTTCAGAGAGATTAAGTCATCTGCCCCAAGTCACACAGCCACTGGGCAGCAGATAAGGAGTTCCATCTGAGCAGCTCCTTGGAGAGCTGCGGGGTCCTGGCAGGGGAGGTACAGAAAAAGGTCTTGATTACTCCCAGATCTTGGATCCCACATCTGCTGGGCTCCCCTGGTCTTGGGGAGCTCCTCTGAGGCGGCCCAACCTCTCTGCAGCCCAGAGATGGTCAGGGGACAGAAACCTGAACAAGGAAAGGGGCTGGAGAGACTTGAGGGCATTTCTCTCTTATCTGATGGTGGAGGGCAAATGGGAGGAAAACGCTTGGTGTCATCGCGGGGCCACCGAGGGCCCTGAGAGACAGGCAGTAAACTTCAGCCAGGGCCCTGGTGATTTAAGATGTATTACTTCCCTTAGAAACCATTCCAAGCAGATGTCAGGGACATCTTGATGAGGAATGAAGCCGTTGGTGTCAATAAAACATTTTTCTATTAGCCACGGTCAGGTCAGCCACCTGCTGAGCCACAGGAATTGCTCTGACAGGATCTTCATTCCTCGGAGGTCAGGTCCGTGTGGCAAGGTCATGCCATGGGATATAAAGGGGGATGGGTATCTCTGGTGCAGCCCCAGCTCCTCCGAGTCCTGATATCCTAAGCTCATGCTCAGGAAATGGGATGCACAGGGGAGGGAGAGCCGGGACTCCTGGGCTGGGCAGTCTAGTGGGCAAAGCCTGGTCCCTCAGAGAGCCGACAGCACGCCCGATCTGGCTTCCCCACCACCCTGTTCACTGCCCCAGTCCTGCCCACAACCTCACCAGCCATGTCCCAGCTTTCCTTCAACCAGTAACAAGTCAATTCACTGAAAGCCAATTCATAGAACAGTCAATTTGTAGAATGACAAAGTCATAAAAAAGACTTGCTTCCTCCCTTAACCTTTTAGCTTTAGTTGACTGGTCCATTTTCGTCTTCAAAACAACATTTGATGGAATGTTATTTGTCTCTGTCCCTGCTGCCCACTGTGGTGGCAGGAGGCAGAGACAAGCGTGGTGACTGTGTCATCAGGAATGCTGCAGGCACAGGGCAGAGGAGGGCAGGAGTGGCCATCAGCAGGGCTGTCCTGCAAGCCCAGAGGAGCAGGAAGGCCCACCTGAGAAGAGGGCGGGGCTGGGCTGGGGCTGGGGCTGGGGCCCTGGTTCTGGGAGGCATCTGGGGACAATGGATAAGACCCCCGTTCCATCAGCCAGCTGACATCCACTGCCTACTGGCAGAATAGGGTCTCAAACTCAGAACCCCTGGGGGCTAGCCAGGCCCCAGCTGGCAGCCAAAGGGGCTTGTGCTGCCTTTCTGGGGTGAGGGGCTGGCCCCAGTGCCCCTGGTGGGATGCAGCCTTGGAGAGAAGGGCCCAAGATGTCTCAGGTGTCAGGGAGGGGAGGGCAGTAGAGGTTGGTGACCATGGCGCACCACCAAGGAACTGAGACTGGGAGGCCACTGGCTGTCCGCTGTCCTCAATCACCAGAGATTTCAGTCTGTCAGACCCAATACCTACTCTCACCTTTTTAAAATTAAACTTTTTATTTTGAGATAATCGTAGATTCATTTGCAGTTGTTAAAACAAACAAAAAAAACAATACAGAGAGATCTTATATACACTGTTTCCCCCAATGGTAACATCTTACAAAATTATTGGATCCATCACCACCAGGATACTGACACTGCACTGTTCCCCCACCTTAGGTAGATTTCCTGTCTTGCTTGTACTGTGGAGCCGACACACACGATACGCCTGCATAGAACTAAACACACTCATGCACACACATACAGGCAAATACAAGTGCCACCACAATCAAAATACACAATAGCTCCATTACCACAAAGATCCCTTGTCCAGCACCCACCTCCTTAAAACCAGAGCTTTGCACTGTCCTCGTCTCTCTTCTCAAATGAAGTTGATGAGTCATGTGATCCATCTACACACACATTTAAAACAGAACCAAGAGAATGGCTGGATGGTAACATTACAGGAAAAAAAAAAAAAAGGAAAATAATTTAGAATAAAATAAAGGGTAATTTGTCATGTTAATGGTGGGTGGGCCTATCCTATAGTCACCTGTCAGGTCGTGTGACAGCGACCACAAACACAGATGGATGCTGGAGTTCACTGGGGACTCTGGCACCACGAGAGATGCTGTCCTTGGTGATGTGGTGCTCTGAATGGTGGCAGCTCTTGGCGGAGCTCCGAATATATCAGAGTCTGATCTTCCCTCGACTGCGAGAGCAGTTGCATTCCTGGAAAACTCAATGCATATTCAAATCATACAAAATGCATTTTGTGGTTTGGATGTCAAGAGGAGTGAGGACCAGACTCAGATAGTTGCTCACAGATTTTCACACCCATAAATACCTGTGCGGATTCTTGGTGTAGGGGCCTTGCCCTGCACAGCCTAGGCTGGCCCCGCTCCCAGATGCCCTCTGGCAGCTCTGCCTGCATCTGGGGGCCCACTGTCAAAGAGATGCTGATAACCGTGCCCAGGACTGACCTGGACGGAGAGACAGCCAAGGTGACAATGATGAAGGCTCGACGCATAGGCTTCCGGGAGGTGTGTGTGTGTGGGTTCATCTTGGAATGTTCAGGCCCAGTCCCGCCAGCCTCCCTTCTCCTGCCTGGGGGAGACACACAGGGCTTGGCTTCCTTCATGGAGGCCCCACTGCAAGCAGCGGGCCAGGGCTTCCCACGGAGGGAGATCACTGCCTCCTGCAGCGGCCGGCTGGTCACACATCCCCCAAGTTGAGTATTTCATTGGCTCAAATCCAGAACCACAAAACAGTGATGGGAAAACTAAACCGCTCTGTGTCACCAGCTTGCTGAGGGAGCACTTCAGTGATGAAGCACTCATACACATGCACAGAAATTCACCAGGGACCCAAAGGAACTGGACACAGCTGTGGCCTCTGGGCAGAAAAACGAGAAGCAGGGAACCACACAGACAATGTGTGCAGCCCTTTTTTGTACCATGTGAATGAATAATCTCTCAGTTATATGAATACATTTAAAAAACAACAAAAACATAACCATCCCTTTTGTAAGCTAAACTTCATCACTCACACTTTTATTCAGGAAGGGGAAATTTAAAAACACAAGACACCACTTCACACCATTAGGATGGCTATTACTAAAGAAAAACAGAAAGTAACAAGTGATAGCAAAGATGTGGAGAAACTAGGACCCTTGTGCAGTGCTGGAGGGAAGGTAAAACAGTGCAGCTGCTGTGGAATACAGTATGGCGGCTCCTCAAAACATTCAACATCCAATCACCACCTGACCCAGCAAGCCCACTTCCGAGTACACACCCAACAGAAATGGAACCAGGGACTTGGAGAGGTATTTGCACACCCATGTTCACAGCAGCACTATTCACAATAGCCAAAAGGCAGAAACAACCCAGTGTCCACCAATGGGTGAATGCACAAACAAAATGTGGTCGATCCGCACAATGGAACAGTGTTCAGCTTTAAAAAGGAAGGAAGTTCTGCCCATTGCTGCAGCACAGATGAACCTTGAGGACATGATGCTAAGTGAAGTAAGCCAGTCAGGAAAGGACAACTGCTGTCTGATTCCACTCACATGACATCCCCAGGGCAGTCACATTCACAGGGACAGAGAGTGGAATGGTGGGCGCCAGGGGCTGGGGATGCGAGATGGGAGTCTACGCTCACGGAGCACAGAGCCTTTTTTGGGAAAGTGAAGTTCTGGAGATGGAGGGTGTGTTGGCTGCACAACACTGTGAATGCACTTATTGCAGCTGAAATGTGTGTAATTAAAAAGGGCAAACGTGGTGGATCTGCACAATGGAATGGTTTTCAGCTTTAAAAAAGGAGGTTTTCTGTCTATCTTACCACAATTTTTAAAAATGGTGATTTGTGGCTTGTCAGGCCAGGCCCTGCAGGGATGCTAGAAAGCAAAAGTGGGACTTCCAGGCAGCTAGTGACAACAGAGGGGCCGGCAATGTGTCTGTCGCAGGGAGGACTCGCCATGCAGGAGCTCCATGAGGGGACCCATTTGCCTGGGGGAGTCAGGAGAGAGGCACAGGCTGGACTGTGAGGTCTGAGGTGAAGAGAAGGGCACTCCCGGTAGAGGAGCCAGCATGGGCAAGAGTGTGGCGGGTTGAGCCTTCCAGGCAGTGCTGGGCAGCAGACGGAATGTTGTGGGATCGGGAGAGGCCAGGAGGAGCAGGACAGAGGGCCTCAGGATCCAGAGTGGCTGAGGAGAGAGGGGTGTGTGCGGGAAGGGGAGCCCACTGCCCCACCCCGTTCTCTTCTCAGTTCTATCCAGGAGCTGCTCTGGCAGGTGCCACCAAGGTCTTATTTACTGTGTCCCTTCTTTGGGCGGTCAGCTTCATGCAGGCAGGGCGGGCCTGGTTCGTTTACAGGCGTAGCCCACAGGCCTGGTGTGTGTCAGGACGTGGACTAGACGTCCAGTGACCATGGTGGGCTGAGCGAATGAACGGGTGATTGATCGGCAGGATGGGGCCACGTGAATGAGCCAGCACGCCTGGAGCTGCTGTGCCTGGCAGACACAGCTCCTCCCAGTTCCCTGTGTGTCGCAGCATAACCATGAACTTTCAGATGAGGTCACAGGCCCAGAGAGGGCAAGCAGCCTGGCCAGGATCACGCAGTGTGGCAGGGACAGAGCTGGAGTGGAGCCTCCTTGTCCTGCTCTGTAAGGCTCCAGGTGAGCCAGGGCCTCAGAGACCAAGGGGCAGAGTATTTTCATCTGCTCTGCCTGCAGGGAGCCTCCTGGGGTAAGAGTGAGAGAACAGGAGCCATCCAACAGGCTGGAAGGAGCGGGAAGGGCAGACGGGGCTGTGTCATCAGTAGGCTTTTGGGGGAAAGCAGCAGGCTCTAAGGTGAGCCTGGGAGCAGCTCAGCCAGTACCCAGAAGCAACACCTCCTAAGACCCCACTGGTGGTGACAAAACTGGTCTAGTCCACAGGTACTGGGTGCTGGGCCCCCAGCCACTGTGGGACAAGTACCCTCAGCACCCAGGACAAGCAGGCTGGGGGCAACTATGCCGCAGCAGCAGTGGCCAACACGTTCCAGGTAGTGCATGCAGTGGGGAAGGGGTAGGAAGGGACACAGCCTCGTGACCAAGAGATCTGGAACCTGCTCGGGGTAAGGCGTCAGGACCCCCAACACCTGGGCCCCCTGACTGCCCTCCTTCCCTTCCTCATCCTATCTCTGTGCACCGGGTACCCACCGGCCCCACCCACAAGGGCACACAGACTTGGCTTGGGAGGAGCAGGGTCTGGAGTCTGGCAGATTCACTCGCTGTGACCCTAAGCAAGGCACTTCCCTGGAAAATAGGATGGCACACAACCACCCTGCCAGAGTTGTGGGATTCAACAAGAGAAGGCACTCTTGTTATTCTTAAAGACCAAGTGAGTGAGTCAGCGCAAGGAGGCAGGCCAGGGCCCTGATGAGAGGGTGCCAAGTCCTTTAGGGGCACAGGGTGCCTTGGGGGGCTTCAACAAAGCGCCGCCAGGGAGGGACAAGGATGGCGCCACACTTGCTGAGCTTGAGGCCCAGCCCGCCCACTGGCCCACAGGCAAGCCCTGGAAGGGGAGTATCAGCCCCGCCGCATAGAGCTCTTCCAGGAAGCCCTCCCCATCTCCTGAGTGGCACAGTTCACTCAATCCATTCCCACTGGGCTCTTTATCTTCTTCATTTCTCTATGTCCTTCTCCCCTGCAGTATCCCCTGAAAGCGGCACCCTCTCAGTGGTTCCCAGCACTGAGTTGGGCACACAGCAGGTGTGCCATTAACACTAGCTGAATGCAAGGAAGTGAAGGCCCAGGCCTGGCTATGTGGCCTTGGCTGCATGTCCCAGTCTTTCTGAGTTATAACCAGGACCTGCCCAATTGCCTCCTGGGGCTGTAAAGGGTGGATAGACGCTATAGCATTCTTGGAAAATAGCCCAGTGCTGTGTGGGTCATTCATAATGACCATTTTTCATAATGATCACTGCATGGCAAGAAAGGCTACTGGTCATCACATGTGCTTGAGAGTGAAGACTGGGCCTCAGGTTCCCTACCTGCATCTCTCTCTGTAGGCTGGGGCTGCTCTTCCCTGGCATCAAGCCCAGGCCTACTGTCCAGCAGATGCTGATAATTCTGCCTACGGAACTGACCCAGCCAAGGTGATAATGGTGAAAGCTCAATGCACAAGTTTCTTGGAGGTGTGCGTGTGGAATGTTCCAGGCCCAGTCCCACCAGTGTCCCTTCTTCTGTCTGGGGGAGACCCATCAGGGCTTGGCTTCCTTTATGAAGGCCCCACTGCAAGCAGCAGGTCAGGGCATCCCACTGGAGGGAGACCACTGCCTCCTGCAGGGGCCGGCTGGTCACCATGTCCCCCAAACAGAAGGAAGAGAGGGGCCGGGACAGTTCCAGGAAGTGAATGAATGAATGAGCAGGCATGGGTGGAAAGTGCTCCACTGGCCTGGCCAAGCAGCCCACATCTCACACACCACAAACTCCTCACAGCCTCACTTCCTGTGTTCAAGTGACAGGATATGACATGCCTGTGAGGACAGAGGGTCCCCTTGCAGCGATGATGAAAAGGACGCTGTAGTTACAGAAGTGGGGGCCATCCTTCATTCAGACACCATTCATGAAGCTGCCAGTACAGCAATGACCTCGGGTGTCAGCAAGTTTGATTCAGGGTCTGATTCTTAGAAGCCACCTGATGTTCCCCCACTGGGTTAAGAAATCTTCCCCTGCTTTTGTTGTCATTCTTTATCCCGTCCAGTGTGCCACCTTCACAATGGACTGAGCCCTGACTGGGACAGAGTCTCCATTCCATAAAGCTCCCTTGGGTGCACACCAGGGGCCCAGAGAGTGGAAGGGGCGGAAATGGAGGCTAGGGAGCGAGGACAGTGGGGTGCTGGGGGGCCCACTGGCAGGGCACCTCTAGGCTGAGGAGAGCCTGGCCATGCCGTGCACAGGGCCACTGGAGCAAGTTTGCCCCGATTTGACATGTGGCATGTTAGGGAAGGTACACCGCTTCCAAATGTACAGCAGGAAACAGTTGTGTGACCCCAGTCAAGTTCCTTCCCCTCTCTGAGCCTCGGTTTCCTCTTCTGTAAAATGGGATCAACAGTATCACATTTTGCAGCAGTTGGTGAGACTCAGCGAGGCAACTAAGCACGAGAACGCTTTGCAATCAAGTTGGGCAGCTCTGAGAGTGGCTACAATGCCGCTGTTGGGAAAGTTAAACATCTAGAGATGCTCAACACCCCATCTCCTTTCCACACTGAAAGGCTGGGTAACAATAAGGTCTGAGCAGCAGGTGCTGGGAAAGCCTGGGTCTAGGAGTGGGCTTGCCACGGGTTCTGGGTGGGGAGTAGTGGTGGGCAAATACAGGCTTTCAAGTGCAGCAGGGTAACCTCAGAAAAGGCCTGCTCTTGGTTGCAAAATCCTTGCATACAAACAGAGCCACCCCCTCCTGGTCTATTTGGTATTTCGGTGCCAATAGGTTTGGTGGCAGAGGAGGGATGGCCTGGAAGTCACAATGCTCAGACTGTGGGAGCCTGAGAACTGGAGAAGAGTGAAAAGACCCACAGGAAAGGAAGACAGTGAGCGCTGAGCCCCCTCTCTCAGGCAGGAAGGCTAGACGAGCTTAGTCCAGGAATCAGCAAACCCACCAGCGCCATGTGTTCAAATGCAGGTGGCTGGGCCCCCAACAGATTGAAGCAGACTCTCCAGGGAAGAGTATTAGAATTCATATAGAACATTGTCCCCACAAAACCGCAATTGGATGGGCTTGGGCAATGCAGCCACAGTGAATAGCTGCATCCCGGGAACATCAACCACACCTGGACATTAAAATTATCTGGAAAACAAAAAAGATCCTGAGGCTTGAGCCCTCCCCCAGACCTAGACACCAGAATGTCTGGGGGTGCGACTCACACGTTTTTTTTTAACTGCTCCTCAAGTGATTCCAGTATAGTTCCTGGGCTACAACCCCCACCCCAGGCTAGTATATTCCAGGGTTCCAGTAGAACTGTGTTGAGCCTCAATTTCCCCATCTCTCAAATGGGGGTCTTAGTGCCTGCCCAGACACAGCCTTTGTGAGGATGACGTTTCTGAGCACTGGAGGCAAGCAAGCACTGGGCCAAGTAACCTGAACATGAATTGTCACATTTCATCCTCATGACATCTCCCCTCCCTGAGGGTATAACAGCCCCCGAGAGTTCAGAATTTCTCTGGCATCAGGCTCCTGGGCCCAGGCAAAGGTGTGGCAGGGAGGAGACAGCTGGCTCAGGAGGACCTATTCCCAGCCACTGTGGAGGAAGTTACACGCTGGGAAAGGATTTACTATTTGTTTCCGAAAATACAGCGAGGGCCTTGCCACAGGGAGTGAGAACTTTGGTGTGTTCTGCTCACATCGAGCAACCAACCTGTGAGCTTCTCCACTAAAAAAGCAAGTGAGCATCACAGCGAACCAGAGGCCACCGCCATCCCCCGCGGGCTCCCGCCTGGGTCTGCTGACGCAGCAGAGGCAGAGGTGTGTTTACTTTCCCTCAGTGGAGGTGACGGGGAGCTGCCACTCTCTCAGGGGCTCCACAGGCCCTTGCTGTGGTAAGAGGCCTCCATCGAATAGGGAGGCCTTGGGGTAGCCCCCAGAAGGCTCCCCACATACTGCTTCGGGCCTCCTTTTCCTAGCCTTGCGACTGAGCCCAGCTCAAGAGGACTCAGCCATAATCTCTAACCTCCTAAGGTCTGAGGTCACTGCACAGCCCCAAACGAGTGGGCCCTGGGCAAATAGTGTAGGCAAGTGGAGACCTGACGCTGGGCCTCAACCCCCACAGCCGAGGGTCCCAGAGGAGGGCAAAGGTTGCTCCTCCTAGAACAGCACAGTGCAGCGCCCAGAGAGCTGTGAAGGAAGCAGGCATTCGAACCCCACTGCCCCCTGGGAAGCCTGGCTAAACGAAGCACAGGCTTTGGTTTCCATAAATACCCGGGCCCGTGATGTCACCGCCCCGTGCAGACTTTCACAGCCTCTGCTGCTGGCGTGAGGCCCAGCACACAGACGCTCTGCTGCCAGCCCACAGAACACCTGGGCATACAGCTGGACACTGATGCCACTGTGCTAGGGACGGTGGGCTGGACCTTCACCTGCCCTTGGAGGACGCAGCATCCTGCCCACTGCCTCAGCCTGCCTGCGACCTTCTATCAGGCATGGCTGAAGGGCTGGCCATGGGTGTGCTGGGCAGAGAGGCTTTCCCCAAACAGGCTATGGGCTAAACCAAAGCCAAAACAGTAGGAGCCAGTCTGGGCACCCTGAATGTGGATCTGGAAGGGGGGATACCTGCTCTCAGAGTTGGGAATTTCACAGCCTGCTGAAGACCTGCTGACTAATAGCCTTTTTCTCATCGTCATCACCAACAAACACCTCCGCTGCAGGGGCCGAACGCTGGCATCCCTGCTGGGTGGCCAGCTCTCTCTGCAAGTCACCTGCACATCCACCTGCCCCTCCCCCCACGAAGCCCCT
Source organism: Trachypithecus francoisi (assembly GCF_009764315.1). NCBI lineage: Eukaryota > Metazoa > Chordata > Mammalia > Primates > Cercopithecidae > Trachypithecus > Trachypithecus francoisi. The sequence continues at coordinate 57,103,706 of NW_022681453.1, forward strand.
CACTCCAGCTCAGCCGGGCCCCTCTGGCCTCTGGCTTTAGGCAGAAACCTGCCACATATACTCACAAATAGCGTCTTCTGCAAGCCATCCTGTGTGAATCCGTTCTTCCCTGTTCTGGCTCCCTCTCCAGCGGGGAGGCTCAAAGTGTTTGCAAGAGGAGCAGGAGGCTCAGGCAAGACGTGGAAGGGAATAAAATTAAATCGCGGGGCGAGTCACATTCCCGGGGGTGGCGGGCTCCTCCAGGGAGGCTGGGGCGGGAGCGGGGGGCGGCGCCAGCAGCGGATTGTGAAGGGCCCTGGCACGTAGAGCGCGCTCACACCGTGCCCAGGAGCGAGCGAGGACGTCGAGTAACCATGGTCGCCAGGCTGGGCGGGGGAGTCCACCTCGCTGCTACCTGGGCCCACCTTGTGGTGTTTCCCCTCCCGTACATCCGGGGTGCGGGGCGCGAGGATGAGGAGGGGAGGGTCGAGAGGAGGCTGACCCCTGTTTGCTCTCGCAGCATCCGGAGGAGGGGCGGGCGCGCAGGAGCCTCCCCCCGGCGCCCAAGGAGCAACGTAGTGCGGCCGCGCCGGACCAATCGCCGAGGCGCTGGTCGCCATGGCAACAGCAGCATCAGGCGCGGCCGCTCAGCGGCGCCCTCGCTGCAAAGTCACACACCCGGCCGGGCGCGGGGCGCCGGCCCCTTCCTGGCCCGCGCTGGAAACCTGGAACTCTGTTGCTAAAATGCACGCGCCGCGCGGAGCCTACGATGTCACTGCTTTCCAAGGCGGCTTCTCTGCCTTCGGCACTGAGACACGCGAGCCACGGAGCTCTCGGGGCTCTGGCCCTGGAGTGAGGCCGGCCGTCTCCAAGGCTGGTTCTGCCACTGAAGGGCGATGAGACCTTGGCAAGCCGCGTCTCTCCTGGGAGTCTTGATTATGCTACTGTGAAAGGGATCATTACAGCTATAACACGGGGTTTCAGGAGGGCGCACCACACCACTAAGCTGCACGGCGGATGGCAGAGCAGTCCTCGTTTGTGCCAGTCCTGTCCCAAAGGGGGCTGCACGGGGCTAGGGAGAATTTCTGGTCTAGCTATGGTGCCTCTTCCTCTCCCGAGGACCTTCCATGTGCCGGGCAAGTATCTGCCCTCATGATGTTTACAGTCTAAGGGGGAGACAGGAAGTAAGTGTGCAGATATAGGATTGCACATGGTGGTAAGAATCAGGATGAAAAGAGAGCAGGAAGAGGGGAGGCAGGGAGCCCGAGGGAGGTGGGAAGGAGGCTTCCGCCATCAGACAGGGTGGTCGGGAAGGCCCTCTGTGAGGCACGTGTGGCTGAGACTCGGATGATGCAAGAAGCAGGGGAGGAGCTGGCGTCCAGGCTCTGAGGCGGAAGGCAGCCTGGTGTATTAGAGCGGCCCAGAGGAGGTCGGCGTGGTGCAGTGGTGGGACAGGGAGGTGGAGAGGAGAAGCGCACATCCATCCTCGGCTCCCACACCCGCCTTTCCCACACAGATTTCTCTCTTCCTATCTGATCTTCATCTGATCCTCTCTGCTTCCTCATCTGTATACCAGGAATCCCAGACCTATCTCAGAGGCATGTAGATAATATTCTTCCATACACGGTAATCCTCAAGACAACCCCAATGAGGCCTAATATTATCATCCTACTTCATGGAGGAGCGCACTAAAGCCAGAGGTTCAGCAACTGGCCCAAGCCACATAGCTGGCGGGCAGTGTAGCCAGGGCAGTCTGGCTCCAGAGTCTTGGCTCTTGACTGCTTGAAAGCTGCCTCACTGGGAGGAATAAATGAGAGAGGGAGTAGTTGAGACTGGGAATTGGCTGGCCATGGCTGGCAGCCCACAGGGCCATTTCCCTTCCTCTTTCCATTCTCTCTGGACTCACACCGAATGTAGGAGTGATGCTGCAACCTTGAGTTCCATTCCATCCTTTACAGGAAATGAACCTTGGGGTAAGTGATTTGCCTAAAGTTGCACAGCAGAGTGGCAGAGGCAGGACTAGGATCCCATTCTTCCAGCTCAGTGTCCTGGTAGGGAGCAGAAATTGGAGCTGCAGCCTCAGGTGGCTGAGGTGAGGCATCGATCAGAACTGCATGATGCTTCCCTATCTGCCCTCTGTAGGTGAATCCATATGCATGACCAATCTTCCTGTAGCACGGACCTCCCTCCCTGAGTCATGTGAGGAATTCATATTTCTGTGGGTTAACATGTTGCACAGCCTGCCCCACTCCTCTTCTCACTGGAGTTTCAAAAGATTTTAATAACATCAAAATTCAGCCACTGCATCAGGAGGGCTCACTTTGTGTCAGGTCCAATTGTTTCATGGTCTCAGTGAATTCTCAGAAGTGCCCTATGAAGTGAACATAATTACCATTCCTGCTTAGATGCGTTGCACCACCTACGGGGGTCTCCCATCAAGGCAGTAGCAGAGCCCAGACTCTAACTCACAGTCTGGCTCGGGCTAGAGCAATGCCCCTCTCAGCCACCTTGCTCAAGTAGTGATTCTCTTTTCACTTCCATCTTCCCGAGGAGGAAACAGGCTTAGATTGGTGAATTGGATGCCTTGAGTGTAGAGCACCCAGCGTCCCTTTCCTGGGCTTCCTCTTTTGCTCTCTAGTAGGCCCAGGACATGCATCTGCACATCCGTTCCTTCTTCAGCACTTCCTCTTGTATATGTACAATCCTTTTCCTTCCATGTTATGCTGTTATTTCAAAGTAGGGCAAATGGCAAGGACCCTGGCATTGAGATACAAATGCCAAGATTTTAAGCTTTTACAAAACGTCATTTACTTGGACAGTGCCTACAACCCACCTGTACTGTTTTGATTTCTGACATTCAGTATCTGGCACCGGATCAGGCACAAAGGAGGCCCCAAAAAGTGTGGAGCTGGGATTCCAACTCTGATCTCTGACTCCAGAACCCACAGGTTCATCCCTTCAGGCAGCGAGAGATCAGAGAGACTTAGCAAAGGGGCGTGCCTGCCTGTGCAGGCTGGGTTTCACCTACCTCACGACCCCAAGCCCTCGCCATCCAATCTCAGGGCAGATTTGTCAGCCCCACCTCCCAGATGCAAAGCCTGTGGTCGTGAGAGGGTCCTGATCACACAGGAAGTGGTGCTACAGGACTTTGGATGGAATTGTCCCCTTTCCTCACTTTCTCAGCTGTAACCAGATGTCTGGAGTGGGAAGCGGGCGCAGCCAGCCTTGGGGTTGCTGCCATGTGACCCCGGTTGTATCACAGAATCACCCACCCACTCACCCACCTCTGCAGGCTGGGGACTAGGGCACAGTGGGAACCTAGCATTCAGACAGTGTTTTCATTCCCTGGAGTTTCTGTAAGTGCCCAAGTTCACCCCTGCCCTTGCCTCATCATTGTGGACTGCGGGAAGCCACCTGCATCAGAAGGCGAGAGCAGCTGCCAAGGGGTAGGTCCAGAAACATCTCACATCCATCTCCCCTCCCTCAACCGGAAAATTCGACCCTGCAGGTTGGCAGGAACATTCCTGCAGATCGGCTCACTCCTGCAACCTGCGGCCATCTGTCCCCAAGGTGGGAGGAGCACAACAGCCTTTGGGAAGAGAGAGGATGGAGAAGGTTGGAGCATGCAGTCCACAGATATGACAGTCACAGAGCCCTTCAAGGCAGGGAACCCCAAATCCCAGGGATTCAGGGTCTTCATCCAGTGCTGGGTAGAAGTGAACCCCCCACCCCCGCTGCTCTGTTCCAACTATGGAACTGCAAAGCTGTCAACACTCTGACTCTTTAAATCTCAGGCCACATAGCCTTCAAGTCTGGAGACTTCATTTTCTTTTAGCTGAAGCTTCACATTTTAAATAAATGAAATCCTAAGCGCACAAATGATAAGAAAATTTATTCTCCTTAAACAAAATAAAGCCCCCTTTACCTCCCATCCCACTAAATCTTATTCCCCTTTCCAATCTCTGCAGAGGTGACCACTGTCATCTGTTTGGAGTGGATCCTTCCAGAACTTTTTCTATGCACTCATTTACATATATATGCCTATAGAAAATATGAAGTATTACATAGGCCCTAAAAATGGCATCATTTTATGAATTTCTTTCTTTTCTTTTTTTAAAGATGAGGTCTCACTATGCTGCCCAGGCAGGAGTGCAGTGGCTTTCACAGGAGCAACCATAGCACACTACAGCCTCAAACTCCTGGGCTCAGTGATCTTCCTGCTTTAGCTTGGGACTACAGGCATGCACCACCAAACCCAGCATATTATGAATTTTTTAAATAAAAGATTTAAAATATGCCAAAAGGCATAAAGATGAATACCATGAACTCTGATATACCCCTGACCCACTACAAGAAACAGAACATGACGAATATGATGGAAGCCCAGGGTCACCGCCTCTGTTAAATCCCCTCGCCAGCCCTGCCCTCTTCCCATCCCCATGGTGAATTCACTCTGTAGTGAATCTCCTGCATAGAGAGGTATCCACAAACCATATAAACACTTGTGCACGTTTTTAAACTTTACATAAGTAGGATCACATTGCATATCTTTTTCTGCAACTCTTTCCCCACTCGGCATTATGTCTGGAAGACGGAATCGTGGAATCTCTAAACCACAGACTCTTCCATGCTGAGTTTCCAAATCACAGGCTTTTCTAATCATAGACATGGGCTCGGGCTCTGGTGCTGGGGGGACCTCACTGGCAGGCTTGTGCAGGGCCCTCCTAACATCTCTGCCCAGCCCTACCCCTCACGTGCAGGAGGCTGATGGAGGGGGGAAGCAGCCGGAAGCAATTAGCTCTGCAAATGTTTGTGGGCTTCTGGAAGCCTGGCAAACACCTCCCTCTGCAGCAAACCAAGTATCACTGAGGTACCCTGTCCCCTGTCTTGGGGGAGAAGATCAGACCCTGGCCCTGTAACAGCTGAGCAGCAGTCCCTGATATGCTCCTGAAATGGAGCATATCCACTGCTTCTTGATGCTATTTTGGAGTCCTGGCTGATGGAGATCTGAAAGTCACGAGGGCTGGCATTGATCCCCACTTGCCGCCTTGCCAGGTTTGCTGCTGAGTGTGCCAAGGACGGCTGTGGCCAATGGAACCTGCTGTGGCTGGGGATGAGTGAGGGAGCTGTGGCCCTGCAGACACTTTCTGCAGGAGCTCACACTGCACTAGGCCACGCTGGCTGGAGGAAGGGGGCGTGGGAGACAGATGCTGCTTGAGATGCTTCGGCTGTTGCAGGATTCAAGAGTCCTGCTCTTGAGAGGAGAACCGGTGAACACATGAGCAGAGGGCACCTACAGCAGCCCCTGTGCTTCTGAGCCTCTACTCAGGAGCCTGTGAGAGGCCCCTGAAGGATGCAGGGGGGTGTAACATGAGCGAGAGAAGGCATCATTAAAAAGTGGTGGTCAATGGCAGGACGGGATGGAGCAGCCACAGACACTAAACCAGAGATGCTGGGTCCCTGTGTGCAGAGACAGAGCCCCAGGACGTGGACTCCCTCCTGCACCCAAGGGCTGCCATGCCCCTCCTTTCTCCCCTCAAACCCTGCACCTGTCAGCAGGCAGTGTAGCCTGGGGGTGAAGGCCAGGAGTTTCCTCTGCCACCAGCTGTGGGATTTTGGAAGGGGACCCCACTGCAGCCCCTCATCTAGACGCCGGGATTAACAGGGCATCTACGTCCACCTGTGGGTGAAAGCTGCGTGAGTGCGCACAGGTGGAGCAGTCAGACTAGGTCCAGCTGCGTGCTCTGCCGGTGTTCGCTTTGTTGTTGCAGTTGTTTTAGAGCCAGGCTGGGCAGCTGCAGAGTTCACAGGAGGGCGCTGGATTCGGAGGTCTGGGCTCAGCAGGGCTGGTGCCTGCCTCTCCCAGCTGTCCCAGGGGGTTCCTCCAAGCCTGGCATACCTTGTGCCAAGCGCTCTTCTGCCCCTACTTCTCGCCCTTCCTGTGTTCATATTGGCCTAATATATTTATATCAATTTAAAATAATTTTCACTAAAGCATAACTTTTCTATCAGTATTGCAAATTGTGCATTCCATGTGCTAGTCACTTTCCTCAACCAATAAACATTAAAAGAAGTACGATTTAGAGAGAAGCACTGCTCCCCTGAGGCCCTCACAAGGCCCTGGGTGTCCCAACATGGGAACCCCTGTACTGATGTTGGGGTACCAGACAGGGTAGGTGCAGAGCAGGGCCGGGCCTGTGGAGGCTGGGTCAGCACAGACATGCACATGGAGTTGGGCTGTGTGTAGGGCCGAGGGACCGGCAAGCATAGGCCACTGGTTGCCTGGCCCCATCCCTGTGACCCTGAGCCTTCCCAAACCTCACGCTCCATCTGCCTGGTCCTGCGTCCATAAGTGCTGACCAATGCTTGCTTTGGGTCAGGTCCAGGCCAGGCATGGGAAACAAGGTGAGCCAAGGCCCCATCTCCTGCCTGGAGGAAGGGAGTAGCATGCCTTGGGTGGCGGTGGACACCCAGCACGTTTCCTGCCCAGCCACTTGCCTCCTTCTGGTTGCCACCTCTTTAATCTCTGGGACTCTGGGGGAGCCAGGACCAGTGCGTGACTCAAGCAGGGCTGTAAGAGGCAAGCCCAGACATTTGCCAGTGTCATGGAGAGACAGAACATCCCACCTTGGGCCTGAGCTTACCCCTGGAGAGATAGAAGTCCCTGCTTTACTGGGGCCCCCATGGGGAGGAGCCTGCGTGAGAGGCTGCAGGTTCTCATCACCGGAGCCCTGAAGCCAGCCACACCTGAAACCTGGAGGTTATGTCGCCCATATGCCCATTTCACATGAGCCAGTCTGAAGAGGGCTCACTGTCACACAGAACCAAACGTTCTAATGCAAGTACCTTGTAATAATTACAATACTGAGTGAACATGATCACAATTATAATATGGTAGAATTCACTGTTTCGATGGAAATGTAGGTCAAATAATACTATGTAAGATGAGGGAAGGAGGGGCAAGGTTTTTGAGAAAAAGAGATATAGCAAGAGAAAACAGAAGTTTCCTAGAGGACAAGATGTTGAAACAGGGTCTTGAAGGATGGGCAGAAGCTTGTTGGGCAGACAGTGCATGGAAAGGTATTGCTTGCAGATGGAACAATGTGTGCAGAGGCTTGGAGGTGAAAAGCAGCAGAAAGTCATGAGACTTAACCTGCTAGGGGTTTGGGCTTCATTATGAGGGTAATGGGGTCCGAGGAGGTTTCTGAGTAGAGGAGGGACATGGTGAGGTTTGTGATTAAATAGATCCCCTCAAGGGGGAAGGATTAGTGGGGAGAGATTAGAGGCTAGGATACCAGAGGAGAGGTTGGGATGGTGACTCTGGAGAGAAGAGGTGGAAGCCTGCACTGAAGTATGAGAGTGGGGATGCAGAGAAAAGGTGTTTTGGGGAGAAGTGTGGGTGAGAGAGGAGAGATGGGATAGGGACAAGGTATCCAGCTGCTCGTCGACTGGGTGGACGGTGGTACCCTTTGTCTATACAGCGACACAGGCAGAGGTGCAGGGTGGAGGCAGAGATAACCCCTGCCCCCTTTGGATGTGAGGTGCCAGGAAGACCCGTGGGGAAGTCTTCGTTCCTCTCTGAGCCTGCTTTTCCTCTCTAAACATCTATTCTGGTTCTCCCGTTCACAGAGGGTTGACGTGAATACCAAATGAGTGAATGCACTCAGTGTGCTAAAAGAGTGGGTACCCCATGACAGGTGCTTGACAAAGGCGACCAAAGATTGTAGGGGTCGGTAGAGTGGGATGAATGAGAGCAGGGCCGCCGGGCAGGGTGAGGGGTGCAGGCTGTGCACTGCCCAACTCCATGGGTGCAGCTCCCTTATTCTTGAGTGGAAGCAATGGCCCCCGAGTAGCGCAGGGCAGCAGCTGTGGTTCAGCATGTGGTCTCTGGAGTACTGCATCCTAGCTCTGTCACCGACTAGCTGTGTGACCTTGGGCAGATCTCCAAAACTGAGGATAATAAGGGAATCAACGCATCGGTCGGCTGTGGCAGTCTGATGATCTAATGTGTGCAGGTGCTAATCACAGCAAATGGCTGCCGAGTGCTTATCGTCACCCTGCACACTGCTGGGCACACACAGTTCTCACCCCCGACTCTCTTTTCATCCCTGACAAAGGGCAGTTAAGCTTCTTCTGCAGTTCCCTCAGGTCAGGGCTGGGGAGGAAGGTGCGGGCCTGGACTGCTACAATGGCTGGGGTGCTGAGGTCAGAATGAGACCAGCCTCTCAGCTGGCCTGGCGCCCAGTGGGCATTCTCTATGGGCTTCCACACTGAGCATTGCATGGCTGTGGGGCCCAGGTGCCCACCTGGCCAGCCTGGAGGTCAGAGGCAGGAGCCCTCCGCCTTGTCAGTCACTGCGCTCTCAGCATCTCCTTGCAAAGTTGGCTGCCATGCTGGGCCCCTCCCTGTCTCCCCTCTTGCTGCTCTAAACCACTTCTGACTGCTCTGCAGTCAGAAGGATCTATTTATCCTGCAACTTGACCATGTTGTGGCTCTGGTTCCCACCCCGTGTTGGTCACCCTTGGCTCTCAGGGACCTGTGCAGATGCCTCCCCCTGCCCCTGCTGACCTTCACCTTCCTTTCTGGTCATGCCGCAACTCATGCCTCTCCAGCCAAGGGGCCTGCTGTCAGCCCCCAACTCCCAAGCTCTTCCCAGCCCCAGGACCTTTGCACAGCTGCCACCCTCATTGGGAACGCTCTTCTTCCCACGCTCACAGCTGGCTCCTTCTTGTGACTCCAGGCATGGCACAGTGTCTATTCCTGCCCCACCAGCTCCCTCACAGTCATCGACGTGAGAAGGGACGCTATAATAATTACACACCGGTTTACTATCATGTGGCCATCTCCCCTACTGGAATGTGAGCCTGGTGGAGGCAAGGACCATGTCTGTCAGTCACTGCTTTATCCTCTGTGCCTGATAACTTGCAGTGCTCAATTAATGCCCGCGGACTGAACAAGTTGGCAGCTGAGAGACACTAGTGTTTAAGGAGAGAGAGGACCCGCGTGCCTACCCTGTCTCCCATTAATGCAGATTGGGGCTGAGAGAAGGTGGCAGTTCCCACGTTCTTCCAGGGCCTGAGTCCCTGCCTCAGTCACTCACTAGTCCTTCACTCACTGAGAGGCAGTGTGGCAACAGATAACAACCACGGAGTCAAAGAAGACAGGGCTTCAAATTCCGGCTCTGCCACTCACCTGCTGTGTGACCCTGGGCAAACGACTCAGCCTCTCTGGGCCTCCTCTTGTTCCTACTCTGTACAATGGGGTGGCACACTCGGCTTGCTGGATAAGTGTACCTGGGAGGGTACTCTGACTGGGTGTGCACTTCCCACTGCAAACATGCCCATCCCAGACTGGCTGAAAACAGAGGCCTCGGAGCCCCCGCTGCAGTCAGAAGCTCGGTCTGTGGCCGCAGGGTCTCTAGGCAGCCTTCCTAGCTGCTTCATCTGGAGAACAGGCATGAAATGGTGCCTCCTCCAAGAGCTGCAGCGAATAAATGAGGGGACACATGTCCTGTGCTAAGCTGGGACAGCGCCTGGCATACACCTTGCCAGAGTGTCAGCGACCTGAGGACGAGACCTCGCTCCACTTTCTCCTTGTCTCCCCAGCACCTTGTGCGGAGCCTGGCATGGAGCCGGAGCTCAGCGACTAGTTTTTGAGTGAGTATCTCTCGGTCCCCACTTCATGTCAGGGTCCTGCCCTGGAGGAGTACACAGTTTTCCAGTGAGAGAGCCGTCCCCCACCCCCCCGGCCTTCCCCAGGGAGGTGGGGGTTTTGCAGGGTAGACTGAGGGGAGGGCGGAAGGCCGTGTGTCCCAGGGGCTCCAAGCGCATGGCTGAGTTCATACCTCCTGCAGGGTCTCTGTTCCTCTTCTGGTGGTATCTGGGGTGGGGCAGGGGGTAGACTGATGAAGAGAACTCAGCTGGTCCCAGCTGTAGTGGGGGTTGTGGGTTTTTCCAGCTCAGGCGGGGTTTTCAGAGGGCAGCTGCACCTGACCACCTAGGACCTGGCTAAGTCAGGCGTGGGGCACACGGCGGGTCCCCCAGCCCAGGGTAGGGGCATCACTACATAGCTGGTGTGGAGCCTGGGGCCCCCAAAGCTCCTTCCACACCCCATATCCCCCCTGACATACTCATCTCAAAGCCTGTGTCTGGATGCTTTTTCTGGCCTGGTGGCATACCGGGGGTAGCCTGCTCATTCAGTCATCCAAAATGTACTGAGCACCTACTGTGTGCCAGGCACTGTTTTAGGCACCAGGACTTAGCAGTGAATAAGACAGATAGAAAAATCTGCCTCGTGGGGCTGACCGTCCAGTGGAGGAGACAGACATCAGATGATGATGGGTGCCATGACAGCCCTGGGCTCTCTGATGGCAGAAACAGTGTCAGCAGCATCTGCCAGTCCCATTCTCCTGCCTGCCATTCCAGGTGCCTAAGCCTAGAACTCTGGGGTGGGCAGAACTGAGGACAGGGGAGATGGGCCCAGCTTCAGGCTCTGAACTGACTCAGCTCACCAGAAGTCACTGGTACAAAGAGGTTTCCCAGGATCACTGGCCGTAGTAACCAAGATCTATGCCCAGAACTGGGGAGGTGATAAGTCTTCCCAGTCCTGCTTAGACCCCATCTGGGTCTCAAGCTCAGCTCTGGTTCCTGCCCTGAGAAAGTGATGAGGGCAGCCTGGGCTATGATCAGAAGGAGTGCATGGGATGCAAAAGGGCCTGAAGGTATCACCAACAAGAAGAAATAGCCTCGGGGTTGCCAGGGGGTGGGGGGTGCAATTCTAGCCCACAAGTCCTTGTGTAGGGTTGTCCTGAGACAGAAAAACAGGTTGTTGGGCTCAGAGGCCATAGATAGGACCCTCAGAGGAAGAGGAACAGGGAACAGTGCTAGCATTTATTGAACTCCCGCTTACTATGACATCTCCTCGGATGCCCCAAACAGCCATATGAAGAAAGTGATTACTGAGTCCCTTTTACAGATGAGGAAACTGATGCTCAGAGACACAAAGAGACCTGCTCTGTGTCACTCAGCCAGCACGGAACTGAGCCGACCAGAGCAGCCCCGGCAGCAGTAAGGGTGATGTTAGGAGGATGCTGACTTCAGCTCTGCTCAGGGCAAGCACCCTCATCAGAGCTGTCTGGTGAGAGAGTGAGATCCTTGTCATGGGAAGTGTGCAAGCAGAGGGGCCACGTGGAGGGCGGGGCTTCATGGCAGACAGGAACCCAGCGATGTGTAGGGTCACCTTCAATACTCATTCAATCCTGGGATTCTGACGTAAGAAGGATAGCGTGTTTAAGGACCAGAAAACTAGGCCTCCGTGATGGCGGCCCTGCCAGCAGAGCCTGCAGCAGACAGGGTGTCCAGCTGCAGTCGGGTGGGTCCTTGCTGGAATGAGCGCCCACAGTTGACAACAGCACCCCCCCCCAACCTTCATAGCTCCTTTCCAGTTTTACAGGCTAGTGGTTGTGATGGAATAGCCGTTACCAAAGTGAACCCCCTTGAAGCCTTCAGGCCCATGTGGTGTTACCCCATTTCACAGATGGACAGAAGGCCCGAGGCCATGTCTTGGACTTCCATCTGAGACTGGCTGGCCTGATGGGCATGTGGGTATTGGCCAATGCGAGGCTCTCCAGGCTGCCCAGGCCCTTCCTGTGGGGGAACACAGACAGAATGTCTTCTTGAGTCCTCACCTGCAGGTGACTGTCACCTGCTGTCCTTACCCAGGGAGGGAATTTGGAAGGTGGTTCCACGCGGTCCCTCTGTTTGCACACTTCTCCTCTACCCCCAGTCTGGCTGGTAACTTGGGCTGCCGCAGGGCTGGCGCTGGAGGACTGAGGTTGCTGGTCACCCAGCCCAGAGAGACTGTTTTGGGGCAGAGTGGGGTAGGCAGGCTGGGGACACAGCAGGCATGGACACTGCCCTCAGACCTCAGCTCAGATCCTGATCACTGCTTGCCTGCTGTATGACCCTGGGCAAGGGGCTGCTGACTTTGAGTCTTAGCTCCTATATGGAAAATGGGAAAGGCAGATTCCTTACCCAGAATGGACAGACGTGAGGATGATGACAGGAGAAGATGCCAGTTTGTGCCCACCGTGGTGGGGGTGACACCGTACATGCTCAGTGAGGGCTGCTTGTCATCATCATCATGACAGCGCTGTTGGCCTTGGGAAGCCTACCTCAGTCTCCATGCTGGTTCAGCCCTGGGAGAGGGGTGTGGAAGAAACTGGCACATGGAGCCACCCGCAGGGCTGGGAACCAGAGGGCATCTTTTTCCTGGGAGGGTCAGGGCCTTTCTTCACCCTAGTTGGAGTCACTGCCTATTTCCGTATTGTGGTGTATCATGGTAAATGCAAATCAGACCCATCTCGCCAGCTTCCCACTGCACTCAGAACCGAAAGCCTGGTTCTGCCCCACCGTTCTGCCACCCCCGCCTACTCCCGTCCATGACAGCCTCGTTCCTGCCTCAGGGCCTTTGCACCTGCTGTCCCCTCCCCCAGCTCTCTGCACAGCTCTCTCTCCGGGAGGCCTTCCTGGGCACCCCTGAAGAAATGGCCCCCAGGCCCTGTCTTCCCACCCAGTTTACTTCCTCTAGACCATTTAAAGTCATCCTGTTTAATTGTTCTTTCTCAACATCTGTCTTCCCTCAAGAGAATGTCCTGTCTACAAGGCAGGGAGGGTCACCCCCTGTCTTGGTTATCGTGGCATCCCCCAGTGCACTGAATGGGGCCTGGCAGACAGTAGGTGCTAATACATGTTTGCCAACTAAATGAATGAATGACCTGAAGCCATACTCCCTCATTCACCCCCAGCTGGTTCGGTGGGAACATGGGTACCACCCTGTAACTCTACTTATTTCACATGCCTCACCCTTTGAAGGTTTGGTGAAAATCCCACCCCAGACAACATTCTTCCTACAGTCTAAATCTGCACTGAGCAATTACTTTTGAATGATAGGTCTTGTGATTATAGTTTATTTGCTGTGACTTTAGTTAATGGGCTGGATGGAATATTTGCATCTGGAAAGTTCCCCTGATGTTTTAAAGAGCTCCCAAATTCATCCACCAAAAGGAAGAGAAATAGCAAGAAAGAATAACTCAGAGAACTGTGTTGTTGCCTCTTGGTGAAGAAAGAGCCCTAGAGTGTGCACAGGAGGTCTGCAGGCAAGCCCCTTCACTTCTCTCAGCCTCAGTCTCCTCATCTGTAAAATGGGTTGGTAAACCTGGCCTGGCAGGGGAGGAGACCGTGAATCGATCCCAAACCTTGACAGCCGTGATGACTTTGCAATATGCTAAGAGCCTCTGTACCACTATCCCAGTCATGTTTTTCTTTTAACTATTTTTAGTTAAATGCATTTGAAAGGGAGTTTTTCTTTCACTACCACAAATGGAAAACCAGAATCACTTGCTGTCTTCGTCTGTTTTGTGCTGCTAAAACAGAATATCTGAGACTGGGTAGTTATAAATGTATTAGATATTTATTGCTCAGTTCTGGAGGCTGGGAAGTCTAAGGTCGAGGGGCTTGCACCTGGCAAAGGCCACCCTGCTGCATCCTCCCGTGGCAGAAGGTGGGAGGGCCAGAGAGCACATGCACTAGGGAGGGATGGGGGCAGAACCTATCTTGTTTATCAGGGCCCACTCCCAGGACAACTACCCCACTTCTGAGATAACATGAACACCTCCTGGTCCAACACCCTCTTCAAGGCCCCGACCCTCACCACTGCTGCCCTGGGGACTAACTTCCCAATGTATGAACTTTGGGGGACACATTGAAACCACAGTACTAGAGCACAGTCCCCCCAACCTGTCTAACACAGCCCCCACTGTTTCTCTTCTTCTCCGGTGCCTAGTGTTCTGTGACCCACTGATCACGTTGTTTACCATCTGTTTCTCACACTGGATTTGTTTCGTGTCTGTCCCGTAACTGCTGAGTCCTCAGGGCTTAAAACAGGGCAGTGTGCTCATGCAGTGGGTGGCAAAGGAACGGATGAAAGTGGAGGGGGAAGAGGAGCTGCCAGCCATTCATGCACGTGCTCACCCAGCACCTGTGTGCTGACGACGCCCTCACTCAACCTGTCTGCTCACTGCAGGGCCAAGGTCCAGATGCCTCCACCACATCTATGAGAGCACAAGCTTAGTATGCCCAGGCCCACCGCACCCCCAGCTTCCCGAAGCCTGCTCCTCCCCACTCCTGTTCTCTCCAGGACCCCACCCACCCACTCTCACTCCTCCCAGCCTCCACACCCCTCGCTGGTTCCTGTTGCCCTCCCCTCTCCTCTGAATGGCCTTAGTACCCTCCCTGATTCAGCTTTCAGTCAGACCAATCCTTTGGCTGAACCTAAGTGAGACCATGGCCCTCTTCTGCTCAGTACCCTCCAGAGGCCCCCACCCCACTCAGAATAGAAACCCCAATCCTTGTCATGATCCACAGGCCCTGCTTGACCCCCTGGGCCTTACTTCTCCTCCTCCTGACTCTGGCTCAGGCACACTGGCCTGTTGCAGTTTCTCTAGCTCCAGCTCCAGGATCACCTGCCCCAGGGCCTTTGCATGTGCCATGCTTTTTGCCCAGGGGGATATTCAAAATATTTAACACAGGCACTGGTCCCGAACACTCCAAAACACCTCCTGCTAGGGACATCTGAGGAGGGCCAGGAGAAGGGCTGGACAGGGACAGCCGCAGTGGGAGCCCCTCTGGGGGTCCAGACAGTGGGCTTTAACCCAGGGGCATGAAAATATTTCAGTATTGTAACGACAGGTATGTAACCGCTGGACATCTGCTCTGACTTGGCCTGGCCCACTCCTCTCCTATTGGCCAGGAGGCCCCCTTGGGCCCCTCCCCAATATACACTGCCACACCCCATCCTGGCCTTTTACTTTAGCACTTGTCACTATAATATACCGCACAGCCCTAAAATATAAACAACCCAAGTGTGCATCAACAGATGATGGATAAGCAATGCGATCTGTCCGTACACAAAACATTATTTAGCCATAAAAAGAAATAAAATTCGGGAAGCGCTGGCTCATGCCTGTAATATCAGCACTTTGGAAGGCTGAGGTGGGAGGATCACTTGAGCCCAGCAGTTTGAGACCATCCTGGGCAACACAGTGAGACTCAGTTTCTACAAAAAAAAATTTTGAATTAGCCAGGTGTGGTGGTGCACGCCTGTAGTCCCAGCTACTTAGGAGGCTGAGGTGGGAGGATCCGTTGAGCCCAGGAGGTCAAGGCTTCAGTGAACTGTGTTTGTGCCACTGCACTCCAACCTGGGTGACAGAATGAGACCCTGTCTCAAAAAAAATTGTTTTTAAAGAAATGAAGTACTGATATATGTGACAACGTGGATAAACTAAGTTAAAGAAACCAGACACAAAAGGACATATCTTCTGTGATTCCAGTGGTATGAAATGTCCAGAACAGGCAAATCCATAGAGACAGAAAGCAGATGAGTGGCCACCTGGGACTGGAAGGAGGCCTAGGGAGTATGGAGACGGCTGCGAATGGGTATGGAGTTTCTGCCTGGAGTGATGAAAATGTTTTAAAATATATTGTGGGGATGGTTGTGAAACTCAGTGAATTAACTAGAAAGCATTGAATTGTACGCTTTTAAAAACACTGTACAGGCCGGGCGCGGTGGCTCACGCCTGAAATCCCAGCACTTTGGGAGGCCGAGGTGGGCAGATCACGAAGTCAGGAGATTGAGACCATCCTGGCTAACATGGTGAAACCCCGTTTCTACTAAAAATATAAAGAAATTAGCCGGTAGCCGGGTGTGGTGGCGGGTGCCTGTAGTCCCAGCTCCTCGGGAGGCTGAGGCAGGAGAATGGCGTGAACCCGGGAGGCGGAGGTTGCAGTAAGCTGAGATCATGCCACTGCACTCCAGCCTGGGTGACAGAGTGAGACTCCGTCTCAAAAAAAAAAAAAAAAAACTGTATATTTTAAATTTCTGTATTCTTTATTTTGGTTTGTCTCCCTACAGTTAACATGCTAGCTTCATGAAGGTAAGGATTTTTGTCTGTTTTATTCACTATACTCTAGTGCCTGGAATACCATTGGTATTCAATAAAATGTGGAATGAGTGACTGAATGAATGAGTGGATGTATGAATGAATGATTGCAATCTGAGCTCAAGGTCCTGCTCCCTGGTGAGTCCCAGCACTCAAGGCACACCCCCATCCCGTGTTGCACCTCTCTGTGTCCATGTGTGCCGCCTGCTGGCTGCAAGTCCCCCACAGGACATGCTCATGGAGTCTGTAGGGTGATTGGTGACAGGGATGGTTCAGGACAGGTCCTGGCAGAGGTGGGCCCCACGCTGGGCTGAGAGACTCCACATCCCACCACATCCCGAGAGCTCCTTCTCCCTCCCCATAGCCTGGTGTTGATTTCAAGGGACTTTGCTGGGCTCCTGCCATGTGCCAGGTGCTCTGTTGGGCCTGAGGAGACACACTAAGGGGACCTGGTACCTGGTGATTGGTATGAGCTCAGTAGAGATTTTAGACTTCGATCCTTAAGCTCAGAAGGACCTCAGCCGGGGACCCTCAGGCACAGACAGGCTGAGAATGGAACCCAGGTATCCACAGTTCCCTTGACCAAGAGCCCTGTGCTGAATTTGAACCCCGGCCGCAGAGACAGCACTGGAAGACTGCACAGAGCCGCCTGACCAGCAAGGAGGAAGTTTAATTTGGATTTGGCTGACCTGGCCTCCTCCTCACCGCCCACACTCCTCTCCCTGATGATCCATTCTGTGCTCAGTTTCTACGTCCTTCCCCGAGAGAGGTTCATAAAGACTTCTCGTCACTCAGGTCTTGGCTCAGTGGACGCTCCCTCAGGGATGGCTCCTGCCCGCCTCGGTCCTGCACTCCCTACGCCATCCCTCACTCAGGTTCACGTCTTGACCCTGTCACCACTCTCCTAGGGCAGCAGCATCGGTCTCTCTGCCGGGTTGTTGGTTGCTGCCCTCCTTCCTCCTTGCTGTGCAGACTCCAGGAGGCCAGGGGAGTCTGTTTTAGTCACTGAAGCAGGCTCAAGCTGTAGACCGTGTCTGGCACATAGCAGGCACTCAAAAAATACTTGCCGAATGAATGAGGGAGTTTGTTTACAGGACCGATGCTGGAATGAGACCCAGGACAGTGTTGCTGGGCTTTTGATTTGGGCTTGGTCCTACTGAAACCCATCCATCTTTTCTTCCCCTGGCCTCCTGGTCTCCCTGCCTTCCCTGAGTACGGCCCTCCTTTGTGACTACTGCAGGAGCAGGGGCTGGTGCATGAAAAGACCCGGAAGCCTAGGTGGGACGGGCCCACAATGCTCCCAGGAATCCCGGCCTGGCTGTGCTGCAGCCTTGCCCCTGCCGACCTCTCTGTTCACCCCAGCTGTTCCTATGACCAGGCCCTTGTCAACCCTCCCTCTGCATTCAGGGAAACTGAGAGGTGTCTGAAGCTCCAACATAAAAACCAAAACACAGGCAGGCTGAGGACCCGTGTGGTGCATTTGGGGAATCTGCAGGGGTTTTCCTAGGAAAGCCGCATCCTCTGTGGAAGCCTAGACTGTTTGGGCTTCCTCCCAGGTCTTCTCTTTGGTGTGGGAGGGCAGCTTGTGGGGGGTCGGGGTGGGCAGGACCTGAAGGTGCTGGAGCAGGGCAGTCGTGGGGGAGGTGGTCAGTGTCCCCAGGCCCCCCAGGCAGTCCTGAGGGCTGGTGCAGGGCCAAGGCCAGGAGGAAACCAAGCATGGCTCTTTCTAGGGTCAAGCTGCCCTGCACCGTGCAGGGTCACAACTGACTGCGTCAAAAGGAGCTAGTGAGATGCCTGTGCCTAGGGCTAAGCAGACCAGCAGGGACCTACGAGGCAGGAGAAGGAGAACTTGTGAGCCACTGCCAGCTCTGAGGACACCGTATCCCAGGGGTGTCTCCATAAAGTCTCAGGGAAGTTAAGTTCTGGGGTTAGGACAAACCAAAGGCGCTGGGTGTAATGCTCAGATGTTCCAGCAGAGGGCAGCGCTTGGCTGCTGCAAAGCCCTGCAAAGAGCTACCTGCAAAAAACCGTCCCGGCTGCCCACGGGCGTCCCAGAACCTTGTTGACCTGGCTCCTTCCCAGGCCTGCCCAGGCCTCATTCCCTGCCACATGTCCTCTCCCCATCTGGGTTAGGCTAAAATAATCCCAGGGACGGAGATGCTGCCAAGAAGACACAACACAGAGATAGGACCCTAAGGACTGGGAGCAGCGGCTGCCTGGGTGCTGGGAGCTTCTCTGAGACGGGGACATTTAAGCCAAGAGCTAAATAATGGGAGGAGCCCACTTTAGCCCCTAACCTGAATTATTTCTGTTCCCTCACTTGCCAGAACAATCTCAATGGTGTCTCCTCTATCAACCCCTCTGATGGTGGCCCCTTCAGGTAAAACACAGTCCACTAACATTCAGGCCCTGCGCACTCTAGCCCCACCCACCTTGCAGGGTTCCTGTCCCAGTGCCAGCCCTCCTAACTCTGTTCCAGGCACACTGGCTGACTTTCCATCTCCAAGGCGAACTTCTTCAAGTCCTGGGGCCTTTGCCCTTGCTGTTCCCTCTGCCGGGAGCACCCTTCCCCCTCCTGTAGCCGGCTCCTCCCATTATTTTGCTCTTGGCTCAGAGAGGCCCCCAGCACCCAGGCAGCCGCTGCTCCCAGTCCTCAGGGTCCTTCCTATCTCTGTGTTGTGCCTTCTTGGCAGCATCTCAGTCCCTGGGATTATCTTAGCCTAACCCAGGTAACAAGTGACTAAATCACATCTCGGTGGCTCCACACAGGTCCTGCCACAGTCTGTGGTTTCACCAACTCCAGCTGGGGAGGCGAGAGGACACAGAAAGGCATTAGGAGCAAATAAACAAACTCTCTTATAAAGGAGACATCGTCCCTGAGCCAGAGCTTCAGCCCCATACCCGACAAGCCCAGCCAGGCTCAGGGACGGAAGGAGACCTGGGGCCTCCATCCCAGCTCTGCCTGCTGCAGGATGCGTGCCCCCAGCATCCCAGGCGGCGCCATCTGGGCCCCAGCACCTTCAGTGATGCAGAGTTTATGTCCTCACCGGGCCCCGGGGAGACCATTAGGAAGCTTCCTCCACAGGAGGAGCTGGGCTCCACCTCCTGCCCTGCGCAGATGAGGGGCTTCATCCAGGTCCTTGTGGCTCAGGGCAGGAGTTGGGGAAGCAGGGCTGCCTCCTCCCCAGGCTCAGGGGATGCCACGGGGGAGGAGGTTGTTCAGTGTGACTCTCCTATGTGTGTCCCCTTCATCCAGCATATGGGGTGTGTGGCAAACCCTGGACAAGGGGACACAAGATGCATGCAGCTACAGCCTGGCGGCAGGATCGGGCCTGAGCACCGATGATGACTGAGGCAGACACAGTTGGATCCACTGTCTACCATCCAGTCCCCCTTATCCCAGAACCTCCTCCCCGCTGTGGGTCCATGTGACTTGGCTAGGTCTCCCCTCTCCATTCTCAGCACCCTCTAGGTCCAGGGATGTGCATGTGATCCAGCCTGGTCAATCAGAGCATAAATCCCTCTGTTCTTCATGTGATTGGCTTAGAGATGGGCTTGTGACCTGAGTCAGGCCAATAAGAGTCAGTCCTGGCGCTTTTGCAGATCTGAAAAAGAGACCTCTTCCTACTCGGGCCACTGAACTAACTGGCTGTGAGCCTGGGCTTCCTGGGGCCTATCATATTACACTGTAAGAGCAAACCTTCCCAAGAATGAGACAGCGAGGGAAACAGAGCTGAGGGATGAAGAGAGAGAGAGAACTGTGACGTCCGATCAGGGTCCTCACTGATCCACCGATGGTAGGAGGCGGCACCTCGTATCACAAGGGAGAAGCTGGTTCTGTGGGAGTTCTAGGATTGAAGGCACTTGTGGCAAGGAGATTATGGAAGAGGAAGGGACTGCACCAGGCCTTGAAGGATGAGACTGTTAACACAGGAAGATAAGTGCTCAGGCATTCCAGATAGAAGGCAAAGGCAAGGGCTTGCAGGGGCTGACCTTGAAAAGAAGGATTTCACTTCCACTCCTCTCCCGGACGTTCCATCTCTGCTCTAGACTCCCTCTCCTAACCATATACAAAACACAAACCAAAGAGGCTCTGCGAGATGCAGAGTGATGGGAGCTGGGGTGGGGGATGGGGTGTCTGAGCCCCTTTAATTTTGTTCCTATCTGAGTATGTGCTTTCTGACAGGAAGATCTGTGTCCACTCAACTTTTCTCTCCTCCTGACACCCCACCTGCACTAAGTACTGTTAATGGATCAGCCTGTGAGACTGCTTCCACCATTCCCCCATAATACAGATGTGGAAACTGAGGACAGATAAATCAAGAGTATGGCCTGTCCCTGGCCATACTGCTGGACAGAGGGCTGCAGGGCTCAAACTCAGGCTGACAGGCTCCAGCAGCCACGAGCTCCGGGGTCTTCTCCCACTGAGCACTGTGTGACCTGCTGAGACCACCTGACCCTTCTGGGCCTCCACTAGGAATTCAGGGAGGATCAATAGTTGAGTTCAGTTGTTACCTCCCCAGGCAAGGGATGCATTTCGATGGACCATGGACACAGACTGAACCAGCTGCAGGCCACACTCTGAGAGAGGAGCCCAGCAAGCAAGTGCTCCTAAGCTTGTGGCTGTGGCTGTGGCTGTGGTTTTGTACAGTGGTGATCATGACCATTCACTGGAGCCACACCTGGGCAAATGCTGTTGCACTGAGAGCCCTCCTCCTCTCCACTTTGCTTCTGGTTTACTGCAGTTTAATAACAATGCTCCACAAGTCGACCAGCCCAAGAAGCTGCCTCCATCTCTGCCTGTGGGTGGACCCCAGGCTGCCATGTGTAGTCTGGTCCACGGTATATACTGCCTTTCCCAGAGGTGAGCCTGGCATGGTCCCTGTTGTTCCTGAAGGCCCCAGGGAGTTGGAAAGGTGTGGTCAGTCCCCTACCCCCACCTGCCAGAGCATCTCTGAGGAACCTGTAAAAAATGCACATTCTCAGGTCTACCCAGACCTCCCAATCAGAAACCCTGAGGTGGGGCCCAGCCATCTGGGATTTAACCAGCCCTGGTGACGCTGGCGTGCACTCCTTTAGGGAAGCACTGGCTTGGTGGAAACAGCAGCATGGGGGAGCTGATGGACAGAGCTAAGGACATTTTAGACATGTGTTTCCTACTTAATGCATACCCAGCGCCTCCTCAGAGGCCGAGCCGCTTCCTGCTCAGTGATAATCACTGCCACTCCCCGCTCCTTTCCCAGCCACCTGGGGCCTTTTCCACCACTCCATGGCACTGGGTGGCTCAGTGGGGACGCTAAGGACGCAATCACCAGCCTTTTAGGAACTGGCGCTTGTGAAAGAGGTGGGGACGTCCTTCCTTGGAGGATGCTGAGCACGCCTGTCGGGACGGGCAATTTGCAGAGGGCTCCAGATGCGGCAGGACAATGGAGGCTGATTGGCAGGGAGCGGGCGGGGCAGCCTTCATTCCACAGCCCCACGCAAAAGCGCTGAGCCAGCTGCAGAGGAGAGAGGCCTGGGAAGGATGAGGCTGAGGGAGGGGCGGTGACATTCACGTGAGACCTCATGCATTCACTGATTTATTCACACACGCCTGCATTCCCTCATTTGGAAGGCATCATGATGGGGTGGGAAGAACCCTCTGAGTTGTCCAAGCTCCATGGCTTCAAACCAGGCTCCTGCACATCCTTGGTTCCTCCTGCCTCAGTATCCGCATCTGTGATCTGGGCTGCCATGAGGCAGAGAAAGGACCCCATGGGCGAAAATGCCCAGTGCCCTCCCTGGCTCTTTGTAGGTCCCAAGTGTGGACTCAGCTTTCCTATCCCCTTTTTTCTTCTCATTCATTCAGACATGTATTGAGCACCTAGTGTGTACCAAGACCTGACCTGGGCAGTGGGAGGCACAGGTAAGACCTCCAGGCCAGGCCCTAGCTTTTGGGGAGCTCACAGTCTTGGAGGTGGGGCATGTTGGGGGACAGGCCTCTAAGTGATCTCGGGGCAGGGTCAGTGTTGTGAGAACCATCCATTGATTTATTCACTCATTCCTTTGCTTATTCACTCAACACAATTTACTGTGTCACCATATACTAGGCTATGTACACCATACATAGGGCACACACCCTTCCCAGGAGGGATTCGCAATCTAGCAAGAATTAAGTATTTGAGGGGCACAGAGGGCAAGAAGCTGACTTAGCATTGGGAAGACACCACAGAGGAGGTGCCACATGCGGTGAGTTTTGAAGGATGTATGTAAGTTCGCTGGGGCCTGGGGTTGATGTGAAGAAAACACACCCCCAGAGAGGAAGAAACATAAGCAAAGGCACAGCAGCCTCCTGGTGCTTCCGAAGACCATGCTGGCAAAGGGCAGCACAGTCGCAGCCACTTAACTCCATACCCAGAATAGCACTGTCACGCTTGAAGGAGGCACAGAAGCTATCCCGGCTGCCCTCCCACCAGTGCTGGGCCTTTGACAGACAGCCATCATTGAGTGAGCACCTGGTGTGCACCTAAGGCCCTCTCCTAGGCCTCTCTTTACATGGCAGCCCTTCGCCTCTGCAAACCTTCCAGAGAGAAGCGATCGCCCCTGGTTCACAGAAGAGGAAAGCAAGGCTCAGAGAGAGATGGTACCTTGCCTCCCACACAATTGGAAGAATTGCTGGGATTCGAATCCGGATCTGCTTGACTCCAGAACAATGCCTTTCCCCCTCCCTGCTTCCAGACGTGGCTCTGGTCCCCTCCAGTCACTGAGTCTCCAGCTTGGCAGCCATACTCCTCCTGGCTGTTCACCATAAGCCCTCCAGGCCCTGTGCCCAGAACTCCCAGGCCCTGGCCATGCTCCTGTGTTGGCATCAACTTTCTGGATTTCACATGGCCTCCCAGCTCGAGTCTCAGTCTTTCCATCTGTGTACAGAGGCCAGGCTCCCCAGCTCTGCAGCTGCCAGTCCCCACCTCCCGACGCACTCATGCTGTGAACGCCTGATAAACCATCTCTGGGCCTTTAAGGGCCTTTTATTTCTCCAGCCACGCTTTTCTCTACATTTTAATAAGCTGCTTGCAAAATTGGTGATTGATGAGTAAGAATGAGGAGGATGTAGGGCTGAATATTTTTTTTCCTGGAATCGCTTCTGGCTGCGCATTCAACTTTAAATTGATTAATAACGTGCAGACCCAACATTAATTATCAGCCATTTGTCACTGGGGAAGGCTGGAGCCTGCGCCTGTGTGCAGCCCCTTTCTTCATGACCAGCTCGTGGTATAGGAGATGCCCATCTGCCCCACAGGGGTGCATGGAAGGCCCTGGACACTTAAAGCCCTGGCAGCCTCAGCCCGCTGTGCCCTGGGCATGTGGGGGCTTCTGAAGGCCAGGCCTGAGCATCTCAGGGCCGACCCCAGATGTCTGGGGCAGTGGTACCCTCAATGTCTGTCCTGCCCTGTGCTGGCTCATGGCCTTACCTGACCCTAGGTCAGGTCTTCAGGTCCCCAGAAGACCCTAGCATTTCTTCCTTCATTCAACAAACATTTATTGAGCAACTATGATGTGCAGCCTTCTTTCTGGAGGCTGAGGGCACAACAAAGATCAAAACAAGGTCCTTGACTTTTTGTGGGGGCAGCCTGGCAATCAATGGAACCAACAAGGAAGCAAACAAATTACAGTCTAGCAAGAATCAGGAATTTTTGGAGCATAGACGGCGAAAGCTAACTTAGCATTGGGAAGGTACCACAGAGGAGGTGCCATCTTAAGTGGGTTTTGAAGGATGTAGAGGAATTCTCTGGGGGTGGGGGGGATAAGTAAAGAAAGCACAACCCCAGAAAGGGAACAGTTACAAAGAAAAGAAAAGCCAGTAAGAATCAGGAGGGTCAGGAGGAGGGTGAGGGTTTCCACTTAAATAGGAGGATGGAGAGGACCTCACTGAGAAGGGGGTGAGGGAGGGAGCCAAGGAGATACCTGTAGAAGAGTATTTGAGGCAGAGGAAACAGCAGTGGAAAGGCTCTGAGCTAGGGGAAAATGGATGGCTAAAAATAACATGATGCAATGTGAAAGAAGCCAGTTACACAAGACCAGTGTAATATGGCTCCATTTGTATGGAAAGTCCAGAATGGGCAATTCAGTAGAAAAAAGAAAGTAAATTCAAGGTTACCAGGGACTTAGGGGAAGAGGAAGTGGGAAATGACTGCTAATGGGTATAGGGTTTCTTTCTGGATGATGAAAATGTCCTAAAACCGATTGTGAAATGGATTCACAACTGTGAATATACTAAAATCCACGGAATGACACACTTTAAATGAATGAACTTTACAGTATGTAAATTCCAATAAAGCTGTTACAAAATAACTTTGTCATATGTCAGGTAGCAATCAGTGCCAGAAAAGAAAAGACATGGGGATAAGAGGACTTTCAGGGGTTGGGGGGAACAAGCAGGGTGTCCCCAAAGAGGTGATATTTAAGCAGAAACCTGGGCTGAGCCACAGGTCCAGGAATAGGGTGGTGGCTAGACTAGCCTGTCCCGCACCTGCCACCTGGGGCACCACTGAGTGTAGCCCTGGGGACCATGGCCCCTGGAGAGGGGTGGGGAGAGGCAAGTGAGACCTTCGGGGAAGCTGAGGCCAGAGTGAGGCACATGGGCTATATCAGGGTCCACTAGGAACACCAGAATATAGCTGGTGAGGTATAGGCAGATGAGGTTTTCGGATGTGCAGGACTGCATTTTATGAGAAGTTGACATATTTAAATCAGCAAGAGTTGCAACATCTCAAAGCTGCTAGGAAAAAATGGTTTTTAGGCTCAGGCTACTTTTGAAAGAGTGAAGGCAGTGCTGCTCAGGGCTTACAGGCAATGGTGGACTGAGCTGGGAGTCCCTGCGTGCATCTGTGGCCCTCAGAAGCGCCCACCTGACTCAGGCTGGCAGAGCGCTCTGGCCACGGAAGCGCAAGCCAGCCTGTGCGAGAATCAACCAGGCAGAAGTAAAAGGACTCTACCCATTGCCTGGGGCTGGGGCTCCATCTCTGGGAGGCCTCCTTTGCTCTGAGTTTTAAGAAAACAGCCATCGCCAGGCGTGGTGGCTCAAGCTTGTAATCCCAGCACTTTGGGAGGCCGAGGCGGGCGGATCACGAGGTCAGGAGATCAAGACCATCCTGGCTAACACGGTGAAACTCCGTCTCTACTAAAAAATACAAAAAACTAGCCGGGCGAGGTGGCGGGCGTCTGTAGTCCCAGCTACTCGGGAGGCTGAGGCAGGAGAATGGCGTGAACCCGGGTGGCGGAGCTTGCAGTGAGCTGAGATCCGGCCACTGCACTCCAGCCCGGGCCACAGAGCGAGACTCCGTCTCAAAAAAAAAAAAAAGACGGTGGCTCAAGCCTGTAATCCCGGCACTTTGGGAGGCCGAGACGGGTGGATCACGAGGTCAGGAGTTCGAGACCATCCTGGCTAACACGGTGAAACCCCGTCTCTACTAAAAAATACAAAAAGCTAGCCGGGCGAGGTGGCTGGCGCCTGTAGTCCCAGCTACTCGGGAGGCTGAGGCAGGAGAATGGCGTAAACCCGGGAGGTGGAGCTTGCAGTGAGCTGAGATCCGGCCACTGCACTCCAGTCCGGGTGACAGAGCGAGACTCCGTCTCAAAAAAAAAAAAAAAAAAAGAAAAAGAAAAAGAAAAAGAAAACAGCCATCTTTATTTCCTAAAAGGTGCCCCCGACCCCCCGCCAACTTGGGACAACTTCAAATGCCAGGAAAGTCCTCTCTACCTCAAAACAGTCCCTGTTCAAGCTGCCACCCCCAACTCCTCTCTCTGTGCAACCACAGCCATCAGTGAAGGAGGCAGTTGCACCCCTGCATCCCTGGCAGAGGGCACAGCTTACGCAAAGGCCCCAAGGGAGCAGTGTGCCTGGTGTGATCCAGGAAAAACAAGGACTCAAGGCGGCTGGAACAGAGGGAGGAATGGAGACAGCTGGAGGAAAGGAGAGGGGGTCGGAGGTGACGGGGACAGTGGGGCAGGCCTTGGAAGGACTTGGCCTTCACTCTGGCGCAGGAGCCTTGGGAGGGTTCTGAGTAGGAGGATGGGAGGAGCCCGCTGGATTTGTGCTGAGAACAGTGGCGTGGTGAGGGCTGCAGGAGCAGGGAGGAGGTGGGGCAACTAGGCTCTGGAGAGACTCCGTGGTCCTAACCCCTCAGCTGTGCACAGGGAGTTGGGGGGTGTGGGGAGGTAAATAAGGCAGGTGCAGACCATGGTCCTCCCTCCAAAAGAGAAGAATTGGCTGGCTCCTACCTCTCTCGTTACCACACTCTTCCTACATCTAGGCCTTTGCACACGCTGTTCCTCTGCTCAGAACAGCCTTCCCTCTCTCTTTATCTGCCTGGTGAATGTTCATCCTCAAGTGCCTAACCCCTTGTATGGAGAAGTTACTCTCTCTTGCTGGGGTTAGCACCCCAGGGTGGGGTTTCCCTCCCACTCACCTGGAGGGTCTGGGCTTTCAGCATGGACCAGCTTCCTGAACACCTCCTTGAGCTCCACCTCTTGTAGCTGGAGTTGGCACAGCGACGGGAGCCCAGGCAACTACAAGGTCACTGATCTTCAGGTCAGTGGTTGGGAGTGGGTTAGTGGGAGAAATAGGCACAACGCCACCAAGTGCTGGTAAATCCAGCAAAGCCCAGAATTCTGGGCCACATCAGGTGGCGTCTCTAGCTGAATTCCTGCCGAGCCTCACATTTTGTTCATCGATTAATTCTACAAATGTTTATTGAACTCTGGTCTGGGCCATGGGGATTGAGCAGTAAGTAGGAAAGACAGTTTCTGCTGCCATAGCATTGCGGGGACAGACAGGAAACGCATAAACAAGTGCACACAAAGGATGCTTTGAAAGATCACTCAGCCAGTGCTGTGAAGATGAAGAGGGGCGGCCAGGGAGGGCTTCCCCGAGGAGGCAATCTTTGAATTGAGACCTGAACAAGGCCAGCCATGGAAGAACCTGGAGTAAGAGCGCTCCAGACAGAGAAAACAGACCATGTGAGGAGACTCAGAGTCCTGTTTTGGCTGTGTCCAGTATGATGTCTGTGGGGCCTCCAGGTAGAAACAGAGGAGGCAGCTGGGTGGTGAGTGGTACAGGTTAGAGATATAAATTTGGGGCCATCTTTCAATTTTATTGTTTTAGAGATAAACCCTGATGAAGTCCAGGAATCAATAAACAGAGACTAACACTGGCCTC
Organism: Trachypithecus francoisi; assembly: GCF_009764315.1. Taxonomy (NCBI): domain Eukaryota; kingdom Metazoa; phylum Chordata; class Mammalia; order Primates; family Cercopithecidae; genus Trachypithecus; species Trachypithecus francoisi. The sequence goes on from NW_022681453.1 coordinate 57,130,879, forward strand.
CTTCCCCATCCAGATCCTGGGAGACGATTTCACGAGTAAGTGCTTTGAAAATGGGCCGGGCGCGGTGGCTCAAGCCTGTGATCCCAGCGCTTTGGGAGGCCGAGGCGGGCGGATCACGAGGTCAGGAGATCGAGACCATCCTGGCGAACACTGTGAAACCCCGTCTCTACTAAAAAATACAAAAAACTAGCCGGGCGAGGTGGCGGGCGTCTGTAGTCCCAGCTACTCGGGAGGCTGAGGCAGGAGAATGGCGTGAACCCGGGAGGCGGAGCTTGCAGTGAGCTGAGATCCGGCCACTGCACTCCAGCCCCGGCGACAGAGCAAGACTCCGTCTCAAAAAAAAAAAAAAAAAAAAAAAAGAAAATGACTCTGGCCTTGCAGGGGTGGGAGGGAGGGTGTGCAGTGAGACAGCGGCCCAGTCATGAGCCATTGATTAGTAAACTCTGCCCGCTGATGCCTATAATCTCAGTACTTTGGGAGGCTGAGGCAAGTGGATCGCTTGAGCCCAAGAGTTTGAGACCAGCCTGGGCAATGTGGTGAGACCCTGTCTCTACAAAAAATGCAAAAATTAGTCAGGCATGGTGGTGTGCATCTGTAGTCCTGGCTACTCAGGAGGCTAAGGTGGGAGGATTGCTTGAGCCCAGGAGATCAAGGCTACAGTGAGCTGTGATGGAGCCACTGACTCAAGCCTGGGTGATGGAGCAAGAACTTGTCTCAAAATAATAATAATAATAATAATAAATAACCTCTGCCTTCCATGTGAACAAACACCCATCCTGGAGCCTGAGACTGGGATGGGCTGGGGAGCGGAGACCTGGGCCCAGCCCTGTGTCGGCACTGCCTGGGTTGGTATGGAGGGCTGGATTTGAGGCTGGATTTCCTCACCCATGTGGTTTGGGCCCATGGTTTCCTTCGCCGAGCTTCTGTTTGCTCATCTGAGTAATGGGCGTGAAAACCTGTGCTTCACAGGGTTCTGGCGGGAGGAAAGGAGCAGGTGTGGCCCACGGTTCTCCAGAGCACTGTCCTTCCCTGGTCGGGTGGGGATTGAGGATTTGCAGGTATTTGTTGGTAACCATGGAGCTCCCCTCACAGGCTGCCACTGTCAACTGCAGGCCACGGGTCCCGCCCTCCAGCCCTTTGCATGTGAAGCCTTCCCTGCTTGGATGCCCTCCCTGGCACTCCACTGTCAGCAGACTTGCTTGCTTGCCACTAAAATGGAAGCTCCAGGAGGCAGGCACTGAGCGCAGTTTGTTCGCGGCTGCATCCCTGTTGCTGAGGGCTGTGCCTGCCACAGCCCACCTATGACTGCATTTAGTCCTTACAACCACCCTGGGAGGTCAGAAGTTTCCAGATGAGAAAACTGAGGGCGGAAGACAATTGACACCTTGTCCAGCTCAGCCCCGTGGGAGGTGGCAGAGGGGGCTCAGATCAGGTGCTTGTCGCCCCCTACCTCAACCCGCGGGCTGGATGTCAGAAGGAACTCTGACTCCTGCGCAGGGATGCAGCTTGCTCCCATGCTCTGAAGTAGAGCCAGGGCCCCAGGGCTCTGCCTCTGCCCCAGCCCCTCCCTGGCCCATGTCCCCGGCTGGCCCCAGGCAGGTCAGCTCGGGGAAGGGGCCTGCATTGATCTCTTGCCACCTCCCTAAGCCAGAGCTGTCTGCTCGCTCAGATATCATCAGCTTCCCATTAAGCAGATCAATAGCTTCCACTGGTTTCCAATTTGTTTCCAGAAATTCATCTCCCAGCCACCATTTTAATTAACCCCCCCTCCAACAAACCCAAGGCACCAATAGATCACCCTCTCCCCTCCACCTTTGTGGACCACAGACCACTAGCTCCACCAGCCTCAGGGGAGTGGCAGGTGTGTTTAAAGCTGTCCGATCACCATTCTCAGTCACCAGAAGAGCTGGCCTTGCTGCCTGGATGCCATCCATGCCTGTCCCCGAGGAAGGGGCCGGGCCCTTCACCATGAGGAAAACCAAGAATCAGGGAGGCCAAGCAGCAGCTGGCAAGAGCCAGAGCCGAGCGTGCCATCGGGGTGGGCAATTTGCGTGATGCACTTCATATGCAACAGGCACTGGGGGTCTGGCTGGCAGGGGGGCTGGCAGCTGTGATTGCAGAGCAGGGGAAGGTCGGAGGCCTGACCCCCAGAGGGTGTGCCTCCTACCCCTGGGAACTCCCCGGTATTCCATGCTGCCTACCATCCCATGAGGGCAGGGGCTGTGTCTGCCTCCATCACTGCTCTCTCCCCAGCGTGCGGCACATAGTAGGTGCTCAGTAAGTCACTAAATGAATGGCAATACTTGCCAAAACCTCGGACATTACCTTTGTGCCAGGTATTCTATTTAATCTTCACAGCACTCCCTGAGGTGGGTGCCACTAGTATCTGCATTTTAGAGATGGGAAAACTCAGGCACAGAGAGGTTCAATGACTTGCCCAAGATCACACAGCTAGTTAGTCATGGAGCTGAGATTCGAGCCCAGGCCATCTGGCTCTAGGGCTGTTGCTACTAATTGCCCCAGTCTTCCTTCCCTGCTCCCCATGGCCTGTCAGCTCTGATGGGCAGGGACTGGGTCCTGTGCCCGGTGTAACTTTTGTCACACACAAACCTAGCATGTTTACTGAGTGAATAAATGGTGACTTCTGCACTCCCTGCTTCCCAAAACACCCTAGTTGACCCATCTGTCAGGGTAAATCTGGAGTATTTCATCTGGAAATGAAGGGAAGAGATGGGGTGAGTTCCCGTGGGTGACACTGGGGTGACCAGCCTCCCAGTGAGTATACTGCTGGGGCCAACATGAGGGACTCTCTAACTCCACCTCCATCTCCCTTTTCACCAATCCCTTACATTTCTGGGCTCTCTGTAGTCTAAAAAAATAAATAAATAAATTCACACCATGATGTTGTTGTTCTGTGGACTCTTGCAGCTTTCCAGCCAGGTAAGGAGATTTCCACTGCTGACCCAGCACTGGGGACAGACACCACCTGGGTGCCATCCTCTTTCCCCTGTGCACGCTGGGGCCACATCTTGGCAGTTTCGTTTCCAAGTCTCCCTCCCCCACTCCTCTCCCCTTCCAGTGGCCCTGGCTCTGGACTCAGCTGCTCTCACAGGACCCCAGGTGCAGGGCCCATCATGGCCCCTTCCTCTTCACCCCTCACTCCGGCCACTAGCAGATGCTAACCCAATGAACAACTAGGTCCTGCCTGGCCCCTGACCCATGGCAGGGTCTGTAGAAGCCAGGCCTGCAGGGGTTGGTTGGGGGATGAAACGAGCGGGGTGTGCTGGGGCAGGGCCAGGATGAAGATCATGGCTCTCCTCTAACCAAGAAGGAACCAGTGCAGTGCTGCTAGATTTTCTCAACTGTGGAGAGAAGATGAGGCCCAGCATTTAACCTGAAATCTTCTGGTTTGCCAATGCTAGTACTTGATTACATGATCACATTTAAAAAGTCATTTTACTTTTAAAACACACGCTGCAGGCCAGGGGCAGTCTGTTGGCTGCTAGTCTGTGACTTCTGCCCTGTGCAGTGTGAACTCTCTGGCTCAGCATTCAAGGTCTTTCATGGTCTGGCCCCTTTGAGCCCACAAGGAATCTCTACACAGGACTACACTTCTGTGTCTGCGACACCCTGTACTCAGAACAGCACTGTTCCTCTAGGAAGCGGGCCCTGACCCACTGCCCTCCAGGGGACTCTACCACTCCCTACTTTATACCCATCTGGTGTCCTGCCCAGGCCACCACAGCTAGGGGCAGAGCAAGGCCTGGAGTCCAGGGTCCTGGCCACACATCCCAGGGTTCTCCCGCTGTCCTCTGGGGTGGCAGCAGACAGATGCCGCTCAGGGACTGCCACCCACTCCCACCAGTCCCACCCCTGCCGGCAGGGGCAGAACCTCCGGCTCTGAGAAAACCAAGAAACATCAGAGGCGTGGTGAATCCTGAAAAACACATGGAAGCTGGGAGTTGCATTTTAAAATATTACCCAGTTAACAAAATCAACAGCCTCCATGCATACACACTCTCCTTCCCTCCACTGGCTCTCCGTCCCCTTCTTTCTGTATCACGGGCATCTAAGAGTCCCCCTAGATCCGTTCTCCCTCCCCTAGCCTCAGCAGGGCCCATGGGTGATCAGTGAAAGACTGCATTTCCCAGTCTCCCTCCTGGTGAAGCATAGCCATGAGACTGAATTCTGGCCATGGGGATGTGTGCAGCACCTGAGTCACACCCTCTGTCCCCTCTCCATGAGGGGAGGTGGCAAATTGGCCTCCCCCCCGAGGGATGGCTGGCCTGCAGCATGTGGCTTAAAATTAAAATGTTTTTTAAATGTGATCATGTTATCACCTACTAGCACTGCCAAATAGAAGATTTCAGGTGAAACGCTGGGCTTTGTCTTCTCTCCACAGCTGAGAAAATCTGGCAGCCCTGGGCTGGTTCCTTCCCGGTTAGATGAGCGCTGTGATGGAGGTGGAGTCACCAACAGAGGGAGCCTGGGTTCCTGCGTGACTCTGTGGAGTAGAGCCTCTGGCTCCCCAGGCTGCCTGCTTCCTCTGCATTCTGAACAGAGAGAGGAATCCACATCCAGCTACTGCCTGGAACTCTTCCATAATCTCAGCCTGGGAAAGCCCAACCCATGAAACTAGACTTCTCCAGGAAGCCTCCCCGTTTCCCCTCTGCTCCCCAGCACCTCCCTGGGCTCCCACTGCCCACACTCCATTGTGACTCTCTACCTCCCCCAGGCCTCAGCCACTGCCTGCTTGGCAGCTCCTTGGACACAGGACCTTGGAGTCCCCTTCCTATTCGGGAACTCAGCATGAGACCTGGGGTAATCAGAGTCTCTGTTCCGAGCACTTGCTATATGTCAGGTGTGGTTCTAAGCTCTTTATCTCATGTAATCCTGAGGCCAAGCCCATGAAATTGTACAGATGAGGGAAACTGAGGCCAAGTGACATGCCCCGAATCACATAGAAGTAAGAGACAGAGAAGACTCAAATTCAGGCCATCTGGTGTCACAGCTCCCTGCCCTTAACCCTTAGGCAGCACTGCCTCTCCACAGAACAAGGCTGATCCACATTGAGTGGATGAATAATAAATAGTGCATGAATCAATGAATGGGCACTGCCCTCCTCCTGTGGCTCCATGGGTTAGTGCAGGGCTGAACGCTGAGTACACACTCAAAACATGTTTATAAAGTGAGCAACTGAGCAAACATCCTGAGTGGACGATTGTTTTTGGAAGTTGTCATCTCTTTGGAGTTTATGACCTTAAAATCCTTAACATACGTTTTTCTCTCCAAAATACATCATTTTAAGACTGTTTGAGAAGAGACGCCACATGCCAGCCCCATGGCCCATTAAAGTTAACCAACCGTGCAGATTTAGTGGGAATGATGAAAATAGTTTTAAAGGACTTGGGTAGTTTTCTAGAATGGCTTAAATCATCATGAAATGCCAAGGAAAAGTAACAGTGAACTTGTGAAACACTACAAAGCTGGCAGAACCTCGGCCGTATCTCATTGCCTGTGTCCTTTTTGATGTGGAGAAGGTACACAGTGGCTCTGGTGACCACCAGGGACAGAGACCTGGGGGCCTCTGTTCACTCCTGAGAGGTGTCTATAGACTGTAGGGTCTGCCCAAGAGGTTATCCGGAAACCAGAAGACCCATGCGTGAATGGTCAGGGCAGTGGCTAGAGAAAAACAAAGCCCTTTACTACTTACAAGCTTTGAAGTCTAGATCCTCTATAAATTATTCAGGCAAGTTAAGGCAGCGGCCATTGCCAACAAGACCACGCCCCCTGTGGTTGCTATAGTCAATTAAGTGCCTTCTATACAGCAGGCAGTGTTAGATGCTTCCGGGATGTCTAATCTTTCCAGTAACCAGTTCTGGCAAGTGTCATCTCCATATTACACATGGAGAAACTGAAGCTTAGGAGGTTAAGTCACTTGCCCAAGGCCACAGAGCTGGTAAGTGGCAGATTTAGGATTTCAATCAAGGCTGGTTTCAACACACACATTCCAAGAAGAGGCTTTGCTCAGCACCAAGTTGGAACCCAAAATACAACAACTGGTATAATTTCTACTGGCATCATGGTGGTCTACAATCTCTTCCCAGTGGGCCCGATATCCCCAGGCCCAAGACCCTAATGGGGACCACTCGATCGACCACCAGAATCCCGCCCCTGGGCCACTGGGTCTCATGATCCAGTTAAGCCCCAGTGGGCACAGACAAGGTGATGCGGTCCTTGCCTCAGAATCAGGCCAGCCATACATGTGCGGAACGCCCACCAGCCTGCTCCCTCCCCAGGGCACTTGCTGAGCTCTTGTTGCTGCACTCCAGCCTGGCCAGCCACGGCCTGAATGAGCTCCAGACTCCAGCCCCAAGGGTGCTGGGGAGCATGCTGCCACTCGTATCTTATGGCTATTTACACCCAGCAAACAAAAAAAAATTATAAAAAAGCATAAAGGAAACAAAGAATCAGTCACAACCCCACCGCCTAGAACCCACCACCTGGAACTCACCACTCTACCTTTCTGCGAGTTTCCCCAGGGGATTGTTTTTCCGTAATTGATGTCCATGCTATAGAGTTTTTAGCTTTGCCTTCTACTTTGTTCACTGACCATTATTTCACAAACATTCTTCCACCTCATTTTTTAAAACCCTAATTTCTAACAACTCCCTTATACCCATACATGTGGCTGTAATATAAATCATGACGCAAAATTCCTATGTTTTGTTATTGCTAACATTTTGTGATCATAAAGCAGTGTGCTGAGGCATTTTCTTATTTTTATCTAGTGGATTTCCTTCAGGAGCATTTCAAGAAGCAGAATTATGGGTGGAAATGTGTGGTCATTTTGGGGGCCCTCAGTGCAAGCGCCCGCACTGCCCTCCAGAGGCCTCGTCCAGTTTGTATCTCCACCAGCGGCAACGGGCATGCACATTCTGCTATTTTTTTTTTTACCCACATAGCACTCATGTTCCCTCTTGTCAAAATTCTCCTTTTGACAAAACACCTCCCTACATTGTGAGCCAGACTTGGTGGGCAAGTCAGCCAAGGCCCTGGATGGACAAACTCATCCCTCTGAGTTTGGAATCCTGAACTGAGTGGCTCCAGGGTAGAAAGCCCAGCGGCAACCTCATTGCTCCTGTGTGTTTGCCATTTGGGTCTGCTTAGCATGAACAAAACTTAAGAACATCAGTGAATCAAAAAGGGCAAGTGGCAAACAGATAAGCATCATCCAAGAGAATGTGTGTAAATCTCACAAATGAAACAGAAGCCTGTGGGTCACACAGCCCCTCTGCTGGAGATAGGGTTGGGGGACCTGCAGGTCATGGCCCCCGAGTGAAACGTCTTAAAGGCAAATGTGGTAAACGGTGGACAGTACATCAATCAGGGACAGTGTGGCCTCTACAAGTTCAGGCATCACACGGTCAACGTGTCCTGGGGCCTGGCCATGGAGGCGGGCATCCAAACAGCTCCCAGAGGCAGCTCCAGGGGCCTCCAACCATCAACATGGAAGGGGATGGCCAGAGCATGGGCAGAATGACACTCGCTGGGGAATTGTGGGGTGGTATACAGGCATTACTGAGGGACTGGCATGTGCAAAGCTGCGTGGTGAAGGCACAAGCTGTGATATAAGGATTGTCTACATGGGGGAGGGTGGGGCAGCTCTGAGCAGCCGAGGCCCCCCTCCTCCCTCCCATTCTCCCACCACTCTTTTTTCTTCTTCTTTCTTAAAAGAAGCGATGAAGGAAATAAGGCGAAATACAAATACCAACCAATCTGGGTGGTGAGCGTGTGGATAGATAGAGCCCTCGATCAGGTAACCTGAGCTCATATCCAAGCTCTGCCACCCGCCGGGTCCAAAACTGCTTAAAGAAACTGTACCTGCCTCCAGGGGCTGTGACATATGTCCCCACCCAAATCTCATGTTGAAATGTCATCCCCAATGCTGGAGGTGGGGCCTGCTGGGTGGTGTTTGGGTCATAGGGGCGGATCCCTCATACTTGGTGCTGTCTTCCTGATAGTGAGTTCTGGCGACATTTGGTCATTTAGAGGTGTGTGAGCCTCCTCTCCCTCTCCTGCTCCCCTCTCCTCCACTGCCCTTTCTCTTCCTTCACCTTCCATAGGCCTGAAACATTCTGTAGTTAAAGAAACCCAGCCGGGCGCTGTGGCTCACGACTGTAATCCCAACACTTTGGGAGGCCAAGGCAGGAGGATCACGAGGTCAGGAGATCGGAACCACCCTAGCGAACACGGTGACATCCCGTCTCTACTAAAAATACAAAAATTAGCTGGGCGTGGTGGAGCATGCTGTAATCCCAACTACTTGGGAGGCTGAGGCAGGAGAATCGCTTGAACCTGGGAGGCGGAGGTTGCAGCGAGCCCAGATTGCACCACTGCACTCCAGCCTGGCAACAGAGCGACTTCGTTTCAAACAAACAAACAAACAAACAAACAACCATATGGCTGGAGCTGAGTGATTCCAACAGGGGTGTCCCAACAAGACTGTTCCCAGGTCCTGCTCTTGAGCCACCCTCCTCCACCGGGCTGTCCTGGTTCTGTCTTCCATGGGCCTGATTCTGCGCACCCACCACACCCCTTGACCACCTGAGCCTGACACCTGGCTCTGACCCTCTTGAACACAAAAGCCCTGCCTGCTACCTTGGGGGCACAGGTGCTTTCTAGGCTGCTGAGAGTCTGCAACAGTGCCAGCTTCCCCAGCCTCAGCTGTCTTCCAGATTTATGCTCTGCACTTCCTGTCATGGGTGTGGAGATTTACACTGGGTGGGCCGGGACACCAATTAAAGGGCCAATGTAAATGAACCCTGTGTTAAAGAGCTTACCCAGGAAACAGACAGCCAGCTCAGCAGTAAGCAAGGATGATGCCTGGGGGGAATTACCACACCAGCTGACACCCCCGTAAGAAAAAACAGGGTGGTTGGAGGAGCATGAAGATGAGAGTCCAGGAAGTGGGTAAGAAACTAAGAGGAACAGCCAGGGCCCCTGCCACCCAGCAAAGTGTGCCAGAGAGTGCCCATGCCCACTGGCCCGGCACGGCTCCTGTCCTGCAGAGACTAGAGAGCGAAACACTGCATTTCCCAGGTACCACAGAGCTGAGTCTGAGAGGAGAGTTCTGTCCTGGCCTATGTTTTCCGATCCTCAGCCCACCTCCCCAGCGTGCCCAGGGCTCACCACACCCCACTAGCCTGGCTCCTTCCTGCATCTCATTAGAGAGAGCTGTAACGCCTAAGTGAGGTAGGGCCACTGCTTTGCTACCTGGGCAGCCTCCTGGGTGGTGATGGGCTGCTGGTGGCTTTCTCATCCTTAGACTGACAGCCTCCTGACCCCACCTTCCTGATGGGGCCGAGGCTACAGCTCCCTGGCCAGGCCAGTTCTGCAGTGCTGTTCTGGGAGTGTTCATGGAGACCCTCCAAGAGTCTGTACCTGCAAACTTCCCACTGCGGGTAAGCACCTGACCCCTGGGCTAAACTCTTTCTAATTAAGAGCTGAGTGTTATGGACTGAATATTTGTGTTCCTTTAGAATTCATATGCTGACGCCCTAACCCCCAATGTGACAGCATTTGGGGATGGGGCCTTGGGAGGTAATTAGGCTGAGATGAGGTCATGGGAGTAGAGTCCCCATGATGATATCAGTGTCCTCATAAGAAGTGAAAGAGGCATCAAACTTCCCTCTCTCTGCCATGTGAGGATACAGCGAGAAGGAAGCCGTCCGTGAACCAGGAAGAAGGCACTCGCCAGGAACCCAATCTGCCAGCAACCTGACCTTGATCTGGGACTTCCAGCTTCCAGAACTGAGAAATATATTCCTGTAGTTTAATCCCCTCAAGTCTCCAGCATATTATTATAGAACTCACAGCAGACTAACACACTGGGTGATTTTGTTTTCTACAGTGTCCCCTGCCATTGCCCTGGGCAGCCCTCCCATCTCCTCTCCCTGCACCCTCGTTGCTGTTCCCTGTACTTGCCCACTTTGCACATGCTGTTCCCCTGGTGGGCTGCTCTGCCCTCCATCTCCCAGCTGGACTCCTACTCAGACTCCAAGGCACCTGAATTGTCAATTCTCCTGGAGCCATTTCTGACATCTGTAACCCTAACGCAAACACACAGATCCTGGCCCCCACTCTAAGTTCAATGTTCACCGTGGCAGGTGCCTGAAGTACTCCAATGCTGGAGGTCCACAGTGGACAGGGCAGCAAGCACGGAGGTCACTAGCCGGCCCAGCTGAACCAGCTGGGTGACCTTGGGCAATTTCCTTGCCTTTCCTCTGAAAAGGGAGGCAAGACTGGTAACACCTGCCAACAGCCCGTAAGAGTCCCCGGCACATGTGCAGTGCTGCATTGCAGGTGGCGCGCACTCTTAGTGAGAGGGACTGACAACCAACTAACAAAGAGATGTCCGGAAAAAGCTCTGCCCAGCCCTGAGAGCCAGGAAGAGAACAGTCTGTCTAGGGTGGTCAGGGAGGGCTTCCCAGGGAGGGCACTGTGTGCTGGCCCCCGGGCGCCTCTGAGCACCGGCTATGGTGGATGCAGCAGGAGCCTCTCACAGACAGTGGGCCAGTGGTCCTGCAGCAGAGTGTGGGCTGCAGGGCCAGGGAGCTGCCTGCTGGCCTGCAGCTTTGGGTACAGGGGTGAGCAGGCCCACCTGCCCCTATGCCCCTCCCCTGACCTGGCCACACAGGCCTGACTACAGGGCCCAGGTGGCACATGGAGGAGGAAGCCTGAATGACTTTGGGGGCTCCCATGAGTGGAAGCCACCACTGAGGCTCACATCATCACCGAGGCCAGGTGAGGCATGAGACAATGCTGTCACATGAATCAATTCTGAATGTGCCAAATTTCATTCTGCTGTGTTTAAAAAGCAGCTGGTGCCTCATGAAGTCACTGTGAGCATCAGTCACCGGGTCGCAAGCAGACGTGCCTGGAGCTGCTGGGAGCTGCTGCTCTTTCCAGGCTCCTGCCGCATGCCTGGTGTGGCAGGTGCGGGCTGCCACTAGCCCCCTTACGGTGAGGAGATAGAAGCCCAGAGAGGGCAAGTAACCAGCTGGGGTCACACAGCTTGGGGGAAGTGGAGAGAGGGATGTGAATCTTGGTCGGCTGCCCCTTTGCCTTGGTCTGGGGGAGGCAAAAAGGTGCTAGCCAGGAAGGGCTGATTGATGCTGAAGCCGGGGACCAGGGTGGGTTCAATATGGAAGAGGCAGCAGGTAAACACAGGTCCTGAGGCCAATCAGCTCGCCTCTTACTGCTGTGTGATGTTGGCCAGCTCCTTGACCTCTCTGGGCCTCAGCCTGTGCATCTGTGAAGTGGGGATGACGCTTGCCCACCCAGGGTGCTGTGTGAAGATGAGGGAAGTCGCAGCAGCGCAGCACCTAGAGGAGAGCTTGGCACACAGCCAAGAGCCTGCACCTTCCGCCTCAGGACTGTCTGCTGGGGTGGGCACTGCCCTGGGCACAGGGAGGTGGGGCGAGAGGAGGTGAGACCTCTGCCCTCTGGGACGGGGGGAGAAGCGCACGCAGCAGTGGGAAAGTGAGGCAGTGGTGATGCTGTGAGGAGCCAAGAGCCTCCTACACTGTCGAGAAGGGTCACCAGGGAAGCCCCAGCATGGGCAGCGTGGCAGGGGCTACTCAAACAACAGAAGTGTGCCCGCGCTCTGGCCTGGCCCTCTCATCTTGGTGGCTACAACACATAAGTGTTCACACGTGTGCCTGGCTGTTGGTGAAAGCCAAATAGTGGAGGCACCCCGATGGCCATCCATGGGGGACTGGCTAAAATGTGCTATGGTGCCTTTGCTAAGTTGCAGGTCACCGAATGACTCATATCAAAATGTGCTGGGAGCACACAGCCAACTGCAGAACTGTCCACATACGATGAGACTCTGTTCACAAGAAAAGAAAGCTTACATGGGATACAGTAGGCTTAGCATGTGCGCACACTGTTGATGCAAATGCACAGAAGATTCTGGAAGGAAATGCTCCAGACATGACAGCAGACATCTGTGCTGAGGGGCCAGGCTGGACCAGAAGTGACTTCAGCCTCACCCTGGCTTGAATGAGTCTTAAGGAGAACCCGCGCATGTGCTGCTTATTACACCTGCATGATACGGGTGGGGATACAGAATTGGTGGTGTTTTTCTTGGGTGTGGCTCTCTAGGACAGTTTCCCTGTTCTCAGGGGATGCATGCTCAAGAATTACATGTGGAGTGTCACGGCACCCACAGCCTGCAGGTGGGCAAAAGGGGGTCACAGGTGAATGTTCCCACAGGGAGAGAAGGACTGGCCACAGAAGATGTTAACAGGTGGGCGACCTAGGAAAAGTCTGTATAGGTATTTATTGTGTTGTTATTTCAAATTTTCCCTGAGTCTGATATTTTTTTAAATAAAAAATTCATGCCAGCGCAGTGGCTCATGCCTATAATCCCAACAACTTGGGAGCAGAGGCAGGTGGATCACCTGAGGCCAGGAATTCAAGATCAGCCTGGGCAACATGGTGAAGCCCTGTCTCTACTAAAAATACAAAAAATTAGCCTGGCATGGTGGTGGGTGCCTGTAATCTCAGCTACTCCGGAGGCTGAGGCAGGAGAATCACTTGAACACAGAAAGCAGAGGTCGCAGTGGACTAAGATCGCACCACTGCACTCCAGCCTGGGCGACAGAGTGAGACATCATCTCAAAAAAAAAAAAAAAAAAAAAGCAATTACAAATGTGTGACCTTGGAGGGATGGTGGGTGCTGGGTGCCAAAGAGAAGAGCAAAGCACGGTGAAGGTTTGGAGAAGAGGTGGCATTTCAGCCAGTGCGGGGGTCGGTAGGGCCCGTGCAAGGTGCAGGAGAGGCTGAGCAGCCTGCGTGGGTGAGTGAGGCAGGACAAGCAGGAAGCTCCATGCTGGGCAGTGTGGGGAGGCCCTGGAGGTGCGGAGCAGGGGGGATGTTGGGGCTGGAAGCTCAGGTGCGGCCTTGAATGTAGAACCATGGAGTGTGAATTTCCTTCTAGTGTCCATAGGGAGCCACAGATGGGTTGTGAGCTGGGGAGCGCCATGGTTGAGTGGGCAATGTAATGCCCAGGGAGTCTGGCTATTCCCTGCATGGTCCTGGCCTGATTTAGTGCATCCCTTTCCCCCATCCAGAGCTCGTTTCCCCTGCTGCCCTCCCCCATTCCTCTAGCCAAGTCCTCTCCCCTCTCACTCCAGGGCGTCCTGCCTGGCCAGGTGCTCTGAGGATCTCAGTTTCAGGATGAGGGCCTGGCCAGAAGTGGTACTGAGTTGCTGTGTCCTTCGGGGGTCTGGGCCCCCATGATGTCTCTTGACAGGTGTTCCTGTCCCCATTCCCTCAGCCTGGCCCTCTTAGCAAAGTCCTGGTGCTGCTGGTCTGCATGAGCCCCCTGATTTAGCCTTGTACTTTACCATGGTGGCCATGGAGGAGTCTTCCCACCTCGACATATTTCCTCACTGGTAGAGCAGGAACAAGAATACGTTGTCTCACTGCAGAGTCACTCGAGAGGGGCGCACACTGGCACCCGGGCTCAGGCTGTCAGAACGTTCTGGCCCCTGTCACTTGTCCCTGGCCCTGACAGGCCCAAGGCTGGGCCTGAAATGGGCACTCACCAAACCCTCTCCGGGCACTGAATGCACCCTAGCCCATTTCACAGGCGAGCTAGGCACTGTTACTGAGGGCAGATGCCTACTCCGTATCCACCCTTGAACAGAAAAACACTCTCTCCTGTGGCCCTGAGCCCCCAGTGGACCCCTCCCACTGCATGGCTACCTGCCTGGACCTGCTCCCCACCTTCCCATTCTCCAGCAACCAAAAGGTTAACATCAGGAGCATCAGGGAGCCCCCAGAATGCTGTGAAAGTTTAACCAATTCCCTGCAATTATGCCCCCTCCGTTTTTCCTTCAGTCAAATCAGTAGGAAAGAAGAGTCCCTTATGATCCCTCAGGGAATGAAGGAGGGTCCCGTAGGACTTTAACCTTGTTGCCACTTTATCCCTGGAGGGTGAGCCAGGCAGAGGCGGGTGGAAGTCCTCCCAGGTCCCTGAGGGCAGTCACTCCAATGCTGACTGGGCACCTGTGTGCCAGGCCAGGTGCTGGCTGCGGGAAACTCAGGGCCCAGTGGCAGCCAATGGGGCCGTGCAGGGGGGAGCTATATGTGGGGGCCAGATGGTGTTTTTGGCTTTGTAAGCCTGATGTTCTCTATCACAACAACTCTGACTCTGCCCATTTTCTCTGGGAAGCAGCCACAGACAATATATAAATGAATGGGTGTGGCTGTGTTTTAATAAAACCCTACTTACCAAAACAGACAGACTAGAATAGAGAGCCCAGAAATAAACCCTTGCATACAGAGTCAAATGATTTTCAACAGGGTGCCCGGAACATACAATGGGGAAAGGACAGTCTCTTTACCAAATGGTGCTGGGATAACTGGACATCCACATGCAAAAGAATGAAAGTGGACTCTTTCATGACACTATATCAAACATAGAATTATCATCTGATTTAGCAATTCTACTTCTGGGTGTAGACCCCAAAGAACTGAAAGCAGGGTCTCAAACAGATATTTGCACACCCATGTTCATAACAGCATTATTCACAGTAGCCAAATGGTGAAAACAGCCAAAGTGACCACTGATGGGTGAATGGATGGACACATTTCGTCCATATATACAACAGAGTATTATTTAGCCTTAAAAAGAAAGCGATTTCCAACCCAGGCTACTACATGGGTGAACCTTGAGGACATTGTGCTAACTGGAATCAGCCAGTCACAAAAGAACAAATACTGAATTATTTCGTTTATATGAAATATAAATGACAGGGGTCCCTGGCGCTGTCAAATTTAGAGACCTGAAGTAGAATGGTGCTTGCCAAAGGCTGGGGAAGGAGGGAATAGAAAGTTATTGTTTAATGGAGACAGTTTCAGCTGCAAAAAAAGAACGAGTTCTGGAGATGGATGGTGGTGTTGGCTGCACAACATTGTGAACGTAATGTCATTGCACTTAACAATGGTTAAAATGGGCCAGGGGTGGTGGCTCACGCCGGTAATCCCAGCACTTTGGGAGGCCAAGGCAGCAGGTCACGAGGTCAAGAGATCGAGACCATCCTGGACAACATGGTGAAACCTCATCTCTACTAAAAATACAAAAATTAGCTGGGCATAGTGGCACCCGCCTGTAGTCCCAGCTACTCAGGAGGCCGAGGCAGGAGCATTGCTTGAACCTGGGAGGCGGAGGTTGCAGTGAGCTGAGATCGTGCCACTGCACTCCAGCCTGGGCGACAGAGTGAGACTCTGTCTCAAAAAAAAAAAAAAAAAAAAAGATGAAAATGGCAAATGTTATGTTAGACATGTTTTGCAACAATTTAAAAAACAAAGCAATAAGAGAATAAGGAGGCCGCCTTGGCCTCCCAAAGTGCTGGACTAATATTTAAGAATATTATTATTCTTAAACAGTAAGAATTTAAAAAGCATATGCCCATGTGAACACACTGTTAGGAACCTGTCTCTCCAATTCTGTCATTAAAAGGGCCTCAGGAGCTGAGGAGCCCAAAGCTGAAGCGTCTTCAGCTGTAAATCTGCTTCTGCCAATAACAATTTAAAAACTGAGTTTGTTTAAAGAAAGTTTGGTGATGAAGGAATGAGCAAGGGGAGCTGGCTGGAGGAAATGAATGCTGGATGGTGCTGAGCTGATTTGACCTGATACTGTCTGCATGCTGCAGCCATGCTTTGCAGTTTAATAGAGAGGTATCAATAAGCTACACAGTAAGGTTAGGTGGGTCCAACAACATCCTGGCTTCTTCCTGTGATCACTGATGCTGTTCAGGAAATAAAACTCGAAACCTTTCATGCACTCACACAAAGCAGATGGTAGGCTGGATGTGGCCTGGGGGCCATGGTTTCTGGACCCCCAGTGTCGTCTAAGGCAGCCTGGCTCCATGTAGGAGCTGCAGGAGGAGCAGCTGTGGATGTAACGATTGTGATGGATGACACCGAAGTCAAGGACAGGCAGCAGGAGAGTGTGGATCTGGAAGCCCAGATAAGATGGAGCTTTTGTTACATGGCACTGGCTCCATTATGGCATTTCTGATAGCCCTCTCGGTGAGAACAGAAGGCTGTCCACACTCTGCCTCACTCGGCCCTGGGCAATCTCCGCAGTTCTCTGTAGCTCTGCCTGGGAGGTGGGCAAGGCCTGAGGTAGGCCACAGGGACCCAGAGAGAGCTCTCTGCTCACCTGGGCAGGCTTAGAAAGTGGTTTCTGCCCTCCAAGGCATGTTCCTTAGAAGGCACTGCCCTGGCACAGGGACACCTGGGGAGCTGAATGCACATGGCCTGCTGTCAACGGCTCCCTCCCAGGGAGGAGGCTGCACAGAGCCAGAACGCAGTCTGCAGCAGCAATGACCTTCAGACCCCCAGGGACAGGACAAAGACTCTGTCCCTCTCACATCCTCACTCTCTTTACTTCTCTGGCTCCTCAGCACCACTCAATAAGGTGGTGACTATGATTGCCCCCAGTTTACAAATGAGGAATAGAGGCTTGGTAGGAGGGGACACACTCGGTCCAGGACTTCAAAAACTGAGCTCCTCACCCCTGCTCTCTCCCATAAGGGAGACCTGGGCCAAGTAGGGCAAGGATGGAGGAAAGGTCCTATTCCTGCTCTGCTGCCCACAAGCTGTGTGCCCTCGGTCAGAAAAGTAACCCCTCTGGGCTCTGGGTACTCCTCCCTAAGGCTTGCACGTGGTACACACTCGATTAGTGTTAATTCTTCCTCTTCCCTGAGGAGGAGCTGCTCACAGTCTAGAGGGAGGAGCTAAATATTTAATTAAGGAAACTTACAGTGCAATCTGAGATGGGACTGAATAAAGCAATGAGCAAAGTGATCTGGTGCACCAAGGGAGGAGGGCCGAGCAAGGGCTGGCTGGCCAGGTAGTGAGGCAGGACGCCAGGCCCTCTTGGCTCTCACCTGCACCCAGGTACCCTCAGAGGCACAGCCTAGGCATCCTTCACCATGACAGAGAGGGGCCAAATCGGTCACCTGTGCCAGCCTTCCTGGCAGAACTTAGCCATGAATTAAGTCCTAGCACTCCTCTCTCAGAGCGCTCAGCCTGCTGCAATAGGGATTAAATATGGCCTTGGGGAATCCCAGATTCAATGGTGTTTACGCATTTAAACAGGAGGCAGTTCCCTTTAAATGTCACCTCCTGACTATTGCCCCAGCAGCACCCAGCAACCCCTCCACCACGAGCCTTCAGCAGCTCCCTATCCTGGCGGAGGCCGGCATGGTCGGCGTCATCCTCCATCCTGACCGTCGCAGTCACTGTCCTATCCTGTATCTGCCCATGCGCTCCACGAAGCTGCCTGCTTTGGTGAGCAAGGCTTTGCTGGGGCACAGCCAAGCCTGCACCTCTGCCTGAGTCATCGTCAGAGCTGAGTAGTTACAACAGGGCCCCATGGCCCACAAAGCCTAAATCGTTACCATCTGGCCCTTTACAGAAAAACTTTGTCAGGCCCTGTGTTAACCTGTCTCACCTCCTTCTCCCAGTTACCGGAAGAAGCCAATGTCATTCTCATTTCCCAAGTGAGGAACCCAAGGCTGTGAGGGGTGAGGCCAGTCCCACCAGGGCAGGGCTGGGCACAGAAGAGCGGCTCGGTGGTTATCTGCTGAGTGAGTGGATGAATGAATGAATGACGTGACCAAATGCCCCGTGTTCAGCATGGAGTTCGAGCATCACAGGGACCATCCCAATGGCCTGTGGGGGAGAAGGTGCTCTCTGCCCCTGGAGGTGGTGGCCCTGAGTAGTCATGCACCTATAATTGATGTGTTCTGAGATGGCATCTGCCAACGCCTCTGGCAGCCAGGACACAGCCAGGGCCAAGGCCAGCCCTGGGAGGACAGAGTGGCAGCCTGGTCACTGACTGTGAGGTACAAAAGAGAGCAGAGAGAATGGGGCAGGTCAGTTCCAGGCCCACAGCAAGGAGGCATTCCATGGTCACTGGAGCAACAGGGCAGCCCCCAGGATGGGGCAGTGGGCTGGGATCTGACCTCTGAGGGGACAGACCGAGCCGCCTTGGGAGCCAGGTGCACGCCAGAGCACAGTCCTACGGAACTGCCCCCTGGGCTCGGGGACAGCCACGGCAGTGGGAGGCTGAATGGGGACCTTCATCCAGATTAAAAGCCAACTCAGTGCTGGACCTGAAATAGTTCAGGTCGGCCAGGGGCGGGCAGGAGCTGCCAGCACCAGTCCTGGCTCAGCCTGCCTGTAGGGAGCTCACCTTCCAGTGAAGGAGGCGATAATAAGCCAAACCCATCAGACACCACGCATCCTGCGAAAAGAATGCCCGACCCGAGGGGGCCGGGGCCGAGTGTAAACCTGGAAACCAGCTGGGCAGGGACAGCCTCCCTGAGATGAAAACACTGGTATAAAGACCTGCAAAAGGTAACGGAGCCATGTGAGTGTTAGGGGAAGAATGTGCCAGATGGGCGGAGAGCACAGCCCCTGCAAAGGCCCGGGGCAGGGAGGGAGTCCAAGAAGAGTTGAGGCTAGAGAAGTGGCAGGGCAGGTGGCCAGAGCCCCGAGCACCCCTTGAGGACTTTGTCTTTGACTCTGAGTGAGGAGGGAGCCATGGGAAGGTGCTGAGCACAAGAGGGGCATGGACACAGTTGGGTTTTATTAGGTCCCTCTGCTGTTCAGGGAGGGAGAGAGAGGGAGGAAATGAGGGAGTAGGGATGAAGGAGGCAGGGAGGGAGGGAGGAGGGAAGGCGAATGAGGAGCTTGCTAAGCTCCACCCCAGGAGACACACGGAGTGAGGTAGGGGCAGTGTGTGACTCACATGCCACCAAGTCCTGCAGACCTTGCCTGATGCCCTCAAAACTCAAAACGAGTTGGGCACAGGCCCCAGGAAGGGATGCATCCCACCTGGTCTCTGTTATCGGCTTCACTTTGCTGCCAAAGACCCTGAACCTCAGAGAGTGATGAAGCTTTCCAGGGTCACACAGTGTGATTACCAGATACGCCAGGATTCAAATCCGCATCCTCACCATCACACACCCAGGATTCTGGACCCTCAAGGTGGAGGCAGCATCCCCACGCCCCTGCCACTGCAGGGGCTACTTCCCCATCAATCTAATGGAGGAGGAGCCTTGGTCACGCTCCCAGGACACAGGCTGGGGACCCGGCCCTTCCCCCAGGAGTGTCTTCCTGTGCCCTCCCTGCATGAGATGTGCTGAGTGCCACAGGCCCAGGGGCAAGGCTGGAATTTACGGCTCTCTATTTTAATAAAGACTGTTCAAAGCCCTGAAAATTAATTTCCCCGAGGAAGACAATTACATGTCAAATAATACACCCGCTGAGCAAATGATTAAGATAAAATCCAGCCAAGTCTTTGCACCGATTGGTTTTGAGATACTTGGCTTAACACGGAAGGCCTTCAAAGGTTATTACCAGGCAGTAATGAACACAGGTGTCTAGTGAGGGGAGGGAATTCATTTGTAATATTTGTGCCCTTTCACAATTTATTTCAAACCTATAAATGGTGTCTGTGGGAACTGTCTCTGACATCTTCTAATAAAAGGACATTAACAGCTCCAAAGAAGGCCGGTGCTGGCAGAGTCAGGTCTTCCCAGTTTCCACCGGGATGGTGGCCTGTGGCTAAAGGGAGGCTGGCCTGGGCCAGTGGGCGTACGACTGGGAGGCTCTTAGATGTGGATGTGGAGGGCCTCCTTTGGTCTCCAAGTCCAAATGTGGCCTTGTGACTTCTGCCATTTTGGAAAATTTGGCCAGCATTGCCTCTGGAAATGATTGGCTGAAACTGTAGGTATCCCAGTGCCACCAGCCAGCCTTTGTCAGGTACAAAGCCAAGCGTTCTGTGCAGACCCCTGAGTTTGCACCCCCTGACTGAGCCTTCTTGTGGAAAGTGAGGCCCAGAGAGGTGAAGCAGGTTGCTCAGGAACACACTGCAAGGTGGGAAAGCAAGGATGGAAGCCTGGCTGTGCTCCCTCCCAACCCAGAGCCCGCGTTGACCTGCAGCCTCCTGTCACTGCTCAGCTGAACCTGGTCAGACTGATTATAGACTCTAGGTTATGACAGGATTTAGCATATGTGGAGCAGAGGTCTGCAAACCATGGCCCTCAAGCCAAATCTGGCTTGTGGCTTGCTTTTGTATATAAAGTTTTATTGGAACACAACCACACCTGTTCCTGCATTGGGTATGACAGCTTTGAGAACAACAGCAGCCAAGGGACGCTGCCAACTCAACCTGACTTTCTGCTGTCATAACTGGCAGGCATGGTGTGGGCCTGCACCCTGAGCTAGCAACTGCTTCATTCCACAGAAAAGACTTCTATCAGGGTATACGGGTTCGTTTGCAACTGGCTATAAGGGCAGACAGCTTGCAGGGGCTGGGGGAGTGGCAGTGACTGCAGAGCATCAGGGCCCAAGTCACCTTCACCTGCACCCTGGCTGCTTTAGGAAGTGGTAATGGCTGGGGGGACCCAGCTTCCTAGGGCTCACCAAAGCCCCCACAGAGCTCACCAACATTGCTTGTGTCTCCAAAGTAGAGAATTCAAGGACTCCAGAATGTTAACCAAGGGAAGTCACTCTCTACTCCCCAGCCTCATTTTCTTCATCTCTAAGGAAGGGCACATCCAGTGATTGCTGACGCTCTGCTCTGCAAGGTGGTCCATGGATCTCTATGAGTGACTATAGAGCTCAGAGCACTTTTTTTGATAACAGAAAACAGAGGCCGAGAGTAGCTGTTCATCCGTGAAGTGGGGATGTTAATGGCATCACCCCCTTCCACACACACTGGATTGCAATGTGCAAACTGAAGAGACATCCATGCTGTGGTGGCTAGGCAAGGCTGGCTCATGTTAAGAGCTCAAGAAAGGGCACTGGTGGAACTGTCATTTGTGGTGTACTTGGCCAAGGTCTCAGGGGTGGGGGCCCCGCCCATCAGACCCAAGACCAGAGACGGTCTTGGGTAAACCTCCCATGGGAGCTCCTGGATCCCCTAGACTGTCCTGGCTCAGTCATGGGCCATGCCCTCTCCCAGTGGCTGCCTTCAGCCCCACACAGCACCTGCCAGCAGCTGTTCAGCATTATCAAGAGGGCAGGTCCCCGATTCATATCCACCCACCTTCACCACCTCCGTGCCGCCATCCTAGCCTGGCCACCGTCATGGCTGGCCAGGGCACCAGGGAGGCCTCCTAAGGGATCTCCTTCCTCCTTCTCCAGTCCACACAGCAGCCGGAGGGATCTTTTACCGTTTTTACCACAAAATTCAGATGGCGCCACCCCCTGCCTGCAGCAGTGTGCAGCTCCCCACTGTCCCTCGGTAACTACAGCATGGTTTCTGCCGCCCCCTCACCCTTGCCCAAATCCTTATAACATCATCTGTCTTCCACATCCTTAAACATACCAAGCAAACCCCCAGCTAGGGGCCTTTGCTCCTGCTAGTCCCTTTGCCTGGAATGTGCCTTCTCAGCTGTTTTTGTGGCTGTCTACATACCCTCAGGTGTCCTTTTAATCATCACCTTCACAGAGAAACCTTCCCTGACCTCCCACCCCCACCTCCACCAGGTGAGGCCCTCCAGCTGCTCTCTGTCATTGCTCCCAGGTCACTTTCTCTATCGTGTTGTTTAAATCACAGGCATCTAACCACTAGACATTCACTCCTTCATGGTCTGTCCCGGAGCAGGCGGTGGTGGCAGGACGGGGCCTGGGCAGTGCTGAAGGTGTGGGAACCAGTCTGCCACAGGTGGCGGTGCAGTGTGGTGCTCAAGAGCAAGAACTCTGGAGCCGCACAGCCCAGGGTGAATCCCACACAAATCTCTTAGAAGCTGTGCCCTTGCCCCCGAACAGGGCCTTAGTTTCATTTCCTCATCTGCACAATGAGATAACAGCATCATCTACCATACTGGCATTCCGCTGGTGGGGGATAAAGGCCTTACTCATGTTGTCACTTGTTATGGAAGGAATGTAGACTCCGGACACCCCTGTCACCCTATGCCCTGGCCAGGGAAAACAATGGGACAAGGAGGACCCGAAGCCAGCTGAGGGCCACGTGCTGCCCGGTGTTCCCCTCCCAGTGCAGTCCTGCTAAAAGGGACCTGGCCACCTGGGAAGGGTGATGATACTTTTCTCACTGGGCCTACCAAAGGAAAAAGATGATTCCTGCACTGCAGGCGTCTTAAAGGTTTTTTTTAAAAAATGAGATTTGGTATTCTCAATATTAAGGGAAACTTTCATTTGTGTCCTGAAGCTGTTTTTTTTTTTTTTTTTTAAGTTTTATCAAGGTAAAATTGACATACAATACTCTGGACATATTAAAAGTGTACAGTTTAATAAGCTTTAGCATATATTTGCACATGTGAAACACACTCATGATGGGACATATCCACTTCCCTCAAACATTCTCTCATGCCTCATTGTAATCCTTCCCTCTTGCCTCTCTGTAAGGGTGGGTTTGCATTTCTAGACTTGTACATACACGAGATCATACAGTGTGCATTCGCAATCTGGCTTCTTTCACTTGGTTAGGATTACTTTTGATCCATCAAAGTTGCTGCACGTATCAAAGTTCATTTCTTTCTATTGCCAAGTAGCATTCTACCGTACGGATGTCCTACCCCTTGTTTATCCTTTAGCTCATTGAGGGGGTATCTGGTTACTTTCACCTGTTGGCTATCTTTAATTATACTGCTAAGTATGTTTGTGTGCAAGTTTTCTGTGTGGACATAGGCTTTCATCTGCCTCAGGTAAACACCTAGGAGTGCAAAGGCTCAATCACATAGGAGGTATGTGTTTAAGAAACTGTTAAACTGTTTTCCAAGGTGTTTATACTATTTCACATTCCCACCAGCAGATGATGAAAGTCTCCATTTCTCCACATTTTCACAAGAACTTTATGGTCAGTCATTTTAATTTTAGCCATCCTAATCAGCATGTAGTAGTATGCCATTTTGGTTTTAACTTGCATTTCTTTAATATGCAATGATGCTAAGTATCATCCCCCTAACAGTATTTTGCAGAGCAAAAGTTTTCAATTTTTGTGAAGTCTAATATTTTGCTTTCATAGATCATGCTCTTGGTATTAAGTCTAATATCTCTCTGCCAAGCCCTAGGTCCTAAAGATTTTCTATTTTTTCCTAAAAGTTTTATAGTTTTAAGTTCATGATCCATTTTGAGTTAAATTTTATATGAGGTATGAGGTTCACTTTTTTGGCCTATGGTTATCTAAATTGCTTCAGAATCATTGTTTGAAGGGCTCTTTTTCCTCCATTGAACTGTTTTTGCATCTTTGTTAAAAGTCACTTTAGCATATATGTGTGTCTATTTCAGAGTTCTCACCCGGGCATGGTGGCTCAAGCCTGTAATCCCAGCACTTTGGGAGGCTGAGGCGGGTGGATCACCTGAGGTCTGGAGTTCGAGACCAGCCTGGACAACATGGTGAAACCCCATCTCTACTAAAAATACAAAAAATTAGCCGGGCGTGGTGGCAGACGCCTATAATCCCAGCTACTTGGGGGGCTGAAGCAAGAGAATCACTTGAACCCTGGGGGCAGAGGTAGCAGTGAGCCGAGATGGCGCCATTGCACTTCAGCCTGAGCAACAAGAATGAAACTCTGTCTCAAGAAAAACAAAAAACAAAACAACAACAAAAACAGAGTTCTCTATTCTATTCCATTCATCCATGTATCTGTCCCTCTGCCAATATCATACTGTCTTGATTACTGTAGCTATATATTACATCTTAACATCAGGTAGAGTGAGTCCTCCTACTTTATTTTTCTTTTTTTAAATTGTTTTAAGCTATTCTAGGTCCTTTGCCTTTCCAGATACGTCTTGTAGTAAGTTTATGTATGTCTACAGATACAAAATCAAAGACAAAACTCCTTGCTTGGATTCTGATAGGAACTGCATTAAGCCTAAAGATCAATTTGGAGAGAAATGACATCTTCACCATATTGAGTTTTCCAATCCACGAACATGGTATGTCTCTCCATTTAATTATATCGTCTTTGCTTTCTTTCATCTGCATTTTTACATATACAAATCCCATGTTTTCAGTATACAGATTCTGTACATGTTTTGTCAGATTTATGCAGAAGAATCTAATTTTCTTCGAAACAATTATAAATGGTATGTGTTTTTAATTTTGATTTCCAAATTGTTGCTGTTGTTATACAGAGATGCAATTGATTTTTTGTGTGTGTGTTGATCACAAATCCTACTATTTTGCTGAACTCATTCATTTTTTTCTGGTAATCATTATTTATAGAATCCTTGGGATTTTCAATGTAGATAATTGTGTTATCTGAAAATAGGGACAGTTTTATTTCTTTCTTTCCAATCCGTATAACTTTTGTTGCCTTTCTTGACTTACTGCTCTATCTAGAAGTTCCAGTGATATGTTGAATCATAGTAGAGAGAGACATTCTTGCCTTGTTCCCAGTCTTTGGGAGAAAGTGTTCAGTCTGTCATCTTTAATACTAATGCTATCAGTCAGTTTTCTGTAGATTTCCTTTATAAAGTTGAGGAAGTTTCCCTTTATTCCCATTTTTTTCCTGAGAGTTTTCTTAATCATGCATGGGCATTAAATTTTCCTGTGTCATAGGTATAATCAACCATATGGTGTCTCCTTTAGCCTATTGAGACAGTGGATTACATTAATTTCGAATACTGAACTAGCCTTGCATGTCTGGAATAAATCCCACTTAGTTGCAGTGTAATTTTTTTTATACACTGGTGGATTAGATCTGCAAGTATTTTGCTTAGAAATGTTACAATCTAGCTGGGCGTGGTGGCTCTCGCCTGTAATCCCAGCACTTTGGGAGGCTGAGGTGGGCAGATCACAAGGTCAGAAGATCGGGACCATCCTGGCTAACATGGTGAAACCTCATCTCTACTAAAAATACAAAAACAAAAACAAACAAACAAACAAACAAAAAACAAAACAGAGCCGGGCATGGTGGCAGGCGCCTGTAATCCCAGCTACCCGGGAGGCTGAGGCAGGAGAATCGCTGGAACCTGGGAGGCAGAGGTTGCAGTGAGCTGAGATCGCACCACTGTACTCCAGCCTGGGTGACAGAGCGAGACTCCGTCTCAAAAAAAAAAAAAAAAGAAAAAAGAAAGAAATGTTACATCTATGTTGATGAGGAATTCAAGTCTGCAGTTTTATTTTCTTGTTCTAGCTTTGTCCAATTTTGATATCAGGATAAAGCAGACATCATAGAATGAGTTGGGAAATATTCTCTCCTTTTCAATTTTCTGGAAGAGTTTGTGTAGAATTGGTATTATTTATTCTTTAAATGTTTGATGGAGTGCACCAGTAAAACCATTGAAGCCTGGAATTTTCATTGTAAGAATTTTAACTACAATTTCAATTTCTTTGATTGACATAAAGCTATTTAGGTTATCTATTTACTATTGAGTGAGCTTTTTAGTTTGTGTCTTTCAAGGAGTTTATACATTTCCTCTAAGTTTTTGTTGTTGTTGTTGTTTATTGGCATAAAGTTGTTCGTAATACTCCATTATTATATCTCAATTACCTGCAGAATCTGTAGCAGTATCACTGTTCTCATTCCTGGTATTGGTAATTTGTGTCTTTTCTTGTTTTCTTCTGGATCGGTCTGACCAAAGAGTTATTACTTTTATTGGTTTTCTCAAAGAATCAGGTTTTGTTTCATTGATCGTCAGTATGGTTTTTCTGTTTTTCATTTCATTCATTTCCACACTGATATTTTTCTTCACCTTTGGGTTTAATTTGTTCTTAAAAACAAAACAAAACAATTTTTAAGGTCAAGTCTAGGTCCATTGATCTGAGATCTTTTTTCTTTTCTAATATTAGCATTTAGTGCTCTGTTTTCTCCCATGTACTGTTTTAATAACATCTTATGAATTTTTTCTTTTTTTTTTTTTTTTGAGATAGAGTCTCACTCTGTCACCCAGGCTGCAGTGCGGTGGTGCCATCTCTGTTCACTGCAACCTACGCCTCACGGATTCATGCCATTCTCCTGCCTCAGCCTCCCAAGTAGCTGGGATTACAGGCGCCCACCACCACGCCTGGCTAGCTTTTTGTGTTTTTAGTAGAGACGGGGTTTCACCGTGTTAGCCTGGATGGTCTCAGTCTCCTGACCTTGTGATCCACCCGTCTCAGCCTCCCAAAGTGCTGGGATTACAGGCGTGAGCCACTACGCTTGGCCACATCTTATGAATTTTTATATACTGCTTTTTTATTATAATTCAGTTCAAAAGACTTTCTTTTGATTTCTTCTTGGACCAAAGGGGTTATTTAGAAATGTATTGTTTCGCCAGACGTGGTGGCTCACGCCTGTAATCACAGCACTTTGGGAGGCCGAGGTGGGCAGATTACGAGGTCAGGAGTTCGAGACCAGCCTGGAAAGCATGGTGAAACCCCACCTCTACTAAAAATACAAAAATTAGCCTGGCATGGTGGTGCACACCTATAGTCCCAGCTACTCGGAAGGCTAAGGTAGGAGAATCACTTGAGCCCGGGTAGCAGAAGTTGCAGTCACCCGAGATTGCACCACTGCACTCCAGCCTGGGCGACAGAATGACACTCTGTCAAAAAAAAAGAAAGAAAGAAAGAAATGTATTGTTTATTTCCCAAATATTTCTCTTTTAATTCCATTGTGGTCAGTGCACATACTTTGTATGACTTGAATCATTTTAAATATCTTGAGATTTGTTTTATCATATAGAATTTGGCGTATCTTGGTAAATGCTCCAGGTGTACTGAAGAATAATGTATGTTGCTGTTGTTAGGTAGAGTGTTAATCAGGTTAAGTTGGTTGACAGTGTTGTTAAAGTCTTCTATATCCTATCCATACATCAAGGCTGCTTGTCCTGTCATGTACTGAAAGAGGGGCACTGGCTGGGTGCAGTGGCTCACGCCTGTAATCCCAACACTTTGGGAGGCTGAGGCAGGTGGATTACTTCAGCCCAGGAGTTTGAAATCAGCCTGGGAAACCTGGTGAAACCTATCTCTAAAAAAAATATATATATAGGCCGGGCGCGGTGGCTCAAGCCTGTAATCCCAGCACTTTGGGAGGCCGAGACGGGCGGATCATGAGGTCAGGAGATTGAGACCATCCTGGCTAACACGGTGAAACCCCGTCTCTACTACAAAAATACAAAACAAAACAAAACAAAAAAAAAACTAGCCGGGCGAGGTGGCGGGCGCCTGTAGTCCCAGCTACTCGGGAGGCTGAGGCAGGAGAATGGCGTGAACCCGGGAGGTGGAGCTTGCAGTGAGCCGAGATCCGCCCACTGCACTCCAGCCTGGGCGACAGAGAGAGACTCTGTCTCAAGAAAAAAAAAAAAAATATATATATATATATACACACACACACACATATAGATATAGATATAGATATAGATATAGATATAGATATAGATATACACACACACAGAAATTAGGCAGGCATGGTGGCACACGCCTATAGTCCCAGCTATGCTGGAGGCTGAGGTGGGAGGATTGCTTAAGACTGAGAATTGCTTCCAGCTTGGAATGACAGAATGAGACCATGTGTCAAAGAAAAAGAAAAAGAAGCAATAAAGGAAGGAAGGAGGGGAAGAAAGAAGGAGAGAGAGAAAACAAAGAAAGGAGGGAAGGAAAGGAAGGAAGGGAAGGGAAGGGAAGGGAAGGGAAGGGAAGGGAGGGAAGGAAGGTGAAATCTCAAATCATAATTTTGTATTTGTTTATTTCTCCTTGCTGTTCTATCAATTTTCCCTTCATATATTTTGAGCATGTTCTAACTTTAGGATTGCAATTTTTATTTTTATAAATTGACCCCTTGATTATGGAGTGACCTTCTTTATCCCTAGTAACATTCTGAATATTCCAAATATATCTGAAATCTACTTTGATATTAATATAGCCATTCCAATTTTCTTTTCATTAGTGTTAGTATGGCATATTTTTCCATTTTTTAACCTACTTGTACTTTATATTTAAAAAGTGGTTCTTACTTTAAGAAAAAATCTAACCTAAAAGTCATTGCCTTTTAATAGGGGTAGACAATTTGTATTTAATGTGGTTATTGAAATGCTTAGGTTTAAGTCTATGTCTTTTCTTTTCCTTTTCTTTTCTTTTTTTTTTTGAGACGGAGTCTCGCTCTGTCGCCCAGGCTGGAGTGCAGTGGCCGGATCTCAGCTCACTGCAAGCTCCGCCTCCCAGGTATATGCCATTCTCCGGCCTCAGCCTCCCGAGTAGCTGGGACTACAGGCGCCCGCCACCTCGCCCGGCTAGTTTTTTGTATTTTTTTTAGTAGAGACGGGGTTTCACCGCGTTAGCCAGGATGGTCTCGATCTCCTGACCTCGTGATTCGACCGTCTCGGCCTCCCAAAGTGCTGGGATTACAGGCTTGAGCCACCGCACCAAGCCTCTTTTTCTTTTTTGAGACTGAGCCTCACTCTGTTGCCCAGGTTGGAATGCAGTGGTGAGATCTCAGCTCATTGCAACCTGCAACTCCTAGGTTCAAGTGATTCTTGTGCCTCAGTCTCGAAAGTAGGTGGGATCACAGGTGTATGCCACCACGCCTGGCTAACTTTTGCATTTTCAGTAGAGACATGGTTTCACCCTGTTGGCCAGGCTGGTCTTGAACTCCTGACCTCAGGTGATCCACCCGCATCACCCCCAAAGTGCTAGGATTATAGGTGTGAGCCACCGCACCCAGCCAAGGTTTAAATTTATTTCTATTATTTCTGTCCCATTGTTTTTTTGTTCCATTTTTGCTCTTTTTCTGCCTTCTTTTAGATTGTTTGAATATCTGTAATGGTCCCATTGTAGTGTTAATCTCTAGAATTTTGATTTGGGTATGGAATATAGTTATAATTGCTATATTAGTGGCCTTTTCTGCTAATTCTAGCATCAGTATCTGTTTTGATTCAGTTTTGATGGATTGATTTTTCTCTTTATGTGGGTAATAATTTCTTGCTTCTTTTCATTTCTGAAAACTGTTCACTGGATGCCAGACACTGTACATTCTACCTTGCTAGATATTTTTGTATTCCTCTAAATCTCTTTGAGCTTTGTTGTGAGATGCAGTGAAGTTGCATGGAAACTATCTGATCCTTAGGGGCTTGTTTTTAAGCTTGTTAGGTGGGACCCAAGCAGTGTTCAGTTTAGAGCTAATCATTTCCACTACTAGGGCAAGACTTTCAGAATACTTTAACCAACATCTTACGAGTCGTGAGGTTTTCCAGTCTGGCTGGTGAGAATAAGCACTTTTCCCTCTGCTTTTGAGGGCCAGGCACTCAGTTATCTCTGATTTCTTTTGGATAGTCAGCCCAAAAGATCCCCAGCCTCTAGCAGTTTTCTGACGCTCACGAGCTGGGCAGTAGCCGGCCAAATACTCAGGGGCGGCGTGCAGAGTCCCTGAGCTCTGTGCAGTGTCCTCTCCTGGTCTTATTTCAAGGCAACTCCAGCTGCCTAAGTGTTCCCAGACTTCGAGGGGCAGCTCCTCAACTCCGAGTTCTCTGGGCCCTGCCTGGCTTCCTCCTCTCTGAGCCGTGACCTGGACACTCCCCTAAGGCAGATGCTGGGCAAATCGTCCAGATCGCCTTATTCATTTCCTACCTCTCAGGGATGCATTGTCTGATGCCCAGAGTCTTGAAAACTTGTTCCATGTATCTTGTCTATGTTTGGATATTTCAGGTGCCACATTCTGTTTGAAGCCTGATTTTGAATACCGAATGGATTTTGTTTCTCCAGGAAACTTTAGGAAACACAGGGGATCCTGAGCTTGATCCCATGTTACAAGCGGAGACTTCCTATGCGCTTGTATCTCTCCCACCACAACCCCCGAACGCACAGATCTCCTCTCTGCTGAGTACAGGAAGTAGGGAGGGGCTTGAAGCTGTGTTTAAAGATAAGAAAATCAAACATGTTTCTCTTGTGATTGTTTCATATTAAAATTTGACATCAACATCGACATGGCCTGGATGAACCTGAAGCACAGAGGTAACACTATATGTCTAACCAGTTGGCCCCAGAGGGGCAGGAGCAGTGGAGAAAAGGCTAGAGGAGTCATTCCCATCACTGCCCCTCACTCTGTCCAGGCTGTCTCGATTCCTGGATTGACACTGTGTCCCAGAAGACAGAAGTGGAAACAGGAGGACCCTAACTCGTGTTGGTATAGAATGTCTCTAGCAGTGATGAGCTCCCCATCCCTGGAAGGGTGCAAGCAGGTGCTGGATGATCTCTTAGTTCTCTTAGCAGGGATATTACAGAAGTGGCTGGACCAGATCACACTCTCTGCCCTTTTTAAATGGCACAGATTCCATCACCATGCTCTGGGAAAGAGAATCCAGCCTGGATAATTCATAAACCCTTGCTGCTTGCTGGGGGTGAGTTTCCATGGAAATGTCAGCGAGGCAGACCAGAAACTGAACAAACCTACAGCATCTCCCTGCATTGGTCCTGAGGTCCGGGGCGGCAGGCGCCCTTGCCAGGCCCGGCTCTGCCTTGACCTTGCTGAAGGGGCACTGCTGCACACAGCCAGTTATGTAATTGGCCACCTTCGAAGAGCGGTTGCACCGAGTCACACGGGGGTTAGCAAACTAGTTCAAGGTAATTTATGACTCTGGGATGCTCGGGTTTCTAAATACAACAGACAACTATAAACTGCAAATGCTTTAAACTCTCTCCCCAAGGGGATGCTGCTTGGCCCAGCCCGACGGGCAACACTGATGGCCCAGCTGGCAGGGAGGGTTGGGGCATGGAGCAGGCAGCAGGCTTAGCCTGCTGGCTTAGCTCACCATGGGTCCCAGCAGAGGCCCATCCTGAAGACTCAGTGAAGACCCTTCAACGTCCTCCGTCCTGCCCTTGTGCTGTCTCTCGTGTGCCTGGGAAGATGGTGGAGGTGTTGCTCCTGTACTGTGGCTGGGTAGAGACTGCTCCACGTTGACAGTCACCGACTCCCGTGGGCTTGCTTTTTCAAGTGCTAGTAATATTTACTTTGGGTAAGTCAGACTCAGGCAGCAGAGACTCCAACAATTGAAAAGCACTGCTCTTAAAAGTACTGCTCTTAATGGCGGACAGTTCTCTCTTCCTTATGGATGGCAGTCCCTGACTGACTCTCCAGACCAATCCAGCCCTTGAACCTGGGGCAAGTAACACTCTGCACTCTTCTCTGCAGAAAGCAGTCACTTTCCTGTCCAGCACCCATGCCCAGAGCTGCCACTTCTGGCCCCACTTCTGACTGTCTGGAAGGCAACTATTGTGGCCGCCCTTGACTTTGAGGGGAAACACCTGTCGGGGCCATGTGACCCCATCAGACAGTGGGAGATGTGACTATGGATTGGGACAAAGAAGATGGGGCCCCAGGGACCTGGCTGGAGGGAAAGAGGCATGAAACTCTCAGGCTCCATAGTTGTCAGTGGGAAACCCCTCTCCAGGTGACCTCATGGGCTTCTCTGCTGGATCAAGAGTACCAAGAACTCACGTCCCAGGGAAGGTGGTGATAGTGGCCGACAGCGGGAAGGATCACTCAGAGTCAGTCTATCATTGTTCCCCAAGGTGTGTGAAGGGCTGGGGGAGGAGACTCCCTCCCTGCATGTCAGCCGGTTCTGTCAGTCCTAGAAAAGCCACATGAGCACTTGCTGAACACTCAGATGGCCTGAAGAGAGCACACCGGGTGAGAAGCGCGCCTTCCTGCTGCCAGCCACCAACGGTTCTGACCAAGAATGGAGCTGACCATGAATGAAAGCCTCCACCTCCGGGAAGCACACACTCCCCAGCAATGTCCAGAAGGCTCGGGTGATGACCAGAGCCCTGCCATCAAGACTGGAGAAGTCCTTCTGGGGCTTCACCCAATGTTTAGGCTACTGCCCAACGCTCCAGTAGATACTTCTAGGAACATGTCGCTCTGGGGCTGGGTGGATAGCCCAGGTTTGTATGTGACACTGTCACTTCTAGTTATGCATGATGACTCACACTAGTCACGGGAGCTCCTGGAGCCATGATGACCTCAGAGGATCCCATGAGATTAGCACGACCTGGTGCTGGTAATGGGGTCAAGGTGCAGCCGGGCACAAAGGCAGCCCTCAGTGTGCAGTGAACCCATGATCATGATTATGCCCAGGCTGTCATCAGTGCCATGGTGCCCCTCCATACCCACTAGCCACACCTCACTGGCCTCTACCACAATGCTCCTCCCACCGGCAGTGACACAGCCTAGTCCTCAAAGCCCAGCCTTTCCCACTAAAGAGACTGACACCCAGGCACCAATGATGATCACACAGCTGGAGGGCTTCCTGGAAGAGGTGATGCTGGAGGATGTTCTACATTTCACACAACCTCTGCAGTTTGGAGGGATGAGTATCCCAGAGAAAGACAATTCAATACGCACTAACCTCTATCACCTGGGTGTCGAGATCACAGAGTGGCACTGAGTGACAAAGGAACAAATGGGCTGAGCACCTTCTGCCTGGGCCTGGAGTGTCAGGGTCCAGTTTTCTCTAGGCAGCAGAGACACAGCTTCAGCTAACGGCCGTGGCATGGGCCCTGTCTTGCTCCTCCCTTTGCTGCCTGGATGTCCCATCTCCCTTGAGAACAAGGGTCACAGTGCTTTATCCATAAACAGCCCTGTTTTTCCACCTCACTGTACCCATGCCCTTTGAAATGTGACTTGGAAGCTCTTTTCATCAAAAGGTGGGGACTGGTTCCCACACCTTGCATCTGTGCTGGCTCCATGACTTGCTCTGGCCAACAGAATGTGGAGGAGATGATCCATGAGACCTCTGCGAGGACAGGGCGACCATGACCCAAGACCTCCATAGGACAAGGTGCTGTCTTCCCCACCGCCGGGGCCTGCATGCAGTGGGGTTGGTAGACATTTGCTGGGGGAAGGCACCTGGCCCTCACCACCGTGGGCCCATGATGACTGTCAGTCTAAGGAGGCCAGCCTTTCTTACAGCAATCTCCAACAAATGTTTTGGGTGTGATTAGAAGGCTGTGTTTTCAAATATGAAAATGGGTCAGTGGAAAGAAGAAAGGTATCAAGACCACATCTCCATTTGCTGAGGGAGTTCATCTCTCTCCAGGGTACCAAATAGCATTAGAGAGACGTGGGATGGAGGGTGTTGATGGCACAGCCTCTAGGGTCCTGGCCAGTTGCCCCTCATCAGGGGCTGGAGCTGGGGGCCAGATGTGCAGGGGCTGCAGGACGAGGCATCCCACAGGCCATGTTCTCAGCCACCTTTGACCTCCAGGAGAAGTGAATAACTCCTCCTACCCTAAGAGTCTCCGCTCACTGTTGGTCCCATATAGCGGGAGCCAGAGAGGACTGTGAAAGGAGCATGGGGTGGTAAGGATGAGGGCCAGTCTTGGGTCCTCTGTGGCACAGAGCCAGCTGACCGGGAGCTCGGGCGTCCTGGAGTAGCCCACCATTGTCTTTGCCCCATAACTGCCAGCAACACCGTTGGCAACGACATGCTTTAGCCACTTTCAGAAGCTGATGTCTTGGCATCCACAGCGCAAGCCCAGATCTATGGCCTTTGGCATAACTGCTTTCTAGCCCGTGCGGGCGATGACTTTTGTCAACAATACCTTGACTTGGGTGGCCCTAGAGGTATGTTCCATGAAAGGTAGGAGTTTCCAGGAAGCAGGGTCTACCCAGGAGCCCTGCAGTCTGAAGACATCTGAGGGCCCCAGCCCAGCATCAGGGCGTTCTCAGGGCTGCTAGAGCTTGCAAGAGAGAAAATTCTGTAACTGGGAGCTGAGACCTCCCTGCAGCAGTCAGGAGTCCCCACAGCTGGCCCAGCCCAGCCTCAGAACCTGGGAGGATGTCCTCTGGGGCTCAGAGAGATTGAGGCAGGCCCAGAACTGCCATGAATCCAGGGCTCGGGACACAGCTCTCCTACACTTCGCAAGGGGGATCACCCCATGAGGACTGCAGAATCTGACCATTCCCCAGGAAGCAGAGCTCGGGCCTGGTCAGGGTAAGAAGGAACTGCGTCGTGTCGTGGTAAGCAGCATGGGGTCTGCCCAGCGCATGCAGGAGTCTACTGAGGGAGCCTGAGCAGATGACTTCCCCACTCTGAGCCTCAGTTTCCTCATCTGCAGGATGGGCATGTGAATGCAGGCTGCCTTATAGCCTGTGCAGACTCCTTGGGGTGCTCAAACCTGTGCCTGGGGCCTCATAAGCTCAGTTCAAGGAGGTTGTCCTTGTCATGGCCATTATTGTCACAGGGTAAGGGACTGAGCCACAGTCATGGTCTGAAGGGATTGTCCTGGGACCTCAAGCCACACTGGCCCTGTGGGTGGGGCTCAGGAGTGGAGCCTGGGAGCTAGATGGGGCTGGACTAGGAGAAATGCCAGAGGGTTGGCACCAGTACCTGCTACTGGTACACGGGCCAGGGAGGGGTGGCCACCTCTCCTCTGGGCAAAGGCCTGGAGTCAGGGGTAAGGCCAGGGCCCAGGAGGTGGCATGAGTTGGGCTGCGATCAGAGGCCACAGCTCTGGTGCCCCTGGGACAGGGATAGACCTTTTCTGGTGAAGACAGGGCTCTCCCTGTTCCAGGCTTGAGGGAGTCGGGACGCAGCCCCAGAGCTCTCCAGTGGGCTCCCAGGCAAGGAGCCGGAGTGGGTGGAGAGAAGGGGATCTCTTCGACACAGATGCCTCACCGTGCACAGGACACTGAGGAGACGAGCCAGGGAATGAGAGCAGCCACGGGACATGCTCCGCAGGCCTTTAGGAGGAATGGGCTACAGGGCCTCTGCGTCGGCCAGCAGAGCCACTGGAGGGGGATGGGAAGGCTGTCGGGGGCCCGATTCCTCTGCTGCCAGCCCCAGGAGCCAGGTCCCCACCCGTCCTCCTATGCGCAGATCCCGTGCCTAGCGCCGTGGACATG
This sequence comes from Trachypithecus francoisi, assembly GCF_009764315.1. Classification (NCBI taxonomy): domain Eukaryota; kingdom Metazoa; phylum Chordata; class Mammalia; order Primates; family Cercopithecidae; genus Trachypithecus; species Trachypithecus francoisi. The sequence goes on from NW_022681453.1 coordinate 57,165,762, forward strand.
AGAGGAGAAGCACAGGCCCTGCCCCAGGACTCCCAGTTAGACCCTGGTGCGGGACTCTGCTTTGTGGGACACAAAGGCCACCCTGCTGGGCGGTGCAGACCCAGCCCTCCTCCAGGCTTGCATGTCCTGGCTGTGGAATGCCCCACAGGGCCGCCTGCAGGACACGCACACCAGTGAGTGCCATGGAAAAAGCCGAGGAGGGAGAAGACACAGAACAGAAGCTTGGCTGAGGGCGCTTTCAAGCCAACAACGTGAGGGACTTGGGACTGAGGATTTCACAAAGGCTTCTCCGGCTGAGACCGAAGCAAGGACAACTGCGTGTCCGTGTGGGAAATGAAGGTCACCCAACTCACACCACACCCCAGCCAGCTGCAGACGCTGAGGACCTACATGTGAACGGGAAAACCTTAACATCTCTGGAAGAAAGTACAGGGAAGTATCTTTCCAAATTGGGGCTGGGAATGATCCCTTAAACGAGAAACGAAAAGTTCACCAAGCATTAAACTACCAATTAAATTGGTAGATCTGTCTACAGTGAAACTGAGCATTCCTATTGGCCAGACACAAGGAAGAATATAAAAGACAAACCACAATCAGCAAGGAGACACCCGGAATATGCGAGACCTACAAAAGAGGCGGATCCAGGATAGAGACAGAGCTCGCATGTGTCCACAGAAAAGGAGAAGCAGATTACAAAGGCCGATCGGGCATTTCCTAGAGGAGGAAACAGGGACAGCAAATGACCTAGGCAAGGATGCGCCACCCCCCGAGGCAGCAGAGAAATGCCAAGCAGGATCTTAAAGAGATGTGGGTGATCCCACCAGATGGACAAAAATGATACATCTCACAGGACCCAGGGTTTGAGCGCATGTAGATCGGGTGGAATACGGAAGTACTGGCAATGAGACTGTAAGCTGGAAGGACCACTTTAAAAATCATTTTGGGGCCGGGTGCAGTGGCTCATGCCTGTAATCTCAGCACTCTGGGAGGCCAAAGTAGGAGGAACGCTTGGCACCAGGAGTTCAAGACCAGCCTGGGCAACAGAGTGAGACCCGTCTCTAAATAAAATGAAAAATCAGTTGGGCATAGTGGCACACACCTGTGGTCCCTGTGTTCAGGAGGCTGAGGCTGGAGGATCACTTTAGCCCAGGAGTTGGAGGCTGCAGTGAGCCATGATCCTGCCACTGCACTCCAGCCTGGGCAACAGAGTGAGACCCTATCTCAAAAGAAAATCATTTTGTCATTTTCTTGTTAGGTTGACCATTCACACACCTATAATCCTGCGGGTCCACTCTTAGCCAACACACAAAACAGATATGAGAAAATCTCACAGCAGTATTGTTAATAATAGAAAATAAATGAATGACCCAAACACGCCCTGACAGGAGAATGCAAAAATAAACTGTAGAATATTGACACAATTTATTTTCACACCAGCGAAAATAAACTATGGCTGCACACGACAGCATTGTTTCTTGGTTACTAGAAACAATACAATGTTAGGTGGAAAATGCCAATCTTAGAAGGCTGCATACGGTACACCATTTCCATAAAACTCATCAACAAATGAAACACTATATCATCTCAACATCCACAGTAACCTGTGAGCAACAGAATGACAAACACAAGATTCCGGGTTATGGTGATCTCGGGTAGGAGAAGTCGCAAACACACAGGCGCAAATCACTGGGAATGTTCCCCTTCTGGAGTTAGATGGTAGGCTCACAGATAATCATTATTTTATTATCCTTTGAAATGCACAAAGAAGGGGCACAGTGGCCTGTGCCTGTGGTCCCAGCTACTCAGGAGGCTGAGTTGGGAGGATGGCTTGAGCCCAGGAGTTCAAACCTGCAGTGAGCTATGATCATACCTGCAAATAGCCACTGCACTCCAGCCTGGCAACATGGAGAGACATATCTCTAAATAATAATAATAAAATGCACACATATAATATGCAGAACATATTAAATATTTGAAGATATCTGCAAAGAAAAAAAGAAGAGGACCACGGTGTCTGAGCACTAGACAGACCCAGTATGTGTGAATTCTGTCACTTGCAGCTGTTCTAACAATGTGTCACAATTGGAAGCCAGAGGCTGCGCAGTGGCCACAGACAGAGACAGAGACCTGATCCCAGATGAGGGCACTCCTCCCTGTGAGCCTCAGTTTCTCCATATGCAAAACGAGGGGGGATCTTACTGGGGATGACAAATGACTGGTACTCCTCCCGCAAGTCTTGTCTTCCTCACGCCCTGGCTGATGGGCACAGCACTCGCTCTCTCACAAGTACACAAGCAGCTTTGGAGTCCTCGGCTTGCCACTGGAGGCTGCCAGCTGGTCGAGGAGACAAGGCACGCTAACTGAACCTACTTACCGAGTGGAGAGGGTCTCCACTTTGGACCTGGGGGACTGGAAGCCTCGCAAGCAGGTCCTAGGTATCTTGGTGCCTCCCGAAAGGAGCGGCTGGCCTTGGAACCCACTTGGGCCAGAGACCCTGATGCCCCATGTGGACTGCAACACCCACCCCTGCAGCCTCCAGTCACCTGCAGCTGGCCCAGCCCCTTGCTGCCCACCCACTCTCTGTCCAGGATGTCCTACTCCCACCAGGTGGGTGAGTAGGCTCCTGGTAGTCCTATGCTGCCAGGCTCCTGGCAGCTTCACTGTACTTGGAAATAGCTCCACTAGCACAGAGGCCAGGCAGGGGCCCATCATCACCCTCTAGTTCAGGGGTACCACAGGAAATGGCCCTACTGTGCCTCCATGAGTTTGTGCAGCCAGTCACCCCCAGGAAGGCCCCGCTTCTGCTGGGCAGGCAGAACTGACTGTATTCCTTTCACTCCCTTTGCGATCAGGCCTCCCGTCCTACCCTTGCTGTGTGCCCCCTCTGCTTGTGAGCCACCTTCCTTCCCCTCCTGGCCCCAGATGGGAAGAACCCTCCTTGTTGCCCCTGCCCCAGCTACCTTCCTGTCTGGTAGGAAGTGACTGCCCCCTCCAGATGTTCATAGCACATAGCTCAGCTTTCTGATGGAGACTGGTCTGCTGGGCTGGAGTCAGGCTCTGGGGCTCTGCCCCCACAGTTCCGGGAGCCCTCGGTGTCTGCCTCACAACCAGCATGGGAATGACAGTAGCCTCAGGGGTGACAGCAAGGGTCCCGTGGAATAAATGGCTTTCCCAAGCATCCTCAGCTGATTCCATTTGCCCAAGTCAGTGAAGTAGGCGGAGGACAGCACTTCGCTAGCCATTTTAACAACAAGAAACTCAAGGGCTTCGTGGGCTAAGTGATTCTCCAGCATCACTGCCTCCTTCCCATGGCAGAGCCTCCTTGGGCCTGCCTCCCTGGCTTGCCTGTGGGCCAGACTATTTTGACACTTGCATTGCTTTATTGATTATTTTTGTAACAAAAAGTTCCCCTTTGGAGTCTGTAATTTCCTCTCTATAAGAGACAGAAAGAGACTCATTGTAGGGCACAGCCTGGTGAATCCAAAGGGCTAGGAAGATCCAGCATGTTCCATCAGGTCCTTGAAACCACACTCCTGGGTGGACACACTTCCCTCCCTGAGGCAGAAGACCCCTGAGGGGCCACAGTTCCTAATCACTAAACAGTGGTACCTGCAGGCCTCATCCTGCTACTGCCAATTATTTTGATAACAAGATCGTATCGAGAGACATTACATCCAGTGACAGGGTGTTTGCGGTGATTCGTCTGTCTTCCCTTTTATTCATTTTATGAAAATTTTAAATGACAGCTGGGGCTCTCTGTTCTCAGAAGTCTTGGTTACTAGAAAGAACTGTGAGTTTCTTAGAAAATAAGGACAGGACCTTAAGGCAAGTCTCAAATGAGCAGAGTGGAAACAAGGGCATCTCCTGATGCTTATCCTGGAAACAGAGCCCTAGCATCTACCTACAATGCACCTGGGGCCATGTGGACTAGATTAGAGTGTGCCATGGACACCTATTGTATGGCAGGGCCTGGAGAACCCAGCCATTATCCTCACCATGCACAAATTCCCAGAGGCAAACACCACAGGCCACTTTGTACTTGCAAAGACATAAAAACAAGATTGCTCAGATTCTCAGGAATAAAGGTGTTGGAGGCTCACTCTGCTCCCAGCTGCTCCTGAGCTCCAACTCTTTCAAGCCTGTCTTCTTGCTCTACAACTACCCACTCCAACCCACCACACCCCAGCAAACTCCCCACCTGGAAGATTCCAATTCCTCCTTCCAACCCGCTTAGACACTCCCTCCTCCGGGCAGTCTTCCTTGCCTTCCCTCTGGCTGGCAACGCTTATCCTCATGACCGGCTCAACACACAGTGGGTTCAGATTCTGCTGCTTACATGTCTCAGTCCCCCACCAAGGAACAAGTTTGTGAGAGCAGGGCTCATGGCCGATTCACGCTGTCACCTCCTCCCCTCTGCAGGGCACCTGGCACATAGTGGCAATGGAGCAGGGACTCACAGAAGCCTGAGCTAAATACCTGGTATCTGTCTTCATGGAAATCATCATTTAGTGAAAGACAAATGATGACAAACAAAGTGAATTTGAGACTCCCTAGACACAGGCCAGACCATCCTTTCCTGAGAACTTCACAGATAAGCTGGGATCTCACGGGTGAGGAGTGTGAACTGGGCAAGAGGGTATAAGGAACTTCCTAACGAGAGGGATTCCCATGGAAAAGTGATCAATGTGGGAGAGAGCAGCTTGTGTTGCTACCAAAGGCCAGGGGTGCCCAGACAGAGATGGGGCAATAAGCAAGAGCTGAGAGTGCATGTGCGCCCCAGCACAGGGAGCGATGCTGAGTGACAGATGAGCCCCATGTTGCAGGGCTGACCTCAGGGGTGCAGGGCTGGCCTGCGGGTGCTGTCTTCCCTGCTTCATGCCACCGTGGCTCTGCTCTGCATCCCACCCTCCCCTGGGTCTGGACTTAGGCTGACAGAGCAGGCTCTACTGGACCTCTGCCTTTGTCACAGCAATAGGAAAGGAGGAGTGTCCTGCCAGCACTGGTGTCACAGTGTGCGCCTGTGCCCCTCTCGTCACCAGCCAACCCTCTGCCTTGCCTGAAGGCAACAAGGAGCAGGGCTGCCGGGCCCTCTGACAGGGAGGGCACTGCGATGAAGGGACTGAGGGCATGCAGTAATCCCGCTCACTCCACGGTCAAGTGTTTGACGTTCATTTCCTACGAGCACAGAAAATCCGCTGACTACGTTTTCATGCCTTACCAATCACTCTGATCCTAGTAAGAACAACAGATTGAAACTGGGCAGGAGTGAATGGACTTGGGGAGAAAAATGAGGAAGCCAATTTGGTTTTCCATGAAAAAATAAAGGACACAACTTTAGGATTAGAGCAATAGAAACAAAGAAGCATTGATGGATTTAAAGACAGGAGGCAGCCTCAATGTGCACAGGGTAGCAGACAAGAGATGTACGGCCCAGGATGGCAGGAGGAATGCAGCAGCCATGTGCCAGCAGCTTGCCAGCCGTGGGGCTGTCTCCCGGTGAGTCTAGAGTGCCCAATCTGTGTCTGTTCTTGTGTTCCCTGGGTTCTCCTAATAAACCTCCCTTCTTGCTTAAAATAGAAAGGAAAAAAGCATGAGCTAAGTAAGGGAGGGAGAAGATGGATTAATGAGGCAGAGAGCTGCTGAGTGGACTGACAAATGACTGGCAGGCAACCAGGGGAATTCATTCATGTCCCCAAATGCTCAAGTGAGGAGAAACTGGACTCACCCAAAAAGAAAAAGAAAGGCCTCCTCACTGGGTATCCCTCAGAGGGTCCCTCCCCTCCTCTATCTACATATCAGGGGTCTGTGTTCTTCCTGGGAAATGCTGCCAATTTCACATGCGACAGAGAAAGAGGGTAGAGAAAGACAGAGAGGAAAGGGGAGGGACAGGGAGGTGGATGATGGATGGCCTCCATGGAACCATCACTTCATCTTCTCCTCCCCTTCCTGTGGCTTCTTGTTCAGAGGCCCAAACTTGACTGTCAGAGCTGGGAGAGCCAGGATGCACAAACACCCCAAAGGAGATTTTTCAGCAGCAGCAGTAGCAGGCAACTGCACAGGAACTTATAGCCTGGGGTTCATGTAGCCATAGAAGGGCCCAGATCCTCCCCTGTCTGAGTGACCTTGTCAGTCACAAAGAAGAAATGTTTGAGATGCACAGCTGTGTGATCCTGGATTCAGCTCAGGTCACGCCCTTCATGGGGTGCCTTGTGGTTCTGTCCGTGGTGCTGAAGCGCAGCTCCATGGCTGGAGAAATGCATTCTAAGACCATGCCACGGTATGTCAGAGCGCAGTGGGCTGCAGGAGCGCATTTACCCCAGGGCCTCGCTTTGCTGATGACACAGCAGAAGCCCAGAGAGGGGAAGGGCCTTCCTGCAGGCTGCACAGGAGAGGCAGGGTGGGTGTGGAAGCAGCAGATGCATGCTCAGACACAGCCCCCTTTCCTTTGGAAGCCACCTCAGGCCATGCCTACTGCCCAGAATAATCACCAGCTCTGAAACTCCAGACAGGTGATTTCCCCAAGGATGTTGGATCCCACACAGGTGGAGATGGCTTCCCAGCCCCGCTGATCTCTCTGACCCACCTTTGGCTGCCTTTCTCCCTGCTGCCCAGCTCCCTCACCAGCCTGCTTTCCGATCCTCCCAGGACAGAGATCTGCAAACTACAGCCTGTAGGCTACATAGGATTTGCTGCCCACTTTTGCAGAATACTTGAGCTAAGAAGGTTTTTTTACATTTTTAAATGATTAAAAACGTCAACAGAACACCATTTCATCACAAGTGAAAGTTCTGTGTAACTCCAGTGTCCATTGTTATTGCAGCACATTCAGGCCCATTCATTTACTTGCAGTCAAGGGCTATTTTTAAATAATGACAGAGCTGAGTAGTTGTGGCAAATGCCGCATGGCCCAGAAAGCCTGAACTGTTTACCATCCAGCTATTGCCTGCTCCTCTGGGAACCCCAGGCTGGCTCCCACCTCAGGAGATGTGCATGACCTGCCCCTGCCTGGGACACTGTTCCCCTAAGTGCCACATAGTCCTTCCTTTCCTCCTGTTCTCTGTGCAAATGTCGCCTCTTCACAGCGCCCTTCTCTGTCCACCTTCAACACCTCCGGATGCCCTCCATCCCATCCCGTCTCTTTCTTCATCTGGACTCATCTGATCTGAATTGGTCTTCAATGTGTCTATGCACTCCTTCTAGAGTGTCAGCTCCTGGAGGACAGGAATCCCATCAGCCCTGCTCCTCCCTGGATCACACCTAATGACAGCCTGGCACATAGAGGGCACTCAGTGCATGTTTGTTGACTGAGTAACTGATTGCACCAGGAGAAGGAGCAGGCCTCGAAGCTGGGGGGTGGGGACCCCAAATCCTAGCTTCAGACAGAAGTCCTGCTCCTTTCTGGGATGGGTGAAATCGGGCCTGGGGAGGAGGTGGTCAGAGAGGAAAAAATGCTACCGTGGATTCTGTTACATGGAAGCCAGCAAGTGTAGTGCACAGAGGATGCAGAGGCTGGCCCTGAACCTGCTCTCTCAGCCATCACACCATCTCCCACCCAAACAGGGGAGCAGCTCCAAGTGCCCCTGGAGACAGTGGCCACATGACTTCAGCCTGACCAATCAGCAGAGTCCAACCTCCATGGCCACAGTGATTGGCTAAGGTCTGGGCATGTGACAAATCAAGTGGCGAGGGTCAGGGCAAGTGCTGGTAGCAGCGGGGAGGGAAGGACCATCTCTGTTGGGTGGCTGGGGCTGTGTGTGCCATCTCATCACTTTTGAAGGGAAAGTCCACCTGAGCGTGACACACTGAGGGAAGGAGGTAGAGCCAGGGGTTGGGAGAGGAGAGTCCAGGTGACATCACTGAGCACCCAGATGCAGCATTACCTGAGGCCAGCTGCCCTTAGATTTTTAGTTGCATAAATCATTCCTCCTGCTTCAGTTGTCTGCACCACTTTGAATTGGGTTTTCTATCCCTGGTAGAGGGTTCCTACCACCTAGCTAAAGGGAGAGCCCTGCAGCAGCAACAATATGGATTTAGGTGAGCTTCCAAGAAGAATCCTGGATGACACTGTGAGACTCCAAAATAGACTCCAAACAAGGCTTTAATCTTGAATTAAATCATGAATTCAAGCAGTATCTGTCGAGGGCCTGCTACAGGCTGGGCCACTCATGGTACCCAAATGAATCCTCAGGGAATTAATCCTGTCAAGGTACCAACCCCTGTCCCCTCTTTAGCTGATGAAACAGAGGCTCAGGACAGGGAGGGAACTAGACCAGGGCCGGCAAGCATTCAGCTGGACTGCACGCCCGGGCTCTGGCTGCCTAGAAAGCTGCGTGCTATGACCACACCCAGTTGTGGATGCCTGACATTTGGTCACTGCCACGTGGCTGTCATGAGACTCATGGCAGCCACCCACATTGGAGGGAGGCAGGGAGAGTGTGGCTCGAGTCTATTCCAGGACATTCGTTCTTGTCCTGCCTTCACCACCTCCCCATGCCTGTCCTGCCTTTCCCTCCCTCGGCATGGCATCAATAGTCACACTCATGTGACCACACAGACAATCCCCATTCACTGGGGAAGCCCTGGGGACATCTCCTTCCTCTGAGCCTTAAGGGACCCTACTCCCCCTGGGCACACCAGAGGCCTTTTCAGAATGTGCAGAGAGCCCACCATGTCCCTTCTATGCTGCCCCTGAAACTCAGCTCCCACACTCCCTCCTCCATCACATGGCTCCCACAGCTGCCACTGGAGAGACTGAGCTGACAAGAAATCCACAGCCAAGCCCCTGGAGGCATGAAAAGGCCGGGATTGATAGCACAGGAGCTCTGCTGAGAAGGAACACAGGCTTCCCACAGAAGAGGCTGGGGAGGCCTCTGAGGTCTAGAAGCAGCGCTTGGGCTGCAGCGAATCCACAGGCTTTTGACAGCGAGAGACTCTGGCCATGGCAGGGCTGAGGCGAGGTCCCTGAGATGTACTGAAGGCCCACTGCGGGCAGGCTCAGAGAAGAAAAGGCAGCGGCCAGTCCCGGGAGTGTTCACAGACCCAAAACAGACGGGCAGGAAGGCACTGCCAGTCAGGCAGACGGCACCCATGAGCTGCTTCCACGTGTGAAGGGTGGGGAGCCCCCATCTGCTGAGGAATGAGTTAAGGGCAAAGATGAGTAACCATGCTTCAACAGCTGTATCAGTTAGGAACTGGTTGGCCTGCAGTGACAGAAAGCCCCACAAAGAGTAGCTCAGAACACAAAGGCATCTAAAGTGTGTTAGCAATGATGATGTGAGAGACGTGAGCGGCCCCAGGCTTGGCTGGTGGCTCACTACTGTCATCAGTGACCCGGGGCCACCCGGCTCTCTACTCCACCCCTAACAGAATGTTGGTGTCATTCCCTCATGATCACAGTGTGGCTGCCCCACTCCAACCATCACATCTGCAGTCAGTACTCATGCCAGAAGCAAGGGTGGCATCTTCTTTTAGGCCACTTCTTTCTTTTCAGGAAAGACAATCCCTCACAGAAGCCCCCATAGGCTCCCTCTAATGTCTCACTGACAGAACTGGCACAAGTCCCTGCCCCAGCCAGTCTCAAGCAGGAGGGAAAGAGACAGTCATGACCGACTTGGCCCAACCATGACTTTCCAAATTGAGCTTCCACAGGAAGAAGGCGGAGTGGGGTGGGCAAAGGCCACTGTGTGAGCACCCAACCACACCCTGTCCCAGAGGAGGCATGGACAAGGTAGCTGGGGGCCCAAAGTGCAAGGAACAGAACAGGAGAGGGAGCACTTGCAAAGGTGTGGTTTAGGGAGTAAATCTGGGTGCCTGGGGGAGTCCTGATTATTGGGAACAAGGCGTGGGGGAAACGCTAGGCAGGACTGGGGAGACATTCTGTCCTGATAGGAAATAATGTTGCCAATAAACTGCAAGGGCTCTGTGCAAACAGATGGCTGTGTTGACAAGAGGGAGTAAACATGACCTTAGCTAATGAATTTCTGAATGGTTGCTTCTGGTCACTGGATATTAGAATGCATACACTCAACTAGTCCCTTAGTCCCACCTGTCACACTTGCCCTGGGCTCAGCCTTTGGGTCCTTGCACCTCTTGGGCCCCTGAAACAGCCCATAGCGTTGTGCTGTGCACAGCATGCCTCGCCTCTGAGATAGGTAGGCAGAGGGTGACTGCTCCAGTACACAGAGGGGAAAACGGAGGCTGGAAGTGGGCAAAGGACGTGCTGGTGGGTGATACGGATAGGATTTAAACCCAGGGTCTCTGTCTTCGCAATCTACTGCGTGACTTGTCTAGGAATAAGAGACTGCTGAGGATGTGGGAGGGCCAGGGCTCCTCAGGATGCTGTGTGCAGACTCCCGCAGCACAGGGGAGGGAGGACCCACAGGTAGGAGGGCACAGCAGGCTGGAATCCACCTCTGCCAGCCTCTGAGGTCCTTGCTCTCACTCTCTCTCTAGGGGTCCAAGGCAGTGCAGTATCCTTTTAGTCAATGCAAGGCCTCATGAAAACAAATGGGGTCCTTTATGTTTTCAGACTGGTGCACCCTCCCCACTCCAGCCGGGACGTTTGCCAAACCCCAGGGGAGCCTGTGCATCCGCCAGGAGGGCAAGAGCGGGGGCTTTTTCCAACTCAATGCCCACTCTTGCAGAGAGACACATGTGTGAACACAGACATGTCACTTATTAAGGCCTGGGGCCTCCCAGGCCAAGCAGAAGAGTGCCCTGCGCCCATAGGAACCTCAGTCCATGGGGCACACACTCAGGCAAGGGTGTTATGGGTGAGGCCCCCATAGCCCAGGGCGAGGCGATGGCTGAGAGCACAGCACAGTTAAGGTCCCCCATGCCCAGACAATGGTATCCTGGAATGGAGGGGTGCCTGAGGTCAGGTTTAGCTAATTGTGGGCATGCAGGGCACTGGTTTATTAAATTGCACTTTACTCCCCAGTGGCAAGCCCCTTCCCCTGCCCTGTAGCCCTTGGCCTCTCTGTTTCATTTCTCTCTGGGACCAAGTTCTTACCTTCAAATTGAGTCTCACCATGGACATAAATACTGTCCCTTCACGTGTCAACTTCACTGTAAGAGTTCACCCCAAGTCTCTGTCTCTTTCCTTTTCTGGTGCCTCCGCACCCCTCTGTCCTGATTTAGAAGCCAGGAATTTAGCACAGCCAGGCTAGGAGGGAACGGCAGCGCACAGCTCGGTGGGTGGGCGGTGATGACCCCCTAAAACCTCAGCCAGCTGAAATGTCCAGCACCAAGGACAGCTGCAGCCAAGGGCTGGGCCTGAGCTGGTCAGAATAACTCACGCAAGGGCAGGGCGCAGTGGCTCATGCCTGTAATCCCAGTACTTTGTGAGGCCGAGGCAGGAGGATCACTTAAGGCCAAGAGTTTGAGACCAGCCTGGCTAACATGGTGAAACTCCGTGTCTACTAAAAATACAAAAATTAGCCAGGCGTGGTGGGGGACGCCTGTAATCTCAGCTATTCGAGAGGTTGAGGCACGAGAATCACTTGAACACAGGAGGTTGCAGTCAGCCAAGATCACACCACAGCACTCCAGCCTGGGTGACAGAGTGAGACTCTGTCCCAGCTAAAAAAAGAATAACCTCCTCAATGTGGCAATCCTGCTCTGGGCTGCATAAAGGAAACGTGGGTGTGAAAGTCAACGGTTCCCAGGGCCAGCCCAGCCCTCCAGAGTACAGGGTTCAGAGCATCACTGTGAAGTCACAGCTCTGGGCCTCAAAGCTCCAGCACTTGGCAAGTGACAAAAAGCAAAAAGAACCTCAACTTCCTCATCTGTAGCTGGGAGTATGGTCACCTCCCTCTGCAGGTTAGAAGGTAATGGTAGGAGAGTCCAGGGGCCAGCCAGGGATGAGGCTTGCCCATGCCAAGTCACTGCTGCTGTCCTTTTAATGTTGTTATTTTTAATATATTTTTATAGCTTTTGGTGTACAAGTGGTTTTTGGTTATGTGGATGAATTGTGTAGTGGTGAATTCTGAGACTTCAGTGCAGGGTTCACCAGGGTAGTGTACATTGTACCTGACATACACTATTTTTTTTCCCAGTCCCCCTCCCACCCTCCCTCTTCTGAGTCTGTGAAGTCCATTATATCACACCATATGCCTTTATGTACTCATAGTTTAGCTTCCACTTCTAAGTGAGAACATGGCAGTTTTGGTTTTCCACTCCTGAGTTACTTCACTTAGAATGATGGCCTCCAGCTTCATCCAAGTTGCTGCAAAAGACATTATGTCATTCCTTTTTATGGCTGAGTAGTATTCCATGGTGTAGACACACCACATTCTCTTTATCCGCTCATTAGTGGATGGGCACTTAGGTTGGTTCCACATTTTTGCAACTGTGAATTGTACTGCAATAAATGTACACATGCAGGTGTCTTATTTTTGAGACAGAGACTCACTCTATTGTCCAGGCTGGAGTGCAGTGGTGCACTCTCAGCTCACTGCAACCTCCGCCTCCCAGGTTCAAGTGATCCTCCTGCCTCAGCCTCCCAAGTAGCTGGTATCACAGGCGCATGCCACCACCACACCCGGCTAATTTTTGTAGTTTTAGTAGAGATGGGGTTTCACCATGTTGGCGAGGCTGATCTTGAACTCTTGACCTCAGGTGATCTGCCCACCTTGGCCTGCCAAAGTGCTGGGATTATAGACGTGAACCACCATGCCCAGCCGACAGGTGTCTTTTTGATATAGTGACTTCTTTTCCTTTGGGTAGATACCCAGTAGTGGGACTGCTGGATCCAACGGTAGATCTGCTTTTAGTTCTTTAAGGAATCTCCATACTATTTTCTACACAGGTTGTACTAACTTACACCACCAGCAGTGAATAAGCACTTCCTTTTCACCATGTCCACACCAACATCTATTGTTTGTGACTTTTTAATAATGACCTTGGGTAGGCCACTTCCTCTGTGTGCCTCAATGTCCTCATCTGTACTAGGGTGCTGATAACAGGACCTTCCTCCCACCCAGGAAAGCACCATAGAGACACTCATCATTGCCATCCTCACAGAGGGAGGAAGGAGGGAGGCCTGGTATGGGGGCAAGGTAAAAGCTGGGGGCCCTCAGTCACGTCCACCCGCTCCCCACGCCCGGCACAGCCCGCCTCTGAGCCATTGTGCATGCTGTTTCCCATGCACACCTATACTCTACCACAAATCAAATCATGAATCTGAAACCAGGACTCTTGAAGGAGGGTCCAGAGGCCACGTGTAGAATTTCTGAATTCATTCTAACACAAGAAGTGAAAGACACCAGAAAAAAAACATTGCAGGTTTATGGGTTGTTGTTTTGTTTTGCTTTGTTTTGGGTATGTAATGAGATTTGGCCTCCTGGATGACATTCCCTCAAGCACCAGTCTCTGGAGCTGGGTCAGAGCCATCCTGTGGTTGGAGGTCCTGGTTCCAGGTCACCACAGTCCCTGGGGCTCCCTGGCCCAGGCCCTGTCCCTGCCTCTCCATGCCTGGCCCCTGCAGGCTTCTGAGTTTGTGGTTCTCACTTCAAGCCTGTGGAGTGTCACATCTGTCACCTGGGAAATGAGGACACGTCAGGCTAGCCTGCTCTGGCTCCCAGGTGGATTAAAGGGGCCGAGAATGCAGCCCTGGAGCAGGGGCTGGCGAGACCCCCCTGAAGGGTAACCCCTCCCGCATCCTTTCCAGGGGAGCCAAGGCTGCAGGGAAGGGAGGGATGGCTGAGGCCCGGACACTGGGAAGAGCTGGAAAGAACCGCTGCTGGGCAGCGTCCTCAGGAAGGCAGCGTCCCCTGTCATCCTCCAATGCTGCCCCTCACCACCAGCCCCTCGCCTCCCCTTCTTGCTTACTTTGTCTAGGCAGTCCCCACACCCGCCATGTTGGGGGTGGGATTCCAGGGTTAGCACTGACAGCTGCATCCTCTCACAATGACGAGTGCAGGCCCCCCACACCCCAACGCACAGCTCATCCAGCACAGTAGGGCTGTGAGGTGGCTGCTGTTCGACCCATTCACAGTGGGAAACTCAGGCTCCCAAGAGCCAGGCTTGCCCAAGGCCACACAGAGGACAGAGCCTGGGCTCGCTGGATTTGAAAGCCGTCCTGAAGAGCAGACCTCCTCCCCACAGATGGGCTGCTCCCTGGGCCATTCCACTCAGGGGAGGGAGGCACAGACAGGGTGAGTGTGTCGTGGGGGCGGGGAGAGGGGGGACAGATAACAGGCAGGGTCAGGACCAAATTTCCCAGAAGAGCAGAGTCTTGAAGGGTGAGGAGCACTGCAAACTGGGGAGGAGGGAAGAGGGTGTCCCTAGGGGAGGACCCAGCCTATCAAAGGCCCAGAGGGTGATGCATCCTGGGAAATCTGGCTCCTATATTGAGGCAGGAGCTGCAGGATGTGACAGGAGGTGAGACTGGAAGGTGCCGTCCCCGTGTGCAAGCCCCAGACTCCCACTCCTGCCTGACCCAGGCCCTGGCAGCTCTGCCTCCCCTAACCCCTGTGTTCCCCTCTGCCCGCTGCCCCAAGGCCCAGCCACAAAGCTGGCTCCTCCGCCTTCTGCACTGCTGTGTTGCCCCACCTTGGTGCAGATACCACAGAGGGACCCCTGCCTTCTACATGATACAGGTTCTCATCACTGAGGGGTACAGTCATGACCTGTCTTCAAAGTTTATAGAAAATGAAAAGTGAAAGTAAAAATCATCCAGGCTGTTGATGGTCTCAGTGAGGCAAGGATGACAAACAGTCCTGCCAGACCCCCGTCCTAGAGGGAGAGCGGGCGGAGGGAGAAGAATCCAACCTGCAGTGCCCTATTACACCTCAAATTTTCTCTTAATACACAACATCTAGACCAGCCCTGAATGGTGAGACACTTTAGAGACACTTACGAGTGAAAAATGAGGAACAAATGGACTACGAACTTTTTCCCAACAGGGTCAAGAACTTTAATATTTTAATACATATTAGAGTTCCTTTTCTCCAAAGCTGCAGGCTGCATAGGCTGGAAGGCAACTAAGAAATTATACAGACAAGACCAGACACCTGGGAAGTTCTAAATCTGTCTCCTCACAGTGAGAGTTCAGGCTGAGGCTTGACCATGTCCTCATCTTTGCCTTCATTCTGCAAAGGGAATGTGGTTGGTTTTTCAAATTAAGCTTTTAAACGTGTCAGCTTAGCAGGGAACTTGTCAGTTCCAAACTCATCTTTCTAGCAATAAGCAGGTTGGATCACGCATGAGGCGGCCTGTTCCCAAGTTACTTATTAGAATCTGCAGGCCTGAGCCAGGAAGGAGACAGCACACCACATTTCCAAACAAGCACCTGCATGGGGAAGAGTCAGGGCAACAGGAGTTTGGGAGGAGGAACAAGGGGCGCCCTGGAAGATAATGTTTTTAGTGGGAGTCTCCACCTTCACGCATTTGATTTCCTCACAAGCACCTGGAGAGCACAGTGGGTGGGAGCTGAGTGTGGCTCTCACCTACGGGGGGAGGGCTGAAAATCACACAGCTGTGGTCCCTGGCGCAGCCTGACCCCAGGCAAGTATGTGGGAAAGTGCCCTCCAAGACTGCTGTACTGCATAAGACAGGGCTCAGCTGCTGAGACAAAGAGCTCCACCTGAGAGTGGTAAATAGAAGTTTGTATCTCGGGCATTTCAGTGTGAAAGCAGATGGTCCAGGGCTGGCCTGGTGGGGCAGTGCCAGGGAGCTCCTCTCCCTTGTGGCCCTGTCATCCCAAGGGGGCTGCCCTCATCCCCCTGGGCCAGGATGGAGCTGCAGCCTCAGAGCTGAAGTCTCCAGCAGCAGGACAGGCGCAGGGTCAGAAAGAAGGGTCTCTGTGAGTAAATATCCTGGAAGTCGACACAAATCACTTCCCTTCCCACGCTGGAGGGACAGCTTGGTTGTACCAGCAACCTCGTTGCAGAGGAGGCTGGGAAATTCTATGTCTTAGCAGCCACATGCCCACCTAACGTCAGGTACTGGGTTTCTCTAAGAGAGAGGTGGACGATGCTATTGGGAGCCGCTGTCACAGCCCCTTCTGCCCCCAACCACTCCCAACCCTAGTGCATGTTGCAGCAGAGTGTCAGTCAGATAGATTGCACTGTGTGTGCTGGTCCCTGAGTGATTCATCACTCAGGGACCAGCTGAAAATCATGGCCCAACAGGGGCTGTTCATTAGATTTCCTGGAAAATGGTTGGTGGACGTCCATTCCTAGCCCTGAGTTTCTCTGGCGTGCAAAGGTGAGAGGTCAGGGAAGTAGCGGAACAGTAGCAAAGTTCAGAATGGGAGCAGGATGGAGTCAGGGGAGGCCCCACACCATAGGACGAGGGTCAAAACAGGGGCAGGCTCAGTGGCCTGAACACCTGAATTCTATCCACAAGGTCATGTTGGAGGGAGGAAGAAGCACTATCACGGCTACATCATTAGAAAGAGTCTCTCCAGCCAGACACAGTGGCTCACGCCTGTAATCCCAGCACTTCGGGAGGCCGAGGCGGGAGGATCATCTGAGGTCAGGAGTTCCAGACCAGTCTGACCAACATGGCGAAACCCTGTCTCTATGAAAAATAGAAAAATTAGTTGGGTATGGTGGTGGGTGCCTGTAATCCCAGTTACTTGGGAGGCTGAGGCAGGAGAATCACTTGAACCCAGAAAGCGGAGGTTTCAGTGAGCCAAGATCAAGTCACTGTACTTCAGGCTGGGCGACAGAAGTGAAACTACATCTCAAAAAAACAAAACAACAACAAAAACAAAAGAGAGAGTTCTCTTCTGTTCCTCATAAGTCAGACTTTCCATGGACACTGCATGATATTTGGAAGTAGAATAATATTTCCCAAATATCTAATTACAAGGATCAGAATAATTGCAATAGAGTGGAGAGGATGCAGGGAGGCTGCATCTTAGATGCTTCTCTTGGAAAATGTATGTGGCAATATGGACTAAGAAACTGAAATCTTTTTAGCCTTTGACCTAGTAATTCTACTCTGAGAACATAATGAAGAAAATAGTCAGGGAGGCTGACAAAGATTTACGTGCCAAATGTTCACTGCAGCATTACCAAAATTGAAAGCAACTTTAATGGTCTATCAACAGGAAAACAGTAAAGAATAAATATCATATTGCTTTAAATGAATGTTTAGAAATATTAATATACTATTTTCAAATAATAGCTGTGGAAACCATGGAGCTTTCTGAGACATAAGACTTCATGAGACTTAAAGGGCACTTATTTTCTTCTTCTCAAGTCTCTCTTCCTCATCTGCTGTATCTCAGTAAAAAGCACTGCTGTCCTCCCAGTTCTTCAAGTCAAAAATCCAAATTTGTTCTTGGTTCCAGCCAGGCGTGGTGGCTCATGCCTATAATCCCAGCACTTTGGGAGGCTGAGACAGGTGGATCACCTGAGGTCCGGAGTTTGAGCAGCCTGGCCAACATGGTGAAATCCTGCCTCTACTAAAAATACAAAAATTCGCCGGGTGTGGTGGCTGGCACCTATAATCTCAGCTACTCGGGAGGCTGAGACAGGAGAATCGCTTGAACCCAGGAGGCGGAGGTTGCAGTGAGCCTAGATTGCGCCATTGTACTCCAGCCTGGGTGATAGAGTGAGACTCCATCTCAAAAAAAAAAAAAAAAGAAAGAAAGAAAAAAGTTCTTGGTTCTTTTCTTTCTCTCTCAGGAGACAGCCACTCCCTCAACAAGTCCTGCAGGGGCACCTTCCAGTAAATACCTCTGGGCTGCCCCCTCTCCTTGCTACCCCCGTCCTCCCTCCCATGCCTCCCTGCCTTTTCTTTCCGCTCCCCTATCTACTCCCTTCACTTCCTCTCCCCTCCCTCTCCTCTCCCCTCCAGTGTCCAGGCCAGACTAGGGCTTCTCTCTCAGGGCTGACCCCCATGTCCTCCTCAGGGTTCCTGGCTTCCTCTTTCAGCCCAGAGCCCCTGTGCCCAGCAGCCAGAGGTGTCTGGTCCAATGGAAGTTAAAGCAGGCACTCCCTGTAGGACTGCTCCAGCAGATCCCCTGCCCTTTAGAACAAAACCCCGAGCCCATCCTGTGGAACTGGGCTTGGACTGGTGAGGGGTATAAGAGAGCCCCTGGCCCAGCCAGCCAGGCCTGAAGCTCCTGGAAGAGGAGAGAAGGCCTCATTAGCAGAAGTTCAGCCATCGGGGCTGAGCTGGGGATAGTTCAGTCTAGAGACCCAGAGCAAAGTGCACTCATAGAGGGCTGCCCTGCCACCAAGGGGGCTGATCCCAGCCCCAGTCCCCAGCCTATGTCTGTACTATGTGTTCCTGCCACTCTGGCTTTCTTCCACCTGGGATGCCTCCTGGCCAATTCCTGTGGTCACACCCAGGCAATGGAGCCCTGCTAGACCCACCCCCTTCAGAAGCTGTCCCCACCCCTCCTGCAGCAGGTGGGCATGCACGGTGCTGTGTGTGTCTTTCCTTTGCAGCTGTGAACAGGTGGCTCTGGATTGTAGATGGTTTCTGTCCCTGTCTCACCTTCCCAGCTGGGCAGTGAGGTCTTTACAGTGGGATCTGTGTCTGAGCCATCTCCAGGAGCCCAGAGGAGCTTGGCTGGGTGGCTGGTATTCAGGCTTCCTAGACAGGAAACCAAAAGTGCAAAGAGACGGAGGTGTGATCGTGCCTGTGGCAAACTGGATGCTTCAACATGTGTAGTGGAGAGGAAGGCTGGAGTGGGTGGAAAGGTCATCAGGAGGCAGGGCATGGAGGGCCCCAAAGCCAATGGGATGAGAGTCAAGGACAGATTTTAAGGACAGCAGCACTGGGTAGCCACACATTGGTCTGTTATGCATATAGAAAATCCACATGGGGGAGCCAAGGGGCCCCACAACACTTCCACCCTGTCCCCAGCCCACTCCTTCCTTCCTGGTCCTGCTCTCTTGTAGGGGGAAGGAGAATCTTATCTGACTGGTGGAACTCCAGGACCATCCCTGGCCACCATCAGTAGTGGGCAGGGTCACTGCATGTTCAAGGCTGTGCCCTGTGAGCTGCCAGCCATGCACAAGGGCAGGGCCTTCTGGACCTTCCTCAGGCTCCTGAGGAACCCAGGAGAAAGCTCCCTAATGGGTGCTAATGGGTGTCTGCACCCACAGATTCACTGCCTGACACGGAAATGCCAGGAAGCTGGAACTTATATATATATGAAGCAAACATATATATGTGTGTGTGTGTATATATATATATGTGTGTGTGTGTGTGTGTATGTATATGAAGCAAAAACTTCTGAAGTTTTCTGACACAACTGAAGGGAGTCATCCGTTATTCATTAGACAGTTACTCATTAATAGGTGGTGCTTCAATACCCTATTCTTCATAACAATAGAACAACCAGACCTGAGATAAATAAGGAAGCAGAATTGAGTACTTGAGCAACTCAAGACACCAACTAGATCTAACAGGGCACTCCACTCAACAGAACGCAGAGTCCTCAGTGGATGTGGACTTTCTCCAGGATTGACCACAGGATTGATTAAATTGTGGTAAGCCACAATTTAAGTCTCAAGCGATTTTAGAAAATAGCCTACAAAGTAACTTCTGGGACCACAATGGGATGAAGTAAGAAATCAACAATAGAGGGAAAACCTAAAAATTCACAAAGTTGTATAAAACAACACCCTTTTAAAGACCAATAGGTCAAAGGAGAAATCACAAGAACAATTAGAAAATACTTAGAGGAGAAGGAAAAAAACACGACATAGCAAAGCTTATGGAACACAGCGAAAGTAGTACCAAGGAGGAAATTTATAGCTTGATACATTAAAGAAAAAGAAAGGTCTTAAATCAACAAAATAACTTTATGACTTAAGGAACTAGTAACAAACAAACAAAGTAAACCCAATGCTGGCAGCATAAGAAAATAATAAAGATTATAGCAGAGATAAACTAATAATATCAATAAATAACAACAGTAAACAAATAATAACAATAATGAACAAAGAATAAACAAATCCAAACAAAAGTTGGTTCTCTCAAAAGATTGACAAAATTGACAATTTACCACTTAGATTGACTAAGAATAAAGAGAAAAGACTCAACTAAAATCAGAAGTGAAAGTTAGAATTAAACCTACTGAGACTGAATTACAAAGAAATAAAAAATCTGAATAGACTCATAACTAATAAGGAGACTGAATTAGTAATCAAACACCTCGTGACAATGAAAAGCCCTGGACCTGATGGCTTCAACTGATGAATTCTACCAAACATTTCCAGAAGAAATCGCACCAAGCCTTCTCCAACTCTTCCAAAAACTTCAAGTAGGGAGTGCTTCCTACATCATTCTGTGAGGCCAGCATTGTCTTGTACCAGAGCTAAACAAAGACATTACAAGAAAACCACACACTAATACCTCTTATGAACATTGATGCAAAAATCCTCAACAAATATCAGCAACCAAATTCAGTAGCCCGATAAAAGAATTCTGCAGCATGACTAAGTGGAATTTATTCCTGGAATGCAAGGATGGCTCAACATCCAAAAACTGTTCAATGTAATGCATAATAGAATTAAGGGGGAAAAAAACACATGGCCATCTTAATTGGTGCAGAAAACATTCTTGACAAAATTCAACACCTTTTCATAGTAAAAACACTAAACAAGGCCATGTGGTGGCTCATGACTGTAATCCCAGCACTTTGGGAGGCTGACATGGGTGGATTACGTGAGGTCAGGAGTTCAAGACCAGCCTGCCCAACATGAAGAAACTCCGTCTCTACTAAAAATACAAAAAAAAAAAAAAAGCTGGGCATGGTGATGCACACCTGTAACTCCAGCTACTCAGGAGGCTGAGGCAGAAGAATTGCTTGAAATTGGGTGGCAGAGGTTGCAGTGAGCTGAGACTGCACCACTGCACTCTAGCCTGGGCGACAGAGTGAGACGCCATCTTAAACAAATAAAAATTAAAAATAAAATAAACAAAAGAGGAATGGAAAGAAACTACCTCAACATAATAAAGGCCATATACAAAAAATCCACAACTAGCATCATACTCAGCAGTGAAAGACTGAAAGCTTTTTAGCTAAGATCAGGAACAAGACAAGGATGTCATTTTTGTCATTTGGGCTCAATATAGTATTGGAAGTCCTAGATAGGCAATTAGGAAGAGAAAGAAGTGCATGACGGAGGGACAGAAGTGGGAGCATCCAGGCATGTGGACAGGCAGGCTTGGCACATTTAGCTCTGGCCTCCTTCCAGAGGTGCTCCCCTTGGATGTGGGAAGTGTCAAGTATAGAGACCAAAATAGCATGCTGTGTCAGGGCACATGGCTGAGCACTGAGGCACAGGACTGCATAAGACAAAGTTCCTGCTGACATTTCAGTGGGGACGGGCAGATAAGGGACAGAAGTAAACCGGCTGATGTGCAGAGATTGGCTAGGTTACTTGAGGTGGGATGATGAGGGAAGAGGAGCTAAAATCTGAAGGGGGATTGGACTGAGGAGAACCCACCGTGGGTGAGACCTGGGGGAGCATGTTCTAGGCTGAGGGAATGGCACAGGCAAAGGCCCTGGGGCACTAATGAGCTTGGAAGAATGGAGGCACCAGAAGGCCAGAGCGTGATGACCACAGTGATGGAGGTGAGTATGGAGAGTCAGATGTGGACAAGATCAAGAAAACTCTGGGGGCTAGATGTTTTCATTTCCATTTGACACGAGGACACTAAGGCTCAGGGAATTTGAGTCATCTGACCAAGGTCATTCAGCTTAGACCCTGGTTTCAAAGTCCCCACCCAAACACTGGACCTGGGTCAGATACACACATACACATTGCGTCATCACCTTCTAAGTACTTTTAAGATTTGAATGCAATAGAAGCAGATGTTTAGACAAGGCTTACTAAATGCATTTTGGGATTTAGTCTAATTCCCCATTAGTAGACTCCCTTGCCCCTGCACCAATATCTCTGCCCCATCTTCTAAACAGTCAGTTATTACTTCTCTACACAGGTTCACAGAAAACAAATCAAAACACAAAATACACCCAGTCAGATGGGTTTTTGCCCAGTGACTTGAATGTGGCTCCTATGAGATCTTCTACTTTCTGTGTAAAGAAAGGACCAGTAGTGCCTCCGGAAGTAGGCTGAGGGCATTCAGAGGCCATTCAAGGGTCTCAGGGACCCACAATTCATAGGCCACACGGTAGAATGAACATAGCCGAAGAAAGCACTAGTGAACTAGAAGACTATCCTCAGGAAATTGCTCAGGATATAGCACAGAGAGTCAAGGAGATGGAAAAGTAAAAGGCCACCAAAGTCAAGAATGCCCAAGAAATCTCAATCATAAATCCAGGGGAGCAAAGGAAGGAAGGAGGACAGCCAAAAGGGCACACTCTCTAAGCAGCGGCCACCACCTCCTGCTCATGCAAACATGGGCTTGCCTCAGACCCTTCCTCAGGATTCTGAGCAGCCACATCTCCACAGACTGTGGCAGAGGGAGAAGAAAGGAAATGGATGTTAACTGAATACTGTGACATGGCATGTGCTGTTCCATCTACAGCCTCATTTAATTGGTCCATGGCCTTCAGGCTAAAGTCTTTACTCCCATTTCTTCATGGGGTAGAAATTAACTGTATCTCATTGGTCTTTACACCCTTAGTAGTTAGCACAAAGACACAGTAGATGCTCAATAAAGACTGTTGAATGAGTGAAATCTGAGGCTTGGAGAGCTCAGTGGCTGTTGCATGGTGACAGAGAGGGTAAGAAAAAGAGAAAGGATTTGAATTCAAGATAATCTTCCCCAAGTGCCTGTACTCTTTTGATTCCACAGTGTTAAGAAATGTCCACTTGCCTCCAGAGGCTGCCGGCTCAGCCCTCAGTCCAGCACTTCCAAAACATGGCTGGACAATGGCAGAGGTCTCTGGCCTAGACCCAGCCCGTCTCTCACATTTGGAGCCTACTCCCATTCCTTCCTGAGAGAAAGAGTTCAGTTCTATTTACCTGGCACAGCAAACACTCCCAGCTTTGTCTGCCACGTTCAGCAGTTTTCATACCTCCTTGTGAACAAAATAAACTGTGTGTTCTCATTTTGGGTTTAGGGGAAAAAGGCCCAGTTAATTACAAAGGCTGTTTTGCCTTGGTATGGAGACAGAAAACTGAATTTTTTGGACAAATTACGTTTGCTTACACATCTTGGTTCCAGCTGAGCCAAAGCTGGTAACCAGGCCCACCTTCTCCAGAAGCTCCCCCACCATCCCCAAACAAAAGAGTCCTCGGGCTCTCCCCATTGTCCCAGCCCTGAGCCTTGCTATTGCCTTTGGAAAATGCCAGTCAACGTTCAGAGTCCTGATGGGGAGGTGACCAGTATGGGACCACCTCATGCAATGTGCTTCTAAGGTCAGGGCTGGGCGCAGTAATCCCAGCACATTGGGAGGGCGAGGCAGGCAGATCACTTGAGCCCAGGAGTTCAAGTCCAGCCTGGGCAACATGACAAAACCCCGTCTCTACTAATAATACAAAAATTAGCCAAGTATGATGGCACATGCCTATAGTCCCAGCCACTCAGGAGGCTGAGGCACGAGACTCGCTGGAACCCAGGAGGCGGATGTAGCATTGAGCTGAGATCACACCACTGCATTCCAGCCTGGTGACAGAGTGGGACTCAGTCTCAAAAAAAAAAGAATTATTCTAAGGGTTAGAAGCAAAATTTCTGCACTTCAGTCAGCTCATGCTTATGAAGGGTACGTGGCTGCCACTGGACACTGGCACACTTGGAGAAATTCTGTTTACTTGGAGAGACCATATGTTCCAGCAGCTTGTTAAGATCATGTGGGCACTGATTTAAAATGCAGATTCAGGCTGGGCGCAGTGACTCACGCCTGTAATCCCAACACTTTGGGAGGTTGAAGCAAGCAGATTACTTGAGGTCAGGAGTTCAAGATCAGCCTGGCCAACATGGTGAAATGCTGTTTCTACTAAAAATATAAAAATTAGCTGGGCCTGATGGCAGGCACCTGCAATCCCAGCTTCTCAGGAGGCTGAAGCAGGAGAATCGCTTGAACCCGGGAGGTGAAGGTTACAGTGAGCCGAGATGGCGTCGCTGCACTCCAGCCTGGACAACAAGAACAAGACCCCATCTCAAAAAAATGCAGATTCCCAGACCCTGCCCAGACCTACTGAGTGAGGCATGAAAGGGATAGGGGCTGGAAATCTGTGTTTTCAACAAGCACCACAGGCGACACTGACTTGCAAAGGCTTTGGTGCATGGCATCCCACCTTTCCACTCGAAATCCATGTCATCCTAGGCAAGCTGGTTTGTACTTCTCAGCCTTAATTTCCCAGAGCTGAAAAAATAAGGGCCAATAATAACTCTCTTAAAAAGGTGCGGTTGGTTGTGCAGATGAAGTGAGGCCCCACCCATAGTGAACACTCATTGAATGGAACTTATTCCTATGACTGAATATAGTTGAGTTAATTTCAAGGATTTGACAGAGTGCCGGGGTGAAAACAGATAATGCTTGCACCCTGCAGAAAGCCCTGGCACTTTCAATCCAGTATCCATATTCTCTCTGGACCCTCCACCGGCTCTTTCATTTTTGCAGACTCCAAACTCCACAAACCTCTTCTCTTCCTATGGTCCCTCTTCCATAAATAAATCATTAGAAGATTCACATTTGAGGGCCTCCAGAGCCTTCCTCTTGATGGAGTCAAAAGCAGACACATCCTCCCAGGGAACAATGAGCAAAGTCCTACATTTGCAAAATGGTCAAAAAATGAGTCATTTCATTTGTGGAAAATGAATATATCTGATCTTGCAAATGTTTTGCCTCAGGGAAAAGTAGTGAGCGTGAATTCATAAACAGGCTTCTGCATGCAAAAGCACTTCCCTGCTGCTCCCGAGGCTAAGAAAAGCAAACCAGAAAGGTGGCAACTCCGATCATTTGAGTTTAAAGAATAAGAATCTCACCAAGCAGGGACCTTGGGGCAGGGTGAGAGCCGGTGGGGAGGAGATGTCTCTCAGGGCTGTGTCCTTAATTTTTTTAATTTTTTTTTTTTTTGGTAGAGACGGGGTCTGGCTATGTTGCCCAGGCTGGTCTTGGACTCCTGGCCTCAAATGATCTTCCTGCCTTGGTCTCCCAAAGTGCTGGGATTACAAGCGTGAGCCTGTGCATGATGGGGACAATGGGCCAGGGCAGGTAAAGCCATGGCAAGTCACATCTGACCCCGGCATCTTAGCCTCAGCAACGCTGTCTACTGCGATGTCCACACAGCAGGGCGTTTTGGGGATGGATTCTTCAGCCTTGGAAGAACTAAACACAGCCTTCCCTGCTGGAACTTCCATCCACGCTCTCCCTTGCCCGGCTTCTCCTGTCTGTGCACCCCGCTAGGAGCCATGTGACTCGGAGCTGGAACATATGCTCGGCTCTGCGTGTCAGTTCCCCTGCGACACCGAGGCCATTCCTCGTTCTCCCCGGGCAGCCAGTCATGCTCGCTCCTGGGATCCCTGCACATGCTGTTCCCCCACCGAAATGTCGTTCCCATGCTCCTTCCTCCTCCAGGGCTGGGTTCCACAGCGCCTGCCTGGCAAATGCTTTCCTGATGATCCGCCAGAGGGAGCGCCGGGCCGGGTGGGGCTGGGGCAGACCAGATCCCCACCACGAGGGTCCACTCACTCTACATGTTCACTGGCTCCCGCTTAGGTCACCAGTGAGAGCAGACTGCTCCCAGGACGCCCCTGTGAGGGACCCGCTGCCCACCATGAACTTTCACAGAATGAGGGTTTCAGGTAAGCAGCTGCCTTCTTGGAAGACAGACAGAGAAGGGCACCTGGAGGGCATTGGGGGAAGCTTAGATCCCAAAGGGGCCCACAGAGGCAGGCCAGGGAGAGCTGGAGAGGCTGCGAGGCCATCTGCTTCCGGAGCCTGCAGCCCCTCCAAGTCCATGTGGGAATCCCCTTCCACCTCAGGGCCAGCCCCAGGGATTGGCAATCCATCCTCTCCCTATCCTGTTGTTTTGAATTAATTATTTGAACAGGTATTACATTGACAGGGTTCAGAACCCTCAGGAATACTCGTAGGTCTGCCCTGAGGAGGCGTTCAGGCACTGGAGGCCCTGCCCCTTGCCCTCCCTCTGAAGGGATCATCTTAACAGCCATCTGTTTCCTTCCTGTTTCTTTTTGCTGACAAATTAGATAAGAATATACGTACTTACACCTGACCTTTCTTACCCCAAAGTAGTGTGAGATGTGTACTCTCGCACCCTGCTTTCCTCACTTAATGGTATATTCTGGAGGTTTCTCCATCGTGCACCAAGGGCAGTCTCCCCTCCTCCTCAGGGCCGCGCTGTGTTCCAGGGTGGGGCTGTGTGGCGGTGCACATCTCAGGCTGCAATCACGGCCTGCTGCCCCCTCCCTCGGATCCCCAGACCCTAGCCTTTCTCCATCCATCCCCGTCGGCATCCCCTCCTTATCCCCTTTAGCTCCCACTCTTGCCAGCCCAAGTGCTGCACCATCCCCAGCTGGTCCCCTCACTTGGGTTTCACGCCTGCACACAGTCCTTCCGGGACCTCTCTCTCTCCAGTTCCCCTTCTGAGCATGCCTCTGCTTCCTGCAAGACCCTGCCTCTCACTCCCGGGACTCTGGTTCCCTGGAGCCCAACTCCCTGCCCATGTCCTCTGCTCCAAGCACATAGCTGACTGCCCCAAGTATAGGATTCGGCACCTCCTGTGCTGCCTCCCAAGAGGCTCCCTGGGATGCAGCCTCCCCCAGCTCTTTCTCTTCTTCTGCTGACACCTGAAGGACCCCACTCTAGCTGGCATCCCCAGGGCCAAGCTCAGGACATCTCATCTCCCCAGCCTGTAACATCACAATACAAATCAGCCACCTCAGGCCACCACCCTAAGACCTGGAAGTCCATCTGCTGCCAAAGGGGACTGGGAGTCCATGGGCTCTTAACTGCCTCCTGGCCTCTCCTCCCATCCCCAGCCTCACCATGCTGACACCCATCTCCCATGCCCATGGCCTTCTTGGTCCCCCAGCTCATGCCTTGAGAACTGCCAGGCCTGAGGCTCCTTGGCTGGGGCACTGACACCCCAGGTACTGTCTCAGACCAGACCCTCTTCTAGGTTCAGTCAGAGCCTCTGGCAGAAAGCCCACTCCATGTCCACCCCCACCTACCCTCGGTTGGTGGGGCGAGGATGGGCAGGGGCACTACACCTGCCGTGGAGACACCCCTGCATCGTTAGAGGCTGGTTGGTGCCGGGCCCACCACCAAGCATCTTAGACTTGCCCTGGCCCCGCCAACCCAGCCCCAGGCGTGTCAGGTCTAGAAGTTTCTGGTCCTAGACGGGTCACAGCCTTGGCACACTGGGCCATCACCAGCCCCAGAAAGGGAGGAACAACCACCAACACAGGTGACCTCCACAGAGGTCACTCTAAATACACGGAAGCTGGGCAGGGCTTTTGCTCCAGGATGCAGAGCCAACAGACGTGCTCCTGCAGATAATGCCCAGGCCCTTGGGGCACACGCCAGGGCCAAAGGGAGCAGCCAGGGGAGGAGAGGTCTGACCTGGGAGACCCGCGGGGAGAAATCAAAGCACATGGTTTCATCAGCGCCGCTCACCACCGGGATTCAGACACATGGACAGAGGTGGATGAAGCACGTACCTGACGCTTCGTGAGCTTTCTCCTTCAGACCTGCAACGAGAAGAGCACGTGCTTAGAGCCCAGAACCCTCTGCTCCGGGAGACCTGCACGACGACACTAGATGCAGGGACCCTGAGGTCCCTAGCTGCTCCCAGCGTCCCCTCCCCAGCCTCAGCAGACATCCCCAGGCCCAATCCTCCAGGGTCTCTTACTGCTGTTCTTTAGACCTGGAACTGTATTCAGAAAGTCCACTCTTCTTGGAAGACTTAGGGTTCCTTTCCCACCCTTTTTCAGTTTCCATCACCTTGACTGCAATTGTTTTCCCAAGATTTGAATACACCCCAGGAGTCGAGAGCAAAGCCAGAGGAGGGGTCTGTGGTTCCAGAACTCTGACCTGGGCAGCAACTAAATGAATGAATGAATAAATGAGAGCAGTGTGACTGGCCTCACTGCACCCCCTACTTGGTATTTCCAGTGTATTTCCCCAGAACCAGCTCTATTTTCAAGTATCAGAAATCAATTACAACCACATTACAAAGGAGACAAGCTTGAATGTCAAGAAATTGGACAATCAGATCGTACTGCACACTTGAACTTTCACGGAGACTGTGACTATGCGGTATTGACAGCGATGCCTTCCTGGTCTGTACACCAAAGGAAAGGGACTTTGGGATTAAACCACACGCAGCTGATGGCTAAAGCCTTGCTTGGGCTTCCTGGGTCTTAAGGAGCAAAGGGCTTTGAGCAAACACATTCAGAAATCTAATCCCTGGATATCCCAAATTGGATTTTATTGCCAGAGAGCTAGAAAAATAAAAACATACTTAACCCAGGCCGGGCGCGGTGGCTCAAGCCTGTAATCCCAGCACTTTGGGAGGCCGAGACGGGTGGATCACGAGGTCAGGAGATCGAGACCATCCTGGCTAACACCATGAAACCCCGTCTCTACTAAAAAATACAAAAAACTAGCCGGGCGAGGTGGCGGGCGCCTGTAGTCCCAGCTACTCGGGAGGCTGAGGCAGGAGAATGGCGTCAACCCGGGAGGCGGAGCTTGCAGTGAGCTGCGATCCGGCCACTGCACTCCAGCCTGGGCGATAGAGCGAGACTCCGTCTCAAAAAAAAAAAAAAAAAAAAAAAAAAAAAAACAAAAAAAACATACTTAACCCAAAGTCAGATATTTGTCTTTTTGTTCATTGCCTTTTCAGTAATGTCCCAGACCAGAAGTCAGAGCACATGGGGCACAGCCCATAAGCATAGCAAGCCCCAGGGGATGCCTTTCCCACTGAACCAAGCTTGCCCACAGATTCAGACCCGGCCTCCCTTGGTGCTGCTCAGCCTGGTCACACTCACCAGTAGCAAATGAGACAAAAGGCAGGTAGTCCCCAGCAATGTGTGTTCCAGGTGCCTGAGTGCAAACCCCTTGCTCTAGAAGGACCTTGGTCTCCCTGTCCAGCAATTCTAATTCAGTATCGATGCATAGCAACTTGGATCACACGGTCCCCAGGACAGCAGGTGAGGTGGTGACGTGAGACGGGAATGGCTCACAGACACCTGTGGCATCTCTTGACCCTGGGGGCCATGGGACAAGGTGCAGACCAGTCCCTGGTGGCTGAAGACCCTCCACAGAATTCCCAGGAAGCCTGATGATGGGGAGAGGTGATCCCAGGAGCAGCTTTTGAAAATTCTCATTTTTTGTTTTTGTTTTCCATTTGATCATAACCAGGACAGAAAAGCAAGCAAGCAGAGGCTGTGTGTGTGTGTGTGTGTGTGTGCGCGCGCGTGGGTGTGTGTGTGTGTGTTCTTCACTTCATCGCTGTCTTAGGTTGCTCACCCTGGGGAAGCAACCCAGGATACCCTGTTCTGTGAGCAGATCCTCCGGAAGAGGCCCAGGTGGTAAGGACCTGAGCCCCCTGCCACCAACCATGTGTGTGAGCCCAGAAGCAGATTTTCCACCCCTCGCTGCTGCAGCCCTAGGCAACATCATGACCGCAATCACATGAGCGCCCCAGAGGCAGAGCCACCAGCCACACTGTTCCTGCGTTTCTTACCTCAGAAGGGAGAGGTAGGGTGCCCCAGTCCCCTATGCGCTGACCGAGAAACATAGAGTGCAAACAGGCCTTACGGACATGCCTGAGTAGGCAGCTCCTTTCTCGCTGTCCGTCGCAATGACACCACAGGCCTATGTGTTTAAGTTTCCTAATAAATGCTATGGACTGGTCACCCAGGCGTTCAGGGATCCTTTCTTTGGAATGACAACTGACTCCAGCTCGGGAACGTTTGGGGCACTCCTGCAGGAAACTCCCCTGCCTCTGCTCTTAGGGTGACTCCAACTATGGGTTCAGCAGGACAGAACACAAGACCATCGACGTTTGCTGTCTTCATCTCCTACATTTTGAGGTCACTTGTTACATGGTACTTGATAGCTAACACACAGCTCCTCCTCTGCGCTTCTATCCCAGATCTCTGTCTTGTGGCCTTCACTCAGGACCACGTGAAACTCTCTACTTATGTCTCGTATGGTCTGTCTGCCTCAGTGGGATGAAAATGCCACGAGGGTAAGGGTTTTGTCACGTTCATGGCAGGGTCTCCAGTGCTTGTTATGTGGCTGAGGCATAGCCATGCAGCCACGCCAGAGCTCCACATTCTGGGACGCCAGGGGACAAGCACTGGCCCTGAGCCATCAGACTCTCCTGGGTCCCAGTTCCAGCTTCACCCCTTACTGGCTTCCAGGTGGCCTCAAAAGTCACTTAATCTCCATGAGCCCCAGTTTCCTCATTTGCGGATTAGGGATGACAGCAATTGGCCCCTGAAATGTGGTGAGGAGATAAGTATGTTCCCGGCACAGAGAGGTTGATGAATAAAGCTGCTTCTCTCACCGCCTACCCGAGGTGTGGTTTGAGGATGTGATCATGCTCTGGGCCATTAGGCTGCTGTAGGGCTGCTCAGAGGCTGACCTGCGGGGGCCTGCAGGGAAGGGAACATCTGGAGGAGATGGTGCCTTCCACACACTGGAGCTCAGCATGGGGCCTGGCACTGAGCAGGCTCTAGGAAGTGTCTGCTGTGGGAAGCCAGCACTGCACTGGCCCAGAACCCACACTCCAACAGCAACACACAGTGGAGTCATCTTTTACACCAGGGATGGCACATGCAGAGGATAACCTGGAGCCCCTGGCATAACATCGCCCGTCCTATGGCCAAAGGAGCAATAATGTGGGAAGAAAAGTGAGAGGGGCTGGGCAGCCCCTGGGGTGGAGGATGCCTGTGCGTGTGTGCCTGTGCATACATGTGTGCATGTGTGTACACATGTGGAGTGCACTATATGTGGGTGTGCCTGTATGTGCATGTATGTGTGCCCATGATTATGACGGCACTCAGCGTGGGCAAGGAAGCAGATGATCAGGAGCATCCTGGAGCCTTCTGGTTCCTGCAGATAAAGCTGAGATCTAGGAACAGGATGATCCCCAATGCCTTTGTGTGGGCTGTCCCTGAGGCAGACCTGGAGATAAGGGTTCAGCTACGAGTTAATTTGGGAAGTGAGAAGAGAAAGGGGCTAGGGAGGTAAGAAAAGAAAGAGAAGGGGGTTAACAATGGCACCACATGATATCCACCACTGTGGGAAGCTAGGGCTCAGTTTACCTGGGAGCCCTAGATACCAGTTCAAGCCACCTCCAGCTCTCTTACCCCAGGGCCAAAGCAGCTGGGAGTGGCTGAAGGCTGCTCCTAGGGAGGGTAAGTCTGCACGCATCAGCCTGCCTCACAGGCGGCCGAGGAGCTCCCCCAGCCAAGGAAGGGGAGGTGCTGACAGGTGAACGTCAGTCTGGTGGCACTTGGGGGGGCAAGAGGCTCAGATAGCCAGTGCTCCCTGGACAAGGAGAGCCTCTGGCCGTCCTCACGAGAGCAGAGGGATAACCAATCCTTCCTCCAGCTGGCTCTTAGACGGCCAAGGCTCAAGTGATCGTGTTTGTCGTTCTTGTTCCTCTTCTGTGGTGGAATCTGCAGACTGCCCCCTTCGCCGTGTGTGCAGCCCCCTTCCATGATCACTGGACTTGAGCCTCTGGAAAACTGAAATCTACCTTTCCCAGATGCCCTTGCAGCTCTCGTTCTGCGAATGTTCTCAGCTCCTCTGGACAGAGGCCTGCCCAGACTGAGAAGATGGGCATGAGTGACACAGTAGGGTGGAGAAAAGAGCTCCTGGCTGGAAGGGAAGAGAGGCATCTGGTTCTCCCAAAGCAACTGGCTCCAGTGTCCAGGCTTGAGCCTCACAGGGAGTGGGGTTTCCATGGCAACAGTCAGGTGGCTTTAGGTGATGGTCCAGGTTGTGTTGTTCCTGGCTATGGGACATCCAAGCTCGGTCCTGGACTCTCAGTCAAAATACATGGAAATAAATCCCCCTTAGCTCAAACTAGAAAGAGTAGATTCTGTTGTCTGCAACTAAGTGCCATGACTGATCCAAATTCAAGTTCTCAAATCACCATGATTGTTTTTCTTATATGGCGTGACGTAGAAAAGCATAAGAAAAACAAGTAAAAACCATCTCTAATCCTATCACCTGGAGGTAATCGCTATCACATTTTTGCATGTATGCTTATGGGCTGTTTCCTGTCCATTTTTTTATACAGTGGAAATGACACTTTACATCACTCTATGCCTGTCTTCCTCACTTAACATGAATCATAAGCACATTTCAGGGGCCTCATCCATGAGGCCTTCAGCAGCTCCCCAGTCCAAGTCAGGTTCCTCTACATCCATTCTGCAGCACTCTGCCCTTGGAACAAAATCCAAATTCCACACACAGCCCACAAAGCCTGTGGTGTCTGGCCCTGCTCACTTCTCCACCTTCTTAGGGTGGAGTTTCCCCTCAGCTCCCCACTGCAGCCGCACATTCTGTCCTCACACAGACAAGCTCCCCAACAGCAGCTCTAGGGCACTGCTGTTCCCTCTTCCTGGAAGGTCTATCCTGTCCCTGGCTTTTGACTTCATTGGCTCTGTCTTCTGATTCAGATTTTACTTTAAATACTAGCTCCTAGGACAGGCCTTCCCAGTATCCCTCCTATCTAAATAGCCCTCCCCCGGCCCCCTAGATTCTCTGCCATATTACCCCATTCATCCTTCTGTGAACATGTCACAGTCTGAAACTGTCTTATTTGTCTACTTGCTTACTGTCTTTCTTAATAGAATGTCAGCTCCAAGAGGGGAGGCACTGCATCTGTCTTATTTATCACCATATTCCCTACAGAGTTCCTGCAAAATTCTTTTAAAACAACATTTACTTCTCACCATATACAAAAATTAACTCAGGGTGGGTGACATGGTCTGGGTGTGTCCCCACCCAAGTCTCATCTTGAATTCCCACGTGTTGTGGGAGGGACCCAGTGGCGGGTAATTAAGTCTTGGAGGCAGGTCTTTCCCATGCTGATCTTGTGACAGTGAATAAGTATCATGAGATTTGATGATTTTATACGGGGGAGTTTCCTTGCACAAGTTCTGTCTTTGCCTGATGCCATCCATGTAAGATGTGACTTGCTCCTCCTTGCCTTCTGCCATGATTGTGAGGCCTCCCTAGCCATGTGGAACTGTAAGTCCTTTAAACCTATTTTTCTTCCCAGTCTCAGGTATGTCTTTATCAACAGTGTGAAAATGGACTAATACAGTATATTGGTACCAGTAGAGTGGGACACTGCTATAGATACCCAAAAATGTGGAAGTGACTTTGGAACCAGGTAACAGACAGGGGTTGGAACAGTTTGGAGGTCTCAAAAGAAGAGAGGAAAATGTGGGAAAGTTTGGAACTTCCTAGAGACTTATTGAATGGCTTTGCTCAAAATGCTGATAGCAATATGGACAACAAAGTCCAGACTGAGGTGGTCTCAGATGGAGATGAGAAACTTGTTGAGAATTGGAGCAAAGGTGACTCTTTTTATGTTTTAGCAAAGAGAATGGCAGCATTTTGCCTCTGCTCTAGAGATTTGTGGAACTTTGAACTTGAGAGAGATGATTTAGGGAACCTGGTGGAAAAAATTTCTAAGCAGCAAAGCATTCAATAAGTGACTTGGGTGCTGTTAAAAGCACTCAGTTTTCTAAGGGAAGCAGAGCATAAAAGTTTGGGAGATTGGCAGCCTGACAATGCAATAGAAAAGAAAAACTCATTTTCTGAGGAGAAATTCAAGCTGGCTGCAGAAATTTGCATAAATAATGAGGAGCGGAATGTTAATCCCCAAGACAATAGGGAAAATGTCTCTAGGGAATGTCAGACGTCTTCACAGCAGCCCCTCCCATCACAAGCCCAGAGGCCTAGGAGGAAAAAATGGTTTTGTAGGCCAGGACCAGGGTCCCTGTGCCATGTGCAGCCTAGGGACTTGGTGCTCTGCCTCCCAGCCATTCCAGCCATGGCGAAAGGTGCCAATGTAGAGCTCAGGTTGTGGCTTCAGAGGGTGCAAGCTCCAGGCTTTGGCAGCTTCCATGTGGCATTGAGCCTGACAGTACACAGAAGTCAAGAATTAGGGTTTAGGAGCCTCTGCCTAGATTTCAGAGGATGTATGGAAACGCCTGGATGCCCAGGCAGAAGTTTGCTGTAGGGGCAGGGCCCTCATGTAGAACCTCTGCTAAGGCAATGTGGAAGGGAAATGTGGGGTCAGATCCCCCACACAGAGTCCCTACTGAAGCACCACCAAGTGGAGCTGTGAGAAGAGGGCCACCGTCCTCCAGACCCCAGAATGGTAGATCCACCAACAGCTTGCACCGTGTGTCTGCGAAAGCTGCAGACACTCAATGCCAGCCTGTGAAAGCAACCTGGAGGGAGGCTGTACTCTGCAAAGCCACAGGGGCAGAGCTGCCCAAGACCATGGGAACCCACCTCTTGCATCAGCATGACCTGCATGTGAGACATGGAGTCAAAGGAGGAGATCATTTTGGAGCTTTAAGATTTGACTGCCCCACTGGATTTTGGATTTGCATAGTGCCTGTAGTCCCTTTGTTTTGGTCAATTTCTCCCATTTGGAATGACTGTATTTACCCAATCTCTATACCCCCACTGGATCTAGGAAGTAATCAACTTGCTTTTGATTTTAGAGGCTCATAGGTGGAAGGGACTTGCCTTGTCTCAGATGAGACTTTGGACTGCAGACTTTCCAGTTAATGCTGAAATGAGTTAAGACTTTGGGGGACTGCTGGGAAGGCATGATTGCTTTTGAAATGGGAGGACATGAGATTTAGGAGGGGCCAGGGACAGAATGATATGGTTTGGCTGTGTCCCCACTCAAATCTCATCTTGAATTCCCATGTGTTGTGGGAGGGACCCAGTGGGAGGGACCCAGTGGGAGGTAACTGAATCATGGGGGCAGGTCTTTCCCATGCTGTTCTTGTGACAGTGAATAAGTATCATGTGAGTTGATGGTTTTATAAGGGGGAGTTTCCCTATACAAGCTCTCTCTATTTTTGTTGCCACCCATGGAAGATGTGACTTGTTCCTCCTTGCCTTCCACCATGATTGTGAGACCTCCCTAGCCACGTGGAATTATAAGTCCTTTAAACCTCTTTCTTTTGTAAATTGCCCAGTCTTGGGTATGTCTTTGTCAGCAGGGTGAAAACGGACTAAGACAGTGGGTTAAAGACTCAAATGTAACACCCAAAACTATAGCACTACTAGAAGAAAACATACAGAAAACACTTCAGGACAACACTTTCAGGTCTAGGCAAAGATTTTATACCTAAGACCTCAAAAGCAGAGACAAGAAAAACAAAAACAGAGAAATGGGACTATATGAAATGAAAAAGCTTCTCCAACGGCAAAGGAAACAATCATCGGAGCGAAGAGACAACCTACAGAATGTGAGAAAACATTTGTAAACTACTCATCTGACAAGCGGCTAATATGCAGAATATACAAGGAACTCAAAGACTCAACAGTAAAAAAACACAAATAATCCCATTCAAAAGTGGGCAAAGGATATGAATGAGCATTCCTCAAAAGAAGACAGATGAAAAGCCAACAGGCATACAAAAAAAAAAATCCTTGACATCACTAATCATCAGGAAACTGCAAATCAAAATCACAATGAGGTATCATCTTACCCCAGTTAGAATGGCTATTATCAAAAAGACAAAAAAGAACAAATCCTGGCAAGGATGTGCAGAAAAGGGAATTCATACACTGTTAGTGGGAATATAAAATAGTCACAGTATAAATGGAAAACAGTATGGAGATTTCTCAAAAAACTAAAAATAGAACTATGAAACAATCCCATCAATTCCACTGCTGGGCGTTTATCCAAAGGAAAAGAATCAATATATCAGAGAGGTAACTGCACTCCATGTTTATTGCAGCACCATTCACAATGGCAAAGCTACGGAATCAACCTAAGTGTCCACAGGAGAAAACACTTCAGGACAAATGGATAAAGCAAATGTGGTATATGAACACAATGGAATACTATGCGGCCATAAAAAAGAATGAAATCCTGTCATTTACAGTAACATGGATGGAACAGGAGGTCATTATGTTAAGTGAAATAAGCCAAACACAGAAAGACAAATTGCACATGCCCTCACTCATATGTGGGAGGTAAAAAAAAGGTTGATCTCATGGAGGTAGAGAGTAGAATGATAGATACTAGAGGCTAGGAAGGGTGTGAGAGTAGGAATGGGGGAAGGAGAGGCTGGTCAACGGGACAAACATACAGTCAGATAGAGGGTATAAGTTTGTTGTTTTTTTTTTTTTTTTTTTTTGAGACGGAGTCTCGTTCTGTCGCCAGGCTGGAGTGCAGTGACCGATCTCGGCTCACTTCACTGCAACCTCCACCTCCTGGGTTCAAGAGATTCTCCTGCCTCAGCCTCCCTTTAGAGGGTATAAGTTCTAATGTTTGATGGCAGAGTAGGGTGATTATAGTTAGCAACAATGTACTGCATATTTCAAAGTAGCTAAAAGAGAGGACTTGAAATGTTCCCAACAGATAGAAATGATAAATACTCAAGGGGATGGACACCCCAAATACCCTGACTTGATCATTACATATTCTATGCATGCAACAAAATATCACGTGTACCTCATAAATATGTAAAATATTATGTTTCAATGAAAACCAAAAGCAATATTTATAGTGGTAGTATAACAGCCAATATATCCAATATATTGTGTGTCACATTTGACTTCACCCGTTCCTGTTTGTGGGTACATAGTCGTTTCTGATTTTAAGTAATACTGCAATGAATATCTTCATGCATGACTTTCTTTGTCCCTGCCTGTGATGATTTCCTTAAGTAATAGTCTCAGAGGTAGAAAAACTGAATCAAAGAGCATGGATAGTTTTGAAGCTCCTTTATACACATTGCCACACTGCCTTCCAGAAAGTCTCCACCGAAGACCAAACCAACGTAAGTCCCATCACCACTGCAAGTGAAGGCTGAGAGAAAGGAAATGAGCCTTTCAGACAAGTGGTGCACGGGAATCATGGGATCATCTGGTAACAATTCAGATTCTGATCCGGGAGGCCTGAGGCAGATGGGAGACATTCGTTTCTAACAAGCTCCCAGGAGAATCCTCCAGGGGTCCTCATCCTTATGCTCCCTGCCTGCTCATCCTGGAAGTGTTGGCCTCCAGACTGCCGCAGCCCCTGGCACGTGTATCTGTGCCCACGCCCCAGGCTCCTCAGGCCAGCAGCCCCCGCAGGGAAGTCCAGAGCTTGTTCCCACTCTGCTTGCCCCACACCCTGTCTCCATGTGGCTCTCCGTTCCAGGCCGCAACTCCTGATGTTCTAAGTGGTTCTCCTGTGTTTTGAGTAGGGTTTTCTACCCGGGATAGAGTGAGCTCACCCCTTCGGATGCCATGATGCTTCGCTGCCCCAGGTGGGTTAGTGGCCATCTGTGGATACTTTTCTTGCCTGCCCAATCTCTACTCTTCTTATGCCAATAGCCCATCTTCTGTCCTTTGAAGAGCTCCCACCCCAGGTTCTCCTAGTCCATGTGGCATGGTTGCAGTTAACCCCCTCTACTAATACCAGAGTCAGAGAGTGCACACACAGCCTACACCTGGCCAATCCAGTGCACTTCGTGCTTTCTGCTTCAGCAACTGTTCCAGGATGAACACGTAACCCACATCCAGCAAATCCACACCAGAATCCTCAACAGAATTTTTAGGAATGAGAAGCCTTCTCTCCTCTGGGGGCTGCCTAGGCTACCACCTGAAGCAGCCAGGCCAACATGGAAAAGCAGTGTTAAGATAACTCCTGGTGATGTAATTATGTTAAAATTACTAAATTTTAAATTTAAAGCAGTGTTAAAATAACTCCTGGCCCCTGAGTCAAGCCAGAGCTGATGCTGACTGGAGATGGGAGTGGGGCACAGGGGTGATGGGACAAAAGTCATCAAAATGCAGCACTGACTGGAGCACTGAGCACTCGGCACAAACTTAGGAGGGAAGGGGACTCCAGAGAGAGAACCCAGGAGTGCACGTGCACACACACACGGGCACACACACAGGCACATGCACATGGGCACATACGACACAGTTTAAGCTGGAACAGTGCAAAGCACCAGGATAATGCAGCCAACCAAGAGGGCTGCTCTATTCCAGTAGGAGGTTTTCACCATAATATTGGGATCTTTATATCATAAGCTATTAGCTTTGAAGCAAGAATAAAAATAAGAGACACCGTAGCCAGCTATCAGGCAATGCAATGGGTGCCAGAGTCAAACAGTATGTAAAGATGGTCCTGCAGCCTTTTGGAGTCTTTAGAAATCCTTGGCCGGGCGCGGTGGCTCAAGCCTGTAATCCCAGCACTTTGGGAGGCCGAGACGGGCGGATCACGAGGTCAGGAGATCGAGACCATCCTGGCTAACACGGTGAAACCCCGTCTCTACTAAAAATACAAAAACTAGCCGGGCGAGGTGGCGGGCGCCTGTAGTCCCAGCTACTCGGGAGGCTGAGGCAGGAGAATGGCGGAACCCGGGAGGCGGAGCTTGCAGTGAGCTGAGATCTGGCCACTGCACTCCAGTCCGGGCGACAGAGCGAGACTCCGCCTCAAAAAAAAAAAAAAAAAAAGAAATCCTTGTGCCCTTCATTTCTCCCTGAATAATCTGCAGCATCACTGCTGTCCTTTCATTACGCATGTACAGGGCCTCAAATGCACCATCTCACGTGATACAGGGAAACTGAGGCTCAGACAGATGAGGTGGCCCACTCAAGGGCACACAGACTGTCAAAGCAGGTGGACACAGGAGAAAAGGTTTTCTTCCTAAATGCTGTAATTGACTCACCTCCACAGGCAGGTTTCCGGGGAGGCTACAGAGGCTTAAACCATTTGTACCTGCTCTTTCTCAGAATCCGCATGTAATTCTGAGTTCTTTCTCTAAACGATCCACCTAAAACTAAGTTGTTGTAAGTGTTAGACCCCACAGACCTGATCAGCCCCAACCACTTTAACACCCCCAGGCCATTTCCCACTCCCTTCTCCCCTCCATTTAAGAACCTCAAACTCAGGGATGCTGTTATACATTCAACGTTTTTGAGGTACCCGAAGACCTCAGCTTCCAGAGTGTCTGCGGTAGTGCTCATTTGCAATTTCTTCCCTATTCCTGATGATTTAGACACTTGTTATGCAAACAACATCGATAGAGACCCATTCCCTGTAATGCTTAAATGCCTCTTTCAAGGCCTTCTTTACCTTAAAATAAAACCAAATCCTCCTCCCTCTCCTGGGGACTGAGCTCAGGGGTCTCAGCCTGGTTTGACTTCAGCAGAGAGCTGCCTACCCAGGGCTTGGTGTGTGAGAGGCTCCCTGACTTGTTAGAGGTGAGGGGCAAGCGTCCTGGGCCAAAAGGTCAGGGGTGGCCATCTGAGAGGCTTCTGGGAGGAGACCTGAGGGGCAACCAGCACCTGGACAAGAGCACAAAACACATCCACACTCCCCCAGGAGCCTGGGCTAAGCTCGGGGCAGAGCAGTGAGCCTAAGCAGGTCCCACCCCACAGGAGCAGGTGGGAGAGGCCACACATCCACATGAGCCCAGTGTACCTGCAGAAGCTGTGTCTGTGGGCGGGTCTCAGCTTTCCTGTCCAAATAGCATTTGAGGGATAAACATTCGTGACACTTTCTTCTTCTCCTTCCCCAGCCAAGTCCTCCGGACACAGCAAGGCTCTAAGGCCTCCATCCTGCCATGGTTGGGGGAGGTTTGGGGCTGGGGAGTAGAAGGAACCATGGCCAGGGGTGTGGGAGCAGGGCCTGGCACAGAGGAGGTCTGTTTTCCACAAACAGGTGTTGAATGAAGCAAAGAGGTGAGAAAAGCAAAGTCATGGATGATAAGAAGGCAAGTCAGCCTTCCTTAAACAGGACAGGCCCAGAAAGACCGAAGCTGGTTCATCCAGACAACAGTGAGCCATGGCAGGATCTTGAGCAGGGGGGACCTGTGATAAAAATAATGTTCCTGAAAGACTGCTTTTGCCATCTAGGAGTGGCGTGAAAAGTCAAACAGAACGGGAATGAGAACAGCAAGGGCCATGGCCAGCACTTCCTGAGGACAGATGGAGCGCCTGTCCCGTCCTGACCTCGTGGCATCAATCACTGCATTCGCTCTTCAAAGGGTACCCTTCGAACTGGGCATTGCCATTGTCCCCTGGGTGCAGATGAGGACAGTGACCTGCCTGAGGTCACAGTGCTGGTGAGGGATGGCAGCAGGACTCCACACCTGGGAGTCTACCCAGGCTGGTACCATCGACCAGTACGGTGCGCTCTGCCGCATCCCAGCCATGTGCCTCTGTGGAGGCCCCTTCACCTCTGGGCCTCAGTGTTCCGCTCTGTGCCCCGTGAGTGGTAACTGCCCATCTCACTGGGTGGCTCTCTCACTCCAGACTGTGTTCTATCCCCTGCACCGTGGGCAAAGATCACCCTGTGAGAAACCTTCTCGCACCTCATCATTTCAGGAGAAAGGAAAAAACCTCAAAAGATTTCCTTGAGGCCGGGCGCGGTGGCTCAAGCCTGTAATCCCAGCACTTTGGGAGGCCGAGACGGGCGGATCACGAGGTCAGGAGATCGAGACCATCCTGGCTAACACGGTGAAACCCCGTCTCTACTAAAAAAATACAAAAAACTAGCTGGGCGAGGTGGCGGGCGCCTGTAGTCCCAGCTACTCGGGAGGCTGAGGCAGGAGAATGGCGTGAACCCGGGAGGCGGAGCTTGCAGTGAGCTGGGATCTGGCCACTACACTCCAGCCCGGGCGACAGAGTGAGACTCCGTCTCAACAACAACAACAAAAAGATTTCCTTGAAAGGCCACTTTTCACCAAACCAGCTGATATTTTGAGTTTTCAGTTTTTTTCCCCTGGGAAAAGTCTGGAAGGAATCATTTTGTGTTAATAAAATCTGGGAAACCTCCAAGGACTTTAGGATTCACCTCACGTTTTGGTTCTGGATCAAGCAGTCACCTTGACACAAAATCGCATCCTGTCCTGGGACAGCCACGTGGCTGGGAATCTTTAATGTGCCCAGACCATGGGAACGTTAGGAGGGATGCTGCTCCCGGCTCTGAGTCTCATGTGCCCTCCCGCCGGTCTCAGACCCTCACTCACCTGTCCCCAGAGACCCAGCTGGACAGAGAACTAAATGGGACCTCAGCGCCTGCAGCCCTGGCTCCCCAGGGGGACTTGCTCCCTGCACCAGCCCTGTCCACTCAGGCTTTGGGGACTGGCCCAGAGCAGACTTAGCTGGCCAGATCCTGGGGCCTCTCGCTCCTGGAGGAAGGCATGCTCCCTGAAGCAGTGGGCTTCTAAGCCCTGCCTCCAGGCTGTAGAGGCCCTTGGACAATCCCTGTGGGGTCTGAGGACAATCCCAGACGCCTTGTCAACATGAAGGTTCCATTTGTCAGGCCCCTGCATGAGGATCCCAACCCCCTGAAGATCTTCATGTTAACTGCTGCTGGCAACAAAAGTAGATGGCTCTGGGACTTGGACGGACCATATCTCTCCAAGCCTCAGTCTCCCCATCTGTCACACATGGGGTGGGTCCAGAGTAGTGGTTCTCTGAAGTGTGGCCTGGGCACCCACAGCATCAGCATCACCTAGGAACATGTTAGAAATGTAAATTCTCTGGCCCCACTCAGATCCCCTGAATCAGGAACTCAGAGTGAGCCTAGCCTCTGTGTGAACAGGGAGATCCTGGGGGCTTCTAAGGCAAGCTGGAGTGCAAAGTCCCACTGCAGATGGTGTCTCAGGATTCCTCGCTATGGAGTCAATGGGTCCCAAGAGAGGCAGCCAAGACACAAGGGCATGAACCATCTGGCTGTGCAGAGGCTTCCCACACTCAGTGAGCCAGAGGCCCAGGCTCATACCCGCTTCCCCACAGCAAGCTCTGGGTGCTCCTGGGGCAGGTGGCGCCCAGCCTCAGACCCTGGAATCTGAATCTTGTACACACAGAAGTGAGAAGCAGGTAAGGGGACTGGGTGCTGTGCGGCAACCAGACAATACTGGGAGCGCAGCCACTGCAGTTCAGGTGCCCA
Source organism: Trachypithecus francoisi (assembly GCF_009764315.1). Classification (NCBI taxonomy): domain Eukaryota; kingdom Metazoa; phylum Chordata; class Mammalia; order Primates; family Cercopithecidae; genus Trachypithecus; species Trachypithecus francoisi. Next base: position 57,207,791 of record NW_022681453.1, read on the forward strand.
TGCCTGATGACCCCAGAAAGGCTTTGTCCTCTGGGTCAGCTAGAGGTTGCACTACCCTGGGAGTCCACACTGGCTGCAGACCAAATGCACGTAGCCCAGCTGGAAGCCTTCATTCCACTGGAGACTATACAGCCACCTGCCTCCTGAGCTCACCTTTAGGACACCACGCAGGCATTTTGCACTCAGCCTGGCCCAGCTGACCCCCACGGCCTCCCCATCTCAGTTGGGGTTCCTCCACCCGTCCCCGGGCTCAGGCAAAACGCTGAGCTGTTGTGTCCCTCTGTATCTTCCACACCCTCCCATTGGCCCCCAAAAGAATCAGCCCCTCCCCAACCCTCCCCTGCCCTGCCTGGGCCAGGCCACCACCAGCACTCCCTCTAACAGTGGCAGGTGTCTCCTCATGGGTCCCCAACTCCATGTCACCCCATGTCTGCCCTGAACACACAGCCAGACAGATTTTCAGGAGATGGACAAGCTCACAGCCTGCTCAGAGCTGCCCTCGCTTGCAAGTCAAGCCAGCATCACCTGGGCTGGAGCCCACCTGTGGTCTTTCTGCTCCCCCACCCCACCCTCATCTCCTGCCACCACTGTCTCTCTCGTCCCCACTCCAGCCACTTGTCCTCCTGGTGTTTCTCACACACAAGGCCACTCCTGCCTCAGGACCCTGGCTCCTGCTGGTCCCTCCTCCTGGCACGTGTTGCCTCGGGTCCACACAGTGTCATCCCCTCCCTCAGGTCTTGGCTCAAATGTCACCTTCTCAACAAGGTCATCCCTGGCCACCCACCCCACACACACCCAGACCCACCAGGGTGGACTACCCTTCCCTCTCTTGCCAGACAGATCCCTGAAAGTCTCTGTCTGCATGTGACACCTACTGCAACCACCGCTGAGCCTCCAGGAGCTTCCCATGATGGCAGGGTACCAGCTGTGTGCCAAGTACCAGCTGTGTGACTCTGGGGCAGTTACTTCACCTCTCTGGGCCCATGTTTCCTCATTTGTAAAATACACCTCCACTCTAGGTGGTTGTGGAGACTGACTATACCTGCCTAGAACACAGCAAATGTCCAATTAGCTATGATGAGTGACATCATTCCCTGCTATAGGCCCAAGTTTCCTGGGCTGTAGTCAGGAGGCCGGGTTCTAGTTCACCTCCCCCTGCTCTGTGTGACTGAGGGCAAGAAAGGGAATCCTACAGTTGCAGAACATGGGATGGCCCAGAAGCAGGCTGAGTCCCTTGGTGGCTCTAAAACACATCCACAAAGCCTGCCACGCAGTGGGGCCAAGCACTCCTATCAAGCAGTGGGGTTGAATTCCCTTTGTGAACATGGGCTGGACTTAACGATGCTTCTTGTCTCAATCCTTCTGGGTTGCTATAACAAAAAAGCCATATGCTGGCTGCCTTATAAACAAGATAAACTTATTCCTCAATGTTTGAGAGGCTGGGTAGTCCAAGACCAAGGCTCCCCCAGATTCAGGATCTGGCGAGGGTCACTAGTCTGGTTTACAGATGGCACCTTGGTGCTATCCTCACATGGTGGAAGCAACAGTTGGCTCTCCAGACAGGAGGCTGGCTCACCTCTTGTGTCCTTTATAAGGACACAAATCACAGTCCCAAGGGCTCTGCCCCTGTGACCTAAGTACCTCCCCAAACTTCCTACCAGCATCACCTGGGTAATTAGCTTGCAATTTACAAATGCTGGGGCACACAAGTACCCAGACACTTCTGATGAGCAGAAGGGGGCAGACATGACAATGTGCAATTTCTGTGTTTGGGTCATGACAGACATTGCCATTCTGTCTTGCTCTCTGGGATCGCTGGCTCTGGGGACACTCAAGTAACCTATGGAGAGCCCCATGTGGGCAGGAACTGAGGCCTCCTGCCAAAAGCCATGTGGCTGAGACAGGTGAGAAGCAGATCCCCCTACTCCAGTCAAGTCTTCAGATAACCGTAGCCCCACCCTGAACTTGCCTCAACCTCAGGAGAGACTCAGCCAGAACCACATCAGAACTGGAGGATAACAAATGTTCATTAAGGTTTCAAGCCAGACGGTTTGGGGGTCATTAGCAAAATAGCAGAAAACTGCTACTAGAGTCCTCCCCTCTTTGACTGTCTAGGCCCCCATGAGAGACACCTTCTTCCACCCTTACCCGCAGCCTGATCCTTGGGAGCCTCTGCTCCACCCCATTTTGTGACAGCACAGAAAACCATGGTCTCTCTCTCACAACCAGTAAAGCAGTAGGGAACATATTCTAAACACAGATCGCAGGTTCCCCCTCCTGAAGCAGGCGCAAAACAAGCCTCAGGTCCCAGTAGGAGGTGACAGTGTGCTAGCAGCCTTCACTCTCAGCGCCTCCTCCACCTCTGCGTCCATTCTGGCGGCACTTGAGGAGCCCTTCAGCCCGCCACGGGACCGTGGGAGCCCCTCTCTGGGCTGGCTGAGGCCGGAGCCGCCTCCCTCTGCATGCAGGAGGTGTGGAGGAAGAGGCGCGGGCAGGGACCGGGACTGCGCTCCCAGGCCATTGTGAGTTCCAGCGGGCGCTGGCTTAGCGGGCAGCACACGGAGCGGCCAGCCGGCGCCGCGGCCCAGGGCAGTGAGGGGCTTAGCACCGGGGCCAGCAGCTGCGGAGGTTGCGCAGGGTCCCCCAGCAGTGCCGGCCCGCCGGCGCCGCACTCAAATTCTCCCCGCGCCTTAGCTGCCTCCCTGAGGGGCAGGGCTTGGGACCTGCAGCCTGCCCTGTCTGAACTCCCTGTCCTGCCGTGGGCTCCCGCACCGACCGAGCCTCCTTGACGGGCGCCACTCCTTGCTCTGTGGCACCCGGTCCCATGGACAGCCCAAGGGCTGAGGAGTGCAGGCTGGCGGGCAGCTCCACCTGCAGCCCTGGTGCAGGATCCACTGGGTGAAGCCAGCTGGGCTCCTGAACCGGATGGGGACTTGGAGAACTTTTAGATCTAGTTGGAGGATTGTATGTACACCAATTGGTACTCTGTATCTAGCTAACCTAGTGGAGACTTGGAGGACTAGCACTCTGTGACTCTGGTGTCTAGCTCAAGGATTGTAAATGCACCAATCAGTACTCTGTGTCTAGCTCAAGATTTGTAAATACACCAATGGGTACTCTGCATCTAGCTAACTAGCACGCTGTGACTCTATCTAGCTCAAGGATTGTAAATGCACCAATCAGCACTCTGTCAAAATGGACCAATCAGCTCTCTGTAAAACAGACCAATCAGCAGGATGTGGGTGGGGTCAGATAAGAGAATAAAAGCAGGCTGTGCAAGCCAGCAGTGGCAACCCAGTTGGGTCCCCTTCCACGCTGTGGAAGCTTTGTTCTTTCGTTCTTTGCAATAAATCTTGCTGCTGCTCACTCTTTGGGTCCACACTGCCTTTATGAGCTGTAACACTCACTGCAAAGGTCTGCAGCTTCACTCCTGAAGCCAGCGAGACCACAAACCCACCGGGAAGAATGAACAACTCCAGACGTGCTGCCTTTAAGAGCTGTAACACTCACCACGAAGGTCTGCGGCTTTACTCCTGAACCCAGTGAGACTACGAACCAACCAGAAGGAAGAAGCTCCAGACACATCTGACCGTTTGAAGGAACAAACTCTGGACACACCATCTTTAAGAACTGCAATACTGGGCCGGGCACAGTGGCTCAAGCCTGTAATCCCAGCACTTTGGGAGGCCGAGACGGGCAGATCACGAGGTCAGGAGATCGAGACCATCCTGGCTAACACGGTGAAACCCCGTCTCTACTAAAAACATACAAAAAAACTAGCCGGGCGAGGTGGCAGGCGCCTGTAGTCCCAGCTACTCAGGAGGCTGAGGCAAGAGAATGGCGTAAGCCCCGGAGGCGGAGCTTGCAGTGAGCTGAGATCCGGCCACTGCACTCCAGCCTGGGCGACAGAGCGAGACTCTGTCTCAAAAAAAAAAAAAAAAAAAAAAAAAAAAGAACTGCAGTACTGCGAGGGTGCGTGGCTTCATTCTTGAAGTCAGTGAGACCAAGAAGCCACCAATTCCGGACACACCAGGGTGCAGCCCCCTGGGCAGGGCACCATGACCCCAGGTTTTGAGAGACCAGCCAGCATCCTGAAGCACCCGGATGCATGCGGACACCACACTAAAGCACAGAGCTGACAAGGGATGACGGAAACTCAGGGCGCCTGCCTGACCCAGGCAAGGTCCATGCGTTTAGGCGAGCTTTTAAATGCATCAGTGAGCTGCCACGAAAGTAAGAAAACAGTGAGGTAGAACCAAAAAAACATCAGCTGGGTACAGATACGGAAATCTGTTGTAGCTATACAATGGAATATTGTTGAGCCATAAAAAGGAATGAAGTACTGATACGTAAAAACATCATATCTGGGTAAAGAAGCCAGGCACAACAGGTACATATTGCATGATTCCATTGACATGAAACGTCCCAAACAGGTGAATCTATAGAGATAGGCAGTGGATTAGTGGATGTCAGGGGCTGGGGAGAGGGGAGCAGGAGTGACTACTAATATGTGCAGAGTTGCTTTTTGGGCTGATGCAGATGTTCTGCAATTAGACAATGGCGAGGGGTGTACAAGTCTGCAGATACCCTAGCAACCACTGGATTATACACTTTAAAAGGGCCAAGTGACAGTTTGTGAATTACATCTCAACAAAGCTCTTAAAACAACAAAATGGACCAGTGGTCACTGACAAGGAGGGCGCCCTAATAGGAGGCCCTGCTCAGAGCTGGGACCCAGAAGCTGCGCCTACAGCAAGGACTCCTGCCCTGCCACCCCCACCCCATCTCCATGCTGGGTAGAGAGAAAAGCAACAGTTTCCCCTGAGAGTGCACAACTGCCCAGAAAAGGGACAGGCCAGGCACAGCACAGCAGGACAGGAAGAACTACCACAGTGGGCACTCCTGTGAACCTCATCTCCTTTGTGATGATTTACCCTGGGACATCAGCCTGAGCCAGCTGGCAGGGCCACAGCAGGCAGCCACATGGGGCTCCACCCCCCATGCCCCATCCCTGTGGACACAGGCATCTGGGTCTCAATCCTGGATCTTTTTGTGTGGCCCCTGGGGGAGGTGAGAGGGGAACTCCACTGGTATGCTGATGTGAGTTCCCTGCCGGGCCTCCTGCTAATAGAACAGCTGTTGCTGCTCACAGCCACCTACACTGCCTGTCCTGCTGTTGGTCCCTCTGCTGTCCACATGCACAACCTCACAAAAGGCCATGCTGCAAGTCCCAGGGTCAATGCAGAGCCAGCCACTGGACCTCAGCCTGGGGAGACAGGGACCTGCAGGGGCTACACAGCCACTCTTGGAGGATACCAACAGCTGACATTAGAGGGTACAGATGGAACTCCCATGAGAAAAGAAGCCCCCTGCATTCCCTAGGCCTGGGGCTGGGTGTGAAGAAAGCCACAGCAACACCCCTGAACAGCTAGGCTCAGCCACACGGCCAACAGTCATGCTACCAACGCACCCTGGCCACACTGAGTTACCTGTTCTCTTGCATTTGCTCTCCATGGGACACAAGTCGTGAGGAAACACACCAAATACCAGAGAATGATGAGACTCCCAGACTACCCGAGTCCCAGGCAGTCTCTGTCCTACATTTGTTCCTTCTTCCTTTCAACAAATATTTCAGCAACTACTGTGCCCAGTGCTGTGCCAAGTGCTAGAGATTCACTGGTGGCCGGACAGACACAAGACCCTGCTGTGATGGAGCTGATCTTTTGGGGTCAAAGTCAATCAACAAATGAGCAAATAAAGAAGCAATTTCAGACACTGGGAGGTGCTAGGAAGCCAGGTCAGGGGTGTGGTCAAGAGTGAGGATGGGGCTCTCAGCCCAGTGCCTTAGTGCCTTCAGACTGCTGTTACAAAGTACCACAGACTAGGTGGCTTATGAACCACAGAAAGTTATTTTGCTTCCAGTTACAGGGGCTGGAAGTCTGAGATCAGGTGCCCTTAGGAGGGCCCTCCTCCGGTTTGCACCCTTCTCAGCTTCCCCTTGTGTCCTCATATGGCAGAGAGCAGCAAGCCCCCTGGGGCTCTCTTCTCATCAGAGATCTCATGTGGCAGGCAACCAATGCACTCAAAATCTAACAGAAGGCAGACACCTCTGAAAAGAGAGCAAACATGAGCACTAACCTACCTGAAATATTGGAAAAAGTAATGGTAGAGAATTTTCTAAAATTAATGACGTTCCCAAACTACAAATCCAAGAAGGCATAAGACATCAAGCAGATTAAATGTGAAACCAATTCAATAGTCCCATAGACTGTTCTTTTTTATAAACATAGAAACTGACCCTCTGGTCTTAAAGTTTGAACCTTACATTTGTTTTATCTGAATTCCTTCCTCAGGAAACACCTTCAGTCCTCTCAAAAAAGTATCAAAGAACTGAAATTCACGAGATCACCACATCCAGACAGTGAGATGCACCACCCCTCATTCATCATGACAGCTTTCTTGCCCCTCCCTAGTTTCTGTTTCTTATACATTGTTACATTTCCTCCCTGCTACATGAACCCCTAGTTTTAGTCAGTTAGGCAGATGGATTTGAGACTGAGCTCCCATCTCCTTGGCTGCAATGCCTGATTAAAGCCTTCTTCCTTGGCGATACTCAGTAGTCTCATTTGTTGGCTTTCTGTGAGGTAGGACCTAGACCAAACCCCTGGTGTTTCAGTAACAAATACAAAACAAAAACACCAAAAGCTCTGGCATACCACATTCAACCTGCTGTAGGCCAAGGCCAAAATATTCAAGGCAACCAGAATACAAAGGGACATTAACTATAGAAAAACAAAAGATGAGAATTACAGCAGATTACTCATAAAAATTATGCAATCCAAAAGACAATGGAATGACCATGGAATGAAAACTGTCAACCCACAAGCCTATACCTCATGGAAATATCATCACCCATAGACATCACACAATGATAAAGGGGCCAATTCTCCAAGAAGACATAACAATCCTAAATGTGTGTTCACTTAACAGAGCTTCAAAATATATGAAGCAAAAACTCAGGACTGAAAGAATAAACAAACAAATCTACAATTATAGACTTCAATAATCCCTTCTCACGAATTGATGGAACAAACAGAGAAAATCAGTAAAAATATAAAATACCCAAACAACACTGTCAACCAACATGACCTATGGACAATATACAGAACACTCCACATGACACCAGAATATACACCCACCCACCGATGCATGCATCCATACATCCCACAAACTACTGGGCATCTATTACAGGCCAGGCACTATACTAAGCAGAGATGTTTCAAGCCCATCAGTGAGTTTACAGTCTAGCCAGGTAGAGAGACTTGTAGACAGATCATTTCTCCTACAGCATGGCTGGTGCCATGACACAGATGGAGGCAGAGAGAACAGCAGGGCCACAAAGGAGGAGGAAGCCCAAATACCCAGCACCTAGCCCAGCAAAAGCCCTCAGCACCTATCTGATGAATGAATTTGTTTTTTTTTTTTTTGGATATGTTTAGAGTGACTTTAAAATGAAATCTATAATGGAAGTTTTAAAATTATTTTTGAATATGTTTAAACATATTTTATTTAACTTGTTCATTGTCCATTTCCATCACCAGAATGTGACTTCCCCAAGAACAGTGACTGCTGTGCCCCAGGACCTAGAGTGATGGCCAGTAAGCAGTAGGTGCTCAATAAACATTTACATGTGGCCGGGCGTGGTGGCTCAAGCCTGTAATCCCAGCACTTTGGGAGGCTGAGATGGGCGGATCACGAGGTCAGGAGATCGAGACCATCCTGGCTAACATGGTGAAACCCCGTCGCTACTTTTGTAAAAAATACAAAAAAAAAAAAAAAACCTAGCCAGGCGAGGTGGTGGGTGCCTGTAGTCCCAGCTACTCAGGAGGCTGAGGCAGGAGAATGGCGTAAACCCAGGAGGTGGAGCTTGCAGTGAGCTGAGATCCAGCCACTGCACTCCAGCCTGGGCTACAGAGTGAGACTCTGTCTCAAAAAAAAAAAAAAAAAAAAAATTTACATGTTTAGTTAATGTGTTTCTCTTCCAGTCCCATAACTGTGTGTACCATTTTCAGCCATTCTTGTTGCCTTGGAACTCATCAACCACTCATGGTGTGCAGAGCTACCTTTCAGAAATTTTGTAGGACTTACATTGGAATCCCCTCTGGTTCTCCCTTCTTCCATGCCATCATGGGCATGTGTTGGCTTTGTTTGCCCAGCATCCATTCCCCATTTTCTGGTATCTATATCTGACAACTTGCTTTTGGCAAACCATCAGTCTGTGATGCTCCCATCTGTAAGCATCATCTGGGATTGAGCCTACTTCTCCATTCAATGGATGGACATGTAATCCATTCTGGGCAATTACAGCCCCATACTCATGAGCCACAATGACTTGTCCAAGGATAATAATATGTATGGTAAAAATATTATGTGCCAGGCACTGTTCTAATGGGTAAAAGGATTGTTACATCGATAGATGATAGCTATATGGATTATACCAGCGGATAAATGGGTGGATCAATGGATAGATGACTGGATGCATACAAAGATAAGCAGTGGATAATGAGTGGAGAGATGGCTAGAGAGATGGGTGGGTGAATGGAAACACGAAACACAGGTAGAATATTCACCAACCAAGACCACATTCTGGGGCAAAAAACAAACCTTAATAAATTTAAGAGAACTGGAAATTAGATAATCACTTCTAAATCTCCTAGGGGTCAAAGAGGAAATCACAAGGGAAATTCAAAAATATTTTGAATTAAATGAAAATGAAAATATAGCGTATCAAAATCTGTGAGCTACAGCTAAAGCAGTACCTGAAAGAAATATTTATAGCATTAAGTGATTTTATGAGAAAATAAGAAAAGATCTCAAATAAAGATTCCACCCAAAGAAATTAGAAACAGTAAGCTGGGCACGGTGGCTCACGCCTGTAATCCCAGCACTTTGGGAGGCCAAAGCAGGCGGATCACGACGTCGGGAGATCTAGACTATCCTGGCTAACACAGTGAAACCCTGTCTCTACTAAAAATACAAAAAATTAGCCAGGCATGGTGGCACGTGCTTGTAGTCCCAACTCCTCGGGAGGCTGAGGCAGGAGAATCGCTTGAACCTGGGAGGCGGAGGCTGCAGTGAGCTGAGATCGCACCACTGCACTCCAGCCTGGGTGACAGAGCAAGACTCTGTTTCTCCTCCGTCCACCGCCCCCCCCAAAAAAATAAATAAATAAGAAATTAGAAAAAGAAAGGTAAATTAAATCCAAAGCAAGTAGAAAGGAGTAAATAATAAAAATAAAAGAAATCCATATAATGAATTTCTTATGCTGGTAATCCCAGCACTTTGGGAGCCCGAGCAGGTGGATCACCTTAGGCCAAGAGTTTGAGACCAGCCTGGCAACATGGTGAAACCCCATCTCCGTTAAAAATACAAAAATTAGCTGGGCATGGTGGTGCAGGCCTGTGGTCCCAGCTACTTGGGAGGCTGAGGCAGGAGAATTGCTTGAACCCGGGAGGGAGAGGTTGCAGTGAGCCAAGATCATACCACTACACTCCAGCCTGGGAAACAGAACAAGGCTCCATGTCAAAAAAAAAAAAAAAAAAAAGAAGGAAGGAAGGAGAAAAGAAAAAGGAAAAAGCATATGAAAAATAAGTTAGGCTAAATTAGAAGAAGTCAGTAAAACTGAGAACCCTCTAGATCAAGGGACAGCAAACTTTTTCTGTAAAGAGCCAGAGAGTAAATATTTTAATATTTAATGCTATTCTTGTGTTTTCTTGTGTTTGTTTGTCTGGTTGGTTGGTTGGTTTTTAAACACTTGAAAACTGGGCCCTTTCCTGGATTTACCTGCAGGCTATAGTTTGCTGACCCATGCTCTAGACAGACTGATCAATAAAAGAAAAGAAAAACATAGCCAACAAATAAGGAAAGAGCAAGGACAACTCTAGGTCCATCAGTTTGAACACTGAGATGACTTGAGCCAATTCCTCAAAAGACACAAACTGTCAAAGTTCACTCAAAAAGAAATAGATTAAAAAAATAGTCCTATATCTATTCAAGAAATAGAATTTGTAGTTGAATCAAACAAATATTCTGATAAAGACAACCCCATGCTTATGAAATGGCTTCACTAGTGAATTCAAACAAGTGAAGAAGAGATAACACTAATTCTACACAAACTTTTCCAGAATATGAAGGGAGGAGTCATTTCCCAACTAATGTTATGAAGTCAACACTACCCTGATACCCAAACTAGACAAAGACATAGCAAGAAAGAGAACTCCTGAGCAGTATCCCTCTGAACATGGATGCAAAAATCCTCAACAAAATGCTCGCGAATAAAATCACACAATGAAGCTGGTCAGCATTGGAAAATTAACAAATGTAATTGACCATATCCACAAACTAAAGAAGAAAAATTACATGATCATATCAATAAATGCAGAACAAGCCTTGACAATATTCAACACTGATTCATGATGAAAATTCTCTGCCCATCAGAAATAGAAGGAAATGTCCTCAGCCTGATAAAGGGATCTGCACAGACTTCCAGCTACCACTATACTTTATGGAGAAAGAATGGGTGTTTTCCCCTAAGATCAAGAACTGGGCCAGGACCTGCACTCTCCCACCCCTATCTAACATCACCCCCACAGGTCCTAGCAAGTGCACTAGAGCAAGGCCAAGAAATAAAAGCCATACAGATTGGAAAAGAAGAACGAGAACTGTCTCTATGCACAAGCGACATGATTCTCTCAGGAAAACATCCCCAAGGATCTTCAGAAAAGCTGCTAGAACTGTTAAGTGAGCTTAGCGAGGTCACAGGATGCAAGCTGAGTGAACACAGTTCCATTGTTTTCTATCTACCAGCCATGGTCAGTTGGGAATTGAAGTGAAAAAGCAAGGGAGCGATAAACACAGACGCTAGTTCGGGAGTGTCTGGGTGTGGGGCGTCAGGGGACAGGATGGGGAAAAGGAGAGAGGCAGATGGAGCCTCCTTGGTAAAGCTCCAGTTCCCGAGTAGCGCTATGGGTCTAAAGCAGTTCCTAGCTCCACACAGACAAATAGACAAGCAGGGAAAACCAGAGAGCAAGAGTCGGAGACCGCAGATGCCAAGGGTTTCAGATTTGGGGGATCTGAGGGTTTCCCACTCCCACCCATGCAGACTGGGGCAGTTGTAAAGGTTCTGTGGGTGGCTTTTGGGCAGGGAAACTGGGAACAAATCCTGGTCCTGCTGTGACCTGCGGCCTGACCTTACGCAAGTGGCTTGACCTAAGACACCTCATCTGTCAATGGGAGTGGTGACCTCATTCTTCCTTAGGCTGTTTAGAAGGCCAGCACCCACTATTCTGTCAGGTCTCCACTCAGAGGCCACCTCCTCTAAGAAGTCTTTGCAACCTCCCCTGTCTTCCTTGGTCACACCTGTCCTATTGCCCCTTCTGTACCTAATGCTCTCTGAAGCTGTCTTGTTCATTTGTCTACTTGTTTATTCAGTGCCTTGCTCCCTTGGACATCAGCTTGTTCTCCACAGGGTCCTGTGCCTGGGACTGTGCCTGGTACATGGGAGCACCTCAGCAAATATTTGAGCGTGAAGGCACAAAGTGTGACAATGGCCGAAACAGCAGCTTGATTACTTCCACAAACATAGGCATCATTATCTAAGGGAGACAGCCCATTCCAGGAGAGAAACCCAAAGATAAAGGCTGGAATGTTGCTGCAACTAGAAGGACTACAGGGAACCTGAGGTTCAGAGAGGAAGGGGGTTGTCTAAGGTCACAGGATAGCAGAGATGGCATTAGATCCAAATGCTTTTTCGACTGCATCCTAATCGCTGGAAAGCACTTTTGACACACCAGGAGATCCATTCTCTGAGGAGCCGGTGTCTGCAGAACTTTGGTGTCATCCATCCTGGATGCCACTGGCTGGCCCACTTTTCTGGGCATATTTCTCTTCATTCCTGTCCAGGGCAGAGCTGCTACAGGGCACCTGCCCAAGGTGGGCGGGTCCCACTGCAAATGCCTTTCAGAGGAGACAATGAGCAGTGGTTTTGACGCCATGACTCACTTGGCTTATAACCGTTCTTAGCTGAGTTGGACACACTCAGTAGGATTTAAGGGAGGTGGTCAGCAAGTCGGCTTAGCACCAGTGGGAGTGGGTTCACTGCTGTTCTTCTCATCCCACATGGAGCAGGTGCAATCATTAAAGCTGCTATCTATATCTATTACCCAACATAGGTAATTGAGGATCCTCGGTCACCCCACTGGAGCATCTGCTCCCTGAGGGCAGGGATGGGTCTGTCTCATTTGCTATTGGGTCCAGCACTGGGCCTGCCTCTGGGTGGAAGCTCTGTAAATATTCTGAAGCTTGCATTGAGAAGAGATCTTCTCTTAGACCATGAATTGTGATTAAGGAAGAAACAGTGACAGAATTTGTATAAACATGATCATTACCAGAGATGAAAAGTCTGACAAAAAGGGTGTTTATGACTGCTTAAAATACCCCACACCTGGAAAGAAGTCGGCCGGGAGTGGGAAAAGCTGGGGAATTAGACTCTCTGGTATTTTAAAGATTTGCCTACCTTGCAGTTATTTTTAAAAAAGAATCCCTAGCTTGGGTTGGTGCCGCCTGCCAGTCTGTGAGGACTGCCTACAGCTGCCTGAAAGCCACAGGCACGTTCCTATGCAGAGGCCCATCTGGAGATCTGGACACACAGACGGGGCAGAGCTAGTTCAGGATGAGTCCTTGGGTGGTCCCAAGGAGGAGGGGATGGCCAGACACGTGAACATGGTGGAATGCGGTTTGCTGCCTGAAGCACAGGGGCTGGGGCTCCCTGCACTAGACGGCGACCCTTTGGCAGACCCAGGCTCCATCAGGGACTCAGGCTCAGCTGGAATGGTCTTACCTGGATCCTGCCCAGAAACCCCAGAGGAGGCATCCCACGGCCCATGAGTAGAATCTAAAGTCCCTGAAGCCTTCAGATGAGGAAAGAGCACACTGGGTGGTAGGAACATCTCCCACTTTTAAGTGCCCTGGGCTTGTTCCCCCTTAGGTCTAGGCGCATAGGTTGGAAGAGTTGAGTTGGAAAATGGAATATCTAGCCAAATTCCTTCATCCGTCTACCCATCCATTCACTTCTCCTGTCTGCCCTTCCTCTCTTCCGTGGCCCGCTCCTTACTTCCTTCCCTCCCTCCTTCCTTCCTGCCTCCTTTTCTTCATTCTTCATACTTTCTGTACTTCCCCCTTCCTTCCTTTCCTTCCTTCCTCCTTTCTGTCCTTCTTTCCTTCTGTCCATCCATCCTTCCACCCACTATGCATGTATCCACCCATCTACCCACACACCTGTCCAACCATCCATTGTCCTACCTCACAAACCTCTACTGAGTATCTACTATGGGTTAGGCACTATGCTAAGAGGAGATGCACCAAGCCCCTCAAGGAGCTTGCAGTCTAGCTGGATAGAGTCTCGTACACAGACCACTTTTCCCACAGCACGGCTGATGCCATGATACAGATGGAAGCAGAGGAGACAGCAGGGCCACAAAGGAGGGGTAGGCATGCCCAGGGCCACAAAGGAGGGCTAGGCACGCCCAGCAAAAGCCCTCAGCACAGCCCTAATTCTGATGAATGAGTTTGTTTAACCTGTTTTGAATGTTTTTTGAATATGACTTTAATATGAAGCCTATCATGGAATGTAAATTTTTGAATTAATTGAATGTATTTACATATATTTTAGTTAACTTGTTTATTGTCCATCTTTCCCACTGGTATGGGGTTTCCATGAGAGCACTGACTGCTGCTGTCTAGTTCACTGCTGCTGTCTAGTTCACTGCTGTATCCCAGGACCTAGAGTGCTGGCCAGCACATAGTAGGTGCTCAATAAACATTTATACACTAAATAAACTTCTCTTCTGGGTCCTATCTTAGTCCATTCATGCTGCTATAAAAATATCAGGGACTGAGTGGCTTGCAAACAACAGAAACTGATTTCTCACAGTTCTAGGGGCTGGGAAGTCCAAGATCGAGGTGCAGCAGGCTCAGTGTCTGCTGAGGGCCCACCTCTTCATGGACAGTCACCCGCTCACCCTAACCTCCTATGGCAGAAGGGACAGGGGGCCTCTCTGTAACCTCTTTTATAAGGACACTAATCCTACTGAGATGGTCTCTGCCCAAGACCTGATCACCTCCCAGAGGCCCCATTTCCTGATATCATTACCTTGGGGGTGAGGATTTTGACATATGGATTCTGAGGGACACAGACATTCAGACCGCTGACCTGCCTGGGCCTCCCATCTCCAGCCATTCTGTTTGCCTTAGAAGTTGCCAGCCACACCGGGCCTGTGCATCTGCCTTTAGACCTCTAGTAGGACCTGAAACTGAGATTGCTTCTAGTTGTCCCTCCTTTCATGCCCTGTTGTGGGCATCTGTGGGCTTATCCTACCCCATTCCTATTCTCTGTCTTCTGAGAACTGTCTCCTGACCATTTTCCTCCAGGAACCACCTCCTGCTCATGCCCACCTCAAGGTTCACATGGAGCAGAGCACCCTCCTCCACTCCAGGCCAGCATGTGATCCCAGACCAGCTATCAGAGCCCTGCACTCCGAGCCACCATGACCACTGCAGGGAGGATCGTGGTAAGAGTTGTAGTCAACATCAGATATGTGCCAGGCACTGTTATAAGAACTTTTCACTCATTAACTCTTTTTTTTTTTTTTTTTTTTTCTGAGACGGAGTCTCGCTCTGTCGCCCAGGCTGGAGTGCAGTGGCCGGATCTCAGCTCACTGCAAGCTCCGCCTCCCGGGTTCGCACCATTCTCCTGCCTCAGCCTCCCAAGTAGCTGGGACTACAGGCACCCGCCACTTCGCCCGGCTAGTTTTTTGTATTTTTTTTTTTTTTTTTTGAGGCTGAGTCTTGCTCTGTCGCCCAGGCTAGAGTGCAGTGGCCAGATCTCAGCTCACGGCAAGCTCCGCCTCCGGGTTCCCGCCATTCTCCTGCCTCAGCCTCCCGAGTAGCTGGGACTACAGGCGCCCGCCACCTCGCCCGGCTAGTTTTTTGTATTTTTAGTAGAGACGGGGTTTCACTGTGTTCGCCAGGATGGTCTTGATCTCCTGACCTCGTGATCCGCCCGTCTCGGCCTCCCAAAGTGCTGGGATTACAGGCTTGAGCCACCACGCCCGGCCTTCATTAACTCTTTTAACCCTTACGACAAAGCCCGACAATATAGATGTGCTACTATAACCCTCATTTCACAGATGGGGAAACCAAGGTCCAGAAAGATTAAGTGACTTATCCAAAGTCACACAGCTTTTATGTGGCAAACCCAGCTTTGAACCATGCTCACTGGCTCCAAAGTTCATGTTCTAAACTACCATGTGAGAAAAAGGCAAAGCCACACGAGTGAGAGTCAATCTCCAGACTTGAGCTCAACCTACCAAGCTAGAAGTGTCCTCTTTCTCCTGGAGCTGTCAGACCACTGCAAGCCAAGAGGCTCCACAGGAAAAAGCCGACTAGAGGGAAGCAGAGCTGAGACAAGGAAAGAAGCAGAGCCAGGGTTGCAGCCCTTGGATCCAGCCATGCCTGAAGGTTGACCTGGATTGTTTGTTTTCATGGGCCCCAAATTCCTTCGCCAGGATTCGAGTGGGCCCTTAAGTCCATTTTTGTTGGGATTGTTTCCACTCGCTTCAAGCCTAGGACCCACGCCTGGCAGCACCCCCTCAGGAGGAGTTTAGACTTTGAATCTTGGCCTCTGCCCAGTCTCTCTCACCTGTGTCCCAAATCTTTCCATCTGTCAGCCCAGCCTTCTCAGGGCAGGGCCAGAAGAGATGAGCAGCCCCTCCTATCAACAGGCAGAGGCTGGGGGAGCTGTGCTCTGTGACCCCACATTGCCAGGGAGGAACTCTGTAGCCACAGGCTCCCCACACTGCCAGAATCCTTCCTGTGCCCATGACATCGGCTCCCTCTGGGCTAATGACCTCTGACCCAGTTTCTTCTGCAGCCCTACAGCATAGCCCTTGTTTGGGAACTGGTTACCAGCCCGGGAATGCTGACCCAGCCCTGGGGTGAACCCCATTCCTCCACTTCCCAGCTGATGGTTGAGGTCCTGCTCCAAGCTAATAAACCAACACCTGCCCTCCTCCCCAGATGCCCTGGGCATCAGACTTCTGAGGCCTTGACCCTCCACACCTGCCTGCCAGGACTCTCCTCCTGACTACATCCCTCCTTCCATTCCTTTCTTTTGCCAGAACAAGTCCTCCAAAGACCTCCCCAGAGGCAACCCCACAAGCTTCTCCCCTGCACCCACTAACAGTGACAGCAGAACACAAGTCTCAGAGGAAAACTGAACTGCATTCTCTTCTTACCAGCATGTGCAGCTGGCTCAGTGCCTCCAGCCCTGATCACGAGGCTTGCCCAGCACCAGCTCCACCCTTGAGCTTCCTGCCTCGCTGCTCTACCCTGCTGTTCCTTCTGCCTGCAAGGCTCTTCCCCCAGGTCTCAGCTCAAAGGCCACCACCTCAGTGGGCCTTACCTAAGACCCATGTGAGCTGTCCCCATACCCCAGCTAATCTCTGCTCATCTGTGGCTCCTCTAGGCCAGTTGCTGGGGCCCTCATCCTGTGGCTGACATGCAATCCTTTCATCTCAGCTCCTTCCGCCCTGACCTTCCCAGAGCCATCATGCCTGGAGAGCCAGCTCTGAAGCTGCCCAGGCAGCTCAGGGCCCCACCGCCCTGACCACCTGGGTCTGGTACCTGCCACAGCTGCCTAAATAGAGTTCCGGCAGTTTCTCAGACTCTCACTTCAATGCAAATTGGACTCCAGTGTCTAAGGTTCTCATCTTCCTGCCTGAACAGTCTGTCTGGGTCCAAGGACCCTCCCCCCAGCCCCAGATCACAGCCTACAGGAAGGAACCCCAAGGCACTGAGGGGAAAAGTTATTTCCACTTCCAATTCTGATCCAGACCCCCTTCTGCAGAGGATGCTCCATGAATGAGAGTGTGGGGCCCGACTCCTGGCTCGCGCCCGAAATCCCAATACTTTGGGAGGCCAAGGTGGGAGGATCTCCTGAGCCCAGGGATTCAAGACTGGGCTCAGAGAAAAAAAACCTCATCTCTATACAAAATAAAATTAAAATATTAGCCAGGCATGGTCCCAGCTACTTGGGAAGCTGAGGTGGGAGAATTTCCTGAGCCCAGGAGATCAAGGCTTCAGGGAGTTGTGATTGTGCCACTGCACTCCAGCCTGGGTGTCAGAGCAAGACCCTGTCTCAGAAAAAAAAAGACAAAGTGTGGCCTTGACCTCCCTGTAACACAAACTACTCTACTACTCTTCCTCCTACCAGCCACGGCAGTGTCTAGGGAGGATGGAATGACACTGTCTGATCACTCATGCCGTTGCTGTTTTAATAGCCAGAGAATACAGGTTTTTCACGGACTACAGCAAAATAAGCCTTTCTTTTCTAAATTGTCTACATACATAAACACTGTAAGTTGCTTGAGAGTAAGCTGTAAGTTACAGGAGAGTACAGGTACATACACTGAAAGGAGAAAAATCCCAAAGCAGTCCCCAAATGGGAGGAGGGCTGTCTCCCTACCCCTCTGCCTCACTAAATTCCTGACCCCAGGCCCCTGTAGTCCTGCTCTGACATGGACGTTTCCAGCCTCTTCTCTATGGTACCCTAGTGCGGGCCCAGGAGGGTGATAGCAAACTGATGCCTCCAACAGCACAGCATCCCTCCTCCTGCACCCCCACCCCCACCAACATACCCCTTGCCATGGCTGCCCTGTGGGCAGGACACACCCTGGTTTGGCATAACCTAATTCTATCTCCAGGACACAGAAGAAGACCTGTCACCCCATATTTTACACTCAGCCATGGATCCTCCCTCGATCTGACACTAAGGGGTGGGACTTCAGGTTGGCCTAGAGGCAGAAACCTGACAGTCTGTGCCTGGTGCTCCCCAGCGCTACTGAACTCATCTTTCTGCATCCTTGGCGGGCTGTCCACCTGATTCCTTGCAGACTGCAACCAGACCTCTCCAGAGCTGGGCATGGTCTGGGCATCTTCCTCATGCTGCCATAGCTATCTTCATCACATTCGCTTATTTTGCTTCCCGTGAACCCCAGGGAAAACCACAGCTGTGTTTCGGGCACTGCCTCCACCAGGACTTGTGAGCACATGTGTATTTCCAGCCTGCAGCTCCCAGTCCCCACGCTAACTTCTGTTGAATTTTTAGTAGAGACAGGGTTTTGCCATGTTGCCCAGGCTGCTCTCAAACTCCTGGCTTTAAGTGATCCACCTGCCTCTGCCTCCCAAAGTGCTGGGATTACAGGCCAGGCTAGGAAGTAAAAATACCACCACTGCACCTGGCCCCAAACTGTTTTTTTATCTTTTTATTATTATTTCTTAGATATGAAAGAAACTTTTAAAGACATGCCCTGGGCTGTCTTTTGGGGTAAATTTCTCAGCACTAGCTTTAAAGCTACTATGTCCTCTTTGATAATTTTCTTCTTTTTCTCTTTTTTTTTTTGAGACGGAGTCTCGCTCTGTCACCCAGGCTGGAGTGTAGTGGCGTGATCTCGGCTCACTGCAAGCTCCGCCCCCTGGGTTCACGCCATTCTCCTGCCTCAGCCTCCCGTGTAGCTGGGACTACAGGCAACCGCTACCACGCCCGGCTAATTTTTTTGTGTGTATTTTTAGTAGAGACGGGGTTTCACTGTGTTAGCCAGGATGGTCTCAATATCCTGACCTCGTGATCCACCCGTCTTGACCTCCCAAAGTGCTGGGACTACAGGCGTGAACCACTGCGCCTGGACTACAGTGTTCTTACTTTCTAGCCTGGCTCACTGGTCGTTCTTCATGCCTCTCTGTCCTTGGCCCATGGCTGTTTTGATTTCATAACAACTAGATGAACATTTGATGAATATTGTGCCCTGCATCCTCTTAATGAATCTAGTTATGGGTTTCATGGTGTCCCCCTCCTCCTAATAAATATGTTGAAGTTCTAGCCTCCAGTACCTCATGCCATGTTCTGATTAGAGAGTAGGCTATTGCAGATGTCTTAGGTAAGACGTGGCCACACTGGAGTAGGGGACCCCCAGTCCAATATGACTGCCGTCTTTATAACTGGAGGGAAGTTTGGACAGAGACACATGCAGGGACAGGACGATGTAAAGATGCAGGAAAACAGCCCTGTGGAGGTGGAGGTGGAGACAGGAGGGAAGCAGGTACAGGCAGGGAGCACCAGGACCACCTGCCATCCCTGGAGGCTGGGAGAGAGGCCAGGCGAGGATTCTCCCTCGGGGCCCTCGGACGACTAACCCTGCCGACATTCAGATCACCAGCCTGCGGCGGCAGTGAGAGGTTTCACAGCTCTGTGGCTGGGAGCCACCCGCTTTGTTATGGAGGCCCCTGACACAATCCCAAACTCCACTTCTTGTACAGACATTTCCCACAGGCCCTGCGTGTCCACCTGGCTGGGCTCCTCCCCCACGTAGGGCTTGCTGGGGCCCTGCTCAGTGTCAGCTCTGGAGTTCTACTTTGCAGATTCACCTTGAAGGGGAGCATCTGCCTCACCCCTGCTCCCAGCAACAACACCTCCCCTGAGGCCTGAGTGCAGAACCAGCGTGAGGCCTCATGCTGGCATCCAGGACCTCTGCTCCCAGAGACAGAGACAGGGGCCATCTCTGGGCAGTGGGCAAAGGTTCAGTCCTGGCCATGCAACTGCATGCAGTACATCCTCAAGCCCCTGGTGGCCGGACAGGAACCCAGTTGCAGCAGCAGAGGTGGGCAGCAACTTCTCTCAGCCTTGTCCTACTAGCACAGGAAGCCCACCCACCCAGGGCTCACACACAGAGCCTGCCCCATTCCCCTGAATCTCATGGGCATCTCTGCCCTCTGTCGCCCACCAGCTCCCTCTCTGCCT
Source organism: Trachypithecus francoisi (assembly GCF_009764315.1). Lineage (NCBI taxonomy): Eukaryota > Metazoa > Chordata > Mammalia > Primates > Cercopithecidae > Trachypithecus > Trachypithecus francoisi. Next base: position 57,227,703 of record NW_022681453.1, read on the forward strand.
GCGAGTGTGGAGTTCAACAGATCCACAGCTTCAGCCCCACTGATGATTCTGCGCTTCTGAGCCATTTCCGGTCTGTGGCAATGTCGTTTGCATTCTAAATACATATTTGGGGGTAGGAGGTCTGAAATCCACTGGTGAGTTTTAAACTAGGAAGGTAAAGATCAGAGGTGGCTTGGAAAGAACTCTCTGGCTACAGAGTGGGGACCGCAGGAAGGGGAGCAGGCTGGGGGATGAAGGATGTGGACCGTCGGGTGGTAACTGGGAACAGGGCATGGAGGGGACGGAGAGGAGTGCTGGCCCAGGCTGCCAGGGTGACAGGAAGAAAGGAAGGGGAACAGCAGGTGCAGGTTTAGGGGGTTAGGAGAGAAGTATCATGAGTTCAGTTTGGGCTGTGCCAAGCTCAAGGGTCTAGAACACTTAAGGTGCAGGAAAGAGGCCGTTGGAAACCACGAGGCTGATGTCAGAGCTTAAGCCTCCCTCCTCCGCGGGGCTCTCCCTGGACACATGCTGTGCTGGACACTGTCCCACTTCCCCCGGCTCCACACCCTCCTGCCTGCACCTGCTCACACCCAGACCGGCCTGTGCAACTCCACCAGCAGACAGCAGCTTCCAGTGTCTATCAGTCAGCCGGGCTGACAAGGACCATGCCCTGGGGCTTCAGCAACAGACCTTGGTTTCCTCACAGCTCTGGAGCCTGGAATTCAGAGAGCAAGGCTTCGGTTGGCAAGAGTGGTTTCTCCAGCAGCCTCTCTCCCTCCTTGGCTGGCCGACAGCCCCCTTTCCCGAGTCTCTGCATGGTCTTCCCTCTATGTGTGTCTGTGACCTAATCCCCTCTTCCTAAGAGGACACCAGTCAGATTGGATTAGGGCCACCACAACCAGCTCATTTCCCCTTAATCACCTCTGCAAAGGCCCTGCCTCCTCAGCCTGTTCTGAGGTAGCGGGGGTTAGGTCTTCAGCCTATGAATTTGGAGGTACGCAACTCAGCCCGGAGTGGTTGCATTGAGTCAGTGGTGGGTGTCAGCAGAGGCGGAGGAGGTTGGGGTGCTCACTCCGCAGCCGCCTCCCAGCTGGGCTGCAGGTTTATTCCTGTGTTTCTTAACCTACAGCAGAAGCCACTATTAGGCAGCCTCTCCTATGCTCAGACTCTCACTGGGCTCCGGGGACACCACCTGTCCCCTGTCCCTCAGGTGCGGGGAATGCCTTCTCCCAGCGTGCCAGGCCAGGCACTGCCCACCGCTCTGTGATTCCTGAAACTCCAGTCAGTGTTCCCTCGCAGGGCCAGGTGCTTCCTGTCAAGGCGCTCCAACTCGCTTTCCACCCCACCTTCTCAGAGCTGCTTTCTACAAGCATGTAGTTACCATGGAAGTCTCACCACAAACCTATGATTCCGATTTGGAGGGTGCCCACCCGGAAATCCCAGAGGAGACCCCTCGAGGTAGGCTGTATTTTCCAAAGACTGAGAGGCGAGGTCCGTGTTTCCTCCTTCGAATCTGGCAGACCTTCCTAACAGCCCTGACCCGCAGAACACATAGGGAATTACGGCACTAAGGGACTGCCAGGCTCGGACATCCGCAGGCAATACGAGCAAACTCCGGCCTCAACCTCAGACCCTAACCCAAAGTGGATCATGGGCTTAAATGGAAAATGTCAATCCACAAAACCTTTAGAAAAATACATAGGAAAAAAAAAAAAAAAACCCAGATCTAGCCTGAGGCAAAGAGTTCGTAGACTTGACCCCCAAACCCACAATCCACACAAAGAAAAGGCAGGAAGTTGGACCACAACAAAATTGTAAAATATTTGCTCTGTGAGAGATACTGTCAAGAGGATGACAGGGCATGCTACTGACTGGGGAGAATGTTACAAATCCCACATCCGACAAACGAGTAGTATCTAGAATATAAAAAATGTTCAAAATTCAACAGTAAAACACCAAACAATCCAATTACAAAACGGGCAAAAAACACAAACAAACACTTTATAAGATACACAGATGACAAATAAGCAGATGAAATGGTTCAACAATGTTAGCTGTGTAAGACATGCAGAAAATGCAAGATGAGACGCCACTGCACGCCTACTGTGATGACTAAAACAAGAAAGAGTGGTGACACCAGACTCCGGGGAGGATACAGAGAAACTAGATCACTCAGGCACTGCTGGTAGGAAGATAAAATGGTACAGCCACTGTGGCAAACAGTATGGCAGTTTCTTATAAAACTAAACATGCAATTACCGTGTGACCCAGTAACTGTACTGAAATGCACTTAAAAAACAAACTCTGGTGAATCCAGTTCATGGAACATTATTCAGCAATCAAAAAGAATGAATTATGGATACACCCGGCATCTTGGATAGAAGGCAAGGACATTTACACAGAATGAAGAAAGCCAATCTCAAAAGGTTACACACGCTGTATGATTTCACAGAAATGGGGCTGTGCAGGGAAGTGGATGTGCTGTCAAAGGGCACATGTTCCTGTGGTGCTGAAACTGTTCTGCATCTTGATGGTGGTAGTGGACATGACAAAACTGCATAATCCTAAATACATCCACAAATGAGTACAAATACAACTGGGCAATGTGGATAAGATGGGGAGTTGGTATCAGTGTCAATAATACTCCTAGCTGGCATATTTGACTGTGGTTTTGTAAAATGTTACCATTGGAGGAAACCAGGTAGAGGGGACATGGGTCTCTCTGTATTATTTCTTATGACTACATGTGAATCTACAATGGTCTCTGAATAGAAGGTTACTTTTTAAAAAAGTTATTAAGAGTTTGGGTTTTTCACAAAAGAGGCAATACAGCTCCCATCTCGTGCTTGTGTCCCCTCCCTCTTTCTCTCTCTTTCTCTGGGGACACTCTCTCTTTGAACCCAGCCACCATGCTGTAAGGAAGCCCAGTTCATGTGGGGAAGCCTGGGAGGGGGTGCCAGCCCATAGTCTCAGCTAGGCCCCAAGAGGATGCCAGTATCGACCAAGATACGTTAGTGACAGAGCCTTCAGGTGACCCCAGCCCAGCCATCCAGGCACCTCGAGCCTCTGAGTCTTCTTCCAGCTGGTGCCGCAGACATTGTGGAGTGAAGGCAAGCCATCCTGACCTCAGAGACCAGGAAAGGTAACCCACGAAGCCTGTTGTTCTACGCCACTAAGGTTTGGCAAGCTTTGCTCCCCAAGGTGCACATTTCCTTCCTCCTCAACTGGGGGCACAATGTGGCTTCCTTCCTGAGCGCCTCTGAGCCAGGCTCCTGTCACTGCAGCATTTCCCAGGCTGCTTGCCCTGCACGTCTGGCTGTCACTCAACTTCATCTCCTGGAGAACAGGCCACTGGGAGGGCTGCGTGAGCAGCCTGCCAAGTCTCCCTGTTTCCTTCCCAGTGAGAAGACCACGCGTTTCTGATCCCCTTTGCAAATGAAAGGTAAATCTTTCAGTGAATGAATAATGAATATCCCTGGCATGCGCGTGCGTATGTACTTGTGTATGCATGTGTGTGTGTGTATGTGTGTGTGGTGGGGAGCAGGCTGGAGAGCCCATCTCAGGAAGTCCAGAAAGCAGCAGCCGCAGGGGCTCTATTCCTTGTCTCTCAAGCCACACAGGCTTGTCCCAAGTCAGGGGGAGCAGGAGAGTCTATGGGATCCCGGTGGGGGTGTCACTGGGCAGCGGATCCAACTCAGAGGCAAGAAGAGTGTTCTCTCAGGCAGGACGTGTAGGGAGAGTTGAGGAGTGCTGCAGTTAAGACCCTTGCCGTGAGACTGCCTCCACTTAGAGGCCCCTGTGCCCTGCGACACTGTGGACCATAGACCAAGACAGCAAGGACATCAAAGGCTACCTCCTCTTGGGAGTGTGTAGATTTGCCTGCCTCTCCGGGAGCCTGAAGACATCTTAACCGGTATCCCCTATGGAAGGTCAGGGATGCATATGAACCATGTCTTCCTTCACTTGAATGGGAAACGCTTGCTCCCTGCACACATTTTTTTAAATCAACTTTTGCAGCCCCCAAGCGCCCACAACAGCAGGAAGGAGGCATCTTCATAAAGGGCAGATGCGTGGCCAGGGGCACTGGAGGGTGCAGTGCTCCCTGCCCTGCTGGGGCTGAGCTGGACAGGCGCTGAGTTCCCAGCCTGGCAGACAGGACATGCGGGTGCCCGGCCCCATCCTGAAGTGTCCCAGCAGACAATACTCATCACCAGGCCAGCTGCAGGGCAGGCCACTCCCAACAAGGCTACAGGGACTGGGGGCCTCAAATGTCCCCCACAGGCTGCCGAATGCCCAGGGCCCCTACGACCAAGCTGCTGGCCCTATTCAGCAGCATCTCAACAGAGTCCACACCCAGGCCCTGATAACCTCACGGCCGCATGCGGTAGTTGCTAGTCTGCATCCCACCTTATGACCAGTGGAGTGGTTCAGGGAGGTACAGAGGCCAGGCATGGGTGGGGCATCAACATTGCTAGCTGGTAGGAAACTGTGTCCCATTCACAGGTGGGCACTGACGTCGAGAGAGGCCAAGGAAAATAGTCAAGGCTGAATTGGGCTTTAGTACAGGCTGGCTATGAGCTAGGTAGGAGCAAATCCCCCAGCCAGGGGGAAGAAAAACCCTGGTCTCGGAGGGCCCAGCAGGAGCGGAGCATGGTGCCCATGGCCTGGATGTGTGTGCACATTGTGCATCTGGCCTCCTGAGGCCTCTTTGTGGAGAGGGCTATGCCCTGTGGCCCCAGGGCAGGACTTCAACTCTGTGGGCAGGCAGGGTCTGAAAGGACAGAGATGATGACCCTTGCCTGGAGGAGAATTGTGTGAAGAGGTGCTGAGCTCAGGCCACATGGCCTATGTTCTCTAGTTCTAACAATTTCTGCTCATGCCCCCACAGAGGACCCCTGTAATTTAGTCCTACAGTCGACAAGCTCATCCAGACATTAAAAGGTAATTTACTTCCTGCTTCTCCTGCTTGTTATGGCCCATTTGTGGACTTTTTTCTCCCAAAACGTAAGCCCTGCATCCATGTAAACATAAAATATTTAAAGAGCAATTCTGAAGCTTGGGATGGCCGTGGGCTGTCCCCTGGAGGTTCCGGGCGGCTCATCTGAAGAGTGCATACTGCCCCTGGAGATCCAATCTGAGAACTCGCCAACCAGGGCAGGCAGGGGGCAGGAAGGGGTTCCACCCACAGTGAGATGCAGATTTCCTAGACGGTGTGAGATGCAGCTCAGTTCCTAGGCGGTGATGACCGCTAGAATGTTCTGTCACCACCAAGAGTCCTATGCATGGCACTCTGGGTGGCATGGGGAAATGCCCAAGTTCTGAGTGTGGCTTGGTGGTGACTTAGAGCCAGGACCATGCCACAGCCACCTGGCTTTGAATTCCAGCTCTCACGCCAGCTGGTTGCGTCCTCTTACACACTGATGTGATCGTGGGCAAGGCACTGCCATGTTCAAGCCTGTGTTTCTCCACCATAAGAAGAGGCTAAGCCTCTACCCAAAGCACCCGACATGGCGGGGCATGTGGGGGCTGAAGCCAGCGCCTGCCAGAGTTCATGCCCTTGGAGTGAGGAGTTACTATTCTGCTGAAGAAAAGCAGAATCCCACACTTTCTGTTCCTAGGAAAGAAAAAGCCTGCTGAGAAGAAATGCCCAGAATGGAATACACCAGAGTGACCATAGCTGGGCTCGGGAGGCTGCTGGGCGAGTGTTTAGCCTGTATTTTCCAAGTTCTCTGTAATGTAACTTGCTTCCATATTGAAAACTCATGCACATAAAGAGTGTGGTCAGTCAATCCTGCATTCAGCTACATGTATGGCATGCTGGGGGCATGAGGGGACAGGGGGAGCTGGTGGGGCAGGCGACACAACATGGCAGTGAAAAAGTGAGACCAGCCTTGCATCACAGAAAGCTCCCAGCCCAGAGGAGGCACTGGCCGGGCTTGGGGTGGAAGAGATCTGGGGCAGTGAGAAGGCTTTCTGGAGGCGGTCACGCCTGGCCCCTTCTCTAGGGGCCAACACATTTGACCCAGTCCTTGTTGACAGCTTGGACTGGGGACTCCGGCTCCAGCTGTCATGACTGAGAAAATGGGCGTCAGCTAAACCTCCACCCCAAAGCTCCTAGGACACCCCCTGGGACAGGAGCCGTCCAGGGACATCTCTGGAGAGCAGCGGCCCCTTTCCAAGCTGAGCAGCTCACACAGGACTGTGTGGGACATTGCCTCAAATTCTCCCCGTAGCCCAGCTCTGAGCATCAGCAGTGCCTCTGCCTGCCACTCCCTACTTGCTGTGCTGTGGCTACCCCTCCACTCCTTCCCACCAGCCAAGGCCAGCCCTGCGACCCTGCTTCAGTGTACTTTTCAGGTCCTGTGCAGTGGCTGGCCCCACATAGGCTTCCGGCGCCAAGGCCTGGAGTGGCCCCTGTGGCCCTTAGGAACCTGCTTGCCCATGAGGACACCCCACCCCTATCTGAGTCCTCCATGGCTGCCCAGGGATGCAGGGATGCCCTTCCCTCTGCTCCAGGCAAAGCTGCCAGGACCCCTACAAGCAGCTGAGACAGGGTGGAGAAGCAGCCCCCACAGGATTCCAGGGAAACCAGCACACCACACACATATGCCACATACACCCCCCACACACAACCCCCTACACACACACACCCCCCACACACACATCCCCACACACACACCCCCACGCACAGATACACCACATACCACACACATACGTCTCACACACACACACACCATACACATACACCACACACATACGCCACACGTGCAGACACCACACACACACCACACATACATCACACATATATATACCACACACTACACACATATGCCACATGCACACACACCACACACATATACACACCATGCACATACGCCACATTTGCACACACATACATACACCAGAGACTACTCACATATGCCACACACACACCACACACATACACACACAACACACACACAACACACACACATAAACACATCACACACTATATGCATACACCAGACATGCACACACACACACCCACATACAATACACACACACATACCCCACACACACGCTCCCCCCTTATCATTTATATGCAGTTACCGAGTTGTTTCAACTGTGAACAAACCATGCCCCGGGAAGATTGGAAGGAAATTCTCCACCATGTCCCCTCACTGACTTCAGCTTGAGGAGCCTCTCCAGACTCATGTTTCTCTTTCTGCTTCCTTAGACTTTCTACATCAGAAACAACGATCATATCTATAGCCAACAACAACCTGAAAAAGGGACTTTCATAAAAATCCAGGGCTGGATCCCCTTCCAGATAACGAGGTTGAGAGGGTGAACTGAGCACCCCAGGTCAGGGTGAACGCCTGGCAGGGAAATGCACCTGACTCCTGATGGACAGGCAGCGAAGAGGCCAAGAGAGTGGGGAAGAATGGCTGCCAGCCCCTGCTCTCCAGGCTGGGCTGCTTTCCAGGAGATGGCACAGCAGGGAGAGCGAGCAAGCTGGTCCAGCAAGACCACCTTACATTTCACATACATGTTGCTCTGTTTCATCGGCTCTTGATCAGTTACTGCCTTGCTGTGTGACTCTGGACGAGTCACTAAACCTCTCTGTGCTTCCCTGTTCTCATTTCTAAGTTAGAAATGATAATTTCTTGGGATGATCCAATCAGATCACAGGCATAGGAGGATGAGTTAACAGTGGAAAGCCGTAACATGCGCCTGGAAACAAAAGTATCAGCAAGATGGGGAAATCAAGCCAGGACCCCATTCCTGGTTCCCTGAGTCCTGCCTCACTGCACCACTTCAATGACAAGCAGCTGCATTCGACTCACCTTTGGGGGGACTGCCTGTGAGTTAATGCTGTTTACTCTGCACAACAAACACGTGAGGCGAGTCTCACTCTTCCATCTGCAGCACGGGCAACGGGTGGTCCTCAAAGAAACAGAAGTCGGCTCGCCCAAGGCCACATGGTCAGGAAGGGTGGTGACCCAAGCTCCCGACCTTCCCTCTGTACCCACCAGTTCCCCTGTGCCCTTGTGTGCTGTTTCCAAGTTTGGCAGGAGTCCTGGGGAGGAGACATTGGGAAAGGCTGATTTAAGATTTCTTTCTTCTTTTTTAGAGACAGGTCTCACTCTGTCACCCAGGCTGGAGTGCAGGAATGCAATCATAGCTCACTGCAGCCTCGAACTCCTGGGCTCAAGTGATCCGAGTAGCTGGAACTATAGTTGCATACCACCAGGTCTAGCTAACTTATTTATTTATTTATGTATGTATTTATTTACTTATGGTAGACATGAGGTCTTGCTATGTTGCTCAGGCTGGTCTTGAACTCCCAGCCTCAAGCAATTCTCCTGCCTCGGCCACCCAAAGTGTGGGATTATGGGCCTAAGCCACCATGCCTAGCCTGCCCTAAGATTTCATATGCAAAGGGTAGACCCACGGGTCACAGGCATGGCCACAACATCCAGTATCCTGGAGAGGAGCACTACATTTTTCCCCAGGATGATTCAAGACCAAAGCTTTGTTCATAGGGGAAACAGCATTTTCATTTCCAGGATTCCAATACACAGAAATCACAGCCATTAATTTAGCCTCAATGCCATGCATCTGTGTTGCTGAGAGAGTTCATTTATAGTCATAAACCTTGTGGCTTTTTGGATAGCTTTGTTACATCAAAACCCTGCTAGTTAGGACAAATGGGAAAATAATGTGGGGAAAATTATTATGGAGTACTTTAAAAGAAATACCACATTATTTTCCAATCCATGGTGACGCTCCAGCCAACTGCAGCTGCTGCCAAGAGGAGTCTTGCTTCAATGACCAGATGCTGTCTCTATCCACTTACTCTACCATGTGCAAAAGTCTGTGCTGGCACCTCACACCCACTAGGATGGCTCCTATCAAAAAACAGACGCTAACAATCATTGGCAAGGATGTGAAGAAACTGGAATCCTTGCGTACTGGTGATGGAAATGAAAAATGGTGCCACTGTTATAAAACCAATATGGTGGTTCCTCAAAAAATTAAGTACAGAATTAATGTACGATCCAGCAACCCCTCGTCTGGGTATATACAGGAAACAAATGAAAGCGGGGTCTCGACAAGATCTTTGTACATCCACATGAATAGCAGCATTACTCACAACACCTCCAGTGTGGAAGCAACCCAAGTGGCCAGCGACAGATGAATGAATAAACAGAATGTGGTGCACCCATCCTTATGTGCAGCCCTCAAAAGGAAGGGAATTCAACATGGATGAACCTTGAGGACATTACTCTAAGTGAAATAAGCCAGTCACAAAAGAATAAATACTGTGGGATTTGCCCTTTAATGAGGTCCCCGGAGTAGTCAAACTCATGGAGACAGAAAGTGGAATGGTGGGTGCCTGAGGCTGGGGGAGGAGGAATGGGGAGTCCGTGTTCCATGGGGACAGAGTTTCAGTTTGGGGAAATGAAAAGTTCTGGAGATGGATAGTAGTGACGGTTGTATGATAATGTGAATGTACTAATACCCCTGAACTGTACAGTCAAAGATGGTTACAATGGTCAATTTTATGTCATGTGCATTGTACCACGAGAAAAAAGCCTGTGCTGGACCCCTACCTTTGAGGGCTGGAAAGAGTCATATCACACTCGTAATGGCCTTTGCATGTGCTCAGTGTGCCCGGCGCCATTCTGAGCATGCTACATGCAGCACCTTGTGTGTTCCCCACAGTACCCTGTAAGTTGTATGCTCTGGTTGTGCCCATTCACAAGTGGCCCTCTGCCTGGCTCTGTGTCCTGGAAGGCTGACCTCCACACAGTGCGTCACTCAACTCCACTGCTCTCTTGGCTGAACTCTTTCAGCCGACCCGAGGCACCAGGAGGAGGTAGGAAGGACGGAGGAGCGGCCAGGGGATTCATTCCTGATGCTCATGGGGTTCCATTACCACCACACACACACACTCACACTCACACATACACACACACAACTCACCCACACAGGCACACAAATACACAGGTATTGGCCCTGCAGCTGAGGCATAGCAAGGGCTCCCACTGCCACTACTCCCTGGAAACTGCACGGCCCTTGTTGGTTTTCACCTCACACACCTCTGGAAGTTGTCCCTTTGTTAAACTGAACTTCTCAGTTCCCCAGAACCCCATAGTCCATCTCTCTGCCCACATGCACAGGACAAATTCGCATAGTGGGCACCCCCAGATTCCAGAGACTCCCAAGCCTGACCTGGTGATGCCCCTGCCCCAGGCCCGTGGCAAGAACGGGAGGTCTGCAGAGTGCCCGGGACACAGGAAACACACCGGAGAGGCAAGGAGTAGCTGCTCCAGGGAGGAGCAAACCCCACCAGCAGCTGAGACACTGCACTTGCGGTGCCCATTAGTCAGATGCGCACAGAGAGGAGGTGGTGGGTCTCAAAGCAAGTCAGGGAGCCCTGTGCTGGCAAATGACGGGCGGAAAACCACTGGTGGAAGAGACTAACAGCCCCTGCCCATCGGCCAGACTGAGTCACATGGCCCCATGTCCAATAATTCATCCTTCCCTCCCTGCTTCCTCTCATGGTTCCTCACATTTACGGAGCACCCATTACGTGTGGAGCCCTGAGCATGCAGAGCATGCCAGTGAACAGACGGGGGTTTGGGCAGGGGTCTGTGGGGCCTGGCAGACCCCATCCCGGACTGGGACTCGGCTTTCCTGCCCTAGGCCCCTGGCCTGTCTCCAAGTGAGCCAAGAATGGAACTGGGCTCAGAATGTCCCCAGCTCCCCTTCCCCCCGCCCACCTGTGAGCCCCCTCCAGAGGGGACTGTCTGGCCTTCAGAAGGGAGGACGCAGGCACTCTACATCTTCATGGGCCGCAGGGCTAACTCTCCATCAGGCAGGGAAGACACCAAGCCCAGGGAGAGCTGTGGAGAGCTGGGGCCCTGCGTGCAGTCTCAGACCCACCCACCGCCTCCACATGCGACTGTCATCGAGGAAAACCTCAGTGAGCAGCGTGGGACCCAGCGGGTGAGCAGCTGTGCCCACTGGCTCCCCGGATGATCCCAGTCAAGAAAGACGGAGAAACAGGGGCGAAGTCACACCTGTACGACAGAGCACCTCCCCACATCAGCAGATGGTTCACCAAGTCTCTTCAGAGCACTGTCGCACTTCTGCCTCCCACGGTCCTGCAAGGCAGGGGCTGCTCTTAACCTTGGCTCCAAGCCTAGGAGATAAAGACCAGGGTCGCCCACTGCTGGGGCGGCTCACGCTGCACCTCAGCTGTCCCATCTCTGCAATGGGGATGGTGGCGCTCAGCCTTCCGGAGCTTCGGGGGAATCGCCCGGGATTCCTCAGCGGAAAAGGCCTAGCGCTGTTCAGGGCACGCCGTAGGCGCTCAGAAGGGGTAGCTCGGGTCCCTGTCCTGTGCGTTCATGCTGTCCGTTTTCTTTTACTTTCTTTCTTTTTTTGTTTTTTGTTTTTTGAGATGGAGTTTCACTCTTGTTGCCTAAGCTGGAGTGCAATGGGGTTATCTCAGCCCACTGCAACCTCTGCCTCCTGGGTTCAAGCGATTCTCCTGCCTCAGCCTCCCGAGTGGCTGGGATTACAGGTGCGCACCACCACGCCAGGCTTTTTGTATTTTTAGTAGTAAAGGGGTTTCACCATGTTAGCCAGGCTGGTCTCGAACTCCTGACCTCAGGTGATCCCACCCTACTCGGCCTCCCAAAGTGCTGGGATTACAGGCGTGAGCCACTGCACCCGGCCCGTGCTGTCCGTTTTCTACAGTTCCAAGCAGAAAATGCTTTCCTGCGCTGACTTGGTACTGCTACTGGGAACAGCCCAGCGCACCTCTCCTACCCCATCCCAAACAGGAAGACCACGGCAGCAAGCCCCGTGTTCGTGTTCTCAAAATTGGACCCCCTAAACCACAAGGAACCATTCTGTGCCACAAGCTCACCTCCACCTGAGATACAACAGACTAGTTCCGTCACTCTGCTCAGCTCAGAAGCACCAGACAGGACTGTAAATGCCCACCTGTGCCCAGGCTCCAGTACCAGGAAACAGCTGCCACAAATCTGAAATGTTCCTGTTAGTCCCATCTGAGATGCTTCCGGATCACCTCATCCTTCCCTCTCTCCCTCTACCTGCCCACCTACCTATTCCTCCTTCCTTCCCTCCCTCCCTCCATCCATCCACCCACCCATCTACCCATCCATCCATCCTTCCCTTCCTCTACTGATCCACGCTTCATCCTTCTATCCCTTTCTCCCTCCCTCCTGCCCTCCACCCATACATCCCTCCATCCATCCATCTGTTCACCCCTCCATCCACTCATCCATCCATCCAACCATCCATCCACTCCTCCACCCATCCAGCCACCCATCCATCCAACTATCCCTTCATCCACCCATCCATCCCCCATTCATCCCCCATCCCCCATCCATCCAGCCATCCGTCCCTCAATCCACTTATCCATCACTCCACCCACCCATCCATCCCTCCATCCATTCATCTATTCCTCCCTTCATCTACTCATCCATCTCCCTATCCACCCATCCATCCCCCATTCTCCCATCTACCCATCCAATACTCCTCCCACCCATCTATCCCTCCATCCAGTCAACCATTCCTCCATCCACCCATCTATCTCTCCATCCATCCACTCATCAATCTCTCCATCCACCTATCCATCCCTCCATCCACCCATCCACCCATCTTATGTATGTATAGGACAAAACATCATGTATATAGGGTGTGGCACTATCAGAGATTTCAGGCATTCACTAGGGGTTGAAACACATCCCCCTTGGATAAGGTAGAGGGGCGCTGTGCAGATACTTCACAAAAGAGGAAAGTCTAATGACTGGGAGACCCATGACAAGATGCTCTACATTCTTTTTTTTTTTATTTTTTTTTTGAAACAGAGTCTCGCTCTGTCGCCCAGGCTGGAGTGCAGTGGCCAAATCTCGGCTCACTGCAAGCTCCACCTCCCGGGTTTACGCCATTCTCCTGCCTCAGCCTCTGGAGTAGCTGGGACTACAGGCGCCCGCCACCTCGCCCAGCTAGTTTTTTTTTTTTTTGCATTTTTTAGTAGAGACGGGGTTTCACCGTGTTAGCCAGGATGGTCTCGATCTCCTGACCTCGTGATCTGCCCGTCTCGGCCTCCCAAAGTGCTGGGATTACAGGCTTGAGCCACCACGCCCGGCCTACATTCTTAATCATTAGGAAAATGCAAAAGAACACCACGAGACACCACGACATACCCATCAGAGTGGCTAAAATTAACAAGACTGAAAACACCAACTGAAAGTAGTTGATATATTCATCTCCATAGGCACATATGACCGTAAAAACTCATAAGTGTGCAGCTAAGACGTGTGCCCTTTGTTATACATGAGCTATATCTTAATTAAAAGTTTGTAAATCATAAGCAAAACTTCTAAAAAATCATGCACATTATATAATAAAGCAAACCAGAACAGAGCCAGGGCAGGATGAATGTAAGATGGACAGCGGTCACCCATGGGAAAGCAGGCAGGTGGGATGGTGAGGGCACATGGGGAGATGCAGCTTACAGACACCAAGCTGGTGAGTGCACATCTTGGTGTTTATTTGTGTATTACTATCATAAATAAATGGGGCCACGCATGGACCAGTGATGGGAGTGAGGCATGAACCAAGAGTTATGATGGCTGCATTCCATGTACCTGAGGTCCTGGGTTGGGGAGTAGGAAGGAGAATGTGGGCCCTGAAGCAGCCTCAGGTCATGGCCTGTCACAACCTGCTCCCCAGCTCCTGGCACCTTCCGCCTCCTGGTTAGCCACACCTGGACTGGTCATTTCCCATCTCTAGCATATTAGCCAGGGCAGCATCTGAGCTTCCTAGACCTGGACAGGGCTCTTGGGAGTGGCTGGCCATGACAATTTCTACTACTGCATCGTGGGGACCACTCAACTTGTGCCCTCACCACCCCCCTATCCTTGTCACTTGGTGTCTAACAAGTATCTCTGGCTGAACACACCTAGACCAAGCTCTTGGCCCCACCCTTCCCCATCTCCACTCAAACCTTCCCACCAGATTTCTCCTGGCTTCTTTCCCTCCCACAATGTCCAGCCATGTCAGCAGGTCCTGACAGCTTCCGCTCCAACACCCATCGCCAGTCTGCCTACTTCTCCCCCTCCACAGTCACCACCCTGACCCAAGCCCCATCTTCTCTGCCAGGTCCCTGGGATGGCTTCCCTCTGGCCACCCCCGCCCCCCTGCTGCCATTCTAACTCTCCCCACGACACATGCCCCCAGAGCACCCTGGCAATGTCACCACCCACTGCCAACGTGCCAGTGGGTTCCCTTCATGCTCCACGCCAGTTCCCATTCGCAGCCCAGTCAAGAGGATTTGGTGTCATCTGGGTCTGCCTCCTGCCCCAGGTTCTGCCCTGGCCTCCCTGAGGCTCCTCACTTGTCCCCACCCCTGAGCCTCTGCACCCAGGGCTCCTTCGGCCCTCAGATTCCTGCAGGGGCTTATCCCTGTCATCAGCCGGCCATGCCATTGCCAGCTCTCCCGGAGGCCCTCTCTCACCATCGCATCTAAAGCAACCATCCCTGCCACCCAGCCATGTAGTCCAGTCAGCCTTGTGTGGTCTCCATACACTGACCAGCCTTCCCTCCTGCCTTTGTGCTGACTTGTTTACTCCATTTATCTCTCCCCACTGCAACATCAGCTCAAAGAGAGGGGCAGAGCTTTGTCACTATGGAACCCCCAGCATGGCACATAGCAGATGCTCAACAAATGCATCTTGAATGAACGAATAAATCACTGGATGTTTCTATCACAGACATCTTTCTATGACTCATTAAATGATTAGTTTCCCAAATAATTCAACTTTAAAATTTGTAAGTAGATAGTGGCTCAGAACATGGTAAGACTTGGGTGGGTGGGTGGCCAGACAGATGGAGCAAAACAACGAGTGACAAGACGCTGCATGGTCACTAGATCTGGAACAGCCACTTGGAGCTTAACTGAACAGGGCAGGCTTGAGAATGCCTTGGGAGACACATACTCTCCAAATACCTTCCCTAGAACATAGTCTTTGGTGATCCACTCTGCAGAGAAAAGGAGCCACTCCAAAGGACACACAGGGCCCTTCCGGATCAGGCCACCAGCATCTTCTCCAGCCCCAGATCCCAGAACTGCTGTAACAGCCTGAGCTCACTGGCCACACCTCCATGCCTCCGCACAAGCTGTGCCTCCTCCTGTCCCTCATCCACCTAGTGAACTCCTGTTCACCTGTAACAACCCAGGCTCGGGAACCCACCTGGGGACACCTGCTTTTATCTTCCCAGAGCCCAAGCCCCTCAAACCCACATCTGCCTTGGCCCCCGACCCCAGCATTCTTGATGGATTCATTTACGTGTCCGTTTCGCAGGTGAGCTCTGGCCTGACCCATAGCCAGGGCTGGCTCAATGGTTTTGAGGGAGGGAACGAATAAGCAGTTTCAGGAGTGAAGTGGTGTCAAGCTCTGCCCACAGTCAGCCAGTCTGCTGATTCGAGAGGAGCCCCCAACTCCACCCCCCTTCATGTTCCAGCCGTGTTCCCTCCCCAGGCTGCCCGCACACACTCCACCCTGGAGGATGAACTCACAGCATGCAACCCTGCACCCTCACTGCCCTGCCGTGGAGTGCCTGGGGGCTGCCCCGGGATGGGGAAGCCACATCTGAAGTCAGGGGTCAGCCCTGACCAGGGGCCGGTTCAAAGTCAGTGGGGTGGGCAAGAGTCACGCCCAGACCAACCCCATGAGGAAGCAGTGTGTGAACCAGCACCTTCCGGGCTCACAGCAAGTGACTCAGAGCACCAACTGCCCTGGCTACCTGAGCTGTGGTGCCATTTGTCATCAGAAGGATGGCTGTTGTCCCTTTGACTAAGCCCAGGCAAGGCAGCCAGTTTATATTCAGGGGCAGGGACACGTGTGGGCAGACACTGGACTCACATTCGGCAGGCTAGAGGCACGCAGCCCATGAGGCCCCAAGAAACTAAACTCTCCTGTTCCCAATTCAGGTACGAAGAGAGATGGAGGCTAATGGTGTCCACTAGTCCAGTTGCACTTGCTCGCTCTGTCTCCATGTCTCTCCCTCCCTCTCCTTCTCTCCAATATGGTAAATTAGCATAGATTAAATGTGCCTGGCCTGCAATTCCCTGTAATGTATTCCTTTCCCAGGGCCCAGCTAAACCGATAGCCAGTATTTGCTGCACAGCTGCAGAATCATTCCCCAAGGCCTCCATGCACACCAGCTTCCTCTTGTAGGCTGTGCTGGGGCCTCCTTCCAGACCACTGCAGATTGGGCAATTCCAGGGAAGCATCGGCTCTCACAGCCCAGCACCCCCATGCCCTCCCTGCCCTGCCATATGCCTGGGGCTGGGCTCTCCCTGCAACACACCCCTGCCTCTGTGCCCTCTCAGGGACTACGCCAAAGATCTCTAGTTGGCCTGCACTTTGGATTTCTAATACCGGCTGCCTATGCCGGGGGCTCTCCAACTCCAAGTCCACAGTTCCTTCCTCCCGAGAGCCTGACTGTGAATAATCCACTGCATCCCAGGGAGGATGGGCCAGTTCTGGATGCTGCTGTGTATGCTCCCTCGGGAATTCTTTCGTACTTTCCAAGAGCACCACAGCAGCGTGACACCCGGCACTGGAGCCGAGTCCCTCACACGCTCCCAGGGCTCCAGCCCCACCATCCTCCAACCTTCCCCATTGCTATGCAGTGGGGGCATTACCCACACATCACTTGTTTTCCTGAAGCGGGAGGCTCAGGAGTCTCAGCCCAGAAATGTCACAGGCTTGCTGTGTGACCTTGAGCAGGTCACTTCACTCCTCTGAGCCTCTGAGTCCTGGTCCTCAGCCCAGGGAGTTAGCAGGGAGGCAGCCCAGCCTGGTGAATGAATATCAACCTCAGACACAAATGCACCGGGTTTTTAATCCTGGCTTCATCAAATATCACTTACGTGGCTTGGGCTGTGTGGCCTGGCTGTGGTACCCCCCACGCTGGGGGTACCCAGTGAGGTAGAATGAACGCCAAGTGCCCGGCCCAGGGTAGGTCCTGCCCTTATCCTCTGGTGTCCTCCCAGGGCTCCAGTTCTGCCTTTCGTCTAGTCCCGCACACTCACTGCAGGAGGATATTTCACGCAGCTGGCAAGGGTTACACCTCCCTGGGCTGCCCAGGGAAGGGAACCGCAATCTCCAAGCCCCCACTGCCACCTCCACTGCAGAGGCGCCAGCTGCCAGGCCACCCGCCGCTCCCCTAGGATAATTGCGTGCAGTGCTCAGGAGGAGGGGCTGATGCGTGTCCAGGAGGCTTAACCCCAGGAGCTCCAGCAACTACTCTAGATTATCCCAATCTACACAGATAAAGCCAGGCCCCTGGAAACTGCAGGCAGACACATGCCACAGCCACTGGAGTCCACTAACAGCCGTGGCTCCTCCACTCTGAGTTTTCCTAAGAAGGAGAGTATCTCGGGGGCCGATCTCCACGGAGTTGAGTGGGCTTCAGGCAGCCTCAGGAGTCATGTGTTTCTCTCTGTGCCCACCCCGATGAAGACGTTCCTAGGGGAGAAGGGGAAGGAAGCAGGCCCTGAGGCCCTGTAAACAAATGCCATCCACATGGAGGGCACGGCCCACTGTGGACTGAAAGGAACACGGCCAGTCAATGACTCCGGGAGGCCAAGTGGGAGGGGAGGAGGCTGTGACTCTATGAACATAGCAGCACAGACCCCAGATACCTCCCTCTGGACAGATCACCACACACTACCACCTGAGAGAGATAAGAGTCTGCTAGAAGGTAGAGACCTTATATGCTGTTCCCTGATGCATCCTCTGGCTGCAGTGCCTGGCACACAGTAGGTGTGCAGTAAAGGTGTGTTGGATGACTGAGTGATTTCCACCCTCATGGAGCTCACAGTCCCTGTGGACAAGATAGAGGGCAGGAGAAGAGTGTAAGCACAGCCTGGAGAAATGAGGATCCAGCCTCTGCTTTCACGCCTGTGATAACGGAGGTCTCACTACCTCCTCGACAGCAATGAACGTGAAAGGCCTTCTTGGCAGCGAGCTCTTCATCCTGTCATTCCTGAACCCAGGACTTCTAATAACGTGCTCATGAAATTTACCGAATTAGGAAGGGAGGGAGGAAATATCCCTGCCTGGGGTCTCTGCTTTCTGGGCCCCCACGGCCCCCCTCTGCCCCCGGCCCCAGGTCAGACAAACAAATACCCCAACTTGGAGTCTGGGCTCTTCAGACATCCACCCCCCAGTCCCCTTGTGGGAGCAGCGTCTTCAGCCACCTCCCTGCACGCCCCTCCCCAAGTAGGAGCCCACAGGGCTGGCAGACAAGTCACCATCCTTGCCTCTCCATGGCCCTGAAAGAAAGTCTGATCCCCTCAGCCTATCCTGAAGGCCAGGCGGGGACCCATGAACTGGCACCACCCAGCCCTGCTCAGCCGCCACACTGAGCCCAAATCCAGGCGCCCAGCTTCCAGGCCTTTGCCCTGGAACCTCCCTCTTCCTGGAAGGCCCTCTCTCCCTGACCCCATCCTGGCAGATGAAATCCCTAAAAGCCCACAGCAAATGTCGCACCCTCCACGCAACTCTCACTCACCCTCGCAAGCACAGTCCATCCACGCTGGTTTTGTGTCCCTAGAACCCCTCTCTCCATGGCCAGAGGACCTGAGATCCCCATGGCCCTGTGTTTTTAAGCCCCTGTGGGCTCTGGTACGTGTTGGTGCCCAGCCTCTGTGAGGGGCCCTCGCAGTGGCTCAGCAGCTCTGGAGTCAGGCAGTCCAGAGTCTGAATGCTGCCTCTGCCCCATGTGCACTCTGCCTCTCAGGGGCAGGTTTCTTAATCTCTCTGAGCCTCAGTTTTCTCACCTGTAAAGTGGAGCTAATAGTACCTTCCCACCAAGGTTGTTTTGCTATCAGCTCTCTATTCTCTCTGCCTCCTCTGCCCCAGCCCTTGCAACCACTCACTAATCTGCTTTCTGTCTCTACAGTTTTCCCTATTCTGGACATTTCATGTAAGTGGAATCATATAATATGTGGACTTTTGTGAATGGTTCTTGCATCTGGCATGTTTTTAGGGCTCACCCATGTTGCAGCATGTATCAGGACTTCACTCTTTTCATGGCTGAATAATATTCCACAGTGTGTTCTTTCATCAACTGACAGACATTTGTGTTGTTTCCACTTTCTGGTTATTATGAATAATGCTGTTACAAACACTTAAGGATGAATTCTGTAGATTTTCATCTCTCCTGGGTAGAGGCCCTGGAGTGGAATTCCTGGGTCACAGGGTAACACATGTCTAACTGCTCAAGGCGCTGCCGGACTGTCTTCCAAAGCAGTTTCAGCATTTCACACTCTCACCCACAATGCGTGAAGGCTCCAGTTTCTCCACATCCTCATCCACACGTGTCATTGTCTGACTTTCTGAGTAGAGCCATCCTGGTGGTGGCAGCGGCACCTCCTTGTGGTTTTCATTTGCATTTCCTTGGTGGCTAATGATGGCAAGCATCTTCTCACATGTGTACTGGTCACTGGCATATCTTGTCTGGACACATGTCTATCCCAGTCCTTGGCCCATTTTAAAATCAGGTGATTTTTGTCATCGCTTTGACTGCTTTTTAGTTGAGTTGTCTTTTTGTTATTGAGTTATAAGAGCTCTTTATACATTCTAGGTTCAAGTCTCTTATCACATACATGATTTGCAAATATTTTCTTCCTTTCTGTGGTTGTCTTTTCACTTTGATAATATTCTTTGAAACAAACATTTTTAACTTCGATGGGGTCCAATTTATCTACTTCTTCTGTCGCTCATGCTTTTCATGTCATGTCTAAGAATCCTTTGCAAACCCAAGGTCATGAAGACTTACTCCTAAGTTTCTTGTGTTTTATCATTTTAGTTCTGACAGTTAGTTACATTTTGAGTTCATTTTTTGTTTGTGGCCTGAAGCGAGAGTCCAGATTCATTCTTTTGCAAGTGGATATCTAATTGTGCAGCATCATTTGTTGAGGAGGCTGTTCTTTCCCCACTGAGCCATCTTGGCCCCCTGTGCATGGTTTGATTTCTGGATTCCTAATTCTATTCCATCCATCTAGATGTCCTTCCTGTTTCGGTACCATATAGTATTGATGACTGTTGGTTTATAGTAACTTGGACATTGGGAGGTGTGGGATCTCCTGCTTTGTTCTTGTTTTTCAGGACCATTTTGGCTACCCTGGGCTCCTTGAGCTTCCCTGTGAATTATGGCATCAGCTCATCACCCGAGTTCTTGATCAACAGGAACCTGAAGGCAGAATTTTATCCAGGGCTCCTTCAACTTTATGTCCTTCACTTTGAGCCACGTTTTTAGCCATGAAAGATGATATTAAACCTGCTGAAATCCAGCCAATAAGCACATTCAGTAATTACCAGACTGCAAGCTAAGCAATTACCGCCACGTGACCGGGCCGGTGTTGGTGGGTCCCGGGGTGGGACTGGGAACATCAAGGTAGAAAAGGTGCTGCACATGACTAGAGGGAAAGGGAACGAGTGCCTAGGCCATCTCAGGAATGGCCGTCACCTGCCCACCTGCCTGGCACCAAAATCAGGGGCCAGGCACCATCCTGGGCTCATACCCACAGCCAGTCAGCCACTGAGCCTCACTGATTCTGCCGCCCAGAAGTCCCATCTAGGGCCCTCTCCCAACGCCGACCTGGATCCATTGCTCTCCCCCGGGCTCTTCCTGGTCCCTCCCCGCCACCCAGCTCCTTCTGATAGGCCTATGCCCCGTGTCCCTGTCCACTGTGCTTTGTCCACACAGCCCAGCCCCTCCTGGCCTTTGCTATGCTGGTCTCTCTGCTCCAGTGTCATTCTCCCCTCCTGCCAAAGAGTCCCAAACCCTTAACATGAAGAACCCCTCTCTTACCCTTCCAGTCGCACTGCAGGGGCTTCTGAGCCTTTGAGAGCCAGCCTGCCCTGGCTGGCTGAGACTAACCCTGTCTGAGTCATCGACATTAGCCTTCTGCAGAGGACCCAGAACACCGCATCTGCTGCTCATGACACCCTTGTCCGGGAGCTGCTCAGGGCGACTCCTCACCCCGTCCTACTGGCAGCACAGACAGGCACACGGCAGGGCCACAGCGAGCTTGAACCAGGACTCTGGCCATGGCCCCCTGCCTTGAGTCTGGGACATGTCCCTCCTTGTAGGCCTCCCTCCTCCAAGGAACAAATGAGAAACTCCCTTTCACGGCCTCCATTGCACATGGGTGCAGCCTGGGGCCTCTCACTGCCAGGTGGACGAACCAGGGCAGGAATCCCAGCAGAAGCCTGTGAGGTGAGGAGGGGGCACCTCCAGGAACCCACCCTGGCAAGAGTAGGGCCACAGTGCCATCAAGGGGCCACTGTGGCACACGAGCTGGTGTCCGGTAGAGCACAGTCTCCAGGGAGCAGTGTTGAGGTCCCAGCGGGGCACCGTGCCTGACCATGCAGCTGGTTCTCTGACCTTCCCAGATGGTGTGCAGCACCTGGCATTCTGGAACTTCTCTTTCTGTGTAAAGAGCAAGAGCAGGTCCCAGTGTTTGCAGCTAAGCGCTAGGACCGACGCCGGGCTCTGCTGAGCGCTGGCCGAATGAACAGGCACCCGAGTGAACAGATGAGTGGAATTTACTGCACCAGTAAGTGGAATTTTGAGCCCTGTGCCTGGCCTAGACTAGGCCCTCAGACATGGTTCAGGGCTGGCAGGATGAGTAAGTGCCTACTGAATGCAAAGGCTGCAGAGGCGAGAGGCAGATGGTGGGGATGCGGCTCCTTGTGCACCATCTGGCAAGGGAAGAGAAGGTGACTCTTTACCACCAACCCCTCCCCTGTGCCAGGCTCCCGCGCACACAAGACAGCATCATGGAGGAAAATAAAACCAAGCCTCGGCCTGGGGGATGGAAAAGGTTTCCAAATAAACCAGCGGCCAAGGCTCAGAATGGCTGACCAGAGGCCTTGCCTGGAGGACAGAGAAATCCACACGGCTGCCTGATGAAATTGAGAGGACACGCCAACTAGATTAGCATGGATCATCAGCCCATGACCAAGATACCCGCTCCAGGAGCACATGGAGCCTCAGTGCCCACCTTAAGGCTCTGGCCATGCCAGACATCATGAAGGGCAGCCTCAGGCCCCCTCAGAAAAGCGAAGAACAAGAACTGCAAGAGTTTTGTTTAAAATCCATGTTAAGTCTGAACAGCTTCACAATTGTAATTAGCCAGACAGGAGTGCTCTGCACATCTGAGGGGCTTGATAAATGTCTCTTTGGTCCTGGGGCCGAGGGAGGCAAAGCTGCACAGATAATAAACCACCAGGGCATTACCAAACCTTCTTAGCACGGATGACACATGGATGTGTTCCTGGGGCCCGGAGAAGGCCGACATGGCCACTGCACTCCACCCCTGGCACGGGCTGGGCAGAGAGGCTGGTAAGACCAGCAATTCCCACCTAAGCTCACAGCCCCTCCACGGTAGCTGATGCCACATAGCTGGGGAGTGGCTGAGAGGAGAGCTCGTTTCTCAAACGTCTCCTGTTGAGAAGGGCCAGGGCCCTTCAGGCAGGACCTGCTGTGGAGCTCACAGAACAAGTATTCCTCCAAGCCCCAGAGCAGACCAGGCCCGGGGCTTCCAAACCAAATCTCTGTCTCAGCCCTCACAGCCAAAGTCGGCTTTCTTAGTGATTGCTAAACATCCAGACACCACATGCAGGACATGATGTCCTCAAAGACGGGTAGAGCCACTCCTTGGGGCTGGGCAGGCCCTCCAGAGCTCTGTCCAACACCTATTGGAAATGCCTTTAAGTGGGCATGTCCTTTGGCCATTCTAGGAATCCATCCAAAGGACATAGTCATTGCACAAAGATGCAAAGATTGGCAGTGACCAATTGCTCAATGGTAGGAGGTTGTATATATAACAATAGCACCCGTGCAGTGTGGGAAACTACACAGCCAACAGCACAGCTGTAGAACAGCATTTCCCAAACAGCATCCCCCACACCAGCAGCTCCATGTGAGCTCCTAGAGGAACACATGGTCAAATATGTTTAGGACACGTTACCCAGCAGAGGACAGGGGGCCCTCAGAAGGGGTCACTGGAGCCAGCCATGTGAAGGGATGACTTACAGAGGGCAGGGAGCCACTCAGATACACCCAGGGCTGGCAGAGCGATGAGCTGTCCACCCCCTGGACCTAAGGGATGAGAGGGAGCAGTCACCAGAACCCAAAGGGATTGCAGCGGGGAGCTGTGGCTGGGGACAGAGGGACCGCAGGAGGGGCTACAGAAATGAATATTCCAGCCTCTTTCCATCCTGCCCACTGATCTCCCATCAGTGAACCCACCAGAAAGCTGGAGGGCGCGGAAGCCAGTGGGAGAGGGCACCCCTCCAGGGCATGGAGCATGGAGAGCAGTGGACAGTGGGTCCAGACAGACAGATGGACAGAATACCCAGATGCACTCTCTTCCCCATGGAGAAACAAAATGCTATTCTATTCATTAGCACGTGAAACACACAAATTTAACTTCGTTTACCCCTGCCCACTCCCGAACGTATGGACCCTTTCTCCCGATGAGTTTAGGTCACACTAACCTAGAAGAGTTAATGGCATAGGACACAGCATATCATGACGTAGGCAAGGTGAACACACTGCAAAACTTAGCTGATGACAGGAGCCCAGTGGTGGTGACAAAGGATTTGCCATGGAGAAGAGCCCTGAAGGACATTCTGCCCCATTACAGGTGACAAAAGATGATTTTGATTTTATTCTTAGTGCTTTTTCTAAAAAAATCCAACTGAACAGAGTGAACCTGACTCAGACTTTTTGCTTGTTTTGTTTTACAATTCAATGACTTTTGCAACTTTTATTGAACGGTGCAATTACCACCATATGTTAGATTTACAATGTTTTCTTCTCCCAATAAGATCCCTCATGCATTTACGTCTGATGCATTCCCTTACCCATCCTCAGCCCCCAGCAATCACTAATCTACTTCTATCTCTATAGGGTTGCCTTTTCGGGACTTCCATATGCCACAGTCTGGTGGCGGGGCTTCCTCCATTTGGCATTCTGTTTTTGAGGTTTATCCATGACATAGTGTGCACCAGTAGACCATTCTTTTTCAGGGCCGAGTAGCATTCCACTGTGTGGAAGTACCAAGTTTTCTCTCCATTCACGCCATTTTTTCACAATGCTTCTGCCTTGAAACCACTGGGAGGGACTTGCTCTCCAGAAAGAGGGCATAATGGAGGCACCTCCACAGCCGGTCCAGAAGCCTTGGGTCTGGTTGGCTCCAAATTTCCCCAACTTGATTCATTCCAGCCCCCGTCTCCAGTTTTGTGCGATGTCCCTATAAACTACTTAGTATTTTCCTTTAAATTGCCTCACTCCTTTACTTAAATGTATTTTGAAAAGAAAATTCACTTTTATTTATATTCACACTTTAAATGTAAAATACTATCATTACTTGAAATAGAAAAGAACACTCAAAATAATACCAGGAACACAAAACAATGACATCCCATTCTTGCTCCAGACTCTTGCTGTTTCACCCCAAGCTCATCCCTGAAAGAGGCCGGGACAGCAGACTGGCACGAGACCAAGCCACTGTCCCCCACAGAACCAGGAGAGCTGGAAAGACCTTGGATGGAATGACCTGACCTCTACTTGGAGCCCAAAGCATCTAGAAGCAGCACCATAATCACATGCGAGCCCCCCATCTAAAGTCAGGTGCACCCCTGGCTTCCGAGGCCCCCTGGCAGCTCCGGCATTCTGGGATTCCAGGATTCCCACACACAGAGGCTGGGAACCTTGACAAAGCCGTGCCGGGAGGCGGGGGCAGAAGTGACCTAGCACCTCCTGTGTGCTGAGTTCCTTCCACGGCACCTATGGTGCTCCCAGGTGTGCGAGGCCTGGGGCAAGGCATGGGCGGGGAGCAACTGGACCTGGCTGTGCTGAATCCTTGAAGTTGGGATCATTTCTTAATCCCATTAGTCCCCAGGGTCTGGCTCAGTGCTGGCTATACAGCAGGTGCTCATGGAATGTCGAATGAATGACTCACAGGTGTGTGCATGAATGAGCTGGCTGCTGAGAGAAAAGACAGACTGAAATAACTCATCTGAAAACTACTCGAACCATCCAAAAGGGGCTGCTCTCCAAGGCAACGGAGTCTTCGGTGGGAGGCGAGGGGAGCCTGTGGCTGAGACAGCATGGTGGCTGTACTCACACACAAGATGCTTTTCACATCTCATGACGGGGAAAAGGGAAAAGGTTTTAAAATTTTTTTCATGGAAACTGGAAAATGAAGTTCATATGCTCTGTTTGCTCCTGCTCATGCACAGGTGGAGGTGAGGAGTGGCCCCAGGCCCAGAGGGGTCTGTCGGGGAGACCCCTGACTGCCACCCTCAAGGGTATACACTGGGTCCTGCAGGCAACGGGGAGCCACTGAACATTCCTGAGGGAGGGTGGCCTGAACAGATCCAGCTTCAGCATGACTTCTCTGGCAGCAGGTGTGCAATGGAGGGAACCTGGAGAAAGGAAGACAGCCCTGGCCGCCACCTCCACCCCCAGAGGCTTCTACACTTCCTCAAGCTCTCCCAAATCACCCATAGTCTCCTTTCCCCTCACTTACTCAGTGCCACCCACCAAGTCAGCTGCAAGTACACCCAAAATGCTCTTGTCACCACAGCCATCCTGGTCCAGGCCAGCAGCAGCTTTCCCCTGGGCCATCACATCAGTCTCCCAGCCGGTCTGGCAGCTGCCTAGGGCCCTTCTACAATTTGTGCCACGGCAGGAAAGGCCTTTAAAATAATGTCACACCGGCCGGGCGCGGTGGCTCAAGCCTGTAATCCCAGCACTTTGGGAGGCCGAGGCGGGCGGATCACGAGGTCAGGAGATCGAGACCCTCCTGGCTAACACGGTGAAACCCCGTCTCTACTAAAAAATACAAAAAACTAGCCGGGCGCAGTGGCGGGCGCCTGTGGTCCCAGCTACTCGGAGGCTGAGACGGGAGAATGGCGGGAACCCGGGAGGCGGAGCTTGCAGTGAGCTGAGATCCGGGCACTGCACTCCAGCCTGGGCGACACAGCGAGACTCTGTCTCAAAAAAAAAAAAAAAAAAAAATAATGTCACACCATGTCACCCCCAAGCTCCTGCAAAAACCCTCCAAAAGCTCAGTCCATCCACCTCACCAGCAGGCCCTGGCTGAGCCATGCTTCCCCAGAGACAGGCTGCATGATGTTCCTGACACATGCTCCCAAGTTTACTGGCAGGAGGAAGCTGAAGGTCAGCAGACTCCAGAACTGGCCCTTCAACTCACTCTGTGCCAGCCACGGCTGCCCACACTGTCCAGGTGCTGGAAATCCCCTCCCTGCAGTTTCTCCCGGGAATGTAACCACCCCACAGCCCCCCAGGGAGCTCCCCACACTGGAAAAATATTTCTGGGGCCCTGGTGGTCCCAAATTGGGATGGCCACCATCGAGGATGTGCCCCCACCCCGGCAGGAAGGCACAGAGTGCTGCCTCATTAATACTTATGGCAACTTCACCAATGCCTGCCCAGCGGTCTTCGGGGATCAGCGGAGCATGTGAAAGTAGATGCATTAGGATGTTAAATAGTTCAACAGTAAGCAGCCCCTGTCAAGTGCTTAGCGGCTTTCTGCTCGCTGGGGCAGCGGCGCCAGTGCTGGCCCAACTCCCAGCCACCTCTGCAGGACAGCATGGGGACAGTCCAGGCCCACCACGTGGCCACCAGAGGCAGGGTGGTACCTCTAACAAGCTGGGGGATGGCACATCTTCATCCACGGACCATCACTTCCCAGCAAGGCCCTGAGAGGCTGGTGGCTTATTTCCTTAATGCCGCTGCTGCCCACAATATCCAGAGAGCTTGACTCTCGGACTTGAATGTATTTATTTGTCTTCTCTCTCCCAATCACTCCAGGTGTGGCAACTCCTCATCGGAAACTTGAAACGTGGCAAAAGTCACCTGCAGCCCCAGTCCAGGGAACTGGAGTCTGTGCAGCCACCTGTGCTCAGGCTGCCCCCACCCTCGTCACAGGCTCCTGTTGGGACGCTATTTCTAAACCCCAGCCTTAGGCACTTCAGTGCCTTTGAAGATTTTAAATTGGCAAGGGTTAGCATTGCAAACTCAACTACCTCCTGGGGCCGGGAGTAGCCGGGCCAGGTGGGCCTGGGGCAAACTGGAGAGCCAACCCAGCCCCTCCGGGGGGACTGTGCCACTCCGTTCTAGCCCCAGACCTTGATCACCTCAAATTTCAAACTTGGAAATGGTCACATAGGGCCTGTGACCAACACTGCCAATTTGAGACTTGGGGGAACAAGGGCGGTCCTTGCCCTCTACTTCTTTTCCACCCCATTATCTGCCACTTGCCCCTCACACCCCACTGGCCCCCCCAAGGGACTTCTTCCACTCTGTGGCCATTGTCTAGACTGAGACATGGGTCTAAACTGACAGACCCGCAAAGGCAAGGCTTCTGGATCCCGGGGAAGAGGACTCCCTACTAAATTTTCACTGAATTAAGTGACTAATTAATGATCCAGCCTATTTCCTGGTCGGGACAAGGTCAGCCTCATGGCCATCGCTGACTTACTCCTCTGGTTCATGCATGGTCTTAGGAGCCGGTCCCTACAGAGCACGGCCTGAGACATTCCAAGGTGCACGTCGACCCTTGCAGAGGACAGACGGCACCCCGGGTGTGAAGAGCAATGCCGCCCTGGACACTCATATCCCGGGACATTTGGCTAAACTGGCCTCATTAACAGGCTGGCCAAACACTCTTCACATATCCACTGGCATCTAGATCTGCGTGGATGGGTTTTGCTGCCAAACTCCTGTTTCTATTAATAGCTACCAGCCACCGGGCCACTTCACAGGCATTAGTGCCACTTATTTCTCAAACTGGCTTCAAGAGCTGCTGGCTTCATCCATGGTCATCCATGGTCAGTGAAATGACATAGGGGAACATATTGCAGAGAGAGGCAGCAACTGAGGCTTAAGGAGGCAGGGAGGCCAGTAAGCAGGAGAACTCAGGGCTCGTAAGCAGGGCTGCCGCTGGAAGGACACTAGTGTGACACCATAGCAAGGCCTGGAGCCAGGAGGCCTTGGGGAGGGGAGGGAGGTGGTTTCTGCCCCTGAGGCCACTGTCCCAGGCCCCGCCCTGGTCACGGTGGGGTGCCTGGGTGGTGCCCAGAGGGTTTTTCCTGAGGGTGGACACAGGCTCCAGCCCACCTGCTCTGTGGGCAGCTGCCCAGCCCATGCCCCTCTGCAGGCCCCTCTGTCTCAGCCAGAAGGGTGACACTATTCCTCCAACAGGACATGTCCCAGAGGTAGAAGCCAGGGAGAGGTAGAGTTAGGACAGAGCCTCTATCACACAGAGGTGTCCTTCAACCTCGAGCATCCTCAGGGGGGCACAGGAAGGGCCTTCCAGGCAAGGCCAAGTAGAGGGCCCCCGCCTGTGGACTCCCACCCCAGATGCCTGCAGCCAAACTCTGCCTACCCACCCCAGACCGCCTGGCCAAGGAGGCCCTCCCTATGGAAACCCAGGGTCCTAATAAGCTCAGACACTGCAGGGCTCCCAGGGCCCCAGGAACAGACGCCTGGAGCCCACAGCGGCTCTCCTTCTCCTGTCCGAGTGGGGCTTCCACCTCTCCAATGGGGCAGTGTGTGGCTCCGTGACTACATCACAGAGGCCGGGCCTCCTCTACAGGGAGCTGCCTCCAGCGCTGGCATCTGCCACAAAACTGGGAATCCCCTCTGCAGTCAGCTATCTGGAAAGCCAGACTCCCAAACCAGATTCATAAAGGACTCCAACGCCTGATCTGGAAATTTAGTGTGCTCCGGAAATGAGCCAGTTTCCTCAACCACGACTAGATCCACCTGGAGAGGGGAGCGGCGGAGCAGAGGGGCAGGAGGTGGGACCACCCCAGCCTACTTCCAGAGGAGGATCCCCTTTCCTTTTCATTGTGGTAAAGGATACACAACACACATTTACCACCTTATCCATTTTCGGCGCACACTTCAGTGGCATTAAGTACACTTTCTCATCTTCCCCAACTGAAACTCTGCCCCATGAAACACGAACCCCCATCCCCTCTCCCCCAGCCCTGGCACCTCCATTCCACTTTCTGTCTCTGTGAATGTACTACTCCAGGGACCTCGTGGAAGTGGAATCCTGCAGTATTTGTCCTTTTGTGGCCGGCTCATTCACTAGCATCCTGTCGTCCAGGTTCATCCCTGTTGCAGCGCAGCGCAGAACGCCCTTCCTTTTTAGGGTGAATCATATTTCACTGCAGGGACAGACCATGTTCACCTGTCATGGACACTTGCTTTGCTTCCACCTCTGGCTGTGGTGAATAATGCTGTTGTGAACATGAGTGTGCACGTATCTGTTTGAGGCCCTTTCAATTCTTTTGGGTCTACACTGAGAAGTGGGATTGCCGGATCATATGGGAATTGTGTTGCATATTTAACTCCTTCGGGAACCACCACACCATTTCCCACGGCAGCTGCACCACTTTACCTCCCTACAGCGATGGAGCCACAAAAGTTCTTATTTCTCCACATCCTCACCAACCAGAGAATGGCCTCTGGCAGCAGACACTGGGGGCCAGCTCAGTGGTAGAGGCAGTCGAAAGCACTCCAAGGTCAAACAGGCTTGGGAAACAGTGAGCACGTTTCTTCCCACAGGACTCCTCAGAGTGCTCGACGTGCCAATGAGCTCAGGACCCACAAAGGGCAACGTGCATGGAGCCCCAGACCCTCTGCTTCCTTTTTTTTTTTTTTTTTTTTTGAGACGGAGTCTCGCTCTGTCGCCCGGGCTGGAGTGCAGTGGCTGGATCTCAGCTCACTGCAAGCTCCGCCTCCTGGGTTGACGCCATTCTCCTGCCTCAGCCTCCCGAGTAGCTGGGACTACAGGCGCCCACCACCTCGCCCGGCTAGTTTTTTTTGTATTTTTTTTAGTAGAGATGGGGTTTCACCATGTTAGCCAGGATGGTCTCGATCTCCTGACCTCGTGATCCGCCCGTCTCGGTCTCCCAAAGTGCTGGGATTACAGGCTTGAGCCACCGCGCCTGGCCATCCCTCTGCTTCCTTTACGGCTGCTGAGGAACCCTGCTCTGAGGGGCAGCCCGGGGACCGGATGGTCCCCCATGGCACAGGCCCACAGCAGAGTAAGCTCAGAAAGCAAGAGGCAGCAGGCAGACTCAGCTCCAGCCCCTCAGCACCCTGGCATCTCACACAGGAGTATCTACTTACCAAGGTGTCAATCGTGATGGATGGGAAATAACAAAAAGGGGTCTTTTGTCAGAGAGGTTGAGAACTGTGGTTCCAGAAGGCCCTGCCATCGAGGTTTGGGCAGGATTGGGTGGGAGGAGGCATGACCCATCCAGACCCCCAGCTTGCCCGGCCAGTGGGCATGTGGCAGCTGCTGTGCCTAACTCTCCACACTCCCTCAGTGATGCCCCAGAATGTCAGGTCTTCATGGAAACGTCCACGCTTCCTGCATAATTGGCTTCTTCCCAGTTAGAGGCCTGAGCTCTGGGAGGAAATCATGGAAACATACAAACTCAGGTTTAGACTGGATCCCAAAGGCCCGAACCCTCCCACAAGGATGGAGATCTTCCAGATTGCAGGGAGGTCCCCGGGTCTCTGCTTCCCCACCTCCAGAGATGGGAGTGTGCCACCTCCTGGCACAGCTTCCACCCCTGGGGAGTGGAAAAGCTTCTCCGCACACCCAGCAGAGTCCTCCCTGCTGCAGAGGGAGTCCTTGAGACAGAATTCCTTGGAGATGGCAGCCCTACTCACCAGAGGGAAGCTGGGAATGGGGGACAGGCGGGCAGGTCCCACTCTCCCAGCAGAAGGGCAGGAAGAACTTGCCTCCCAGGTCCCTGCACCCACCTTCCCCATGCACCCATCGGCCAGTTCTGAGAACGCAAGCTCCTGCCCACAAGAGACATACTGGGGACACGCGGGGACCGCGACATCTTCAGAGGAAGTCAAAGCAAAGGCATTAGCAGGAAGAGGAAAAGCTGATTCATTTTTGGGTTGCTTTCCAGACTTGACACCTGGCCCATCTCAGCATTTTCTGAATGGACAGACTCAGACAGAGGAGGGAAGAAAGAGGACATCTTGTGCCCTAGAAATTCACTGCCCAGAGCTCCCTCCTAAGGTGCTGTTGGTTTGGAGTCACAGGACATTAATGAGCTTTGGAAGGGAATGTTGGTCAGCACAAAGCAGTGCCTCGGAGCCAGACTCTGAGCCAGAGGGTGGGGGCCGAGTCCTCCCTCAGCCCCAGAGCTGCTGGGCGACCTTGAGCAAGTTGCTGAAATCTCTCTGAACCTCCAGTTCCTTATCTGAGAAATGGAGGTGATGAGGAGGCCAACCTCAGGAGGCTGCTGGGAGGCTTCAGTGGCAAAGACAGGAAGACTATGCAATCCAGGGCCGGCGCAGAGCGAGAGCCTGCGACAGGGGCCAGTAGAGCCAACATCGGCCTCCCCACCAGGGCTGAGTCCCCTCTGTAGCCCAGACCAATCAGAAGGAGGGAGAAGACAGAGGTCCTGACTGAGCCCAGGAGGTCAGCAGGAAGAAAGAAGGCCCCACAGGCTGGGTGCAGTGGCTCACGCCTGTAATCCCAACACTCTGGGAGGCCGAGGCAGGCAGATCACGAGGTCAGGAGATCAAGACCATCCTGACTAACACGGTGAAACCCCACCTCTACTAAAAATACAAAAAAAAAATTAGCTGGGCGTGGTGGCGGGCGCCTGTACTCCCAGCTACTTGGGAAGCTGAGGCAGGAGAATGGCGTGAACCCAGGAGGCAGAGCCTGCAGTGAGCCGAGATTGCGCCACTGCACTCCAGCCTGGGCGACAGAGCAAGACTCCATCTCAAAAAGAAAAAAAAAAGCCACCACACCCAATTATCAGGCCCCGAGAGGAAGGGTGGAAGGGCCTGGAAGGAGAACGATTTCTGCCTTGGGGATCAATGTGGGCATCACTGGTCTCCCAGTTCTGGGCCCTGGGCCTGACCCAGGCGGGGACCATCTGCTGTCCAGGGTATAAAAGGAGAAAGGGCGCTGAGCAGACTGTTGGGGGTCTTTAGCCTCGTGACGTCCTCTCAGCCAATACACTTTTCCTTCAGCTTTCTGGGCGCTAAAGCAGCCCCTGACAGCATCTGATCTCCGCAGTGCCCACAAGGGCATGTCTTGGGGTTCGACTTGATGTTCAGTGCCACAGGCCTGACCTAGGCCACCGTCCACCGAGAAGGACTCAGGACAGGAGCACAGCTTGCCAGGAGGGTAGCTTCGAGTGTTTCGCTTCTGCAGTTGCCCACACAGCCACATGGGAGTCATCTCCATTGTCAATCCCCTCCAACCCCTGTGACCACGCAGGTGCAAGAAGACCACAGGCACATCAGGAAGGTGTGGGAGCTTAAAAGCCTCATGCCCCCCAGAAGCCAGCACCTCTACTGACAATTCCATCAGCAAAGTGTCCCGGGCGCCCCACAGGGATGTGTCCAGCAGAGTCACTGTACTCTGTGAAGCCCAAGCCTGGTGGCCCAGCAGGTACTCATAGCCCCCGCCCAGATACCAACCAGGGGACATTGTGCCATTAGCAATACTGCCCAGCAGCAGAGGGACATTCTGCCTTTACCTGGGTCCCAGGGAAACAGAGCTAGAAAGTTAACCCAAGGTCAAATTCTCACACAGGGCAAGGGTTTTGTTACCATAGTCCGCCCCATGACCTTTGGTCAACACATTTACATGGAGACTAGTGCATTTTACGACAACCAGGAGTTGTATAACCCAATGGGGCATGAACGTCCCTTTTGTCCCCTAACCAAGTGGATTTCCCCCGTGGTCAGTTAGTTGTATAGCCTCACAGTGCCTTTTGATCTGGGGTGAAAGGTAATTGTACATCGGATAACATTAAATGTATGTTTAATACAGCAAAGATGGAACAGTGTTTTACCAGAAGCCACTAAATGAATGACATGAAAAGTCACCTCGAGATGTGATTGTATGTGATTCTGTTATGATTTGGGCCTGT